>NW_026606187.1:3600000-4277142 GCF_029834395.1 Sorex fumeus
TGCAGAGTCAGGAATAATCCCTGAGCATCACCAGGTGTGACCCCAAAATCAAATCAAAATGAAGTTCTATCTTTTAAAATATAAAAATATGCAATTTCATTAATTTAGTAAGTTCTAAGAGTGTAATAGTAGCTGGGCTTTTAGCTTTTCCAAAACTGATTGTTTTCCAGAAGCTGTACCTGTTCCCTGCAATAGACAGTGTTCTATGTTCTCACAGTGGACAAGGCCCATAGTTTGGACTTTAGAAATTATAACAGGTGGACAGTGATATCCTCTAATGATTTTGATTTGGATTAATTACCACTAATTTTGAGCATTTAATCATGTGCTCATGTACCACCAGCATTTTTTTTCTTTAAAATATTTGTTTGAATATTTGTTTTAGCAGAGGTTGTGGCTCAACTGAAGAATGATGCCTCAAACATCATTTTGAGTTCAATCCCTGGTGCCACAAAATGATCATACTTAAATAAAATATGTCTGCAAATCTTTGAGCCTATTTTATAACAACTGGCTCTTTGGTTTTTTAATTACAGAATCCTGAGAATAGTATTTGTATTCTGGATACAAGTCCTTTCATCAATTTTGCTTTTGGTAAACAGTCTCTCCTGCTTTATGACTTATCTTGCCATTCTACTAAGACAGGCTGGAGCGATAGCACAGCAGTAGGGCATTTCCCTTGTGCGCAGCCAGTCCGGCCGAGATGGGTTTGATTCCTCTGCCCCTCTCGGAGAGCCTGCCAAGCTACCGAGAGTATCTTGCCCGCATGGCAAAGCCTGGCAAGCTACCTGTGATGTATTCAATATGCCAAACACAGTAACAAGTCTCAAAATGGAGACATTACTGAGCCTACTCAAGCAAATCGATGAACAACAGGAGGACAGTGTGACAGTGTCACTAAGACAGGCTAGTCAGCCAATGGGTGAATCTCAGAAGGAGAATGAGCCCAGACAAGACAAGACAAGACAAGACAAGACAAGACAAGACAAGACAAGACAAAACAAGACAAGACAAGACAAGACCAGATCGGACCAGACCGGACGAGACCAGACCAGACCAGACAAGAAGGAGCAGAAGTCCAGACAAGAGTGCAATTTAAATGGTGCAATTTAAAGTTCAGAAATAAGCAAAGCTGAAAGTACAAGTAGCTTTATAGCAGTCACAAGGACATTTGTGAGGTGCTAGCACCATATATTCCTTGAACCCAGGAACTACTCTTATCTTGTTAGTTTTTAATAGGTGAAGAGAAATTCCTAGCCCAAAACACCCACTTCAAACCCAGCTTCTTGAGGGCTGGAGAGAGGGTGTAGAGATACCATACATGCAGCCGAATGGGGTTCAATCCCTTGCACCCTGAGTCCTTCTCAGAGTGACCCCTGAGCACAGATCTAGGAGAAAGTCCTCAGTACTGTCAGATGTGACCCCCAAAAAAGAAAACCAAAAAATCTTTTAATAAATTAGATATATAAAACCAGCTTCTTTCCCAAATATCATTTCAACAAAGTGGCACACAGCAAATTCTGTGTTTGGGATTCTGTATAACCAGGTAGAGATAGGGAAACCAAAAAAAGGGCCCTCTCCTTTTCCTCCTGGCTTCCACAGTCAGACGGCAATCAGCCAGGTCACTCTGACAGGAAAGGCAAAATTTCTGGAGAGTGAGGTAAGGGTAAGAGAAGAATGTATGCTGTTGGGGAAAGCGCCAACATGGTGATACATTTTTATTGTGAAAAATGAGCAGATTAGCCTTTTTTGTTCATTTCTAGGCCACACCTGATGGTGCTCAGGACTTATTCCTGGCTCCACAACCAGGAGTGAATCCTGTCAGTGTTCAGTGAACCATATGTGGTGCTGGGGATGCAAACCAGGGTTGCAACTATCACAGTCACATGCAAAGCAAGTGGCTCACTTCCTGCACTTACCTCCTTACTCTCCAGTCCCCAAATTTGTCATTTTTACATTCCTTGAAACATCACTTTAAAATGTTGCAGTTTGGGGCTGGAGAAATGGGTGCAGATGAAGGCATTTGCTTTTTATCCAGCTTACCCCTCTTCTATCCCTGGCACTGCATATCCCCCTGAGCTCAACCAGTAACAACCCCTGAACACAGAGCCAGGAGTAGAACTTGAGTACTGTGTATATGGCCCAAACCACTCCCCACAAAGAGCTGTGGATACTTTAGAAGTCAGAAATTAACTCTTCCACTTGTTCTGTAAAAATTCTTTTTAGACTGTTAGAAAAAAAGTGAAAAGAAAAGCATAGAACTTTTATTATTTATTCTATTATCTGCTTTAAAATTTCTATTCTAACTTCTGTGTGGGTGAGTTAGGATCAGCATTTTTGAAAATAAAACCCTGAGTTTAATACTTCACACTCCATGCACATCCTCCCCTCCCTCCTCCTGCCACCTTCCCAGCCCCCTTGGGGACATGTGGTGCCACCTTTTGGACCCAAAGCCTTGTACATGTACACCACCACTCGGGGTAACTCTCTGGATTTGCTTTCTCAGTTTCCGAACAAGTTTCATGGGACTAGGGAAATGGTTTACAAGACTGCAGTGCACGAGACCCTGAGCTCAATCCCCAGAAACTCATGTACTGCCCCCCACCCCCACCCCACCTTACTCCACAAACACTTACAGGTGGCCCCTGAAGGCTGCAGGTTGTGATCCTGGGAATCTTCAGTATTGAACCATCAAGCCCTCTGCAGGGTTTTCCCAGGTCTCACTCCCATCATCACATCATCACTGAGGAGGTCACACACACACACACACACACACACACACACACACACACACACTGTTCATTCCTTTTCTTCCTCTTAACACTTGACTTTTTTCTACCTATTTACCAAGTTTACCCATTAACTTACTACCACCAACTTCCCCTGTCACTGGCATGAAGCAGTGAGGAAAGCATCATTTTCTAATAAACCCGATTTTATGAATTAACTAAAAAATTCTGAAGAAGGAGACAGCAGGACAGAATAAATTTTGGATAAGTTCATGAAGGATAAGATCTACTCCCTTAGCTGAATCCCAACAGTACATGTTCATCTGGAAGTATCCATTTTCATGGATAACATGTTCCTGTTACCTTTCTCCTCCTGTGATCTCCCTTGATCTGTACCCATAATGGATGTCAGGTTTCACTGTTTTTCCCCCCCCTGGATCCACACCATTTGGACAGAGCTGACAAGCTCCACTCCTCATTCACCTTTGCAATTGCATCTTCTCAACCCTCAAGAGGGTTGAGTGTCTTACCTAGGTCAGTCAATCAGACATTCCATCTCCCAGGCCATTCAGACTGGTTCAGAGATGGGCATCTAGCCCAAGCCACGCCCTTGACACATAGTGCTGGTGGAATTTTCTGGAGCTTCTTAGGCAAGGGAAGGGTGGTCTCGGAGGAACTGCTGAGGGGATGCTCCTGGGAGCCCTCTTTGCTGCCTTGATGAGTCAAAGAGAACAGAGGCACACAGAGAAACAGTGCTTTCTTTCTGGGGGAACAAGATTGCTGATTTCCAGCTTTTGTCCTTGATCTAGCCACGTTGAACTATCCCTCGTCTTGAGATCCCTTTTTCCTTCTCAAGCTCAGTGGGAATGGGTTTCTTACTCTTGCCCACAAAAGAGAAACAAAAGTCCTGTCTGACACACTCCCTTCCCCACTTGCTTTCTAGATTTTAGAATCCTAAACTAGGGGCAAGCAAATGTTTCAGGACTACAGATAGTCGTTCTGGCAGCTGGAAGGGTGCACAGGACAATGCCTTAAGGCATCTTTGTCTCTAGGACAGAGATGAAAAAGATGAGCTCACCGAATACTGTCACATTCAGCAGCAAGTAAGGGCAAAAGCACTTCAGAAAAACTGCCCTGGGTTGATGAGGCCCTTGTAATGACTAGTGTCTGGGACTACACAGTTTGGGTCAACTTCCTACCTCTTGTCATGATGTCAGAAACTTCTGCATCAAGCACAACCCTTTTGAATTCCAAGCTTACTTGCCTTGTTATTGAAGTAGAGGGAAAGGCAAGCCTAGTCTGAAGACTCATGGGGAGGATCCAAAGGACAGGGTGGACACAAGGTTTGGGGCTACGTGGTCTTACCAATGGAGTGACCAAGACTTTCTGGGTCACATCAAGAAAAGAAGCAGTGCTGGCCTGGAATGGAACAGAACCAGGAGTAAGGGGGTTGGGTGTGAACAGGAGCAGAGGCTCAGCGAAGGTATGCCCTGTCGGGAGCTGACTGAGAAACAAACAGAAACCCAGTGGGAGAAGTCAGTGTGAGATTGAGAGGGGTTTTAATTAGGTCCTAGGACACCTGTATCCAAATGGTTCATTCTAGGCACAGGAGACCCTGGTTTTATTTATTTCATGACCACCCTCCATCCCACCCACAGTGTGAGGCGGGTGCTGTGATTATCATTCCCATTTGAGGGGGAACATAAATTCCAGAGAGGAGACGGCTGTACACAGCCCATCCACCCACGAGTGTTGGAGCTAGACCACTCCAACCAGGACTGAGACTAAAGCAATCATTTCTTCTCCTTTTTCAAACTTGGTGAAATGTCATATTACAATCTGCTTTTTAAAAACCTCTTTAGGTTTGGCAACTCGCTCTGCAAACTTTTATTTCCATAGTCACGACTGCACACATAAAGAGATAGAGCAAGCTTTCATATAGCTGTATTTCCCAAGTCTAAATAATTTTATCCTATACTCAGGGGATATACAAATAATCCTTTCAGCTTAAGTAATCAGAATTTTATCTTTGATACATAAATCATTATCAGATAAAAAGAGCTTTCAGTTAAAGATAAGGCATGCCTTGTTTTCCAAAGAATTCTTTTTCTAAGTCCAGGAGTGAATAATTTTCTAGAATCTTAATACTCAGGTCTGTGATAAATGGTAGGATTTTTTAATGAGTCCAGGTAGATTTGTAAATTTACATTGGGCTTCAAAATCGTAGGTTAAACATGTCTAAATAGTGCTGGGAAAAACTTGTTATCAGATATTTTTTAAACAAAGGTAATAAAACAAAGGTAAACATTTGTCTCATTTTACATCTCAAAATAAATTCTAAATGAACCAAAGGTTTAAGTACAAAAGAGAGATCACAAAAGCACTGAAATAAAACAATGGTGTATATTTATGTGATCATGAAAGAGAAATATCCTAGGTAATTTCTATGTAGAAAATCTTTCTATCAGCCACAATTAAATAAAGTATAGAACTTCTAATGCCGAAAAGAAAAATTATTACCAAAACCAATGTATGACAAAAAAATAGGGGAAATATTGCATAAAATGGAAAGTTATTACTATCTCTACTGTTCTATAGTAGACAGTTCTTATAAATCAATAAGGAAAGAATAAGGAGATAATGGACATTACAAACAGGGCCCGCTCGAGCAAATCGACGAACAACGGGAGGGCCTTTACCTTTTACAAACAGGAAGTTCATTAATAAACTCAAAATATTATGTGAAAAGATACTCATTGTAATAGTAATACTATAGTCATAGTAATTAAACAGATGAGTGTAAGGAAATTAATGAGATGCCCTTTTTTCACTTACTAAGCTGACAAATTAAAAGATTAATAATATCCACTGTCATTATATCATATTATTTTATATATTCTGTCACTGTCACTGTCCTCCCATTGTTCATCGATTTGCTCGAGCAGGCACCAGTAATGTCTCTGTTGTGAGACTTGTTACTGTTTTTGGCATATTGAATATGCTGGGGGGCTTGCCAGGCTCTGCTGTGTGGGTGGGATACTCTCAGTAGCTTGCCGGGCATCCGAGAGAGACGGAGGAATCGAACCCGGGTCAGCCACATACAAGGCAAACACCCTACCCGCTCATATTATAATATTATAAATACATGAAGCAAACTCTTTTGTTCATACTTAATAAGAATATGAATATAAGTAAGAATATTTTATTAACATTTATCAAATAACAAAATATGTACTCTGAACCAACAATTCCAAAATTTTTAGGAATCTGCCCTTTGGAAGCACACAAATAAATGTTAAAAGGAATTATATATAAGGAGTGTTGTATTTGCTACATTGCCACATTTTTCATAATAGCTGATAACTATAGAAGCAACAACAATGTACAGTGACTTCAATAAGTCATTTGAATTTTAAATATCTAATAGGTCTTAGAGGCCAAGTGTAGACAGTTTTCAAGTTTTTATTCACTAAAAACTAAGAACTTAATATTTTAAATGATTATTAAATATTATGCCACATTATTTTGGCTTACAAAGACTAAAATATCAAACCATCTAAGAAAAAAATTGTGGACTGAGAATGTGGCTTCTTGAGGAGTACATTCCTTGCATGTGGAAGTCTGGGTTCAACAACAAGCACAGGAAAACAAAAACAGAACAGCAATCTCAACGCAACATATTATAGAAATTTTAGATTAAAGAGTATTTATTTTGGGGCTGGAGTGATAGCACAGTGGGTAGGGCATTTGCCTTGCATGCGGCTGACCCAGGTTCGATTCCCAGCATCCCATATGGTCCCCTGAGCACCGCCAGGGATAATTCCTGAGTGTAGAGCCATTCAACCCTGTGAATCACCAGGTGTGACCCAAAAAGCAAAAAGAGTATTTATTTTTAAAATTCTGCATCTTTTTATCCAAGTTAGGTAAAACTTGAGCTTAAGTTTTGATTCTGCAAAACTTAACTAGTGCCCTTATCCACAGCCACTCAGCATGTACTGTGCATATTCTATGTGTTAAGTACATATGTATTATGTACATACTATGTATGATGTATTCTATGTATTATGAAAGTAAGCCAGAGAAAATGTGAAGAAAACCATAAGAGAAAATGTCCCTCAAATTTTCCAAAGAATCTATTAAAAAATAGATAAGTGAATCCAGGCAGTTAAAACTTGTATTTTATCAAGGGCTACTGTATATATAACATTCATAGGATATTGCCTGTCATGCTATAAGGAAAATCTTTCAAATCTGTGATTATTAATATCATTATTGAAATGATTAACATCTATGTGATTCCATCACTGTTTAAATTATGGTTTATGTAAGAGAAGGCTTACATAAGTGAAAAGACATGTTCATTGACATGGTGCCAATTCTCTCTTCAATTTATAAAATTAGTGTCAATTGAAGACATTGCAGGAACATAGGATAATTTGGTATATGACAATTCATTTATTATGATAACACTGGCTGTTTTAACACATACCCTTCTGTCTCACTGGCTAAACACATTAACTTTATTAAGTGGTTTTGGTTTGATGTTTTGGTTGTTTAGAATTATTCCTAAGTGCTGCATGTGTGATGTCTGCAGTCACTCAGGATTCAGCTGCTTCCATCTTGTAAAACCACATTTTTAAATAATTGGCTTCCAAGGTTGCCAGATGAACAGAAAAAGTAGAGAACATGACCCACTTAGTCACATAAGACCAAAGGGGAACTCTGATCATCCTACTCATGTGCCATTGGCTAGCACTGGTCATATGACCACATCTTTCCAGCAAGAAGTACTGGGAAATGCAACAAGTAACAGCATCAACGAAATGATTCTGTTAGGAGGACAAAATGACAAGCTACAACCTGAGAAAAAACTATTTTTAAGCTACAGATCCGATTAGTATGTAGATTGTTCAGATACAATTCAAGGATAAAACACAATGAAGTTTTGCCGAAGATAGGAAGAAACCATTCCCTGAAAAGGACACATGGCAAATAGCACAGGAAAGGATACAGAGCATCAGTGAGCAATAGAGAGATGCAAATTCAAACCACAATGGCTTAGCTCGACACACAGAATAATCCCCTTACCTGTCCTTTCCCTTTTTACAGTCTTAGTGGTCCCCCGCTTGAAAATGCTATACTCAATAAGCTGTTGTGAGAGAGAGACATATTCATATTCAATATGTCAAAGTTCATATTCACAGAACTTTCATTACCTTATTCTAACTCTTCTAATTTTTTTTTGTTATTGGTACTAATCTTAAACTGTGCCAAGTTTCTAAGTTAAACTTTATCATAGGTATTATCTGTATGGAAAAAAATACACAACATGCATCATGTTTTATATTACTAGAAGTTTGAGACACAGTGTTGGAATGTCAGACCTGTAGATAAGAGGGAACTACTATTCTGATCAGAAGGGCTGATCTTTAAGAAGGAAATAAGCGATTTCAGCAAAGGTTGACAAGCAAGTCTGGCCAGACTGTTTAGCCCATTATCATATTGGAAAAGTGGTTGGGAAGGTTTTTACTGATTTTTAAATTTTTAAAAAATTAAAAAAAAAATTTTTTTTTGCGCGCGCACACACACACACACACACACACACACACACACACACACAAGTGCTCAGGGATCATTCCTGGCTCTGAGCTCAGGATTCCTATTGGTGGACTTTTCTATGAAGCAGGAAGTGGGTATGGAGGAAGCAAACAGATATCCTGAGGTAAAGATCTGGATGCACAATCCTTAAGACTTTTAAAGTATGTCTCTTTAAAGACTTTTAAAGTAAGTCTCTTCCTCCATGAAGTTTAATGCCACAGATAAACTGTATGTCAGTTCATGGACAAGAGCCCTTTGAAGAAAGGGCTCATTTTTGTCCCTCTGGGGGCACCATGTCCTCCACCAGGGATGAATGCCTTCGAAGCAGCCTAGTGAGCACCTGGGGACATCTTTTGACACCCTAGAGGGATGTGTGCCCCCTTGAAACACACTGGTCCAGCCAAGCATCTATTCTCCACTCCTCAACCATTTTACATAGTCTCTTATAAGCGGAAGTGTTCTTACTTCCTCTTCCACCATTCCACCCCAGGTCCCACTCACCTGGCATCAGGTCCCAGCTAACTTGATTGCTCATCTCCCCAACACCTGCCACCTTCCTGGACTCACCTCAAGATACCAAAATGGTGATATTCTCTAGCAAGGGCCCAGACCGGACGGGGCTCTGGAAGCAGAGAGGTTAGGTCTATTGGGTATGTTTGTCAATCGTTACACCTTGCACATAACTGGCACCAAAGAGCATCAATGAAGGAACCAAACAACCAACAACTTGTCTTCTTGCCTCCTCCCACACTGTCACCTGTACCGGTGAGCTACTATATCCCCATAGTCGTTAAAACAACTGCTGTTAATTTAGCTCACACTCCCGCATATTGGTTGGGCAGCTTTGCCGGTGTAGCTGCTCTCACCTGGGCTCATGTACACATCCTTGTTTAGTTCTGAGTTGGCTGGGACCTGGGTCTTGGAAGAGCATCATCTGGGACAGCTTATGTCTGCTCCATCTTCTCATTCCTCAGGTGAACTGGGCTTATTCTCATGGTCACCAGTTTCCCTAGAGTAGCTAGAGCAGGCGAGCCCCAATGCACATGCGTCTATCCACTTGCTGTCTATGTCTCATTTCTTATCATCACTTGGCCAAAGCAAATCAAATAGCCACTCCCCAGTTGTAGAGTAGGGCATCAGTCTCTGCAATCTATGACAACGTGTCACCAGCCAAGGTGAAAACTGCCCTGTGTGACTCCTTTGACTGCACACAATTTCTGTAAGGTTCCTTTTAGCCTGATTTCACCGAGATATCCCCAGGCTCCATCTCATTTCCACTCAAGGACCCCTCCTCCTCCCTTTACTCCTCTAAGTTCTCTTCCTTCTGTCTGTGGAAAGCTGTGATCTGCCCTCAGACTCAAACCTCCAGCACTCAAAGGCATTCACCATTGGGAAACATGCGTGGGTAAAACCCAAACAATAGCCCTGAGCTCTACCAGATCACCGGCTTACTCAATCACTGAGTGTAGCAAGTTCTATTTGCAGACCCAGCAAGATGATTTCTCAGACATTGAGCTTACCGAGATCCTTACATCATGTTTGGAGATAGGGCAAAAGTTTCCCTATCTCCTGTTACCTCCAGCATTTGAGATGCTTCTCATAAGCAGAACTGCATTACTGCCCATTGCTGTATAGGAGGCATCATTCCCCCTTCCCCCTCCTTGGACCCTCTATAAACTGACAAATGTTAAGAAAGTGTCATCCCCACAATCTCCTGGAATGACTGTCATTGTTTACAGTGCCTAAATCCCTCTCTTTCCCCACTTCTAGCCAGCTGGATTCCAAGTCTATTTTCCTTGAGTAGCTATTAAGTCAAGTCTTGATAAAGGTATAATTACATCGTTTTCAATTTTACTTTTTGAGTCATCAAGTAGCTAATAAAGCCTACTCTATTAGCACCGTCATTATTTGGTTTATTTTTTTCATGTGTTTCCCTGTCTCTCCAACAGATTAAACAACACAGGATGTGAGGGAGCATGTCTGCTTTGCGCATCAATGAATGGTCCTTGAATAGTAGAAAAAAGGAGCCAGGAGGATTGGTCCATGGTTGGAAGCCTGACTCAGCTGCTGGGGGGAAAGGCAGTTGGGATGGAGGACCATTATGATAATAGTAGGTGGAAACAATCACTCTGCATGAGAACTGCATAAGAACTGCAACTGTAAAGAGGCACAGAGGCAGATTGTCGGGGTTGAAGGACAGGTGGAGGGAGGGGAACTGGGAACACCAGTGGTCGGAAATGTACACTGGTGAAATAACATTGTGTGACTGAAACCCAACCATGAACAGATTTGTAACTGTGTATCTAAGAGTGATTCAATTAAAAAACACACACACACACACAAAGAAAAATGATATGCCTAAAAAAGTGCCTGATACAGAGCGAGGTGCTGGGCAAGTATTTGTGAGGTGAATGCGGATGATAAATTCAAGCAAAGACAGCAACGCAGCAGGATGTGAGTTCCTACTGGAGGGAAGCTTCCATAGCATGATGAGTTCTTCTGAAGAGGTGATGTTTAAACTAAGTTTTGCAGCTGAGTCAGTACGGCGACAGCCAGTCCAAAGACCCACTGAGCGCTTGGGGAAGGAGAGAGCTCAAAGGGGTGGAACATATGTATCTTGCATGCATGAGAGTGTCCAAATCTATTTTATCACATGGTCCCCCAAGTATGGGCCAGGTATAGCTCTGGTGGCCCTCTGGCATTAATGGGTGTCACCAAGCAGCATAGCATTGCTGGGCCAGAGCACGAAATTGTCAGCCCCCCCCCCCACACACACACACACAAATCAGACCTAGAATGACGGAAGGAGTCCCCAGATCCCTGCCGGGGAAACCCCCTATGTCCACTAAATGCCTAATAGGTTAAGAAGGGAGAAAGCAGAGGAAAGAGGAGTGTCATAGGTCAGGAAGAGAAGCTTCCAAGAGGTGAGGATGGTGACCCATCCGTATGTCTTGGATGTCTTGGAGAGTTTTTATCCCCACACTAGGCCAAGGGACCAGGTGATGTTAGAGGTCAAACTCAGGGCCTCACACATGCAAGGCAAGTGCTCTAACGCTGAACCACATTCCTGGCACAGTCTTGGAATGCTGTAGACACTAGGAAGTTGAATTTCTTACCTAAGGGTAAGGAGGTTCTTGGGGGGGTTTAAGAAGGGGTAAGAAATGGCCCGTTGGGCATTGAAAGCTGCTATCTCTGAAGTGCTGCCTCTAATAAAGGCTTTTTTATTTCCTTCTGTAAGTTTATGAAAACAAAATCAAGCTTGAGCACAGAGGAATGCAGGGCTTCCAATTTGCGCCCACAACTAGTACCTACGGGAGAAAATGAAACATGCACATCTGTGTTTCTTCTTGAAAAATGGATGTTCCAGCCCTCCAAAGCATTCATTTTGCTGCCTATGTGGATGCGGTTTTCTCATTATCTCAATTGTTTTTGAGGAATCGAAACCAGGAGGGATATAAGGAAGTAAAATGGGATAAAACTCTATATCCCGTGAGAGTTGGCATTTTATTCATGACCACCTATACCTCCCCTGCACGAAAGGAAGTAAAATTCGCCAAGATGAAAATATGGTTTAACACTGCCTTGAATTTTATAAATTTCCTGGTCACATGCAGGCCATTTTCTTTACGTGGTAGAAGAAACACAGTCAAGATGACTCCACGTTGAGTGGTGGCTAAATCGAAAGCCTCCAGTTTCTCCCATGTTTATCACAGAACAAGACTTGGGAAGCCAGACACTCTTTTTTTAGGCACAGTTTTAAGGTTACCAGATTTGGCAAATAAAGAGATACCCCTCTTCCATGTCACACTGGATTTCAGGTTAACACAAAATGGTCTTTATGTAAAGATGTCTGAAATATTACACAGGACATACTTATACTGAAGAAAAGCATGCATCAGTTCCATGAAATTCCATCCAGACATCATGTACCAATCTAGCCAACTTGCTCACTTCTTACTAGGAAAGGAGGAAGTAGACTGGAGTGCACTGGGGAATTATTTATTCTTGATAAAAAAGAGACCTTTGAAGAAAAGATCTATCTTTTTCTCCCTGCAAGAATGCAGTTGTGATACCTGCCACTCAGGCAGGAACTATGTGACCATATGGCAATGGGGAAAAGGTTGAAAATCAACATGAGGAAAAAATGAGAACACAAAGAGCAAACCCAGATTTTTGACCATAGTCTTCAATCAATATATTACTACTAAAGCTAAAAGCATTCTCCATACCCACTGCTCAGGTTTAAAACAAAATAAAAAAAACTATTTCTCCAATTAAACACTCAGGAGCCTAAACATTCTGTTTTTATTTTTATTTTTTTAAGATCGTAACTCTTTATAAATAGCATCTAAACCAACCCAAAATGGAAAATGAGACATTCTGTTCAATGAAAGAAAAGTAAATCAGCACCCTTAGCAGTGGGCAATGTGTTTCAGTTTTTGTTATTTTGGGGGACAGAGAGATGAGACACATAACATAGCAATTAAAAGCACAACTTTCAGGGCTGTTTAAATAGAGCACTTGTGTATGTGAGCTCCTGGTTTTAATATAGTGCACTTATCCACCCTCACCCATAAAAGAAAACAAGAGCCTGCTTCTATATCCAACCTAAGTAGTTTTGAGACCAGTTCCATCATTTCTGGACAAATGACAAAATTTCCATGTAAATTTATTTCTTCATATAAATAAGAATACAAACAAAGCACACTGTAAAGTTGCTAAAGGAGAACTGGTACAAGTAAAGCGAAAAGAAACAGAAATACATAATCAGTCTATGAGGTTTTTTTTGGGGGGGGAGGGGTCAGGGAGATAGACATGCACACTCACACAAGCTTATCCGTAGGAAAGATTCCTTGACCAGAGAGGCAAAAATGATTAAACTGCTTCTGTTAGGTGATGCCATGGCTTTCCCACTGAACATTTTCCATGCTTCATGGAAAAGTCTGTTGTAACTGTTACCAAGGCTTTAGGGATGAAATCTGGGGAGAGCGAAGTGTCAGGAAAGAGACTAGCAATAGATAAGGTCCAGCTGCCTGGAACATAGATTTTTCACAAAATAAGACTACACATCCCGAACCATTGCTAAGAACTTGATGTTCAGTTGTTAAGCAATGGGGCATTCCGGAAAATCAATTATCACGGGCACGATGTACCCAAGGAGCGGGAGGAGATATGTCATGAGATAGAGGAGTCTGAGCATGAAGGTCACATAGATAAAGCGTGAGATAGATCCTCTGATCCTCTGATGGAGTCAGTCTGGCAGGAGAACATGAGACAGGAATAAAGGAATTATGGTGGTTGGGGGCTGGAGCGATAGCACAGCAGGTAGGGCATTTGCCTTGCACATGGCCGACCTGGGTTCGATTCCCAGCATCCCATATGGTCCCCCGAGGACCGTCAGGATTAATTTCTGAGTGTATGAGCCAGGAGTAACCCCTGAGCATCGCCGGCTGTGACCCCTCAAAAAATGAAAAAAATTATGGAGGTTGAAAAAAAAAACCATGAAGTAGGGAGTTAATAAATGAAAAATTCACGTGCAATGGGGGGAATCACATGGAAAGAAAGCAGGACTTGTTAAAAAAAATGTAGGAGGTAGGAGCGGAAAGAAACTTATTGGCTCTAGAGATGTGGAGCATTTGAGGAGTGAAATAACCTAAGATAAATAAGATAAGCACCTGTAGAAACAATGTGAGAGATACAGTCTTTGAGTTAAGTTCTGGAATAAAAGTTTCTGGTAAGAACTACCAGCTAGAAGATCAATAATGAGAGAGTACTTACTTGAGCAGCACCTGAAGCAAACTGGACCTGAGAGGGAGAGAGAGAGAGAGAGAGAGAGAGAGAGAACAGCAAAATGTTTTTCTCAACTGCACATAGAACATTCTCTGAGACAGAGTACACGATAGAACACAAAAGTAATCATAAACTTTAAGTTAGAAAAAATCATACAAACGATCTGTTCTTGCTGTAATGAAATGAAACTGGAAATCCACAACTGAAGGAAAACTCAGCCCCGATCTGAGCAGGCTTGGGACCTCCACCCAGATCCTCCAAATTCCAGTAGGTGGGGGTCACACCCACCAACTGGCCCCCTGGCGCCGTGTAATCCCATCAATGGCCAAGACTCAGAGACTGTAAAACCCAGCTCCCGGAAGAGAACAGCGCAGAGTCTCCTGCCCCTGCGCCTGGCTATCCTCGCTGGGGCCTCTTGGAGGGAGAGGATTGAGTTTCCTTCCCTGCCCCGACCAGGGCTCCGGCAGCCGAAGACCTCCAGAACCAGCCACCACCATGCTGAGACCACTCTCCACACGCATGAAAATACCAGCAGAGGAACAAAGGCATGCGGGTACCGGGGCTGAGATCTCCAAGCCTGCTCAGATCGGGGCTGAGCATCCTCCACCCAGATCCTCCAAATTCCAGTAGGCAGGGGTCACACCCACCAACTGGCCCCCTGGCGCCATGTAATCCCATCAACGGCCAAGACTCAGAGACTATAAACCCAGCTCCAGAAGTGCGCGGCCACATTTGTGGCCATGTGACATCTTACTTTCTCATTCCTACTTTGGACAAACTGGCAGGCTACCGAATGTAACCTGCCCACACGGCAGAGTCTGGCAAACTCCCCATGGTGTACCCAATATGCCAAATACCAGTAATAATGATGGGTCTCATTCTCCTAACTCTGAAAGAGCCTTGAATATGGCACTTTTTAAAAAATCTCAGGGCTAGGACGAAGGAGGCGTTACTGGGTTCTGCTCAAGGCAATCGACGAACAACAGGATGGTCGTGATTGTGAAGGAAAACTGAATGCTCTTAGCCAAAGGATCACAGAAGACACACAAAAAGGAAAATTAGAAAATGGCCTGAGAAAACCGGCAATGAAACACAACTACCAAAACTTATGGAATACTGCAAAGTGAGTGCTAGGAGGGAACTATACAGCTGTGACTGTACATCTGAAGATAAAGAGGCCAGAGGCATAGCTTAAGGAGCCGAGTACCTGCTCTGCACACAAGAGGGCTCAGTTTGATGCCCAGCTCAATAGATTGTTCTGAGCACTGCAAAGCTGAGTCCTCATGCACAGAGCTTGGAGTAGCTCCTGAGCACGATCAGGTCTGACCCCCAAACCAATCCCTACCTCTATCCCCCAAACAGGAAAGAGCTCACCTAAACTTCCATTTTGAGGAATGACAAAAAGAGCAAATCAACCTAATGTTAGAAGGGAGGAAATAAGGATTAGATCAAATAAAATAGAGAACAGAAAAATAAAGAAAATAAAATGAAAGCTTTTTATTTCAAAAACTCAACCACATTGATAAATCTTTAGTTATATTTTGGGACAGTGAAAGTGAAAGTGAGACACAAATCAGATTATTAAACTCAGAAATAAATGTGAGAACTAAATTATTACTGAGCAGAGATAAGAAGAGTGAGATGGTTCTACTCTCTATGAACAATTAAATACCAACAAATGGGTAGTCTAGATAAAATGAACAAATTTCTAGACATTCTTTTACAAAGATATAGAAACCCGAACAGACCTGTCATTATATGGGAATGTAATCAATACCAAAACACCTTCCAACAAAAACAAAATTAGCAAGCACCCACAGCAAGGAAATAAGATGGGAATTTTAAAAAAGTGTGAACCAGATAGTTTCACTTAGCAGAGTTTTAAAACTCACCAGTGAGTTCTACAAAACATCACACACACACACACACACACACACACACACACACACACACACACACTTCCTTATTACGTACAGGTCCAGGGAACAGATACAGACATTTCAGGGCATCATTTAGCTTGCCCGAACAACCAATATGAGGACATAAACAGGCCAGTTTGGCAAGGGCAAAGGGCAGAGGAGTTGAGCTGCTGCCAACGTGCACACAGAACCCCCCACTGGACCAAGGGCATGAACCTGATCCATAGGGAGCAAGACAAGAGCAACTTTGGGTTCGGGAGCTCTGCTCTAAGCTGCTGGCAGGGTACACACTGGCCCACTGGAGGAAAAGATGAGCCACACGTGGGCACTTGGCAACTGAGATTTATTGAAAACAACAGGTCAACAGGAGTCGGCATGATGACTTGGCAGCTGAGCTCTGAGACGAAGCCTGGCCGCCGCCACTCGGGGAACTCCGGGTGTCAACTCCAGGGAGGTTGAGTGGCCATGGCTTCTGGCTCCACGCAAGCCTTGAACAGGTTAACAAGTTATGTCCTTCAAACCTGAGGGGAGGAAACACAGAGCGCTGTTGAGAGACTCATGTCTGGAACCAAGGACACGGGCAGGAGGATGAAACTGTGCAGACCCCTGGCCCACAGTGCCTGGTCCCGGGCACCGCCCTTACCCTGAATGCTGTGGCTCTGGCCTCCTGTTTTGTAAGATGAGATTTCACAACGCCGTTGAGACGGGGTGAGACGGTGCTTACGGGGTGGTTTTAAAGGGATTAAGAAAGCTTTCGAAGTTTATGGGGTCTCTGCAGCCAGGGCCGGAATGTCTATCCTTTAAGTGCCTGAACTTTGAGCAAAGGCACACGTGGTTCTTCAGCAGACAGAGGTCTTTGCCAAACAAAAGCAAGCACTGATATTGAAAAGCAGTCAAGTGGGAAATGGGGACAAAGAAATCTCTTTTGCAAAACGTTCCGCATCCCATCATGGCTTTATAAAAAGCTGGAGTGAACTCATTTGTGCTTACAATCTACGTTTGCAAAAGTGTTTTGGTCATAATTTCATGCTAGAGTTTTATAACCATTAGTATTATGCTTGTGGAGTCTAATAGCAAGGGCAAATGCCCAAATTATACTATTACACTAGAAAGATCAGTAATCAAGTTATGTAAATTTAGAGATCAGCTCTGCTAAAAATAAATAGAAAAAGTGAAAGAAAAAAAGGATGTTAGAGGCTATCTCAGAATGATGATGGGCATTGTCCTATTTTTATTGTCCTATCTTTCAGAGTGTTTCCTAAGTCTTAATAAAAATTACACTGATTTTAAGAACCAGCGAGGAAAGGTAATGCGAAAATACACAATAAAGTTTAAATATAAAACAAATCCAAGAAAATAACATTCTCTGGGATGAACAGTACAGCTGGGTAAATCTATCAACTACTGAAAAGAGAATTCAAAGGTGAAGATTAACAAATTAGGGACAATCTGGAAATTTTACAAAGGAGACGGTGTATGTCTCTGCTGAGCTGCTTGGCATGGGTGCCGGCCCACGGCTATATTATTTGGACACACACCTGCAGGAGGCCGTCTCCAGTAGGCTGAAAGGCAGCTACTGAAGACCTATCTAAGCATCATTTCTACAGGCTGTAGACACAAGGGTAATTCCTAGGAGAAGCAAGAGCGACGTGAGGCAGCCTGTCAAGAGAGAACTGGATCAAGACCAAAGTATTTAGAAATATGAGGCCCAGATCCATTCTCTCTCCAACAAAAGCCCTACTCTGCCCTTCTGGAACTTCACATTAATCACAGGAGAGGAGAGGGAGAAATCCAATGCATGGCTGCACAGCTATCAGGAATGATGTCTGTTTACTATCGACTAAGCCTGGTTACACGTTGACTGAAAAAACAAACACTGGCTACTTTTATTGAGGTGATTATTAATAAGACTCTCAAGGTCTTATCTTCCAACTGAGGAAATTCCAGAATAGTCCTTTCTAGGGTGTAGGTTGGTTAGTTTGTTAGTTTTGGTACATGCGGTTTATTTGAACAGCTCTCCTAGTTTCAGGGCTATGAAAACAGAGGATGTAAGAGCAACTTCTCTGGAAATGCACATGGATACACGTATACAACCCTCTAGTTCTTTCGGGGCCCAGAGTAGCAGGCACTCTTTGAAAACACAATGTTCTCAGTTTCCAGATCACATCAATAAAAGCCCAACTCCATACCTAATTCAGTTCCACCTTTGGTCGCCCAACACAGGCAGTAATGCTGCATGAGCTGCTCAAGAAGCTCCATCTCGTCCAGGAACTCAAGGGACTCTATTCTGTGGGGAGAATGAAAACAAAACCATGACAATGCATCCAATTTAAAATAAGGACAATGGGTCACCGCTAGGGAGATTAGCCGAAGCTGACTACGAAACAATATGTACAATGTGGTTCCAGTCTTATTTTTACTGAAAAGAAAAATACCATAAACAAAGTCAAAAGACAAATAATATGATAAAATGAGGAAAGAAGCGTTTGCAATACAAATGGTAAAGGGTAGATTTCCTTGCTATATAAAGATTCTTTGCACATCAATGACAGCTTTAAAAAGTCATCTAAAAGACAGATCAATAATTTTTTCTCTCTCATTTATGAGAAATGTAAATTAAAGCACAAACCACCAGCTTTCAAATGGAGAAAGATCAAAGAAAGCTGACACTTTAGCAGGGACACTGGAAAAAGGTGCTCTCCTGCTTACTTCCAGTACTACAAAATGTGAAACTTCTTTGGGGGGGGGGTCATTTGATTAGATCTACTAATGTTTAAAATCTTATTCTGTCGGACCTCAGTGTTTTCAATGCTTTGATTCCATTGACAAAGATAATAAAAACTAAAAAACAACAGAGCCTCAAAAAGTTCTTTCATGACAAAAGAAACTCAAGCTAGAATAAAAAGACACACTACAGGATGGGAGAAAATACTGGCACACAATACTTCAAAAAAAAAAAAAACAAAAGACTAACATCCAAGATATATAAAGCACTCAACAAAGCTCAACAAAAAAACCAGCAACAATCTCATCAAAAATGGGGAGAGAAGAACACTTTTCAAAGCAGATACACGGACAGCCAACAAGTATATGAAAGTGTTCACCCTCACTTATTATCAAGGTAATGTAAATCAAGGTGACAATGAGGTTATCACCTCACACCAGTGAGAATGGCATAAATCAAACAGGCTGGAAACAATCGGTGTAGGCAGAAATGTGGTGAAAATGGAACTCTTATTCACTGTTGGTGGGAATGTTTTCTGGTTAAACGTTTGTGGAGACTACGGGGATTTCCTAAAAAGCAGCAGTACAGAGAGTCCATGTGATCTAGCATTTCTACTCCTTGGCATCTACCTCCAAAATAGAAAATATTCACTTGAAGAGACATATGCACACTTTATTTTTAATGCCTACAGTACAAGCGCTAGACTACTGAAGCAACCCAAATCCCCCACACCAGATGAATGGGTGAAGGAGTTATTGGAAATACACACACTGGAATACTACACAGCTATAGAAAAAAATGAAATCAAACAGTTCACTCCAACTTGAAGGAACCTGGAGGGTATAATGTTAAGTGAAGAAAATCAGAGGGAGGACAAATGATCTCATTCATCCGTTGTTTACAGAGAAACAAGACAAGGGAGTGGAAGACTGAAAAGGGTGACAAACTCTTGCTCCTGAAATACAGAACTGAGAATGCTAAGTAAGGGCAGTGTGGGATAGCAGTTACTGATGAGGAGGGCTGGATGCTACATCAGGTGGAGAGCTTTGGGCACTACGCTGGAGACAGGTCAACTGTGTACATTAAAACGATACACATTAAACTATTATAAACATGACCCCAACCATAATTAAAAAAACCATTACCAAGTGGAGGCTGTTGGGAGTATTGAGACATTGGCAGAGTGAGGCTGATACTGCGGAGTTGGAACACTGTTTGCCTGGAACTACATCACAGTGCCTGAGTAAGTAAAAGTCTGGGAAGAAAAAAACAGGCTATGGTATACCCTGGGCCGGAAAGGCTAACCCTCACAAAGAAATAAGTTTACATGCTCTGCACACTGGTGAAACCAAATGGACCATGAGCACTGCCAGGACTGACCCCCAAGCACTACCAGACCCGGCCCCTAAAATATAAAATGGGCCCCGGGGGGTGGCCAAGTACATACTGTGAATGCAAGAGATCTAGACTTGATACCTGACACCACCATAAGTAAGACCCTCAAAATGAAATGCTCATCCTTTTAATAATTCTGTTTTAAAATAAATTCACATTTTTTGGGGGTCACAGGACAGAACTGGAATTTCTGTGATAAACTTTGTCTCCACACGCTGATTTTTCAGTGATATACACATGAAACTTAATGTGTGAATGCAACATTATTTCAATGAAAGAATTTATACTAGATCTGTGCAAAGAAGTATTTTTAAAAAACAATTGCTGCAGCAGTATCAGAAGAAAGACAAAGCACCAGATGACTGCACTTTATATGCAGAATATAAAGAAAGCAAACAGACACACCACCCCTTGGATTCTGAAAACAGGACTAAAGTTACCAGTAAAAGCGGGGTGGAGGGTGGGAATAAATGATGGCAGGGGATCCAAGAGACTGTGGTCCTCAGCACTTTGCCAGCGAGGATAAAATGCATTTAAACAAGTGTGAACCTACACACACACACACACACACACACACACACACACACATATATCAAAATATATATATTTTGATATATATATATATATATAAAATCACTGTCACTGTCCTCCAATTGTTCATCTCTCTCTCTCTATATATATATGTGCTATAAATATATCCAGCTCTATAAACCAATGTACCTGTTTTTAAAAATTGCATATGCATCGCAAATAACTGCAATCTGCATGAAATGGGTTAAATCCTAGCTGCTTCAACTTGGGGTTACAACTCCACTGGAGGTGGCATGACTGAATGTGTGGAGCAGAGTACAAAAATGTTGTCAAGTAAATTTATGACCATTAAGTCATATTTGATTTGCACGCCTATTTTATGTGAAAATTTCTTGGGAGAAAGAATTGGAAAATAACATATTAGAGACATCTGGAGTGAATGTGGGAAGCTGCTAATCTACTTCCGTTCTTGAGAATTGTGCTCAATTGCTTACTCATTTCATGGCCTTTCAACAGTGGTTTTATATACTTTGTCTAGCCTTTGAAGTTCTTAATGATATAAGTCAGATACCAGTTACTTTATGATGGACCACCTTTAAGGCAATGTGTTTATTTTGCTGACATATTCATCAAACGTGCCTTGAGGCTTGTTACATGTTACATAACAATTAGAATACTTATAAAACTGCTAAAAGATGCAGATTTCTCTTTCTGCTTGCAGAAAACCTTTTTTAAAAAATAGAAAATAAATATCTTTGCAGGAAATTTTTTTTTCTTTTTTGATGAAAAGAGGTCTTAGGCAAAACAAAAACAAAAGTTCAAAATGCCTTGGGTTAAATAAACCAACATTATTAATAAAGAGTATGAATTGGAGGTGGAGAGATAGTACAATAAATTGAGATCTGCCTTGCATGTGGTCGACCTGGGTTCAAATCCTTGGCATTCCATATGGTCCCCTGATCACTGCCAGGAGTGACTTCTAAGTGCCGAGCCAGGAGTCACCCTTGATCACTGCTGGGTGTGGCTCAAAATCAAAACAAACAGAGAGAACATAAATAGATGTATTAACACAGAACAGCCTTTAAGTATTACAATGGAATTTAAAAAGCAAGTAATTCAGTAAGTAACATGCACAGCACATTACCTATGTAAAGAAAAGTGGGGCAAAACATGTTTTGTATTTGCAGATTACTTCTGGGAAACATTAAATAAACTTGCTGGTCTCTAATTACTGAGGAGACAGCAAACAGACACTCTTCACAATAAACACTCTATCCTAATTTACTGTTTCTTTTTCTAATCAAACGCGTGTACTTCTTACAAGTAAGTACAAGGTAACTGTAAAATGTAAATATGTGCAAATACAGAAACATGCATAAATATGTGAAAACAGCTTAAAATAGTTTTTTTTTCTGCCGAAGTTCAGGCAGAATATTTTTTTTTGGATACTTCCTAAAAAGTAACAAGAAAATAAAAATGGTCCATATTCCCACTATTTACTATGCCTCTTACCAACCTTCTGGCATTTCCCATTTGTTTGGACGCCGTTGTGAATGCGGGTGTACACGTGCCTTTGCCTGTATGGGCACATTCATTCCTGTCAAGCTACGCAGAACGAAGGGCCACTGCTGAGGTGAGAATCATTACCCATAAAGTACTGTTTGCTTCCCCAACTAGTATTACCAGATGCTGTGCGGGACAAATTTCCTGGAGAAGACCACCACCATAAGAGACACTCCAGGATGATTACCAGGCTCCGGCTGGGGGAAGATGCTTACTGGGGGCTGCTCGTTAGACCCGACCCAGGGCAGGCACCTCTGGAGGTGTTGGGAGACAGGAGCCTCTCACATGGTACTCAGGGGTCCCAGTGGCTACACTGGTGGTTCTCAGACAACCAAGGATGCGGTATAGCTCTGGCCCTGCATGCCGGGGATCCCAAATCACCCCGATGTGCCTGGGGCAGCCCAGTGGCGCCGGAGGCCTCCAGGGCTGCACCCAGGGATGTTGCAGGGACCATGGGGTGCCGAGCATCAAACCGGAGGTGTGCCCTGTCAGCTGCCCACCTTGGGGGGAGGAACAGTGCCGGGGGCACAGCACTTGCCAACTCTCCCAGGCCTGTCTTAGAGCCCTTTTCACGCACAAATCTGAAAATTTTCTTTTTATGTATGGAAAAAGCCCTTTGTAAGTGCAGACACGAATTCTGACACATCTGTAGCCTGGGAGGGCCGTGTGCAGCCTGGCCCGGGGAGAACAAAGCCCGCCTCAGCTCCTGAATGGTCACCTAAGGAAGGGCTTCTTTTTTTTTTTCTCCTAGTGACTCCTTTCGCCTGAGGGAAAAAATATTTAAAAAAAAAAGCAAACATGTTTTTTTCAGGGGCTGAAGTGATATAGTACAGCAGGCAGGGCGTTTGCCTTGCACGTAGCCAACCCGGGTTCAATTCCCAGCATCCCATATGGTCCCCCAAGCACCACCAGGAGTAATTCCTGAGTGCAGAGCTGGGAGTAACCCCTGTGCATTGCCAGGTTTGACCCAAAAAAGAAAAAAAAAACCCAAAACAAAACCAACTGTTTTCCAGGCACCAGGTTTTACAGTACCGTTGATAGCATTTTATGCATACAACTTGCCAACGCCATTCCCCCCGCCCCCATGACTCCCCACTGTACATCTCCCTCCATCACCCTGCCACGGGAAGCTCAGTTCCGTGGACCACTTCTCATTTTCTGTTGCCTGTGGCCATTCGTTGCCCCCTTTCTATATTGCTTTTATGTCCCACTACAGGAGAGGGAACCTTCTGGATCTGCCCCCTTCCTCTCTAACCTACCCAGCACACTGCCACCCGAGAAATGTTTTCCTGGCCCTGTTTTTCTAGGTATACAAATCAACCACGGGATGACAATTAGAGAAACCTGCGTTATAACAAGTTTTTAAGATTTCTCACAACCTCCCCTTGAAGTTGCCACGTGGGCTTGGCGTCACAGTTAAGCAACTCGGCTCTAAAGGATATCTTCTGCCTACAAATGGCCAGGGGTCACAAGAGACAAACGCCTGTGGAGAACGGCGGTGTTCTAATGCCAGTCCGAGGGCCAGTGACAGGTCTGTAGATGCAGAAAGGTTGAAAACCACTGGCGGAAGAATAAGCTGTTTCCCCTTGGGCCCAACACAAACCACGGACTCCGTGCTGGGAATGTGGAGGAATTGCTGGAGGATTTCCATCACGGATGCCAGAACAGGGCTATTCAAAAACTGTGGTTTGCCGTGGAACACCAAAATCAATTTGCGGGAGAGGCAAATTCTGGAAGAATTTAGGAAGTACTGAGATCATAGCTTTGTAAAATTCAAGTCTCTGACACATGCATGATTTAGAAGTGAGACTTCTACAAGGGTAGTAAGAAGCTCTGTGAAGATGCAAAGCCTAAAAAGTGCTTCCCTTATCTTTAAGAGAACAAAACCCATAACCCCATGCCTCCAAAGGCAAGAAGAAAGCAAAAATCAGGAAGTCAGGAAGTACATAGTAATAAGGAAGGAAGGAAGGAAGGAAGGAAGGAAGGAAGGAAGGAAGGAGAAAAAGCTATCATTAGCAATATCCAGAAAAGTACATGGTAACGATCTGTTACTATTGTGTTTTTTTTTAAATATTAAAAAAAAAACACAATAGTAATCACATGAGCTATAGTTACAAAGCTTCCATGTTTGAGTTTTGGTCATACAATGATCAAACACACATCCCTCCACCAGTGCACATTTTTCACCACCAATGTCCCCAGTATACCTCCCCTTTCCAACCGTCCCCCTGCCTCCATGGCAGACAATTTCCCCCAAACTCTTACTCTACTTTTGGGCATTATGGTTTGCAATACAGATACTGAGAGGTTATCACGTTTGGTTCTTATTCTACTTTCAGCACACATCTCCCATTCCGAACAATTTCTGTTACTATTGTGACAGAGAAATTGAAAGAAAAAAATTGGGTCAGGGAGAGGACTCAAAAGATCAGAGGGCATAAATTGTTGTTCCCTGAGCACTGAGCTGGGAGTAGGCCCCGAGAACCACTGGCTGTGGTCCCTAGCACAAAATCAAACTACACAGGACAATTAAATGCCTGGCTACACACAAAACTTTTCAGTCACTAAGCTTTATTATCATTGTCCATCTATCCACACAGCTTAAGAAAGAACATGAGACCATGCTCCATAAGAGGAAACGGCAAGCTTCACTGTTTAGTTATCAGAGACAAATATGATCTATCGCTAACTTTCACAGAGAGCAGTTTACAGACCGACACGTGTAATATGAACCTGCTGCTTCAATCCAACAGCAATCTCTGCATACATATTTGTCTTTACAGACACGAAGAACACAACTCCTGCTTATTAACAACAGCTCACTGACGGCAGGGGCTACAAAGCACAGTTACAACTAATTTATACTCCACTGCTCTGGGAAATTTTTTTTTTAGCACGTGCATGAATTTCTTTTACAATGAGACAAAGGTGATTTCCAAATCTGTGAGTGGAATCTTTTCCCGCCTTAAGAGTCCTCCATTATTCCCTACCCCCTAGAATTTCCACTGCACTGGTTGCTCTGGGAATTTTCCAGGTGCACTTGCTTATTCTCACGAAGGCTGTTCCTTTTGGCATACACTTGACCTTAGGTAGGGGCTAATGGGTTATCTACAAGGTGCTATCAGTGTTTAATATTCTTAGCAAGCGACAGCACAGCAGGTAGGGCATCTGCCTTGCACTCAGCCGACCTGGGTTCAATTCCTCCATCCCTCTTGTAGAGCCTGGCAAGCTCCCGAGAGTATCCCACACAACAGCAGAGCCTGGCAAGCTCCCCGTGGCGTATTTGATATACCAAGAGCAATAACAAGTCTCACAATGGAGACGTTACTGGTGCCCACTTGAGCAAACTGATGAACAATGAGAGGACAGTGCTACAGTGCCACAGTGCTTCAACACTTTGGAACTCTAGGGCTGAGAGACCGTGCAGGGGGTAAGGGGCACGCCTTGCATGTGGCCTACCCCAACTCAATCCCAGCACTGTCTGGTTCAAACACTGCAGGGAGCAGCCCATGAGCGGAGCTGAGAGTGGCCCCCAAAGTGCAGATGTAGCACCCAGCCTCCCATCACCCCTCCCAGACCACCCCCCCCCCCCCACCAAGGATACAGGCTCTCTCTGAATGCCCTTACAGCCCAATTAATCAGCAGGGGGGAAACTTTCCCCTAGCCATACCTGCTCACTTCAGCTCGTGGCAATCTGCTGTACAATTCCATCATGTCCACCGCCAGGGCCGTTTCCCACCCATTCAACAGGAGGCGTTCTTTCTGAAGTGGGCAGCGAAGAGAGAGACACCACAGAGAGCTGCCTACAGGCCCTGGGACACGGGGCACACTCCATCCCTCCTAGACCCACTCCGGCTACTCTCCCGGTCCCGCGGTTTACCTTGCAGTTTCCTAAATGGAGCATCAACCTTACACAGGGAGTTGGGGGGTGGGGAGACTCACCGAAGCATGAAGAACAACAAGGTGCCTTATCAGAGTGGCATGGGCACAACCCTTGAAAATGGGAGCCTGCTGGGAGTGGTCTCTTCCAGCGAAACTAATGGTTCTGAAATGGGGGTGGGAGGCTCCCGATTCAAACACTTTCTCCATCTTTTCATATCAGCTATACACTTTTTAAACCATCGGAGAAAACTGAAAAAGGATGGGTATTTGAGGAGATGGAGGGTTACTACTGATTTACTACTGATTTATAAGGGGCAATAGTGGTATTACTGTTAGCTTGGGGTGAATAAAAGTTCTTACTGGTAGAGTCACACTGCAGCATTTTAAGGGGGAAGTGATCAACTGCCTGGGGCTTCCCTTAAAACAGTCCAGCGACAACTGCAACAAAAATCTGGCTGATAAATACGGTAATTGATAAAATATCAGTAGTACTGAAGATGAGGGAGGGGACACTGGTATTTATTTTGCTCCTCTTTCACCTTCCGTGCTATTTAAAGCACCATTTAGTAAGTTCTGGGCTGTTCAAAGCGTAACTGGCACTTTGCCTCGAAGTGGCAACACAGAGCATGGATTTCCCTAGCACGAGGCACTGGTGGCCACGGGGAGCCCTGCCCACCTCCGCAGCAGTACGTCGGGAGGGCACCTATCTTGGCTGAGGAAGGGCCCAAGGGGTGTCCCCATCTCTGCTGGCTGACCTGTGACTCTAGGGACTTGCAGGTTTCCACTCCTGCCAGGTCACACTGCCGTCTCCGTAGGTTTTCAATCATGATCTGCCCAAACCGGTCATTCATGTTCACCTGGGGAGTGAGAGAGGAGGTCTGGCATCACCACAAGGCTCAGATTCTTCTGGAAGCAATACAAAACACCGCTGTCCTGTTTACAACCAGTCAAGGCCAAGCCTCGCTAGTACCCAGCACACTGCAATTACGGGGGCAGCACTAGCACAGCAGCAAGGGGAGGTGGTACAGTTGTTTCAAGGGCCGCCGGGCAGCATACATCTATTGGAAGTACCGCCTGTGACCTACCTAGTGTCCCACAAATATCTGCGTGTACATATGCAAAGATGAGGGATGTTACTGCAGCATCACATATAATAGGAAGATTCTGGAAAGAACTGAAATAAGCAATCAATGGAAGATGAAAAATTGGGGCACATTCTTCTGATGAAATACTATACAGCCATGAAAACAAGAAGAGAAACAGATATGAAATGATCTCGAAGACAAATTCTTAAAAAGGAACTCTTAAAAAGGGGGGCTGGAGAGATAGCTCAGGGGCTTTAGGCGCCTGCCTTATATGTAGCCAAGAGATACTGCATAAGGTCCCCCAAACATCATCAGATGTGATCCTGGAGCACAGAGCCAGGAGTCAGCCCTGAGGAACACTGGGTGTGGCCCAATCAACTCCACCAAAATAAGAAATAGGAGGATATGTGGGGAAAACAAAAACAAAAAACAAACAAACGAAACCTCTCATCAACCTTTAAGTGAAAAAAATCTTGGGGGCAAAGAGATAGTGCAGTGGGAAAGATGTTTCTCTTACATGACACCAACCCAAGTTTGATCTTTGGAGCTGCATATGGTCCACCAAGTACCCACCTGGAGTGATTTCCCTGGAAAGAGCCAGGAGTAAGACCCAAGCACCACCATGCATGGCCCAAACAAAACAAGACAAAAATAAGAAAATACATACATTTCTGAAATACTTCCTTGATCAGAGTGCTGAAGATTACATAGGACAGAGGTACTTTTCCTTGTATTATTTACATTTGACATGTGGTTTTAAGTTGTTTTGTTTTTGTGTGTCTGAGAGTAAGTTTTTAATTAAAAAAAAAACTAAAATATCATCTATCTCCCTATTATAGACAAATACTACAGCATACTATTAGATGACTGCAGAATATACACTATTATTTCTCTCTAGATAACATAGCAAATAAATTATATATGGTGTTAGAGTAAAGCAACAGCCCAACTTCCTCTCTTCAGAGGACATATAATGCCACGTGGCACAAGTGACCAGCCCGCACACTCCCTGTGGGGGGTGAGAAAGGGGCCAGCACACACTTTCTCATTTTATTACTTGGATTAGGATCCTGGCTTGACAATTTCTGTGGAGCGTGGGCAAGATATTTAACCTCTGTTAAATTTACTCCTTTTACCTGTGAAACTGGGTACGTCCCCATGGGAGTACCTTGTGTGAGCTGTTATGATTATTCAAGCTAAGGAAACTAAGCCTGAGGGGTGCTGATTACTCTTCCCCCAACTTCCTCTCTGCACACAATTGAAAATCCAGTCTCACTTCCGACTCTGCAAAACCAGTAGCTTCCTCAATAACATGGACGCCAATTAGAATGTATCGTGCATGCTATACACACAGTGTATTGTTAAAATGAACCAGAGAAAAGGAAATGTTATGAAGAAAACCATTATGAGGGGCCGGAAAGACAGCACAGCAGGGATGGTGCTGGTCTTGCACGAGGCTGAGCAGGGTCAATCCCTGGCGCCACACTTGGGGGGATATTTGTGCATAGAACCTGGAGCGAGGGCCAAGCCCACCATGCATGGCCCAAACAAAAGACAAAAATAAAATATATAAAGACCATCACACCTGGTGGTTTCCTAAGCACCACCGGGAGTGACCCCTGAGCACAGACTCTGGGCAAGAAGCCCTAGGCACAATAAGCTGTGGCCAAAAAAAATCAAAAAGAAAACCGTAAGAAAATCACCCCTAAATTTCCAAAATACTTACCGGAAAAAATTTACATATAAGTGGATCCATACGGCTCAAACATACATTTCGCTCAAGGGCCACTCTCTAGGAAAGTACCTGACAAACAAGCAAATTCTAAGAATTTTTATTAAAAGTATGGAGATTATCAATACCTAAGTTGTGCTATCACTTTAGGAAATAATGTGAAGCAAGCAAGATATGCAAGAATGCTGACAATTCTGTAACTGCTATCAATTACGCTCCATGTTCACATATTCCCCCCAATGTAAATAGAGCAAGTAAAGATGGTAGGTGAGATCTGAACATCTGGAACACGGTCCATTCCCAGCAGGCCCACCCCCAGTGGCACTGGCTCTCAATCCAAGTGGTGCTGAATCAAAGAACGCACAAAGGCAGCAGGCGAATGAAGGAGCCCACGTTGGAAATGTGTGGAAATGTGGAGAGTTAGAGTTCATTTTCTCCAGGTTTGGTATCATGAAAGCCAAAGAACTGCCAGAACTGAGCCACATTTCAAAAGATAAAGAGGCCAACAAGTACAGCAACAGGTACAGCAATCACCGGAAAGTGACTCTGAGGAAAGAAAGAAAATGCCAAAAAAAAGGAATTGCCCAGACAGGAACCCGAACTGGGGCCGGAGAGGGGAGAAGGCCAGAAGACCAAGTTATGGGGGGGGGGGGGGGGTTGAGAGCGAGTGTAGGATGCAAGGCAGCTGAATGGCATCTGGGCACCATGTTTGGGCATCTGAGTGCCACCAGGGCTAACTCCTGAGTACCATGGGGCATGGCACAACATCCCATCTGCCACCTCCAGGCCCTGCGAAGGAGCCCTGGGCCTCATTCCCTAGACATCTGTCCATAACTACATGACACTGGGAAAGAACTACCTATCGGTAACACATTTTAAATAGGAAGTGAAGGAAAACAATAAAAATAGCTATCAGGTACTCGGCGCTCATGCTGACTACTATATGGCATCTCAGAATTCCCTGCTAAAGCTTAGCAGGCACATTTATCCCTTAAAAACAAAACACAAGGGTTTGGAGAGATTTAAAGAGATACACATAGTGAGGTGTATGATTGGGCAGCACTGACTACTTCTACAACCCTACGTTGTGGGGGACTATCATTATCCTCATTTTTTCGGTTCAGTAATCAAGACAGAGATAGCAGTCATGTGACTTGTGCAGGTCACACAGTCAGGCATCGTACCTCCTCCAGAGCACGGATTCCCAAACCACCATGCAACTCCTCTGGAGGTCCATGGCCAATAAGAGGTCGGGACAGGATTCAGCTCCCAAGCCCAATAATTCCATAGCTCTTAAAGGTAACCCTAGGGGGCTGGAGAGATTACGGCAGATAGGGCAACTGCCTTGCATGTAGCCAATGCACGTTCAATCCCTGGTATACCACAGGGTCCCCTGAGCACTGCCAGGAGTAATTCCTCAGTGCAGAGCCAGGAGTAACCCCTGAACATCACTAGGTGTGGTCCAAAAAAGTTAAAAACATGAAACAGAAAGATAACCCTAGATTAAAAGAGCAAGTGATCAATGGATCAAACTCAGTGATATCAGACCTTAGAGTGTTTTGTGTAAACATCTTGCCTTTCTAAACTCTTTTGAAAAGCCAGAGCATTCTGGCAACTCTCTGTTCCCTTCCCAGGCAGTTCCAGTGACTAGAACTGAGCAGTGACGGGTGCACGGCTGGCCAGCTCTTCACTGACCCCACCTGGAAAACCCGTCTCCTTCCTCCAGACACATCACTGACCCGCCTTGGAAGGCAGCCAGGCTCACTGTCCCTAAACTGCTGACAGCCACACATTCCCGCCACCAACATCTGGGATCTCAGAGCAAGCCCGGTGATGGAACAGGACGGTAAGACACCTCTTTATGTGCAGAGAGAGGAGTTCCAAAAAGTGGCGAAAAGTATAGTGGCAACCAAGAGATAAGGAGTCCCGGGGCCGGTGAAACTGAGTAAGAAAGGAGTGGTGTGGGCAGCTGAGCAGAAGGACAGGATCGGGCAGCGGCCCACGTGGGGGAACCCTGTGCAAGAGGCAAGGCCTGTTACCTGTTCGTAGTTGATGAACATGGCTGTCTCAAAACGGTCGGCTGCCCACTTGATGAGGTTTGCTGACTGCTCCGGAGTCATGTAAACCAGCACACATTCCGTTACCAGGAGTGTTGGTAATCTTAAGAGAAGGGAGGAAAGAACGTAAGGCTCCGAAATACATTTCCATCAAATTAGAACTCTGCACGGTCAACTTCCTTGCCCAGGGAAATCTGCAGCAGCAAACAAGGACACAGTCTTATCAGGTGAGTGCCAGGGGTGTCATCCTATCATCACCTGGAGTTTCACATGCTACAACGCTGAACAATGGGAAGTGACTGGTCTGGTGTATGAAAGCCGATTCACTGCACGATGAACTGAAAACAGGCACGGACTCTCCCCTGTCCCACATCACGAGGTAGAAATGGGTCTCCCATCCAAGTGGCATCTGCTTCCCTTGCCCTGGAGTCTGGATTAGTCATGGAGCCTGCACTGGCCAAGAAAACAGCTGCCAACACAATGCGGACAGAAGCTGGGAAACCACATGCATGTTGGCGACTGCTTTCTCAGTGCGCTCGGAAGCCGAGAAGCTTTACTTTTGGGCCTTTTGGGGAGGGAGGGCCCTGTGGCCCGGAGCGAAGCAGCCCAGCTCCCAGATCACCTGCCCACTGCCCACAGCTGAGGAAACGCCAGGGGCTCAGCACAACTGCCTCCCCACACCAGACACACTTCACTGAGATCAGACGAAATCTGGGAAAGTCACAGTCACCTGAGCAAGTAAACTGTGAGTGGTTTTGCATCACTGAACTTCCAGTGACTTTTGACACATCACAAGCTGACTGACACAATGCGGACACTTAAACACAGAACAAAATGAGCCTTCTTAGACAAATGTTGACCACTAAGGATGTGAAACGACACAGAGATATCGGCTAGTACATACTGAGTTACAGACCCAAGGTCATACATCAGTAATTAAGAAGTGACACATTTTCACAGAAAAATCCCATTTGGAAGTCCTCATTTTGAAGAACCCTTGCAACTCCAAATCACGCAGGCCAGAGGACAGAGCTGTCGGTGCGCATCTGTTCTGGGTTACATGGTCTAGTTCTTTATCTTAGACTACAAGTTTCGGGGAAGTGGGGAGCAATTTTTTCTCCCCTCCCACACACCTGAGACAGTTATGCTGATAAGACCAACACGGTCTAAACAGATTTTGCCATCTTTAGATCTCTACTGGCTTATAGCTCGCTCTTCTTGTTTCATTGTTTTATGGGCCACACCCGGTAGTGCTCAGGGGTTACTCCTGGCAGGCTCAGGGGACCATATAGGATGCCGGAGATTGAACCTGGGTTGGCCTCCTGCTAGGCAAGTGCCCTCCCTACTGCACAATCTCTCAGCCTCCTCTACCTGGCTCCTTTCTCCTCCTTTGCCTCCATCTCACTGGTTTCTCTTTCCCTGTCTGTCCTTATCTACGTTCCTCCTGGATAAGAGATGATTTCTGCCATAGAGCAAGTGGGCAAATTTTCTCTGGCTTTATTCATGAAGGATCTTGGAAATCCTCCCAAAACCCCCCAAAAACCAACCAAACCAAACAATGTATGATGGGACCCAGAGACACAGCTCAAGTGGCAGAACACACGATGATCATGAGCATGGCCTTGGCACCATGTGGCCATCAGAGCACCACCGGCTGTGACCTCTGTTGGGAGCACTGCCGGAGTAGCCCCCAGAGTGCCTGCTCTCGAGAATCTGCTACCGGGGCTGGAATATAGCTACATGGTAGAGAGCATGCACCACATGTATGAGGCCTGGCCCCCAGCACCAAATTTGGTGTAAATTCTGGTGGTTTTCCCTGGCCCCCAAGTGCGGGGGACTGAACCTGAGACCTCACACATGCAAGGCAGATGCTCTGTCGCTGACCTACGTCTCAGGTCAGGATCCAACTTTCAGATACCTCAGTGATATGTACAAAAATCGTGAAAACACAGTAGTTGAGAGCTTGACTTTATACATTTGGTACTACACTGTGCAGATTATTCTGCAACTCCTTTTTTGTTTTTTTAAAACGCACCCGGGGCCATACATTGTATGTCAACTCATCCATGTTCCTGATGGTTGTCTTCGTTTTTTCAGATCTAAAATGAGGACTGCTGGGGCTGGAGCGATAGCACAGTGGGTAGGGCGTTTGCCTTGCACCCAGCCAACATGGCCGACCCAGGTTCGACTCCCAGCATCCCATATGGTCCCTCGAGCACTGCCAGGAGTAATTCCTGAGTGCAGAGCCAGGAGTAACCCCTGAGCATCACCGGGTGTGACCCAAAAAGCAAAAAAAAAAAAAAATGAGGACTGCAATGAGTATTTTTTTTGGGGGGTCATACCCGGCAATACACAGGGGATACTCCTGGCTCATGCACTCAGGAATTACTCCTGGCAGGGCTCGGGGGACCATATGGGATGCTGGGAATCAATCCGGGTCAGCTGTGTGCAGGGCAAATGCTCTACCTGCTATGCTATTGCTCCAGCCCCAGCAATGAATATTCTTGTACGCACAAGCAGACCCTCTCCGAGAGCATGCAGCTGAAACTGGAATGGCTATCTCCAAAGGGACCCACATTTACAACTAACTAGTGCGTACAGCTGTTCCTCACATGGTAATTGACTCCTACCCATGGCACATAGACAACTACTCCTCTTTCCCCACATCCTTGCTAACACTCAGTACCGTTAAGACCTTTACACTCGACCAACTTGGAGAGAGCAACACAGAATGCCACAATTACCACCAAGATTTAATATTCTCTTCAAATACACCTCACTTTTCAATTCCCCTTCTCTTAAGGGGAACACCGGGGGAACCACGCAGCTTCTGGGTACAAACCCAGGGCTCCTGCCTGCAACCAGAAGCCCCAGCCCGTTATCTGTCCAGCCACGCAGCTTCTCATCTTTATCTGCCTGGTCACTGCTCCTCTGTACACTTTTCTAAAGGACTTTTTATTTTTTGAACACTATTCTTTGTATATTCTCAATTATAATCTTTTCTCCACATGCTTCGATTCTATGTTCCTAAGCATATAGCTATCTTCTTTTGTTCTTTACATTCTGCACCAGTATGCTGCAACAGCAGGACAGGTGTTTCTGGTATAAAAATAAACTTGAAATTTCCTAAAAAGGTCAGATAACTACCCAAGATAGAAACGAGATGATGAAAATGAAGTGAATAGAAAAGTGGGACACTAACATCACGATGTATTTTCACTGGCCTTATAATTTATGTTCACATGAAAACACCAACATACAACGTTCTAAAAAAGAAAAAATCTCACTGTGCATTCATGTTACATTTCTTTAGTTTCTCTTCCAGTTCTGGTATATCTCGGAGATCTGCTCCAATAATGGCGTATCTCTTTGAATCCAATATACTCCCATCTGTAAACACAAGAAGAGATTATAATTTCAATAGAAATAAAGAAATTTGAACCACATGAGGTTTATTTTCTTAAATACACTGGAGTTTTTTTCCATTATAAAAATAAACTAAGACCAAATAGTGGTTGTTAGAAATAAGGGCAGTGAGTGAGGGTGGGTAAATATGGTAAAGGGAGACCACTGTATGGTAGAGAAATGAACTACTAGTGATACAGTAAATAGATGTGTTGAATTTTAATTATCTGTACATCTGAAAATGTTACAATGCAATGTTACTTTAATAAAAGTAGTATTTTACAATGAAGACCGAGCCTTTTTAAAACTTCAAGGATCTACAGATCCTTCACTTGACTTCCTGTTAATCATCGATTTGCTCGAGCAGGCGCCAATAACGTCTCCATGTGTCCCTGTCGCATGCTAGTGTAGCCCAATGGCGGCTGTTCGCTCTAGGAACACAAAGAGCCTCAAACCGATCGTTCAGGGTCTTGATGAAGAAGTCTGACCATCTGGTAGATGGGCGTCCACAGGGTCTTTTGACGTCCCATGGAATCCAGTCGGTAACTGCTCTAGTCCAGCAGTCGTCTCCAAATCTCATTATGTGTCCAGCCCATCTGATTTTTCGACGTCTTGGCAAATGAGACAGCATCCCTGATTCTTGAGCATCGACGGAGGTCGGAACTCCAGATTCTTTCTCTCACTTGAGTGAAGTGTGATACTCCAAGCATAGCTCTTTCGATTCCTCTTTGGGAGACCCAAATAGAGTTCTCATCCTGTTTTCGTAGGGCCCAGGTCTCTGAGGCGTGTGTTTATGCAGGAAGAATAGTGGAATCCAAGAGATGTTCCTGGAGCCAGAGGTTCTTCATCCTCTTAGCTATTTCTTCGACGCTCTTGAAGGTGTTCCAAACTGCTGTCTTCTTGCTGTGCAACTCAGGTGCCAGGTCATTTGTCATGTTGACTTCTCGACCTAGGTACACAAAACTGTTGCATTCGGAGATGGTTGTTCCGCTGAGAGTGAATGGAGCGTCAGGAACGAGGCTGTTTCTCATAAACATCGTCTTCGTAAGATTCAGCTGTAGTTCGACCTTTCCACACTCACGGTCAAAGTCGGTCACCATTTGTACTGCTTGGCTAATGTTTGGTGTTAGAACAATGTCATCAGTGGTGGTGTGGTTGCCAACCATCTGTCTTCACTCCCATTCCTTCCCATTCCAGTCGTTGCATGATGTTCTCAAAGGTGGCACTGAAGAGTTTCGGTGAAATGGTATCACCCTGCCGAACCCCTCTCTTGACATCAATGATCACTTCTTTGTAGAATGGTGAGATCCTGGTAGTGAATCCATAATACAGCTCACAGAGGATCCTGATGTATTGAGTTTGAATGCCCTGATTGGCTAGGGCTTCAATGACCGCTTCCGTCTCAACAGAATCAAAGGTCTTCTTTAAATCAATGAACGTTAGAGCGGCATCTTGAACTCCCGAGAAACCTCAATGAGCTTGGTTATCGTGTGGATATGATCCCCTACCGGTACCAGATAAATACCTCACCGGCAGACCTCTACTACCTCCACTACCTCCACCACCCAGCCGCCACCACGCTCCAGGATGCTTTCCGGGCCCTCACTCACGCATGACTGAAGCCCCACAGAACAAGATAAGCGGAACTCTGAGACCTTGGACTCCAGGCTCAAGGAACCCAGGGACAGAGATTCTCTGCTTGCTCCCACCAACCACAGGTGACAAAGGGATTATAATCAGGAGCCCCACCCTACACTGCCCTGTCTGCTTCCACCAACCACCAGATCTACAGAACAGCATCAGTAATTCATTCCCCCTCCCACCCACCCCCCCGAGTCAGTCATAAAAAGAATTAACAGGATAAATAGGGCTGGAGGGTACTTGCCTTATATGTGGTGGACCTGAGTTCAATCCTAGCACCTGATATGCTCCCCACAGCCCAGCCAGGAGTGATCCCTGAGTGCAGAGTCAGGGGTAAGCCCTGAGCATTTCTGGGTGTGACCCAAAGTCCAAACTAAAAAAAGTGAAAACACGTTTTTGGGCAAGTATAGAGGATATGGAGCGAGAGTTGAAACAGATGTGGGGAGTTCAGAACCCCCATAATCTGTCTGAATTCCATGAATTATCTAACCTCTAAATTTCTGAGTTTTCTTCTCTGTATATTGGAATACGAGTGCCCACTTAATATATTTTTGCAACAGTAAGTTACTATGTCATTTTTAAATGCATATAAACTAATAAAAAATAAAAGACATTGTTACGATGGTTCAAAGAAACATTATTTATGAGTACATGCTCATAAAAAAATCAGAGACGAAGAAAATCACATAAAACCACACCTTACAAAGATAACTATTAAGTGTTGTGGCGTATAACACTCCAGTCTTTCTCATTGTTACACTGTATATCTACAACACAAACACCTCTTACATACACTCACTGCACAGAAAAAAAAGAAAATGGGCCACCAATATTTGAGATTATTTTTCCTACTTAACAATGGCACCAAGGACACCCTTTTCTGTCACAATCTCCTATCATTCCACAGTAGAGACTAATCTAGTACTCCATCACCACGAGACACGGTATTTCCAAGTTTTCTCCGTCTTCAACACTACAAGAAGTACCCCTATTTTACGTCAAATTCTCTTTTAAAGTAGATGACTATTAGTAAAGAAAACAATAACCCTAATAGGTAAACTATGAGACCTCCATAAAAAATAACTTTTTAAAAGATGATATCATTACAGTGGCTCCTAATCCATTATGAAGTTTCTTTACATTAATCACATCACGACCATCCTGTTATTCGTCGACTGCCTCAAGCAGGCCCCAGTAACGTCTCCTTCGTCCTAGCCCTGAGATTTTTTAAAAAAGTCCTATCAACGGCCAAGACTCAGAGACCATAAAACCCAGCTCCCGGAAGAGAACAGCGCAGAGTCTCCTGCCCCCGCACCTGTGCCTGGCTGTCCTCGCCGGGGCCCCTTGGTGGGGAGTGGGTTGAGTTTCCCTCCCCGCCCTGACCAGGGCTCCAGCAGCCAAAGACCTCCAGAACCAGCCACCACCATGCTGAGACCACTCTCCACACACACATGAAGGTACTGGCAGAGGAACAGAGGCATGCGGGTCCCGGGACTGAGATCTCCAAGCCTACTCGGATCGGGGCTGAGCATCCTCCACCCAGATCCTCCAAATTCCAGTAGGTGGGGGTCACACCCACCAACTGGCCCCCTGGCGCCGTGTAATCCCATCAACGGCCAAGACTCAGAGACTATAAAACCCAGCTCCCGGAAGCACACGGCTGCATTCGTGACATCTTATTATCTCATTCCTACTTTGGACAAACTGGCAGGCTACCGAAAGTAACCTGCCCACACTTCCTTACATTAAAGGGAAATTAAAAAGAAATTGGTACAGATTAACAAGTTGGTGACTCTTAAAAGGTTGTGCCAGTTGTGAGAACATAGTTTATCCTGCCATATTCAAAGTCAGAACACCAGCTAGGAGGAATCTGAGCTGTAGATTTCAATTTGAACTGAATCCTTGGAATTTGGTTTTTCTTGGCAAACAGTATCATAGGAATGTTTGGGAATATGACTACTTGGAAGATCTGCAGATGACCTGTAGGTCTAGAGAGATAAAAAGATTCAAGAAAATGTAAGGCAAATGTGCATATATACTATGGTATTTATAAACAAAACAGCTTTATTTTTTTCAGACACTCCTCTGAGCTGGATGGAGTGGCATTCATGAGGGCCCCTTACACCTTTTCCACTCATGAACACTTTTTACCTGAGAATTTTTTACATGACCCTGAGTACAGAGGTTAGATTAAAATAGGTTTACAAATCAGTAGTCAGTATATATCATAAAAAAATTATTTTAAAATAAATCATCAAATGATCTGAGACCTCACATGGGGCTGAAACTTTTAATTCAAGAATATAGAGTAAATCCAGGTTCCTCAAGTTTGAAGAGGCTCTACACCACTGAGTTTCTGGTCCAGGCCTTTCAAGAAGAGAAATCTTGAAGAATCCTGCATTCCTAACAAGTTCCCAGTTGGTATCGATTCTCGTGGAGCCTGAACTAACTTTTGGAAATGAGCATTGATGAAGAGAAGTGGAGAATACACTTAATAAAGATACAATCAATTTGTGCAAGCCTGAACTGTTTTTCAAATAGAGGGTTAAGAAGTAGATTATAAGAAAAGGAGTGCAAGCTGTCTGATGGTTTACCCGAGGCATTTTTCCCTTTACTTTTTCTAGAGAACCATGGGCAGAAGCAAAATATCTGAACAGCAAATCTGTACCCTGCTGATAACCCAGGTTCTTAGTTCCGAGAATTCACAGTGGAAAGTGCTGAACCACAGCAGAAGTAAACTCCTCTTATAATGCTCATAATTTAACAGATTCAAAATATACGTGGTTACAAAACAAAGACAAAATAAGCCACCATCATCTCATCAGAACATGCTAAATATCAGAAATTTATAAAGGGCAAATGGGGATCCTCAGCCAGCCTTCGGGTATCATCATGTCCAAAGTAGATAAAGAATATAAGAAATATGAAGGGACTTGTTGCCCTATTATGAAAACAGTAACTCTTAAATACCTGATGCCCTCCTGCAAATAGCATTAATAAACACACCGAAAGAACTTTCTATCCAGGACCTATATTAAGATTCTTTAGAAATTTGCTTTTGGCATTGTCTGTCCCCAGTCACTGCCCAAGGACTCTGAGAAGCTGAAGGACTACGCAGGCGCAGACTTGAGGCCAGCTCGATCCCTAACGGTATAGAAAGGAGCAGAACCCTATGCTCCGCTGGCCACCTGGACCACCTGGGCAGTGCCAGGGAGAGTGACCTCTCTGGGCAGCCACGTTGGAATGCAGGAAGATTTTTCTGAACTTGCAGTTCCCAAGGACCCCATGCCATTTAGGGGAGACATCTTCCTCCGAGATCAGAATCTCAAATGCGCACATGATGTAAAAATAGGTCATGAGCACTGTTAAAAATCAAACCTTGGAGCTGGAGTAGTAGTACAGGGGTAGGCGTTTGCCTTGCACGTGGCCAACTTGGGTTCGATTCCCAGCTTCCCATGTGGTCCCCTGAGAACTGCCAGAGTAATTCCTGAGTGCAAAGCCAGGAGTAACCCCTGTGCATCATTGGGTATGATTCCACCCTCACCAAAAAAAAAAAAAAAAAAAAAAAAAAAAAAAAAAAAAAATCAAGCCTGAAGAACAGGAGGGCTGAAGAGGTCAGTGGTTTGGGGGGGTGGGGGGGGGCGGAAAGGCTGCCACAAGCTGCATGCTGGAAGCGTGGGGTCACATCGTGGCCCAGGGCCTGTGTGTAATGACAGGGCTTCATGCTCTGTCACCTCTGAGGTGTGGCCTGTCCATGACTGTCCTAGGAAGGAGGGAAATCTCACTTTTATGCTAGGGGGACAGAAAGCATTTGTAGGGGAGACAGTCACAGCACACTTCAGTGAAGGTCACTAGTCCGGAAAGATGGGCCATTTTAATGAAAACCACTACTGAAAAAAGATCACAGGAGCCACTTGAAGACATCTGCAATACTGGTTTGAAAAAAACAACGTGCTCACCAAAAAGAAATTCACTTTTCTTGCCCCTTCCCATGTCCATCCCCCACTCTGCCCTGTAGTCTATTTCCTATGGGAAGGATGGGCGGGAATTCAATGTATTACTTGACAAAGAAACTTCTAAAGAAACAGAGCACATTTCACCCTGTTCTGGAAAGCCAACAAAACCCCTGAACCGCTACTAAAAATTCTTTTTCTGATTAGTACTTCTTCAGATGTTTTCTAAAAGGACTTAGGAGGGAGAGGTCCCCCAAACCTAATACCATAGTATGGTTAAGAAAACTAAAACCAGGGCTGGAGCAATAACACAGCGGGTAGGGTGTTTGCCTTGCATGCAGCTGACCCGGGTTCGATTCCCAGTATCCCATAGGGTCCCTCAAGCACCGCCAGGAGTAATTCCTGAGTGCATGAGCCAGGAGTAAAGCCCTGTGCATTGCCGGGTATGACCCAAAAAGAAAAAAAATCTAAGAAATCAATTTCTTTTGGGCAAGAAAGAGAATTCGGTTATGATAATCCCATTCCTTCTGCCCGTCCCTTAATGACGGTCCCTTCCTACGTGCTGCCAGTGTGAGCACTTGGTTCCTGACTGCCTTGAAGCTGTGGCTCCCTGTCAAGGCCCCTTCACTCTGAGACAACATCTGGAGTGTCTGGAGACGCTTTTGGTTGTTGGGCAACAGGAGGATGCTACTGGCATCTAGTGGGGAAAGGCCAGGTCTGCAGCGACTCAACATCCAGGACACAGGCCAGTCCCTCCCAGGAGGAAATGATTCCTTCCCAAATGTCAATGGCGGAGCCTAAGAAAGTCACTTAGAATCATCACTCAATATTAAAAACGTTTAAGCCTTTAATAGTCTAATTGCTATCTCCTTGGGAAAACAGATGTGCTGAGTTTTCCGTCCCAGAACCGGTTCTGAGGGTGAACCCCCAGGGGAGCACCAACAGTGGGCTCCAGTCTCAGTTCTAACACTGAAGTCCTACTCTGTAGCTCTGGGCCCTCAAGGTCACTTTTCTGATGCATGTAATGTGGGCAATGTTGACTCTAAATTATGGAAAGGACTAAAGACAAAGTGCCGAGTTCTGTGGCACGCAAGGTGGAAATCAGGGTGGCAGAGCAAACCCACGAAAGGGCAGAGGAAGACACTGCAGTTACCAGAGAGGAAGCAGACACTCGACATGGACGAGAAATAAGCAACTGCTTGCTCCAACAGACCAGAGTCTCAACAGTAGACTTCTCTGTTCACCTCCTGACGTTGACTGCTCTGTAAAACCGCTTTCTGGAGACTGGGTGGTGAGGAAAAGCTGAGGGCTATTTAATCTGACTCCAGGGGGAAGTCACGAGATGTTCAGTAAGAGGCTGTATATACAATTAGAAGTAACTGGTTAGGGGCTGGAGCGATAGTAGAGCGGGGAGGGCGTTTGCCTTGCACACGACTGACCTGGGATCTTTGATTCCCAGCATCCCATATAGTTCCCTAAGCACTGCCAGGAGTAACCTCTAAGCATTGCCGGGTGTGACCCAAAAAGGGAAAAAAGAAAAGTAACTTTCCATTCATATGTATTATTTCTTCTTGAGAAATGACTAGTAAGTTGTTAAGACATAAATACTTACAATGTTTGAGCCCAATTCATTAATAAATAGAACTGCTGATATGTTTTTGGAGCACTGTGAAAAATTACTGAAACATTTAGAGCAATGTGATCCAAGAAAGATTGGGACTCCTTGGCCTAGCTTGCCTGGTACAAGTGAAGGTTTTCTGTGAAGACAAGACCACAATGATTAAATCCAATGAGCCAAGCTAAGAAGTTCCACCCAGATGATACCAGCCCAAACTACCATGCTGTAGAATTGTGAGCTAAAAAACACTGTGGTTGTTTTAAACACACTTGCTTTGTTTTGCTTTGCAGTGGTTTGGTACAGAGTAAAGGCTCGAGTAAAGATTTAATTATCTGCCTCATCAAACTCATGCCTAGCCTAAGTGTTACCCAGTCTAATACAATAAATATACCAAACCTACTATGCACACAAGTAACATAACCTCTAGGCAAGCATTTTGAGAGAAAGAGAGAGACAGAGAACACACACACACACACACACACACACACACACAGAGAGAGAGAGAGAGAGAGGGAGGGTGGGTATTGAACTAGAGAGTTGAACTAAAGCAAATTCCACGAATTTATGTCTTCAATGGGAGACTTACAAATGACTCCAAACTCTTGTTTTAGACTATAGATCTTCCTAGAACACTTCAGTTAAATATCTGTATGTCATGACCCCTCCATCCACCCCCCCCCCACACACACACGAAAACTGAAAATTGTGAAAAGGAGGATCTTTGGACTATACTGAACATTATGTTTGTTCTATTTTTTTTTCTGCGTACAGTCAGGTTCTGGGAGTACACCGATACCAAGAGAACACACAGTCCCTATCCTCAGAGATTACATGGAGCAGGGGAGACAAGCGAGGGGACAAGGACAAGTAAGGCGAAAGCTAAAAAGACTGAACGTCTTGACCATGCACTTCCAGTCACAACAGCCTGCGGGAACCCCCCCCCCCCCCCCACCTCTCCATGCTTTTCATCTAAGACCCTCCCCACCCTGCCAGCAGGATTTCCCCCTCTGCCCCACCCCCCGGCCACACACATATACTGCTTTTCAACCCTAAGACCCTCCTTACCCTCCCTCTGCCTCCTAGTGCCCCTCAGCTACTCCTTAGGGCTCTGCTGAAATGCCTAATATCTCTCTGAAAGCCTTCACACTCCTGTAATTCCTCACCGGGGATAAGTTACAGAGTCATTCAAGAGTTTGAAGTGCATGTGCTCCCTCAGTTGACCACGTCTGTCTGCCAGCCAGGTCCTTCTTTAGGAGCTTTCATGATACCAGAGGAGGGAGGGCCACAATGAATCATTAAAGAAATAGAGACTCAAAATAAGATCATAATCTGAAGTGTCACGGAAAAGGGACAAAAAAATGGGGAGGGTGGTACAATGCTAGAGGAAAAGGGACCAGTCTTTAGGCTGGTGGCCAGGTAGGGCTCTTTGCAGAGGTGCTGGCTGAGTGGACAGTGGTGAGGAGTCCATATGCAACAGGACAAGGGGAGTTCTGGGCCAAGGAAAAGGGAAAAGGTTTCAGGGTGACATTAAACTTGGTACACTCAGAGGCAAGCATGGGAACAGCACAGTGCGGATGGAAATTAATTCCCCAGGCTGCCAGCCCCGTGGGTCCCACCCACCCATGGGGGAGTTAGCAGGGAAGTAAATGAACCTGATTTACATTTTTGTTTTTTTTTCCCCAAGGAAGCTTGGGGGCCACACCTGGCGATGTGGCTAACCACGCCAGACAGTTCAAGGCCAGCGTCCAGCTACACTGGGTGGCATGAGCCCTGGGGGGAGGGAGGGAAGGAACTCAAGCTGGAAGTAGGGACTCAAGCTTGGGGGCTTTGAGCCATCTCGCTCCTTGACCCAATTTACCCTTGGGGGGGGGGGGGTTGGGCCTCACCTGGAGATGCTCAGTCGTTATTCCCGGATACTCATGGGACCATATGGAGTGCCAGGGATCAAACTGGGGTATCCCATATGCAAGGAGACCACTTTACTATCGCTAAGGCTCCTGATTCACAATTTTGGGGGAGAGGGGACAGGGTTGGGCCACATCTGGTGCTGCTCAGGTATGACTCCTGCCATCCTGGAAAGTTCTAGGGGTGCTGAGGATCACATGTGTTGGCCACCTGTACCCTGTCCTATCTCTTCAGTCCCTGATTTACTTTTAAAGATATTATTCTGACCTTTCTGACTTGATTTTTATAGTCTGCCTGTATTCTGTCACAGTCACTGTCCTCCCGTTGTTCATCAATTTTGCTCAAGTGGGCCCAGTAATGTCTCCATTGTGAGACTTGTTGTTACTGTGTTTGGCATATTGAATACGTCATGGGTAGCTTGCCAGGCTTTGCTGTGCAGATGAGATACCTTCCATAGCTTGCCGGGCTATCTGAGAGGGGTAGAGGAATCGAACCCGGCTCGGCTGGGCCGGCTGCGCCCAAGTCAAACACCCCACCGCTGTGCTATTGCTCCAGCCCTGTATTCATACGCTGCAAATTTTGACCCTGTGAGTATTCCTCCCTGAAAAGTATCACCCATAAGGGGCCAGAGTGATAGAAGGGTTAAGGGCTAAGGAGCTTGCCTGCCTGCACGGGGCCCAGAGCACTGCCATAAGCGACACTGAGCAGAGTCAGGGGCAGTCCTCGGGTTCTCCCCGGTGAGACCCCATCACCCATTCAAAGATGACATTTTTCTTCAAAATAAGGAAGTACTCAATAATCAATGAGGAACCAGTTTTATCTGTCATATTAGTTTATTTTTTTAACTGAAAATTGTGGCAATTCTTACAATTGTCACCTTATAATTATTACACCCTTACAACATGAGATACTTCTTTTTTTTTAAAGTCAGACAAAACCACAAACATAGGATGACCTCACTCGTACACACCCTTACAACATGAGACATTTCTTTTTAAGTCAGACAAAACCACAAACACAGGATGACCTCACTCGTACGTGGGATACCAATAAAAAGCAAGACAACAGAGAAGACAAAGCCAACCCTTGGCTCTGGACCACATAAGCAAGGCTGCCAGAGGGGGCTAAGGTAACAGGAGCAACAAGATCAAAGGACAGGAGGGTCCAACGGACTGAGGCAGAGCAAGATGGGCACCTGGATGGTGCAACAGCCTGCTTCTGAAGACAAGTGAAAACATGACTGAAACACGATGATCAACCTTACCTGAGGTCAAATATATAAAAATAAGCGCCCCCCCCCGGCAAAAAAAAGGGGGGGAGGAAACAAACCAAAAATGTTTAGGAGTTTCAAAGGATCAATGAAATTATTTTATTACCCCCTCTCTTTTCTCGTTCACACTTTCTTTATTCTTAGCCATTCTATTCTTGTGGTTCGGGAAAGGGGCCTCCCAGCAGGGTCCAGGGTCACTCTCAGCATTACTTGGCGTGGTGTGGTGGTGCAGGTCTGATGAGGTCGTGCTCACACCCAGTGTTGCCAGGGTCTATCAGGGCCACCTCAAGAGGTGCTGCGGGGCTGAGGGCCAGGAATAAAGTGCTGGGGACCAAAATCAGTGCCCTGATGCCTGTACACAGTGTGACATCGAGGTAGGGTGGGAGGGCATGTGCAGATGTGAACACATACACGGACCACCTTGAAAAGGTGGACCATAGTTGGTAGTCTGCCTCACGAGCTGGGGGAGAAGGTGCTGGAATAGAGAAGGGATCACTAAGTTAATGATGGTTGGAGGGATCCTTTGGGATGGGAGATGTGTGCTGAAAGTAGATAAAGGACCAAATGTGAGAACCTCTCAGAATCGGTATTGTGAACCATAATGCCCCAAAGTAGAGAGTATGGGGGAAATTGCCATGGAGGCAAGGGGAGGGATAGAAAGGGGGGGGGGCGTGGTTTACTGGGGACATTGGTGGTGAAATACCCATCCCTCCACCAGTGCGCAGTGGGATGGATGTTCGATCAGTATGACTGAAACTCAAACACGAAAGCTTTGTAACTGTATCTCATGGTGATTCAATTTTTATTAAAAAAAAAAAGAAAAAAAAGGAAGAAAGAGACGCAAGTCACATAGTCCACAGTGGATTACTTCAAAGAAGGATACTTGCCCATTTGAAGCGAGTCCTCCGAATGCAACTCTATAATGGGTTTTGACAGGAGAGGTTTGTACCTATGGGACGAAGGGGAAAAGGAGAGAGGTGAGTCAGGGAGCTCCCCTGCTGCAGGAATCCCACACTCCAACATCACGTCAGAAATGGCTAATATGTACTGGTCTCATTTAAAAAATACTCCAAGGAGGCCTTCTGCTTCATTATTCAATCTTAGGGTGAACAGAGTGGAAATTCCATGGGGCCAGGTCTCACTCGGGTTAGGTTACACTCAGAATCCGACATAAAATCACAAACTAACAGTGAATTATTTAGACTGAGAAATGGGAAAAGACAGGCGAGGAAGAAAGTTCAAGGCAAGTTCAACTGGCTAGAACGCTGAGCGTTTACTAGCTTATCTCTAGTTTCTTGTCTCAAACAAAATGTCAAAAATCACATTTATAATTTCTCATAGGTAAACATACAATCTCTAACTCAGGCCAACAGTTCAGCAGCATTTCTGTGTAACTCCCCCAGTACAGGACATGCAGTTAGAAACCAGAGCAGGATCCCGAGTCCCTGTAACCATCCATGACACAACGTGTCCCCCAGCCCAGGAGGCCAGGTGTGCATTTAATAGGGAGCCCATTTACACTTATTTCACTAGGCGTTCTACAAAGCCTGGTGGTCACTTGTAGCCTCCAGAGTCTCAGAGTGATCACCCATCTTCTAAAAAACACCTTTAATACCATTTTATGCTTGGTAAGGGTAAGAAATTTCTCTCCAAAGGATAAAGTAGAGTAAAATTTGGAAAAAAAAAATCCTAGCTTGTACAGATTAGGAAATTTCTATATGGAAAGTTGTAACTTTATTATATTTTATGAAAGAGCCAAGAGTTAGGATTTTATTTAAATGACAAATTGAAGAAAAAAAAAAAAGCAGAGCGTGTGGTTTAAAACTACAAAGAAACCTTGACCTTGGACCTGAAGTGAGGATTTAAATCTTAGCTCCCGTCTTCCTATTCTGGCAGCTTTTGGGAAATTAACTAAACTTCTTTGCCCCTCAAGGTTTACTCATCTGGAAAATGGTTAATAATAGCCCCAGATTCATGATTCTGTTTGGGACTAAATGATCCAATCCAACCCCTGGCATAGCACAGTTTCTGAGCATTGCCAGAAATAACCCTGGAGAACCCCAACCACCACTGGAGTAGCCCAGGTATCCCTCTGGGATTACAAGATCCAATCAGTAACACATCCTTTGGCCGCAGAATTGAACTATTGGCTCAGTTGGAGAAAAATCACCAGGAGGGGTCCTATGGACCCCTGAGCTGGGGAAGTCCCCAAACCATCATAAAAACAAACAAACAAACAAAAACCTATAAAAAAAAATCCCGCATTTTTAAATTATTATGTCAAACCTTATGTGCAATTTCAAACAACCAAACTCGGGCCTCCTGTGTACAAAGCATGCACTCAAGGGGCCGGACTGATAGTACACCAAGGGCAGCTGAGACGGCACTCACTTTGCAGGAGGCTACCTGGGTTTGATCCCCCAACACCCGATACTGTCCCCCAAGCACTACCAGCAGTGATCCCCGGGCGCAGAGCCAGGAGTGAGCCCTAGGTTCAGCCGGGAGTGGTTCCCAAATGAAACAAAACAAAAACATGTGCCCCTAAGCCACTGAGCTATCTCTTTGGATAGAAATTGCATTAATAGCAGGGAATGCATTAATAGCAGGGAAGGAACAATTTCTGAGGACTCTGGGCAAGGAAATGGGATGAAGTCAAAGGAAAGCCCTCTGGTGAGGTCTGCGCCATTCCACCGGCCACTCGCCAAGAGAAAGTTCTAATTTCACTGTTTTTTTTCTTTGGGTTAAAGCGTACCTTATGTTGTGCAGCTTTCTCGTGACTATCATTGGAAAGTCAACTTCAAAATATTTTTTTGGAAGAAGATCTTCATCCTGAGGAAAAAAAGACAATGTTCTTTCTTTTGTTTCATTATCATTATTATTGTTAAAGGGGTTACTGGTTTGTTTATTGTTGGCTTTTTGGATCACACCCGGTGATGCTCAGGGCTTACTCCAGGCTCTGAATTAGTCCTGGTGGTGCTCGGGGAACCCTATGGGATGCTGGGGATCGAACCCGGGTGGGCCACGTGCAAGGCAAACACCCTCCCCACTGTACTATTGCTCCCTCCCTAAGACAATGATCTTTAGATAACTTTTTTGCTTCTTTTTTTATTTGGGTGGCGAGGGAGGACTGGGCCTTCAGGTGCTTTCAGAGCTTGGTGCTCAGGGGCCACTCCTGGCGGTGCCTGAGGGACTAATATGCTGTGCCAGGCATTGAACCTGGGTCAGGCATGTGAAGGGCAAGTATCCCACTCACTGGACTCTCTCTCCAGTCCTTTCTTAATTTACTCAAATTTCCAGATCACTTTCATTGTCCAGGTTGTGGGCCCTGGAGAACAATAGGGTTCTTCAGAATTCGCAGTCAGAGTGATGATGTGGTCAGAAATGTATTTCCCAAATTACTATGTCTTTGCCCGGAGAGTGGATGAAGAAGTAAACTTAAATAACTAATCATCAAGGTAAGAACGAACAAAAAGACTGAATTGCAATCTGGCTACTAGGATGCAAGGAGTTCAGAGTTTTTCTGGAAAGAGAAGATAACAAGAGCTTTCCAACAAGCAACCTGAGACCCATCATGCAGGAGATCAGCACGCAGGATTCTGACTACTCATAGCTTTGCCGAAAATAAAGCGACAGCAAGCATTAGAAAACAATATGTGCGGTGAGGGCAGGTATTATTTGGTCACATCATTATTTTATTTTTCTCCCGTGGAATGGCAAAGAACAGGCACTCTGCAGCCCACCGTGTGACAGGATCTAACCTGTTATCAGCCTGCGGGCGGCTTTGGAAATTCATCAAATGCCAATTTCCTCACAGGTAATGAAGAGACACTGGTAACTTTATGGGACTGTGACACCCTGATGCCATAGGTGACACCCTGATGCCATCTGGCTGTCCTTAAAGACACAGGGTGGCCACCCCTCCCACATCTGCCCTCAGTGGTCTATGAGGCCTGGGACACTGTCACTGCCAGCCAAGGCCACCCTGGAGTGCGTCTTTGGGACACACGTCAGGCCCCCTCTAAGGAGAATGGATGCCATTCTCCACATGCGATATCCCCGTGTCTGGGGCTTTGTCTCTCCATTCTGAGGTTCGAGCTCCTCTTCACTGAAATACTCCTGAGTCTGATTGCCCGGTGACATGACGGCGGCAAGACACTGTCCTGACCGCTGGCACTGGATTCACAAACTGCCCCTCCAGGTACTTTGGTTAAGAAGGAAGTAAAACAGAAACTGATCTCATCTGGAACACAAAAACATCTCACACACACACACACACTCTCTCTCTCTCTCTCTCTCTCTCTCTCTCTCTCTGTCATTCTCTCACTTCTTTCTCTCTCCTCACCTTGCTTCCCCATCTGCCTTTCAAATTTAACTGATGCCCATATTCCCCCAGAGTCTATTCAATACTGTGGCTATGCTGAGCACTCTCAGATGCCTGGAAAAACCCTGCATATTACAGCCACAAGCCCCTCTAGTTTTTTAGGTGACACACCTCATGCGGCCTGTGGCAACATTTCTTCTTTTTCTTTTTCTTTTTTTTTTTTTTTGGTTTTTGGGTAACACCCGGCAATGCACAGGGGTTACCCCTGGCTCATGCACCAGGAATTACTCCTGCAGTGCTCAGGGGACCATATGGGATGCTGGGAATTGAACACGGGCCGGCTGCATACAAGGGAACCACCCTACCCGCTGTGCTATCGCTCTAGCCCCTGTGGCAACATTTCGGAGTTAGGTACCCCACAGCTCATGTGCCCCTTCTAAGAAAAGCAATGCCAACGGTGAGGAAGGTGAGGAAATGACAGTTCTTCACAGAAATTTCTTGCTTTGTGCGCACCTCACTCACAATAAACACCTCCGATTTATCCATCATGGACCCACCCACGTGAGGGAAGAAAGAGCAATGTTTGTGACCAAGTCAAAGGGGTGTGAGACCGACAGGGGCTGTCCAGCAGCCCCCAGCACAGACTCCTCCCCGGCATTCTCTTACAGCTCCACTCTCCACAACGGTCAAAAGAGGACAATTCTCCACAGTGAAGATCCCCTTTAGTCATCTCCACAACTACCACATTACCACAGAACTGTGGAATCAAATATGCGTCCTACCTCTAGAGCACGTTTCCATGCCACTGTGTAACAGGGGGACGCGGCCATCCCACCACTCAGGGCCGGCCAGAGCATGAGCACAGGAGATAAGGTGCTTGCCCTGGAAGCAGCTGTGGCAGCCAGGACACGGGTTCAAAGCACCACATACCACATGTGCTTCCCCAAGCACGGTCAGGGGTCACACCTAAGCACAGAGCCAGGAAGAGCCTCCAGGCAGGGCACCCCAAGATAAACAACACCCCCACCCAAGAACCCCTCCCCCAGCTTAGAGCTCGTGAATTCACCCATGTAAAAGCACTTCGTTAATGAAAGCTTGTACCCTGTGTAGGCAGGAGACAAACCACAGTGAGGCCCCCATTTCTTGCCTGAGTGAGCTCTTCCTGTTCCTTCCCAACGCTGTGCCTGGTCTTCTGAATCCTTCAGGTCAGTCTAAACTCGAACCCGGGACTTGGATTTCCCCGCATCTGTACCCCAGGCGTCCTCTAGGACCCTGGGACGCTCACCATCCCTGAGCCTCTTCCTGTTCGTCCCCAATGCTGTGCCTGGTCTTCTTCCTCCCCCAGGTCAGTCATTCGAACCTGGCTGCAGGTAGTTTACTCATACCCAGCAATCTTGTGTAACATCTCAGTCTCCATACCTCCACACCATCATGAACAAACAAGGCAAATCCCCACCATGAGGGGAGCACGATGAAAAGAGTCTAGAAGCCTCAGTAGGTGCTACTCACCTAAGGGACCTCTGAGATAGAATTCAGATATGAAGTAATGAAGATGTTCAATGAACTCAATGAAACAGAAAGACAGATATCCAGTAAATTGAAGGAGGACATGAAAGAAACAATGGATCAGACAATTGAGAAAATCCAGGAAGAAATGAGAGCAGAAATTGGAAAGCTACGCACAGAAATGTCATGAATAAAAGATTCGGTAGATGAAATAAAAAACTCAACCTGTGCCCTCAACAGCAGAATGGCCACAACTGAAGACAGAATCAGTGAGCTGGAAGATCAGCTGCATGAAGCCTACAGGCAACAACAAACAATGGCAAGAGACCTCAAAATAGCTCTAGAGCAAATCAGAGTCCTAGGAGATGATTCTAAGAAGAACAACATTAGAATCATTGGAGCACCAGAAGGTCAGGGAAACAATCCCAATGAAAAAGCCATGGTTAAACAAATCACTGCTGAAAAGTTCCCATATCTGGACAATGCAGCCATTCAGATTCAGGAGCCCGAAGGGTGCCAGCTAAAAGAAATCCTAACAAAAACACTCCAACACATATCATAGTTAGAATGACGGTTGCCGAGAATAGAGACAAAATACTGCAAGCAGCAAGATCAAAGAAGGAAATCACATACAAAGGAGCACCCTTTAGATTCACAGCAGACCTATCGGAGGAAAACCTTCCAAGCCCAAAAGCAATGGTGGGATATAGTGAAAAAATTCACTGAAATGAACGCTTCACCAAGAATAATCTATCCAGCTAAACTGTCACTCAAACTCGAAGCTACGCATTTCTGTGCATAGCTTTCCAATTTCTGCTCTCATTTCTTCCTGGATTTTCTCGATTGTCCGATCCATTGTTTCTTTCATGTCCTCCTTCAATTTACTGGATATCTGTCTCTCTGTTTCATTGAGTTCATTGAACATCTTCATTACTTTTTATTATGTGGATAAACAGCAGCTCAGGAACTTCATAGACTCAAAACCAAACCTAAAAGAAGGGCTAAAGAGGCTATTATAAGACAAACCCTACAAGCACAACAAACCCTTACAGAAAGATGACACAAAACCCCATAACAATCTCTCTCAATGTCAATGGCCTAAATTCACCAATTCAGAGACACAGAGTGGCAAAATGCATTCAGAGACAGAACCCAATATTCTGCTGCCTACAACAAACTCATCTGAACGGTCAGAGAAAACACAGATTAAAAGTTAAAGGATAGAAAACAATCCTTCAAGAAAACAGCTCCCTCAAAAAAGTTGAGGTGGTCATACTAGTATCCGACAACATAAATTTCAGGCTGAAAAAGATTAGAAGGGACAGCGAAGGCCATTTTCTATTTATCAAGGGATATGTACAACAGGAAGAAATCACACTCTTAAATGTATATGCACCTAATGAGGGAAGAGCTAAATATTTAAAACAACTGCTAACAGATTTTCAGGAGGACATTGCTAGCAACACAATAGTAGCTAGAGACTTCAACATCACCTTATCACCTCCGGATAGATCAACAATAACAAAACTCAGCAAGAAACATTGGCCTTGAAGGAAGAAATAGAAGAGAGAGTGCTTATAGACCTATACAGGGCTTTACACCCCCAAAAGAAAGAATACACATTTTTCTCCAGTGCACATGGAACATTTTCCAAAATAGAGCATGTGCTAGGCCACAAAACATACCTCAATAGAATCAGGAAGATAGAAATAGTATCAACAATCTTTTCAGACCACGATGCACTGAAGATAGAAGTGAATCACACACAGACACGAAGAACCAAATCAAACACCTGGAAATTAAACAACTCAATGTTGAACAACAAGTGGGTCAGGAAAGAAGTCAAGGACGAAATCAAAAGATACCTGGAAACAAATGAGAATGAAGACACGAGCTACCAGAACCTATGGGATGCAGCTAAAGCCGTGTTAAAGGGAAAATTTATAGCTCTGCAAGCATTTCTCAGGAAGGAAGAAGAGCCCACATAAATAACTTGACTTCACAGCTCAAGAACTTAGAAAAGGATCAACAAAAGGAGCTCAAATCAGGCAGAAGGAAAGAGATAATAAAACTTAGAGCAAAAACAAAACACGGAAACCCAAAAACCAATCGAAAAGATCAATGAAACCAATAGTTGGTTCTTTGAAAAAAAAAAAAGCAAGATAGATAAACCACTAGCAAGACTCACAAAGAAAGAGAGAGTATCCTAATAAACCAAATCTGAAATGAGAAGGGATATATCATAACAGAAACCCAAGAAATTCAAAGGATCATCAGAGACGACTTTGAAAGTCTGTATGCCACAAAACAAGACAACCTAGAAGAAATGGATAAATTCCTGGATTCCTATAATCTCCAAGGCTGAATCAAGAAGATCTAGAATACCTAAATAGTCCTATTAACATCAAGGAAATTGAAGCTGTAATCAAAAGTCTCTCCCCCCCCCCGCCCAAAAAAAAGCCCAGGTCCAGATGGATTCACCAGTGAATTTTTCCAAACATTTAAAGAGGACCTATTGTCAGTTCTTCTCAAGCTTTCCCAGGAAACTGAAGAAACAGAAACTCTCCCACCCAAACAGTTTCTATGAAACCCATATCTCTCTAATACCAAAAGGAAACCAAGAAAACACAAGAAGAAAAAAAAACTACAGGCCAATATCCCTGATGAACACGGATGTGAAGATTCTCAACAAAATACTAGCAAACAGAATTCAACAACTCATCAAAAAGATCATGTACCATGACCAAGTGGGATTCATCCCGGGGATGCAAGGATAGTTTAACATTTGGAAATAAATCAACATAACTCATCATATCAACAACAGAAAAGATAAAAACCATATGATCATATCAATAGATGCAGAGAAAGCATCTGACAAGATCCAGCACTCATTTATAATGAAAACCCTTGCCAAAATGGGTATAGAAGGGACTTTCATCAATATAGTTAAAGCCATCTACCACAAGCCTACATCAAGCATCATTCTCAATGGGGAATCATTCTCATCGTGGTCTGAAGAGCCATCTGAGAGCCTTCCCTCTAAGATCAGGGACAAGACAAGGATGCCCACTCTCTCCACTGATGTTCAATATAGTACTGGAAGTACTATAGTACTGGGAGGGATACTGGGATCATTGGTGGTGGAGAATGGGCACTGGTGGAGGGATGAGTACTTGATCATTGTGTAACTGAAACCCAAGCACAAAAATTTGTAAGTCTAAACTGTACCTCATGGTATTTCACTAATAAAAATTAAAAAAAAAAAAAGAAATAGAAGGGTTTTTCATTCCATATTCACACAACAAAAACAGTCACGTCTTGGTGCATATGAGTCATTTAAAATTATTAATATATTGTTTGATAATACATCACTGTATCACTGTCATTGAATTGTTCATTGATTTACTAGAGCGGGTGCCAGTAATATCTCCATTTGTCCCAGCCCTGAGATTTTAGCAGCCTCTTCCAACTTATCTTTCCAACGCTGCCATATTGGAGGCTCTTTCAGGGTCAGGAGAATGAGACCCATTATTGTTACTGGTTTTGGCATATTGAATACACCACGTGTAGCTTTCCAGACTTTGTTGATAATAAATAAATATTTGGATATATATAAAAAAAAAAGAAGAAAAAGCAAAAGGGTGGGAGGCATAGTGACCAGAACATCTTATCAGGTGAGCTGATTAGGGGCAAACTGACATAGATCAGGTTATGCCCACATGCTCCTACTTATCTTGGTGTACTGCTACCAGGAATCTGGGCAAATACACGAACCCAGTGGTGCCACATGATGAACCTGACAGAAGAACCAAGGAAAATCTGTACCCACCTCCAGAAGGGAGATAATGCAATCAGCAACATCTTTGCAGGTTGAAGGTTTGAGGGGTCAATTCCCAAGGCAGGAGTCAAAGGCCAGCAGGGACTGTAACTAGACCCAGGATTCTTTTCTGGTTACTTGGGAATGCTGGGGACTCAGCGGAAAAAGCTCCCCCCCCCCCACTAACCTGTGAGCTGGAACTCCACAGCTGGACCCACAAATGGCCCTCTCAGCCCCTCCCCACTCCTTGCAGAACGTGTTATAACACTTGCTTTCTACACTCCCAGGGGCATATTTCTGAAATCAAGCGTGCTGTCATGATCACCAACACAGTCTGCATGAGAAAAGCCTGCTGAGAGCATCTCTAAGCTCCTAAGGGTTCGAGGGCTGGTGCAGAAGATGGCTGGTCTTGCAAGACCCAAGTTCCCATGGTCACTGAATACTGTCGCTGACTAGTAAGGAATGGGCTGCCTTGTTACCCATTAAGGGAGACCAGCAATTATGAACCAATGAGTGCAATTATACCTGCTCTTAGGCCCCAAAAGACTGCTCAGGGAGGAAATCAAAGAACAGCAGCTGAACGGCTGTGCCTCATATTATATATATCACCCAGAGCAGCGACCTCGAAAATGTGACCTAAGACCCTTGGGGCTGGAGAGGGAGTAGGTAAGGCACTGGCCTTGCGCATGGCTGACCGGCATTAGAGCCCCAAAGCTACACACAGTCCTCCAAGTCCAAGAAAGAGTGAACCGGGAGAGCTGAGCCAGGAGTAAACCCTGAGCACTGCTGGGTGTAGTCAATAATCACTGTCACTGTACTCCTGTTGTTCATCGATTTTCTCGAGCGGGCCCAAGTAACGTCTCCATTGTGAGACTTGTTGTTACTGTTTTGGCATATCGAATATGCCACAGGGAGCTTGCCAGGCTCTGCTGTGTGGGCGAGATACTCTTGGTAGCTTGCCGGGCTCTCTGAGAGGGGCGGAGGAATCGAACCCGGCTCAGCTGGGCCGGCTGCGTGCAAGACAAATGCCCTACCCGCTGTGCTATCGCTCCAGCACGTAGTCAATAATAATAATAATAACAACAAATAATAAATAAAAACTGACCTAAGGTGCTAAAAGTTTATGCCAACAAATTAAAAATTGCTTATCATCAAAACTGAGGGCTGGAGTGATAGCACAGTGGTAGGGTGTTTGCCTTGCGCGCAGCCAGCCCGGCTGAGCCAGGTTCGATTCCTCCGCCCCTCTCGGACAGCCTGGCAAGCTACCGAGAATATTCAATATGCCAAACACAGTAACAAGAAGTCTCATAATGGAGACGTTACTGGGCCTGCTCGAGCAAATCGATGAACAGCGGGAGGACAGTGTTTTTGTTTATCATCAAAACTGTAAACACATGCTCTCTTTTTTTTTTTTTGCTTTTGGGGTCACACCCAGCGATGCTCAGGGGTTACTCCTGGCTCTGCACTCAGGAATTACTCCTGGCAGTGCTTGGGGACCATATGGGATGCCAGGGATTGAACCCAGGTTGGCCGCATGCAAGGCAAACGCCCTACCTGCTGTACGATCGCTCCAGCCTACACATGTGTTCTTTACCCCAGCTACTCCACTGGTCCAATAGTTCTCTCCTGGCAGATGTCCACATGTTCAGTGAGAAATATTCACAAGGACTTTCTTACTTAGTTTTGCAATAGCATAAAATGAGAAACAATCCACCTAGGCCCCGGGGACAGTGGGAGCAGGGGGAGCTGTGCAACATACAGGGACCATATCCCTGGGATATGGAGCCGGAGTGATAGCACAGCAGACAGGGCATTTGCCTTGCATGCGGCCGACCCAGGTTCAATCCGCGGCATCCCATTTGGTCCCCCAAGCACTGCCATGAGTAATTCCAGAGCACAGAGCGAGGAGAAACCCCTGAGCATCGGCAGATGTGACCCCAAAAAAGCCAAAAACAAAACAGAACATCCCTGGAATATTTTGAAGACAGGTGAGACACTTGAAAAAGTTTTGCGAATATTAGAACAATGAAAACAACTGAGAAAAGTGGAGAGGAAATTTATCATTCACCTTTAATCTCCAGAACGTGGTATCCATCCCAGCCCCCAGGTTGATAATTTGACAGTTACATTCCGTCTTCCGTAGAAATGCCTTTAAGAGCTGACTGACACCCTGGACTCGAGCGAAATAGCCTAAAAGACAGAGAGGGGATGGTCACTGGGTGACGAGAGGAGCGATGGCCGCGCAGCACACACTGAGAGGAACATTCTGCCCTTCCTGAGGCCACTGGCTTCCTCGCATACCTGAAGGGGAAAACGGAAGCTCCAAATTCTCTTTCGTTTTATATTTCAAGTCATATGAATCAACGTGCTTAATGATGGAATGATCCTTAAATACACACACACAGGTATGCGTTTAATGAAACGATCATGCAGCAATCATCACAAACTGACTTACTGATTTATTGTCAGATAATTCCATCTGCCATTCCTTTTAAGTTCTGCCGGAGCAAGCAACATACAATGAACGTGTTAAGTGCCTGCCAGGGTGCGGGCTGAGGGGTGGGAGGGAACCTGGAGACACTGACGGAAGGATGGTCACACTGGTGGTGGGTAAGTGTTGGAACAGTGAATGCCTGAAGCCAATTTATTCTGAACTTTGCAAATCACAGTGTCCATAAACCTGAAATTTTAAATTACATGTAAGCAGCACTGTACTCCCATTTTTCATCAATTTGCTTGAGTGGACACCAGTAACATCTCCATTGTGAGACTTGTTGTTACTGTGTTTGGCATATCGAATATGTCATGGGGAGCTTGCCAGGCTCTAATGTGGGGGTGGGACACTCTCGATAGCTTGCCAGGCTCTCCGAGAGGGGCAGAAGAATTGAACATGGATCAGCTGCATGTAGGACAAACACCCTACCTGCTCTGCTATTGTTCCAGCCCTACATTTAAGTATCACTTGATCACTTGATATCCCGTTACTCATCGATTTGCTTGAGCGGGTGCCAGTAACGTCTCCATTCATCGCTGCTGCGTGCTAGCGTAGCCCAATGGCATCTGGTCGTTCTAGGAACATGAAGAGCCTCAAACCGATCATTTAGGGTCTTGATGAAGAAGTCTGACCATCTCATAGGTGGGCGGCCATGTGATCTTTTGATGTCCCATGGAATATTTAAGTACAAATTATGTATATGTATAAATTATGTCTACATAATTATATGTATATAATTTATACTACATGTAAGTATAAGTTAAGTATACTTACATGTAATTATGTACTTTATATTTTATTAATAAAATAGATTCATTAAATATTAAAATATATAAAGCACATTTATAATTTATTAAAATTCTCTGGAGCAATAGCACAGCGGGTAGGGCGTCTGCCTTGCACGCAGCCAACATGGCCGACCCGAGTTCGATTCCTCCGCCCCTCTCAGAGAGCCCGGCAAGCTACCGAGAGTATTCGATATGCCAGACACAGTAACAGCAAAGTCTCCAATGGAGACGTTACTGGGCCCGCTCGAGCAAATCGACGATCAATGGGAGGGCCTTTACCTTACTTACTTACTTACTAAAATTCTCTGTAATTTAGTCATCATTATTTACAATACTATTAATGGCAGGGTTTCAGGCCAACATTATTCCAAGCCCCCACACTCTCTTGAGTGTCCACTTCGCTCCCCCTTGTCTCAGGGAACCGCCCCTCTGGCACCCTCCCATCCCCTGAGCCACAGCTGGTCTTTGGCTCTCTGCCTGCTCAGCTTCTTTTAATGCCTGAACCTTTAAATACTGTGATTTACAAAGCTGTTCATAATACAGTTGTTTCAGGGGTTCAATTCCACCAGCGTGACCTTCCCTCCACTGATGTCCCCAGTTTTCCCGCACCCCCACTCCCAAGCCTGCCCCCTTAGCAGGCACCAAATAGTTAACTCTCTATTGATTGTCACAGCATCTGTCTCACAGTGTGGTTACCACAGTCCCTGTCTGAGGATGCTGAGCTGTCAGGTGCCAGCCAAGCCTTCACTACTGCCTCACTCGAGGGTTAAGCCGGCTTCTACGCAACCTTCCCTCTAATCTGCCGTATTTTGACTGGGGCCATCAGGACTGTGAGATTAGGAGCTGTGGAGCTGGGGTGACTCAGCACCTGGCATCTCCTCGGGATAAGGCATGGAGATAGGCATTATATAAGCTAGAGGAAGTCGGGTGTGAGTGAGGCATAGGGACTCAGCCTGCTCACACCCCACCTCGGCCTAGAGACCAGTCCACAGAACAGGCTCTGCTTCTGTTAATCAGTGTGAAGGAGAGGTGCTCCCTTCATAAATAGATCTGCAAGTATGTGTACACACACACACACACACACACACACACACACACAACGTAAAACATTTGCTTGTGAAACATATTTTTGCAAATGTTTAAAACTTTAAATGACAAGCTGTTTTCTCAAAAGGGGGGGGAGGGGAAATCTGGGTTATATAACCAGGCTCTTCTTTTCACCTAGAGGGTAGTTTATAAAAGATTTGCTTTGTGCAATAAGGTAGCCACGAGCCCCCGAGGGCTGTTTCATCAAATTAAAAGTGGGAAGGGGCAATAGTACAGGGGTTAAGGGACCTGCCTTGCTTGCAGCTGACCCAGGTTCAAATCTCAGCACAGCATACGGTTCCCTGAGCACTGCTAGAGGGTGGAGCATACCCCTTGGAGGGGCAGGGGTGAGACCCACCCCCATCTACTATGCATCTTATGTTCCATGTTGGAGGGGCTGTTCTGTGTCTGTCCCACTTCCATTGGCTAACTTCACTCAATAGGATACTTGCTGGCAAGTTACAAGATTTCATCTTTTCTTAAAGTCTAGCGGTATCTATTGTGTGTTCATAAGTTTCAAATATACAATTTAAATGTCCTACACATACACGAACAAAAGTATTTGATTTGACATCAGGACACTTGATCTAGGGGCTGGGAGTTAGGTCAGAAGGCGAGAGTGCATGACCTATATGTGTTATCACAAGTCTTATGGCTAGAGCCCTGGGCACTTCCTGGTCACCTTGAGCATCACTTGGCAGTGGAGCTTGGGGGCTCTCAGCATCTGGATGCTTTGGCTGAGCATTGTTGAAAGTAGTCCCTGGGCCACCTAAGTACTGCACGGGAGGCTGAATAAAACCACAAAGCATGCACACAGAAATGCAACACCTGATTTAAATGCTTTTCTTGGAATTGGCCTCTTGATCTGTTTTTGCTTTTTTTTTTTTTTGTCATCTTGCTGTAACAAATGGTACAAAGTATGTTTGCAGAACTCAAAACTGAGACCACACAGAGAAGAGAATTTTAGGCCAGAAAATTGGGCAGGTATGAGTTTCAAAGCAAAGGAAGCTGTGTTCCTAACCACATTCCTGCAATTTTCACTCTGGCTAAGTCAAAACGTGTATGGCTTCACAGACTAGGCCGAGGATGGCAAAAGCAAACGCTGGCTAAGAAATTGATTTGTTAAGCTTTGAGGTGGGGAGCTGGGGCAGAGGAGATAGGAAATTAAAAAAAAATGAAGATGAACTTTGCTCTTCTTGTAAAACGTTTTCATTCTGTGGTGCTGAAGCTCAAACTCGGAGCCTCACACAAGCAAGGCAGGGACCAATGAGCCAAATCCCTGGTCCACAAACTCTGTTCTAAAGCACTGCTGGTGGAAGGGGACTATGTGAAGAATAAAATCGGAAAGTAGCATTTAGAAACTTTCATTCATTTGACAGAAGAATGTGATGGCTGTTGAATCTGCTAATGATAATTTGGGTTCATATTTGTGAAGGTGCTTTTCGATCATTTTTCTATTTAATTCTTCAACTGCATTTTATAAGAATAGACACAATTGGAAAATAAATTATCTAGCATCTGCCCCTGGCAGGTAGGCTTGAATGGCGGTGGGAAAATTCAAGCAAAGCATAATGCCCCAAATTAAAGAGAGCGTACTGGGGAAACTGTCTGCCATAGAGGCAGGGTGAGGTCTGGAGAGAGAGAGAGAGAGAGAGAGAGAGAGAGAGAGAGTGTGTGTGTGTGTGTGGTGGGGGGATACCGGGGACATTGGTGGTAGAAAATGTGCACTGGTAGAGGGATTCAGCCATCATTGTATGTCTGAATCTCAAACATGAAAGCTTTATAACTCTATCTCACGTTGGTATAATAAAATTAAAAAGTAATATGGAGTTCAAGCCCAATTCAATCAGCGTAATCAATGGCTGAACAAATAGCAGTATCCCTATATTATAAAAAAAAAAAAATAGCCACAACTGGATTGGACGCTGGTGGAAAAAGTGATGTTCACCATACACTATTTGGAAAGAGCTCTTTCACTGGGCTGCATTCCCCGATGAAAATTCCAACCTGGGGGAGAAAGAAAGAAGCAAGCAGGGTGGACACGTTTCCAAGGCACCGAGTTGGTCTCCAGAGGGTCCCTTACCTCTCTGGCACCGCCATCACGAAACCAAACTCGGGAACAGAAAGGAGCTTAGCCAGGCCCAGCCCAGATCTCCTCGGTTTCACCCTGTGCTAACAATTAATGCCATGTCCTTATGCTCACAGGTCACCAGTTTATATTTTCTTCATATTTCATGGCAAACTAAACTACAGGATCCGTCTGCAGAGACAAGATCCTCTGCACACACTAGCATTGGGGGCATCTGGTCCATTTGGAAAATAAATTATTTAGCATCTGCCCCTGGCAGATGGGCTTGAATGGTGGTGGGAAAATTCGAGCAAAGCATATTGCCCCAAATTAGAGAGTATTGGGGAAACTGTCTGCCACAGAGGCAGGGTGAGGACTGGGATGGCAGTCCATCCAGCTGAGATGGCAGATCCCAGATTGGCAGCGCTGAAGTCCTCCTCCTGTCGGAAGTCCTGTCACTTCTTCGACAGGAATTACTTGTAGATTCTAATCATATCACTGACACAAGAGGCAACTAAACTAGTCCCTTACGTGAAAAAAACAGTTCACTGGAAGATGATAGGCAAGTGGCTTTTTACACATAGGACCTTCACTCCTACTAGTAACTCAGAGGAAGAGAACATGAAATGACTCTGATACCTCTTTTCATATATCAGATTAACAAAGATTAAAAAGTGTCTCCTCCAAAGACTGGAGACACAGCTGAAAGGACTGATTCAGCTCTTGCTCAGCACGTGGAGGCCTGGGTTCAATCCCCAGCATCCCAAAGTGCCCTGGAGACCACCTGGAGGGAACCCCGAGTCTGAGAACAGGCCCCGAGCACTTCCAGGAGTGAGCCCCTCACCCCCACAGACAAAACTTTCACCCCATGTTGGTGAGGATGTCAAGGATATTAGCACTTTCACCAAAGATTGGAGACACTGCACACTAAAACCCTTCAAGAATAAATCCCCAGAGAACCAGAGCAATAGCACAGTGGGTAGGACATTTGCCTTGCACACAGCTGACCCAGGTTCGATCCCCGGCATTCCATATGGAGTTCCACCAGCAGCACCGCCAGGAGTAATTCCTGAGTGCAGAGCCAGGAGTAACCCGTGAGCATTGCTGGGTGTGACCAAAAAAGAAAAAGAATAAATCCCTAGGGCTGGAGGCATGGTTCAATAGCAGAGCACAGGCCTTGCCCGTGTGAGGCTCTGCCTTCTACCCCTGGTCCTCAAGCACCAGGGACTACAACTTGCACAACAATGGAGACCAAAGACAGACAGACAGACAGTCAAAACACATGAAGAAATCCCCCACAGCCCAGGCCTCTGGGTTTATGAGGACAAGCTGGGGTGGGAGGTGGTCACTCACCTCTGTTAATTTCAGGGGCCTTCCTCTCTTTACACAGCCTCACAAAATGCTGGATGTAAGGGTCATGCCAGTATCCGATGCTCACTGCAAACCTGAAAGAAAGATGAGAAAGGAAGTAGATCAAAGAGTAGGTAAAGGCCAAGATTTCAAGGTGAGGTACTCAGAGGCCAGGCCAAGAGGAGAATAACATCTCCCCTCCCACCCCAGCCAACATTAGCACACTCAGTGCTCTGTGACAAATTTAATACCCATTCCTCACCTTGATATTCATTTCACACTACCCGCCATACACCCCGAAGTAGTCTCCTTCATTAATTCTTTTCCCAGAGTTCTAAGTAGCAGAAAACTTCGCCCATGCTTCATACAGAAAACCTGCAACTTTTCCACACTCCACAAACTCAATGACTCACATGACTCGAAGCACTCCACCCAAAATATGGTAACCAGAGACCTTCACAAAATTGGAAAGTGTCACAAAGCACCTACTAAGATAGCTATCCTAACTCTGTATTAGGCACCAGTCATTTCTAGTTCTTTCAGGAAGTCACAGTAGGGAAACCAAGAACAAATCAAACAGTTTTAGCTTGGACAATGTTATTGGAAGCCTGTAAAATCTTAGAACGCCGAAGGTTGTGTGTCTGCGGGCTCACTGGATGGCACTGTCTCACTGCCCATGTTTGGTGCTCTTGAGCCGCTGTGTGTGGCCTGGATCGGGACGGTTCTGCCTCCTTCTCTCTTGGGCCCCAATATGGAACCCCTTCTCCTTCTGGCTCTGACTCTGGATCTCTGGAGCCCAAGCTCTCTCACTTCTGACTCTCCTCCCTCCGAGCTTTGAATTCTTAGTTTATACAGCAATCAGGTAGGTTGGTGACACAAAGGTGGGTTGAACATTAACAAATCAACAAAGAGAGGTAAGACCACTCCTCCAGGAGATTAACTCAAGGATAAAATCTCATCTAAAGAGATTACTCCAGATTACTAGGAGATCCGCTCAAGGATGGGATCCTAACAAGGGTGTGTTCTTTCCTCAGTTAGTAATCTACTTAAATAGTTGTAGTAAATCTACTTCTACTATTTCTAGCAATGTCATTCTGTATGAGCACAGTAAGAGATATAAACTTAGTTTGGTTCTTCCTGAGAACATCTCACTATACATTCTGCAAGTCCTCAGGCCAGGTTAGTCTTCCTAGCCCCAGCAGAGTCCTAGTCTCATCATTACTTTTGGATCATGACAGCATTTGTCCATGATCATGTCCTCAACTTACAGTTGAGTATTGTGGCGCTTTGGCCTGGCCCATTTCGATGCCCGGGTAACTCACAGCTTGCCCTGGGTCCATTCAGTCCCTCGTTAGGACCCTGCTTTTAGGGTGCTAGGAACTCAGGGCAACTGAGTCAAGAAAGCAAATGCCTAGGAATAAATATTATTCGGAGTCAATCAACTCCCAAGATACAAAGCATATTAACTGTCTTCCTGTGTTCATACAGAAAGGACATTGCTTTAAGGTAAACTATTCAAAAGATATAAGGAGAGGAGAAAGGCACTATTAACTTATAATACAAGTTCAGTGCCCTGGGATGGGTGTGACCCGATAAACGTAAACTACCCGAGGAAGGACAAAACAGTGTCATCCTACAGAAGCCTACATGCCCTTTACCCTGGTCTGTGCTATGCTACGAGGAGTCAAAGTTTTAGTGCTCCAAAACTGGGGGCAAAAGCCCAGGTTAACCACCAGACGTCTGAAACTGTGCACGGAAATCACTAGGTAACTGACAAGTCCCAAGTGGATATGAACCCCTGCATCAAGCCAGATCCCAGAGAATGGGTCTCGAGCCCTGTCTACCTCTTAACTGACTCTTTATGTTCTATATTGTCACATTTAAGAAAAATTATTCTGGGAGTCTGATATTTGCAGTATGAAGCCCCCTTTCTTTCTTGAAAAGTAGGCTGAAAAGGTGTGTGTGTGTGAGTGTGTGTATAAGAGAGACAGAGACAGAGATAGATCTTGCAGCTAGGTTCGGGTTCTTTGATAGCTTGTGAAAAAGAAAAAAAAGGCAATCTGCATAAGGATATCAAAAGACCCATCTCATGCCATCTAGCAGTGAAAGTCAAACCTGCGATTGAAGCAAGAAGGGTAAGGCTGCTGGTGACTCTTCTGAGCAGCCCCCGGGAGGGCGGGAACAGACTCTCCCTTTCACATGATAGGGCTGGGGCCCATCACCAATTGGCACCATCTAACTACCTTCCAAGGATTAATATGATGAACTACGGCATCCGCTGTATACAGAGATCAATAACGCGCAAAGGGTAAAGACAGAAAAGGGATCCACATTTGAAAGCAGAAGCCAGTGAGAAAGTCTTGGGACGAGGCCTTGGGACGAGCACTGCCCAACATGGATCAAGACCATCGGAATACCGGGGACCAGAATACAGTACTCTTGGAGGGAAATTTCTTTTGTAGTTAAGAGCCTCTTGTATTTCTTACACAAAATATTTCCCTCCCCAAGACGACCAAGACAGCAGTTTTCATAGAGAAGCTTTTTATTTTTTGATTTCAGCTTTTTATTTCAATTTATATATATTTTAAATTTAATTTTTTGCTTTTGGGGGCCACACCCAGCGATGCTCAGGGGTTATTCCTGGTTCTGCACTCAGGAACTACTCCTGGCGGTGCTTGGGGAATCATATGGGATGCCAGGGATGGAAGCAAGGTTGGCTGTGCACAAGGATAGTACTCTACCCTCTGTACTATCTCTCCAGCCCCTATTTCAATTTATGATATTTCCCAAATGGATGAGACTGTCCTCCCGGTGTTCATCGATTCGCTCGAGTGGGCACCAGTACTGTCTCACAACAAATTATGAGACTTGTTGTTACTGTCTTTGGCATATCGACTACGTCATGGGTAGCTTGCAAGGCTCTCCAAGAGGGGCGGAGGAATCGAACTCGGGTTGGCCATGTTGGCTTCATGCAAGGCAAACGCCCTACCCACTGTGCTATCTCTCCAACCCAAATGGATGAGCCAGAGCTCAATATTCATTTTCACTTGCATTTCCAGTTGATACAGAATTACTGAAGAAAATATTTCTGTCCCCCACTGAAATGACTTAACAGTCTGGAGTGGGAGGTGGTGGAAATCATCTGATTAGTATCTGGTTATATTGGGCCTCTTTATCCTCGAATACGAGCCATCTCTACGCTAAGACCACAGTGTTTTCATACTGTAGCCTTACTAGAGATCGTAAGATCAAGCAGTATTGGGCACTGTAAGCTCTCCTCCCTTTGCTTGTTTTGGGGTCACTCCTGGTTTCATTCTCACAGATCACTCCTGACGGTGCTTGAGGACCGTATGTAGTGCTGGATTTCACCAGGTGCAAGGCAAACACCTTAACCTCTATACTATGTCTCCAATCCATAGTTTCTCCAATTTTATTCCTTTGAAGATAATTTTGGCTATTCTACGGATCCCATATACATTTTAAAGTCAATCTGTTAATTTCTTTCTTTTTTAATTACAAGAATTTGGGACTGGAGAGACAGTATACTATATAGATAGCACAGCGTAAAGGTACTTCGTGTCTTTCATTAAATTTGTTTCTAGACAGTCTTATCTTGGATATTACTTTAAGTGGTATTTCAAAATTCCATTCCTATTATGTAAGCATATTAACAATATGTTTATCTCACTAAGTACTCTTATCCAGAATATATAAAACTCCAATGAGTCAAAACTAACAAAGAAACCATCAACAAATATTGAAAAAAGAATGGGACGTAGAGTTCATAAAATGAAATACAGGAATGCTCAATAAGCACACAAAAATTGGTGTTCAATGTCATTACTCACCAGGAAAATGCAATTTAAGGCCATAATGAGGTGTCATTTTATACTTACTGACACCAAATATCAATACTGAATTATTGATACACTACTGTGAGAAGTATTAAGTTGATAAATCACTCTGGAAATCAATTTGGCCATTAAATATATACCCATCCCATGAGAAGCAATTTTATTCCTAGACATTTATCTGAGACAAACAAAAGACTTAAATAAGAATAGTCATTGCAGACTATTCACAGAAACCACAAAATGGATGCAATACAAAACCAAACCAATCTTCAGGTGGCTGGATGAACAAGTCATGGGATACTCACACACCCACACAAAAATTAAAGGACATATCCCGAATTCTGGGGTCACCTGCACCTAACCCTGAGTCATGAAATTCTTTATTTGGGGGGCTCTCTCCACTCTGGAGAAGGCTATATTTTCACCTTCAATTTGTTACACTCTCTCCCTTCTCTCCCTCTTCATAGTTCCTAATAAAGCTATTTTCTTTTCTATCTCCTCCTGAAATAAGGTCAAGTAACAGAGGGAGAGAGGCAAAGAGGGAGGGAGGGAGGGAGGGAGGGAGGGAGGGAGGGAGGGAGGGAGGGAGGGAGGAAGGAAGGAAGGAAGGAAGGAAGGAAGGAAGGAAAGATTCCTTTTTCAAACTAGTGAGGTTTCACTCAGTGCTCTGCCTGACTAGGCCTCAATTTTGGCTTTTAAGACCCAGGGGGAAAAAATCCCAAACCCACTAATATGTCTAACAGTTCAAAGGCACATTCTTAGCATGTCTCTTATTTTGCCAGAAATAGCCCAGGCAGCCCAAAGCTCTGATCTCACTGTTCCAGACAGCACATGGAGTCAGGGTCCTAATTTCCCAGTTGGCAAATCCAAATGGGCTTCACATGGATCCACAACTCTCTCTTCCTCTGCGTCTCGGAGTAATGTCTCACTTCTAGTTTTACTGAGCCTCTGCCTGCCACCCTTGTCCCCGGCCCCCAAGCCCCTACCCGAATTCCCATAGGCCTTTATTCTCTTTTTTGAAACATTCCACAACAAAACTTGGAGCTTAGTTCATTCTGGACTCTTCCTCATTGGAGCAGCACTGATTACTCTCTATCGTCACCATTGCCATCTTGGGTTTTGACAACACAAAAGCCTGGCTGGGTCTCCAAGGGCATGTGGAGTGGAAGATGACAGAAAGAAGGAAGCTGACGGTGACATTTGCCAGACTTTCAAGTATGGCAACCAAAGTCAGAAAATGAGTGCTAGTGAGGAAAAGGAGACTAGCCAGAAGAGACAGAAGGAACCTGGTAGTGTTTCAGAAATAATTCGGTGTCTTCTTTGAAGTAGTGCTAATACTTAAGTGTCAAATACTTAAGTGTCAAATACTTAAGACCAAGACAGATTCCCCACCTCTCTGTCCCTTTTTACCATTTTCTCCCTCTCTTCCCTCATCTCGAGAATCTCTAGAGAAATTCTGGAGGTAAAAATAAGAGTTGCAGCAGACTCCCTCCATCCACGGTCCCTTTCCAATACTCACACATCCCTTCTTCCCAAGAGGCCTCTATACTCGTGTTTGAAGCATCATCGACTCTATTAGAGAGTCTCATCTCACTACAATGTTCTGCAGTTCAAGATGGACCTGTATTTTCTTACGACACCTAATAACAACCTATGCAGAAAAATATAGGGTAGAGTTCCTCAGGTAGGCTTCCCTTGTGAGAAGGGGGAGACGTAAGTCTCTTGCATTCCTTTCCTGATTCTCTCCACCCCCCCTGCCCCCCCCCCCCGACTCACAGAGGCCATTGCTGTACAAATAGACTAAGAAAGAAACATCGGATATTTCAGGTAGAAACCTCTTCTTACTCTGGGAAGCAAGCTCTGAGGACAAAGAACCTATGAGTCAAAGAATTCAGGCTCAGAAAAGAAAAGAAAAGACAAAACAAGACAAAAAACCTAAGTTGCAAGCTTAAAGTAACACTGCTGAGTTAAGACATGTAAGAATTTAGTATAAAGATCTTAAGCATAGACAGCCATAAAAGTGCTAAGAGCAAATATCACCCATGATTGAGGATAGTCTTACAAAGCATCACCCCAAATCTCCATGCCATAAAGTTAAGACTGTCAGATTTTACCCCACAAAGATTCACAATTTCAGTGTTATGAAATATACAAGTGAAACTGAAAGACATGTATCCATTTGAGAAAAAAATACTGCCATAACTACAGAGACAATAGATTACTATCACTCATAAAAGTTCTAACAGATCATAATAAAAATACAAATAACTAAAGAAGAAAAAGACATTATACAAAAATGGTTTATGGGAAGAAGGTTCACATGAAAAAATTAAATTTCTGTCTGCAACATGAATGGACCTAGAGTATTGTATTAAGCTAAGTGAAATTAAATCTGAGGAAGATAAGAAACATGACTGCACAGATGTTATGTAGAATAAATGGGCAAACAAAATGAAACAAAATTAAACTTCCATTCATAATATCAATATAGTGATTACCGGAAGGGAAGGGATAAGAAGGCAGGTAATTCGGTAAGCAGGGACAATGAGCACTGGAGAGAGCACTGGACTTTTATTTTTTATTTATCTATTCTTTTAATTAGCGAAATACCATGAGGTACAGCTGCAGACTTAACAAACTTTCATGCTTGGGTTTCAGTTACACAATGATCGTGTACCCGTCCCTCCACCAGGAGAGAGCACTGGACTTTTAAAGTTTATTCTGTTTTGGTTTTGGAGTCACACCCAGAATGGCCGCATGCAAGGCGAGTGCCCCATCAACCGTACCATCTCTCTGGTCCAGCGCTGACCTTTCACTTGTAAATGTGATGTAGTATTTACACACGGTAATACACACCTAAACCTTAGAAGCTATATAAGGCAGGTTATTTCACAAAGAGAAAGGGAGTGAAGAAACAGAGATGCTCCGTCCACTAGCTAAAATAAATACAAGTTAAAAAGATATTTTCTGGGGTGGAGAGATAGTACAGAGGGTATGGTCTAACAAATGTCTAGCCAGGGTTCTATCACTAACACCACACAAGGTTCCCTGAGCCCAGCCGTGAGTGATCCCTGAGTATAGAGGCAGTAACAAGCCCTGAACACAGGCCCCAAACAAAAACTCAATATGCAAAATGCTTATCACAGTATTACTTTAACAGCAAAATCAAAACTGTCTGAAAACCAGAACAATGGAAGAAACGCCAAACACTGTCAAGTAAAACCACACCACGCAATTCTGTATAGCTATTAAAAACAAATGAGGTAGATCTGCTGAAAGTTACAACATATTTAGATTAGGCTATTGGAGAAAGGTAAAGTCACTGTCATCAAAAAAAAAAAGGACAAAAACTGCATGAAAGATCATTATCTTCTGCAGCTATCTCTCAGAATTTAATTTATCATGGATGGTTGCCTTTAATACACAAATACACGTGTATTTGTGTATTAAAGGCAACCGTCCATGATTTATGATTTGATTTTCGGAGAGCCCGGCAAGCTACCGAGAGTATTCGATATGCCAGACACAGTAACAACAAAGTCTCCAATGGAGACGTTACTGGGCCCGCTCGAGCAAATCGACGATCAACGGGAGGGCCTTTACCTTTACCTTTCCTCATGGGCAAGCTTAGTATCTAACATATCCCCCAATGGCATGCTTTAGTCCTAAGAAAAAGTTTCTGTGAAGAATGAAAGTAGCAAATGAATGTGGAGAAAAAGGAAGTCACAGCTGGTGGGATGTGGTCTGGTTCAATCTCTGTGGGAAACAGGATGGCAATGTAGCAGAAAAGTTCGAGTAGACTTAGGTTAAGACCCAACAACTCCACTCCTCATAAGGAAAAGTGGGCTGATAAGCGAATCACGCGGGAATGGCAGGCCGTGTTAAGGGCACAGGTTGAAGGAATGCACAGTAGCACCAAGTTTTCCTGTCTTGTGATTTCTGCCACCAGTCGGGATAAATTGGATATTTGGCTCAACTAGGGCTAGGGATTTACCAAATGTGGAATCAGGGAAATAAACGCATTGTTGAGAAAATTAACGGCTGCTGGGCAAGGAAATCTATGCCCATCAGTGTGGATAAATACATGACAGGGACAGCAGAAGTACCCGGTGGAGCATCTGGAATGAAGATGTGGCTGCAGAGCTCACCTGTGCAGTGGTGGAGCACCTGGGTACCAATCCTGTGAGTCAGGGTTAGAAGGACGACTTCCGGAGGGGAATAAGAAGTATTATCACTGCAGTTAAGGTGTTTCAGAATATAGAAGGATCCTCCAATGTCGGTGAAGCCCACTAGGATGATGGAAAGAACTGAGGTCGTGAGGAAGGCTGTGAGCAAGCCACATCTTCAAAGAGAGAGATGAACTAGCACAGCATGGAGAAAGCAGCAGGAGGAAGAACAGTGCCCTGCTGGTCCATGACCTCAAAGAAACGGGATGGGGGACAAACAGATGGGAAGCACACCCCCTGAACTCCTGGTGTGAGACTGCAGGGGCACCAGTTAAGAAGTTTTCAAAGATGCCTAGAGAAGGACCAAGGTCCAGGCAAATAAGAAGAGGTGAGGAACTTGGGGAGGCTGGTGGTGGCGTGGTAGATTCAGAAAGCACAGTAAGGGGTTGAGGGAAGTGTGGGGCTCACGGGCCAACGTGTGAGCGGAGAACTGACTTAGGAGACATAATGGGAAGAAAGGAGAGAAAAGGGTGTAAGGAGAATTAACGATCGCAGGAACTACTCAACAAAAACATGCTCAATCGAATGCAGTTATCAGGCATCAACTCAACACACCAAATCAGAAGAATTCTAACTACAGGACTGTAGGGGTGAGAGCACAAGTGAATAATGATGATGCTTCCATGACAGTTACTGCCACGCTTCTGCATCTACCATGAGCCTTTTGGTCACTGTGTGTCAAACATGATTGGAAGTGGAATCCCTGACTCAGTCCTCCCACAGCCTTCATTATTGTCCCTGGAAGCATTCTGAATCAAAAAAAAAGGAACAACAAACTTAAAACAGAGTCCGATAGGAGTCCTGGGGAGCTAAGGGGCTTTTTAAATGTTCCTTTAGTGATCTATGACTAACTCAGGATTGCAGGAAACTTTCTGCTATACAGTTAGTAAATTCAAACAATACTCAGAACACTCAAAAAAAGAGTAAAAAATCAATTTACTGGGGCTGGAGCGATAGCACAGTGGGCGGGGTGTTTGCCTTGCATGAGATCGACCCTGGTTCAGCATCCCATTATGGTCCCCCGAGCACCACCAGGAGTACTTCCTAAGTGCTTGAGCCAGGGAGTAACCCCTGTGCATCGCCGGGTGTGACGCCAAAAAAAATAAAATAAAATAAATTTACTAAAGGCCTGACTTTGTGCTAGACCTCTGCTAATTGCTTCCCATCAAGGATTTCCCTAAATCCTCAAACCCCAGAGTTATGGAGTTATATTACCATTGTGAAATCCCATTATGAAGCCAAGGAGACAGAAGCAAAGAGTTTACCTGTAATTTATACAAGGAATCTCTATAGTATGACTTCTGGATATAATTTATGGTCTTAACACATCACAATGAAGATGCAGATCACAGTATATTTACACATAAAGACTCAGTCCCCCAAATATCTTAAAACATTAACTCACAGGAATCTCACAATTTTGGGAGTGGGTGGGTGGGCGAGGGAGGAGGCTGGTCACATCAAGCTGTGGCTTACTCCTGGCTCTGTACTCACTCCTGGAGGTGACGGAAGACACCACATGCAGTGCTTGCCGGAGTTTGAGCCTGGTAATCTAACTGAACCTCACTAACCTATGTCGCCAAAGACTGCCTGCATGCCTTTCATACTTAATTAACCAGCTTAACATCAGTTCATGTCAGACACTGTTTTCGGTCCTTTATTAGTATCAAAATAATTTCATCTTTGAGACCACTCGTGAAGTGGGTGTTACCCTTATGGTTTTACAAATTAGAAGACACAGAAGAGTTGAGTGATTCCGTCAAGTCTCAACAAGTGACAGAGCTAGGATTAGTTAGAAAGGGCCTGTCTCCAAATTTACACTCAGAATCACCACGCTTGTCTCCAACAGCCTTCAAAAAGTGCAAATGTCAGACCTAAACTTTGGTTGTCTGCAGTCCTTGTGACCCCCTACTCCAGCACACCCTTCTTGCTTTTCTAACGTGTATATTCCTGAACATTCCCCTACAGAAACCTTTAAAAAAAAGAGTCTTTTCTGCTTTCGGCTTAAATGACACTGCTTAAACTGCAGCCACCAATGGCCTGCTGTAATTCTCTTGCAGTCAACATAGAACTGTAATTAGAGCGCGGGTAATTATTTCCATCTGGTCTATTTTTTTTTTTCCCAATTAGGCTCTGAGTTTCAGCAGACCACACATCCCATTAGTCTTGTTTATCAAGTGCTCCAAATACTCCACCAACCAACCCAAACGGAGGGCCTGGCCCAAAGGAAGATCAACAATTTGTGTTGAAGAATAAATGAATGGATGCGTCGATGCATGGAGTACACATTAAGAATCGTAATTTTCATTTTCTTTTCTATACTTTCAGATGTATAGCACGTATCTACGCTCAAAACGAACACCCCCCCCCCCCTTCCTTCCTCCCGCACAACCTTTACACCCTTAACCTTGTGTAGGCTAAGAATACAGGGAAGAGTTCTGGAAAAATTCTGCGACAACTATTTTGTGGTCCTGGGCAGTCCATCATCTCTTCCCTCCCTTCCCCTCTCTCTTTCTATTGGTTTTGGGCTACACCCACTGGTGCTCAGGGCATACTGCTGACCGTGCTCAGAGTTCAGTCCCGGAGAACTTGGGGGCCCATCAAGGGGCAGCCAGGGCTCGAACCTGGACTTGGACTTCTACTCCGACCCAGTCCATCTCTCCTCTTGGCTGGCCCGAGTTCCAGGTTGCACAGTGGGGCATCCCTCCCACGGGCCGCGCAGGAACGACCAGCTAGCCCCTCCTCAGACAACCCATCCCGGCTGCAACTCCTTCGTACTCTCCGGCGCCGTCTTTCCCCCGGGGCGTCTTCGTTTCCCGGGAAGGCCAAGGCCCAGCAACGACCGAGTTCCAGGCCGTTCAGCATCCCCCGCCACCGCCAAGCCCCGGCTTGCAACCCACCCCGGCGCAAGATCCAAGGGAGAAACCCTCGTGAGCTCAACCAGCCCCTCTGCAGCGGGCCGGGGGCTCCGCCCGGGCTCCCGGCGCCCCCCGCCGCCCCCGCAGCCGGCCGCGCCCCCGCTCCCAGCAGCACCTCTTGCAGATCGAAGCATCTTCGCAGGTGCCGCGCACGCCCTCGTCGTCGGCGTCGGTGGAGGAGGAGGGGGCGAAAACAGTCCTGTTCAGGCTGGAGGCCATGGGCGCTGGAGGGAGCGGGGTGCGGGGCCCACCGCGGACATGGGAGCGGGGTCGACAGGCTGCTGGGACCGTGCGAATGTCGAAGACGAGCGAGAGGCGCTGAACTCCACCCGGCTCAGCTGCTGGTTCGCAGCGGGGCCGCCCACGACGGCGGCTCCAGCAAGCGGCCCGCTGATTGGCGCCGGCCTCAGCCCGCGGAGGCGGTCATTGGATGGCTCCCTTGGCCCCGCCCCCAGACCCGGAAATTCGCCGCGTGAGAAAGGAAACGGAAACGGACCCGAAGATTGCCGCAAGGCTTTCGGGGAATTGTAGTCGGAGGCGCCCTGCGCGCTTACAGACGCCTGTGCTCCAACCTCCCCCAGCTCCACCCCGGTTTATTACTTGTTCCATATTCTTATGACTAACTCGGGGCGGAAAGAGCTAGCAGGAGGCTCATATCTAGGGCGAAGGACAGAGAATCCAGATGCAGGATTCAGTGGCATTCAACCATTGAGTGAATCCTTACTGAGCACCAAGAACTGTGCCAAGGGGCTTTGAATATATAAAATTTAGAGACACTTATTAGCAAAGCACTGTAGCACTGTAGCACTGTCCTCCCGTTGTTCATCCATTTGCTCGAGCGGGCCTACAAGATCAAAAAAAAAACCTTAAATGACACACGATGTAGTTAAGGAAGGACTTCGTGGAAAATAAAATAACAATAAAAATGGATGAAATAGAGCTATCACTTTGGGTTGAAAGATTGATGACTGGAACCAGGGTATTTGTACCCTGTGGAGAATCAGAGAGTATGATACTGGTGAATACATAATGGGGAGGATCATAAGCACGTAAATGACTTATTAAGCTGGAGGGCATTAATATGTGGATTTCAATTTATGCATATTCAAGATATTCATCACTGTCACTGTCCCCCCGTTGTTCATCAATTTTCTCGAGTGGGCCCATAACATTGTGAGACTTGTTACTGTGTTTGGCATATCGAATACCACACAGGTAGCTTGGAAGGCTTTGCCATGCGGGCCAGATACTCTCAGTAGCTTGCCGGGCTCTCCAAGAGGGCCAGAGGAATTGGACTCATAGTTGATATTGGATTTCTTATAAAACATTCAAAAGTAAATATTAAAAATATAGAAAGAAGTGTTTATTCAATTTTATTATCAACTGATGATGGGAGCTGGAATAGGTGCATGCAAACTTTTAAAAAGTGGGAATACAAACAGCAAAATAACTGAAAAAAATCGGCAGATACATCTGGGGACAAGATCAGATAACAAATGCCAACCTGGTACTCAACAGATGAAAATAAGAGTTCCTTGATACCAATAGGAAATGACAGTGGGAAATAGGCTAGAGCGATAGCACAGCGGGTAGGGTGTTTGCCTTGCACGCAGCCAACATGGCCAACCCGAGTTCGATTCCTCCACCCCTCTCGGAGAGCCCGGCAAGCTACCGAGAGTATCTCGCCCGCACGGCGGCAAAGCCTGGCAAACTCCCCATGACGTATTCGATATGCCAAACACAGTAACAACAAAGCCTCACAATGGAGACGTTACTGGGCCCGCTCGAAAAAATGAATGAACAATGGGGGACAGTGACAGTGACAGAGAGTTTTACCAGGGGATGATGAGTGGTCCAGTGCCAAAAGGGTAAAGCAAGTAAGTGAGAAAGTTATTCTTCTCACTTCTCACCCAGTCTTCCAGCTGGGCTGTGTACACATAGAGTGGGTGTTGGTGGGTAACAAGTCTTAACCACAAGGAGTATAAGGTATTGGTCCTACAGGTTTGGATGTTAAAACTGAGTTTGATATGTGAAGGCAGATGCTTTGATCTACCTTCTTTGCTTGATGAACAAAGTGCATTTTTTTGCTGACCGCACCTTGGTCCATAAAAGCTGATGATTCAGAGGACTTTAGTTTTCCATAAAGCCTCTCCAGATATACCACTTGCAGGTCTGTGTGGGGAGATAGGGTAGGTACTTCTCACCCTGTAAACTCCTGGGACTCTGAAAGCTTTGCAGCATGGTGGTAATCAGCCCAAGGTCTGGGGGCTACCACTAATTCCTTGCCTGCTTTGAGCACAGATTTGTATGTTAAGGGTGAGAAAATAATGCTTAGTTATATTTCTGGTTAGCATAGCTAAGGACTCCTTCAACATATGTCAACATGGTGCTCTGCTTTTGCCTACCATTATTTCCCTGAAGCCTTCCCCAAGGCACACGGCCGCCACCTTGGACTCCAGCTCTTTCACCCAGGTTTCTGTGGTCATTGAGGTCCTCCTGGAATCACAGGACAAAGGCGTGGTCCCAGGATTCCTTGGCTTGGTGCCATAGCTCCCACTTATCCGCCTTCAGGTGGTCCTTCTCCTTCACCAGAGTTTTAAATGGAATCCTGTCTCTCATTGTGGTACTGCTCACAGTTGCTGAAGTCTTGAAGCTGCTCCTTAAAGCTCTCAGCATGGTTTCAGACTGATTCCTCTAGTGCATCTGGTTTGTCTTCTCATCTGTCCTTTGGGTGCTAGAATGGTCTGTGAAAGGTCTTCAGCTTTGGATAGTCTCTGCTCCTTCAGGGTTAGACAGTCCCTGACTCAGTAACTGAGAGGACTTGTCACCCTGTAACTCCTGGGATGCCTCAAGGTTCTTTATTCCTCTTCATCTGCCAGAGCAGGTAGACTTTCTCCTAGATCCTTGACACTTCTCACTGAAGCAGTGGAAAAAACAACTGACATCCAGTGAAACTTCTCCAAGTCCAGTCCATGGCCTGCACACATTGAGCCCAGAATACAGGCCCCGGTGGGTTGGTTCCAGGGGTGCTTACCAATTGGAGCACACCCTGAAGGCCACTTCCCTACATTACAGAGCTGCCAAAGTCCACTTCCCACTTATCTCATAGTGTGTGGTCAAGCTACAGCCTTAGTCACAGGAGCTCCAACAATCATCTTCGAATTTACCACACACAATGGATCACCAGTTTCACTTGTTTCAATCTTCTCAAAAGTGCTCTATTTTCTCTTTTACAGAATGTTATGTTTCTAATAGTAGCTCCAGTTTGTTCACGTTCTCCACTATATAACTTTCTATTGTATTCATTTCCCAGACACACATCCTGTCCTTCACAGAGGAGAGCGTCCATGCTGAGTGAAGTCAGCCAGAAGGAGAGGCAGAAATACAGAATCGGGGCTGGAGAGATAACACAGTGGGTAGGGTGTTTGCCTTGCACGCGGCCGACCCGGGTTCAATTCCCAGCATCCCATATGGTCTCCTGAGCACCGCCAGGAGTAACTCCTGAGTGCAGAGCCAGGAGGAACCCCTGTGCATTACCAAGTGTGACCCAAAAAGCAAAAAAAAAAAAAACAGAATGATCTTTCTCATGCATGGGACATAGAGGTAACAAATGACCAAAAGTAAGGGAATCAAAGAAGTGGTCTACAAAACAGAGCTCACCATGTTGGAGAAACTTGGTAAGATAGAGGCGGGGGCGTGTGAAGACAAATGGACACCTGATGGGGGGGTGTGGTATTGGAATATTGTATGGATGAAACTCTACCACTTACAATATTGTAAAATTGTAAATCACATTGACTAAAAGAAAATTAAGAACAATTAATATGGCCTTTTAAGTCTTACATATTTCAGTCTAGTTCTTAGGGGTATGATGGGTTCTTTTAACAGGTCCAACCTACCCATGAGATAAGACTGGACGGATTACTGAGTTTTTATGTGGGTAATAAAAATGTTAGAAGATAGAAACCGGAGTGATAGTACAGCAAGAAGGGCGATTTGCCTTTCACACATCCAGCCTGTCTTCTACACATGACACTCTATATGGTACCCCAACCCCACCAGGAGTGACCCCTGAGCACAAAGGCAGGAGTAAGCCCTGAGCACCAGTGTTTGTGGCCTCTAAACCAAAAAAATCGTTAGAGGGTAGATGACAGATGACATGACAATTGCCTAGCATGAATAGCGGGTAGGACCCATGTGGCTTGCATATGACTGACCTAGGTTCGATTCCTCTGTCCCTCTTGCAGAGCCTGGAAAGCTACTGAGAGTATCCTGCCCTCAAAGCAGAGCCTGGCAAACTCCTCGTGGTGTATTCCATATGCCAAAAACAGTAACAAGTCTCACAGTGGAGACGTTACTAGTGCCCGCTTGAGCAAATTGATGAACGACAGGAGGACAGTGCTACAGTGGACAATGCTACAGTGGACAGTGTATACTTCATGAAGAACATATGACCATACATATAACCAAGACTATCCGATATTACTGACCTCTGTTCTCATCCAAACCCCAGTTCAGCTTTTCAAATTTTACAAGTATCCGCAAGGGGTTACAATCACTCAAATCTACAAAAAACAACTCTCAGGTGATGCAACCTAACTATGTCTAGTCAATCACATATTTCCTCCAGTCTCATAATCAAATTGGATAGGGATTTCACAGAACCTTGAGGTAGGGACATAAAAGATAGGTTTCTAATTGGGTTAAGATAAAGAAAAAAACTAAATATTTAGGTTAACTTTATGTTAACATAACAGGGCTATGAGATCCAGAAACACATCTGAAAGACCCACAATCTCAGCCAATGTATAATTATGACTTTGGGGGCCATAACTGAAGATGACAAATGACAAGTCTCTATGTTTCTGGGGAAGAGTTTGATTTTTGGAAAGCTAAGATATGGCATAGCACACAATCTGGATAAGAGATCTGAGGAGGTGCCTTTTAGCATTATTTCCAAAAATAATATTTATTTATGGATTTTACTTTGCCCATTGAATGTCCTCACTTTAGTAGAAGTTATCATTTCTCACAGTTTTTGCACCAAGTCAATTCCTGACTTATAAGAGCTATGAATGGATGATTTATTCTGACTTTCACATATTGTATACCATAAAAAGTTAAAAGTTGAAAAAAAAATCCAACTGAGATTTTATCAGTTGCTGGTTTAGGAGCTGAACTTGTACTTAAGTATTTACTCTGCAGTCAATTTCATTTTTATTCTGAGGATGATAGATGGTATTGCCTTTCACTTGTTCAGTTTCACTGCCAACTTCTTAAGAGGTGAAGAAATATTTATTGTCCATACAAGTTCTTTCTTCCCTCCCAGAAATCTTAAGGTAAGGATTCAGTTGTATCCATGAATTGACCAATGCATACAAAGGAGAGAACTAAAGTTTCCCAAATGGGGACAAAAGTCAAAGTCCAACCTATTTGCAGCTGTGTTGCAGCTCTCTACTCAGCTATCATTCCAGTAAACAAATACTAAAAGCATGTATGAATTGTGCACTATGTACCTTGCCACTCTCCTATGAATGCAACAGTAGAAATTTATCTTCATGTGGAAAATCAGACCTGACCTCCTCATCACAAATCAATGCATTAGGATGAAGTAGGGGTTCATTCTGACTCATTTCTCTCATGAAGCAGTGTTCCTTTCTTTACCTTGGGCTAGAGGTCCTTTATGACTGGACAAGGGATGGAGACTGTCCCAGACTCATTTCTGGAATCCAATGTTTAGTTTATTCACATCCTAATTCCTCCAGATTTGAATGAGATTTCTCCTCAAACAATCCTGAACCTTAAGAAAAAAAAATTAATACCACGGCACCTACAAATTAGTGGCTCAGAGCTCCATAATCAACAGACACTTTGTAGAATAAATTTCATTCAAGTACTGTCATGTAGGATAACATTGGTTTGTCCTTTCTGCCTCGCTGCAGGGAGCTTAGATTTTGGGGTTACTCCTATAACAGTGTTCCCATTCCTCTGTGTTTACTTGTAACCTCTTTCTTTGTGCTCTGTTGACTTGTAAATATTGTTTTTCTCATCTCCTTAAGTACTTTGCATAATTAATTCAGAGCAATGACAGTTAATGTTATGCTTTAGTAACTTGGGAGTCAATTGGCTCTGAATGATATTTGCCTCCTGGGCATCTGTTCTCTCGACCTAAACCTCAGTTGCCCTTACTTCCTGGCACCCCAAAAGCAAGGTCTCGATGAGGGACTGAATGAATGGACCTAGGGCAAGCAGTGAGCTATGTGCTACCCTAGCATTGAAAGGGGCCTGGCCAAAGTGTCATAATGCTTAACTATAAGTTAAGACCATGGCCATGGACAAATTGTGTCATGATCCAAAAAGTAATAACTAGATTCAGACCCTGCTAGGGTTAGGAAAGATTAATCTTGCCTGAGCACTGTAGTCTGAGTCTGTGGCGAGACGTTCCCAGGAGAGCCACCCTGCAAGCCTCAATGTGTCTCTTAATGTGTCCATACAAAAATAACTAATATTAATAAGTAGAATGAAGATGTTAATTAAGAAGTAATTAAGTTATTGGACTAAGGAAAGAGGAATACCCCTTGGTGGTATTTCTACCTTGGAACCTGATGGGCGTTCAGGAATGGCTTTCTTATGTTGATTTTGCTACCTGACTGGGTGTAGCATCAGCCCAGAGTGCTGGTGTTGGAGAGATGAGAGAGTTGGAGAGAGATGAGAGAGAGAGCAGGGCAGCAAGATGGGGCATGGGAAGACTAGCAAGGGGAACAGAGGGAAAAGAATATAGGGTAAAAATACAGGAGCAGGCACATGGAGAGAGAGAGCCCAGGCTGTGAGATGGAGCACAGAGAGATGAGCGGGAGAGACAAGAGGGGATGGGAATGAGGGGCAGTTTGAGACTAGAATTGGGGGCTCAGAGAGACTGGAACATGCACTTGAGGAGAATGGAATAAACGGCAACTGATCAATCAACTGGCTTGGCCCTTGTTTCCTCCGTCTGCCCCATATCAGCCCTACAGTCTGTCTTGGCTGGGAAAGTGGCCCGAGGCCCCCCAAAACCCGGGCTCTCCCCCTCACTGCCCAGAGATTATACACTGTCAGAAAAAAAAATCCAGCAGCAATAACCCAAATGCAAGAGTCTGAGATTCCCAGCAAAGTTCCCCCAAGGCTGCACAGAGCTCCACCCCATCACTTGAGCCAAAATGAAGCGTCTTATGCATCATCGAGGAGGCCCACGCCTTGCAGAATCCCCCTTTAGCTGATGTGCTTCCAGGTCCCTGGACTGAAGTGCAAGTTCTGCTGAAACTTGAACATAAAAGAAATGGGAGACTAGCACCCAAGAATAGTAGAGTTAAGTACCAGGAGGTCTGCTCCATGGCTTGGAAGCTGGTCTCACATGCTGGAGGAAAAGGCAGCTTAGATAGAGAAGGGAACACCAAATAAAATATGGTTGGAGGACCAGCTTGGGATGGGAGATGCGTACTAAAAGTAGACTATAGGTCGAACTATAGGTTGAACAAGATGGCCACTCAATGCCTCTATTGTAAACCACAACACCCAAACAAAGAGAGAGAACAAAAGAGAGAGAAAAAAGAGGTGGGGTGGGGTGGGGGATATTGGGGTCATCGGTGGTAGAGAATGGGCACTGGTGGAGGCATGGGTACTCGAGCATTGTATGACTGAAACACAAGCATGAAAGTTTGCAAGTCTATAACTGTACCTCATGGTGATTCACTAATAAAAAATTTTTTTAAAAAAGAATGTGCAAACTCTCTGATGGCTATTGCTGCCTATGAAAAGAAACTTTCACCTCATTACCATTGTAGGAACTATGGGGTTCTTGAAGCAGGTGACACTGTAGATGTACTACTCCTGCTAAACCTGGAGCAGTCAGTGGGTTTTGACTGGGACATATCTTCTGTGGCCTGGGACACTTTATTGTTTTAGCCTTCCAAGCAGTACTTAGAAGAGGGTCAGGGGTCCGGGGCTACATCCAATAGCGCTGGGCTGGGTGGCAGGGAATTACCTGCAGTAATGAGAATCAGACTTGTGACATGCAAGGCATATGCCCCTTGATATATCTCCCCAGTTTAGATATTACTTTTTGTTTGTGTTAGAGTTATAATATATATATATATACATATATACTGTTTTTAGGAAATGTCTTATGACTGCAAGTTTATAGGTGCAGAGCAACAGAATTGACTCACCAAAATATGTCAAAAAGACTCTCTACACTTCCAAATTGTCTTTCATTAAAGTCTTAATATGAAGTAATCACTTAATCACTTAACTTCCCGTTAGTCATCGATTTGCTCGAGCGGGCGCCAGTAACGTCTCCATTTGTCCCGTCGCATGCTAGTGTAGCCCAATGGCATCTGTTCGCTCCAGGAACATGAAGGGCCTCAAACCGATCGTTCATGATCTTGACGAAGAAGTCTGACCATCTGGTAGGTGGGTGGCCACGTGGTCTTTTGACATCCCGTGGAATCCAGTCAGTAACAGCTCTAGTCCAGCGGTTGTCTTTAAATCTCATTACGTGACCAGCCCATCTGATTTTCGACACCTTGGCAAATGAAACAGCGTCCCTGATTCTTGATCCTCGACGGATGTCAGAACTCCGGATTCGTTCTCTCATTTGAGTGAAACGTGATATTCCAAGCATAGCTCTTTCTATTCTTCTTTGGGAGACCTGAATAGCGTTCTCATCTTGTTTGCATAGGGCCCAGGTCTCTGAGGCATATGTTAATGCAGGAAGAACAGTGGAATCAAAGAGATGTGCCCGGAGCCGGAGGTTCTTCGTCCTCTTAGCTATTTCTTCGACGTTCTTGAAGGCGTTCCAAGCCGCTCTCTTCCTCCTGCGCAGCTCGGGTGCCAGGTCATTTGTCATGTTGACCTCTCGACCTAGGTACACATAGCTGTTGCATTCAGAGATGGTCGTTCCATTGAGAGCGAATGGGGCGTCAGGAACAAGGCTGTTTCTCATAAACATTGTCTTCGTAAGATTCAGCTGTAGTCCTACCTTTCCACACTCACGGTCAAAGTCGGCCAGCATTTGTGCCGCTTGGCTGATGTTTGGTGTTATTAAAACAATGTCATCAGCAAAGCGGAGGTGGTGTAGTTGCCGACCATCTATCTTCACTCCCATTCCTTCCCATTCCAGTCGTCGCATGATGTTCTCGAGGGTGGCACTGAAGAGTTTCGGTGAAATGGTATCACCCTGCTGCACCCCTCTCCTGACATCAACGATCACTTCTTTGTAGAATGGTGAGATCCTGGTAGTGAATCCGCAATACAGCTCACGGAGGATCCTGATGTATTGGGCTTGAATGCCCTGATTGGCTAGGGCTTCAATGACCGCTTCCTTCTCAACAGAATCAAAGGCCTTCTTTAAATCAATGAACGTTAGACAGAGCAGCATCTTGAACTCTCGAGAAACCTCAATGAGCTTGGTTATCGTGTGGATATGGTCGATGGTGCTGAATCCTTTGCGGAACCCTGCTTGCTCGCATGGTTGTCCTTCATCTACTGTTCTGCCAATCCTATTTATGATGACTCGAGTGAACAACTTGTAGATGACAGACAATAGGCAGATCAGGCGATAGTTGCCAATGTCATGGATGTCTCCCTTCTCGAACAGTAGTACGGTCCTGCTGGTTTTCCATTGGGACGGAACCTTGCATTCAGACAGGTAGCGAGTGAAGAGCCGAGCCAGTGTATTGATGAGTACTGACGGCAGGTTCTTCAGGTGTTCAGGTCTGACCTTGTCTGGGCTGGGTGCTGTTTGTTTCTTTACAGACGAAATGGCGTGTCGGATTTCGGAAGGGAGAACGAACGTTGGGAACGACATATCCATCCTGTGGAATTTGGTATGTTGGCAAGTGGACATGGCTATCGAAGAGATTTGAGTAGAAGTCATGGATAATCTTCTCCATTGCCGTTCTGGAGGATGTGATGGATCCATCAGGACGTCGGAGGGCAGTCATCTTGGTCTTATAGTTGGCGAAGGACAGGCGGGCGTTACGAATACTTTTCCCGGCTTCTGCCGCATCTACCAGCACTTCTGCTCTTCTCTCTTTGAGGTCTTCCTTGATCGCATCTCTGCACTGCTTTGCGAGCTCGGACGTTAGCTTGCGGTTGCCTGAGGCATGCGCCAAACCACGCTGGCGAATTAGCTCAAAGATATTTTCGAAGATAGGCGATTTTTTGTGGCTATCTCTCTCTTGGCGTTCCTCGCACATTCATGGAGGTGCTGAACCAGTCGATCGTATTCCTCGTCAATGTTGTCAACAATGGCATCTTCCCATGTTGCAGCAATAGTACCAAAGAGTTCCCAGTTGGTGGTCATTCTGGGAGTTCTCTTTTTGAACTTTGCAGCCCTTTCTCCCCGCTCTGTGAAGTAGAATTTTGCACGAAGGAGACGGTGGTCCTATCCCATTCAAAATTTTGGGACAACAGCGACATCAGTCAGGCAAAACCGTCGATTGAATATGATGTGGTCTATTTCGTTGTGGAATCGTCCACCGGGAGACTCCCATGTCCATCGTTTAGATTCTGCCTTCTGGAACTGTGAGTTACCATGAATGGTCTTGGTTGACATGATGAACTCAGACAGATGTATACTAGTATCATCATCTTTTCTAGTACCTCCTTCTTGATCATGAAAGCTTAGTATGAAGGATTGGGCATGAAGGATTTGGAGCCTCACCCAGAGGTGCTCAAGGCCTATTCCTGGTTTTATAAGACTCGTCTGTTTTGTTTAGTGAACACACCTGATGGAATTCAGGTGTTACTCCTGATTCTGTGCTCAAGGTCACTCCTGGTGGGCTCATGGGTGCTGAGGATTGAACCCTGGTTAACCAGGTGGAAGGCACTTAGCGACTCTGTTTCTCCAGCCCCTGGTTTTGTGCTCAGAAATGATGTCTGGGGGTGTTTGGATGACCATATGCAGTTCTGGGGATTGAGCTACGCTCATCAGGACACACAGCAAGTACCTTAACTCTTGTACAATCAAGCCCCAAACTGTTTTAAAGTTGCAAATAAGTATTTGTGAAAATGTAAACCCAGACAGAGCCACTCATGTGTTGAATTTGACTGTGTTTCTAAGCTAATGCTTTCACTGAACAGTGATTGAGACAAATGGAAGAAATAATTTACATTGGTATTGGAAGTAGCCAGAATCTTCAAATAATTACTCTCTTTACAACCAGACGCGAAGTTTCTGGTGAAGTTTCTGCTCTGATGTAAGAGAAAGTGGGGTTTGAGATGTGTGAGTGTGTGTGTGTATGTGTGTGTGTGTGTGCTATATCCACTGTGCTCACTTTTAGGGCTTACTTTTAGCTTTGTGCTCACAATCACTCCTGGGGTGCTCAGAGACCATATGGGGTGCTGGGGATTGAATCTGGTCTGGCTGCATGCCAGGCAAGTGTCCTACCTGGTGCTGTGCTATCTGTTCAGAGCAGGAAGTGATATTTGAAATGTTACTACATCCATATACTATCCTCAGATTGGCAGTGGACATAATGCTGGCACCCAACAATGCACATTGCTTGTGCCATAGGGCACCACACAGATCTCACGTGAATTTGGTTCAAGTCTCAGACTTGTCCAGAGGATTCCTCCATTAGCGGAAAGATTACTTTTGATTTTCCCAGTTTGACATATCCTCAGATCTGAGAAGGTACCCAGGAAGCTTCACCCAGAAGCACTGGTGCTGGTCTCAGAAGCCCAAGTGACTGAAGGGCAGTAGATGGAGGTGCCACTCTCATTGGGAGGTGCTGAACAGATAGCACAGCACTTGACATCTGCATTACCGTGTGTGTGCACACAAGTGCATGGGTATAGGGATGAAGGCCACACCATTTCTTGAAATGTCAGGAAAGTGTGGCCCATAGTTGTATCAGAATAGCTAGTACATATGTTTATTGAGAATATGAATCAAAATCACTATGTTCACTCACTGATAAGTATGCTTCTTGTTTTGATTCTAGGAAGTAAATGGTATGCTACATATCCTGTAAGATCAAGGTGAAATCCCTTTCTGCAGCAGACCTTGGTTCAAGTCCTAGTTTCAGCACTTCCCACCTATGAGACAATTACTTCCCCTCTCTGTCTCATCCACGAAATGAGTAATATGGAGTGTTAAGTCAATGTGATTGTACACTATGGGAGTTGGCTGTGGGCACCTTCTACAGCTCTTTTTGATGCCTCAAAACATTTTATTGTATATTAATCAGAGTGAGTGCTGAGCCTGACTGTAAGGTTGATGTATGTAATTATGGCTGACAGTCGAAGAAATCCTGTAAACTCTGGGCCCAGTAACCTGCATCAGATTCTGTTCCATTTCTGTCAATCCCAGGATGCAGGACACTGGGGCGCAGTACAGTGCCTGACACCCAGTCTTGAACCCTGCTGGAGACCTGTGGTATGGTTCCACATTGGAGTGAGGTAGACTACTAAGACTCAGCTCCCACAAGACAAGACTTGGAGATAATTTAGGAAAGGGCAGTGCTTAAATTTTTTAACTGTTTTTTGGTAACACAGTTCCAGCAGTATTTAAGTTTTATGGTTCTGATGTGCAAAGTGATGTGCACTACAACACCTCCAAAGTGCCCAAGACCTTCCATTACCGTGTCTGTATCACCTTTGGTCTACCTCTTTCTCCCTCCTCTCCCCACTGTTTGTTACTCTCAGTTTTGTAATCTAAGGTCATAAATTTGAAATTTTACCTTTGACCTGGATTGTCTATGTACCACAGTGAGAATATCCAGTTATTTTTTCTTCCTGTATCTTATTTTACTTGATACCTTCCAATTCCACTCAGGTTATAGCACATTGCATGATTTCATTTTTTCTTGCATGTCATTATTATTCCAGTGTAGTGTGTGTGTGTGTGTGTGTGTGTGTGTGCGCACGCGTGCTTGCACATGTGTGCCTGTATACATGTCACTTCTTTTTTCTATTTATCTGCTGCTTTTTCTATTTTTCTATTTTTCTCTGTCTGTGCATATATGTCATTTCTTTTTCTATTTATCTACGGCTGGAATTTGGGTTGTTTCCATAATCTGGCCATTACAGTTAGTGCTACAGTGAACATAGTTGCTGTGTAGATCTTCTGGAATTTATTATTGGATCATGCTAAGAATTGGAATCACTGAGTCATGGATATTCTATACTTCATTTTTCAGGTATCTCCATACTGTTTCCATAGAGCCCACAAAGGACCATATTCCCATCAATATCTTTCCCCACATCCCTGACAACTCTGGTTGTTGCCAGTCTTTTTGACATATGCCATTTTAAGTGAGATATCATCTCACTTCTTCCCCCGCCCTCAGAATTCTGCCTTTTCAGGACTATGTAGGCAGCATCTCACTGTACAAGCCCAGGAGGTACCATTTGGATCAGGAAAATTCAGATATTGAGAAAATGATACAAGTAGCAAAGATTTATTAGTGATGGACTATGGGAAACATAGTGAGCAGGACTGGGCAGGAAAATGTTCAGATATGAATGCAGACCTGATGTAATTTCTCACTAATTGCTTGGCGTGGCTCAGGGTCCATCATCAGTGGATACTCCTGGAAAGCAAAGAGATTTGGGTTTACTTCAATGGCTTCGTGTTTTTGTACATGCATTTTGTCTACCATAATGTGGGCTCTGAAGAGCACTTCAGAGTGACTGTATCTTTGGCTTTACACGACTGTCGTCATATCTTAAAAGACAGATCCCTAAACTTACATTCTCATAAGTATCTTTTCCTTCTGTAACTGTCGTCCTGGATTTTAATATGACTTTATCTTATTATTTCAAACAAAGTTTGAACTTCAGGGCCTATGCCGTTACATTCTTAGATTGATTTCACTTGAATGAACAGTTTTGATGATCTGTATGAGATATTTTTGTTTCCACAGTGAGTCTGGTGAGTGTCCAACATGGGCAGACATAATACAGTGACTTTATTTATGGACATAATCATGTCCCCTCAAGACTTTAAACAAATACTCTCTCCTCCACAAATGAAAGCAAAACAGGTTTGAGGCAATAGTTCAATAGAGAACACATGTTCTGAATGCAGGGGACCCAGGTATTGCGTGGCTCTCTGACTATATTTAGGAGTAACTCCTAAATACAGCCAACTGTCATCCTTAAAGCAATAATAATAACAATTTTTAAATGTAGTCAGCTTGGGGCTGAGAATGGAGCTCAGTAGTAAAGCACTTGCATGCATGAGACCTGGGTTAATATTCAGTTCTACCGGAAAAAAAGAAGGAAGGAAGGAAGGAAGGAAGGAAAGAAGGAAGGAAGGAAGGGAGAGGAGGAAGAAAGAATAAAGAGGAGAAAGAAAGAGGAGAAAGAAGAGGAAGAAAGAAAGAAAGAAGAGGAAGAAAGAAAAAAGAAGAGGAAGAAAGAAAGAGGAGAAAGAAGAGGAAGAAAGAAAAAAGAAGAGGAAGAAAGAAAGAGGAGGAAGAAAGATAGAGGAGAAAGGAAGAACAAAGAAAGAAAAAGAAAGAATAGAATAAAGGAAGAAGAAATGAAGAAAAAGAGAGAAAGAAAGACATAGAAGAGAGAAAGGAAGAAGAAATAAAGAAAGAGAGAGAGAAGGGTGGGGTGCCATGACAGTTCCCTGGGAGCAGGAAGGAGTGGCGTTTTTGATTAGGAGTTAAGTCACTACCCTGCACGGGAATGCTCGCTGCTTCTCTGGAATCTGCATCCCAGGTCCCCATCACATTGGTTTCTGTCTCCTGGGTTCCTCATAAAGATTGTTATTTCGGCTATGTTTTTTAATTACCTCTATATGCAGTTACAAAGCTGTTCATGATTGGTTTTCAGTCATACAATGTTTCAACACCCGTCTCTTCACCAGTGTACATTTTCTACCACCAGTATCCCCAGCTTCCCTCCTGCCAACAGTCTCTCTCTCACCTTTTGGGCATTCATTCTGGTCTGCATACTGAAAGGTTATCATGCTTCTTGTTTCTTTACCTACCTTCAGCATTCAGTTTTTGTTTAGAGTGATCATTTCCAAATATCATTATCATAGTGATCCCTTCTCTATCCTACCTGCCCTCTCACCCCCCACTCCCACCCCCCCAACCATGGACCAGTCCTCCCAGACCTTGTTTCTACTGTCCTTGGGTATTAGTCTCATACTATGTTTTTTTTAAATATTATATTCATTCTTGAAGATGGAAAAAGATTGGTCTTCAGTAATAATTACACACCAGATCCTTTCCTAGGCACTAAAAAATCATAAGACCTCAACTGTACCCTGAAATGCATTCATCACCACCTTGTACCTGAGTCTCATGTAGGTGTCTTCCATGACCCGTTCAGCCAACTCCAACTTTCTCTCACCAGATTTAATCTGTAGGAGAAAAACACACCTATGTTTAATCGTGGCCAACTATTCTATATACAGAGGGAAAGGGGCAAAACATGAAACAAAACATGTCCAGATGTGATGGGTTACCTTATCCGAGCAGAGATCTGAAAAAGTCTATACACACCACACCCCGTGTTTAGCTTTTGGGGGCCATTACAACATCTGCAGGGGGTGTGAAGGGGTCAACTCCTGGGGTCGATTGCAAGTTACCTGCTTCTGGAAAGTGGAATCTGCTTGTGAGAGTTGGTTTTGAATTTCCTCAGCTTGTTGCCTATAAGATATGATTGCTTCCATCACATAAAGTATTAATATTGAGCATGACTTTATGTTGGGGGGGGGGGAGGAGATGGAATGCTCTCCAGAGATTTTGTGGGGCCTGTTGCCATACTGGGAATTCTCAATCTGGGTTGGCAGACCTGCAGATTTCAGTGGTCAGCTTGGTGATACCATGCTTCTCCATCACTGAAATTGTCTGTGAAGCTAGGGGAGTGTTGGCTGCAGTTCCAGGCGTTTAATTCAAGGCCCCCTGCGTGCCGGGTATGAATTCCAACCTTTTGATCGATCTACCCAGCACTGAGGATTATTTTAAGTCAGCTCCCTAATTCTTTTTGCAGTATATGTTTCTTGATATGTTTTACCTATTCATGTGTTTCGCCATTATAGAAGTATCAAGCATTGCTAATTAGTTTATGTTTTAATATCTTCATATGAAATGGTTCTGAGTTGTTATAGTTTACCATTATCAGAATTTCTCTGATTTATCAGTAAATGAGCATCTTTCTTCATAGGGTTCTATTCTCCTTTTACTTATATGCCTATAATATATTTTGTACTATAAATAATTATAGTACCAGCATTGCAAAAAAAGAGAGAGATCCAAATTCTAATTAGAGATGTGACCTAGCCTACTGTTTCAGAAAGAATCTGACAGTTTACACCAGCCCGAGAAGTGCTTGCTTGTGCTAAGTTTCCCCGGTCTAGAGAACATTATGCATCCGGGAATTTTAGTAAGGTATTTTTTAAAAACTAAAAGTGAACTGTTTTCCTTCTGTCAGTTCTCTTTATGTATGTCCCCTGAACTTCTATTCTTATTACTCTGTTAACTGAATCTAAACATTCAAAAAAGGTTAAAAACAAAAAGTCCAGGTGGTTCCCTGGCCTCTTCTAGTTTGAATTTGAACTCACTTGTACTTTTTTATCTCATCTTCAAGTGATTCCAGCAAATCCTTTGATGTACATAGTTGACTCTCCAGTTTGACTCTTTCTTGTTGTTTCCTTTTTAGCTTCCTTTCATGGAAAAGAGGCACAATTGTCCAATAACCTCTGTGAAACTGCCCTTCCAACCTCCCAACAGTCTGAGGGTCTGGATTCATCATACGCTTTCACTCAGGCGGATGGTGGTTCCTCTGCATTTGCCATTTTCTACCTACCCATTTGTAATAAAGTAATCAAAAGCACATAAAAAGGTACTGCACATGCTCCTAGATTCTGTATGAGATGCTGAGAGCTCATATTATTTAAACACATAAATCTATGCTTGACCAACCCATCACAACTACATTATCTTTTTTTTTTTGGTAGGGAGCACACCTGGGGGTACTTGGGCTTATGCCTGACTCTGCCCTGAGGGTTCACTCCTAGTGGGCTCAGGGGACCACAAGGGTTGCTGGGGATTGAATCTGCATCAGTAATGTGCAAGAAAAGCTCCTTTCCTACTTTACTATCTTTCTGTCCCCACAACACATTCTACCATGAAACAGGGTTCACGACTAGTCTCACTCCTGCATTGGGACTCCTAACTTCCATTTTCAGGCTTTTCTCTGGCACATACAGCAGTCACAAAGAGAATCTTCCGGGACAGAGCCCTCAAAAGACTGCTGTTCATTACCAGACATGTCTAAGGTTCAGGAGTGAAGCCCCTGCCTCTTCCCTGGTATATTTATTTAAGGAATCAATATAAATTCTTGTGCTGGCAACATTTATTAACTGCAAAAGAATTGGTCATCCACAGCCAGGGTGGTATCTCTAGGAAATACAGTCAGATGTACAAGAGTTAATCCCTGAATGTCAGTCCATTTGAACAAGAGCCAGGTCATGAAGAATAAAAGCAGCAAGAAACAATGGGTTGAAAAAACTTCATGGTCTGTGTCACCATCAGAAAACTAGGTTCTGAATGAAAGTATTTCAATATGACACTTGATTTACTATAGAACAACACACAAAATTAGAAGACCACATAAAGTCAAGAGGACAGAAATTAGACTATCTTCTTAGACTATGATGCACTGAAAATAGAAGGTAATCACACACAGAAATGGATAAATAACTCAAACTCCTGGAAATTAAACAGATCACTTCTGAACAACCAGTGGGTGAGAAAGGAAATCAAGAGGTTTCTGGAAATCAATGATAATCACAATACAAGCTAGCAGAAGTTGTAACAGTAAACGCAGCATTAAGAGGAAAATTCATAACTATGCAAGAATTCATCAGGAAATAAGAAAGCACCCACATAAATAATATAACCACATATCTTAAGAAACAGGAAATTGACCAACAAAAGGACCCCAAAGCAGGCAGGAGGAAGAAAATAATAAAACTCAGAGCAGAAATTAATAAATTGGAATACAACAAACAACAATCCAAAAGATAATGAAAACAAGAGCTGGTTGTTTGAAAAACTAAAGATTGATAAACCACTAGCAAGATTCACGGAGAGAGGAAAAAACCCTAATTAACTGAGTCAGAATTGAAAGGAGGAGACTGGTCCAGCCTTTTAAGAAAATAATATGGGTAATTATTTCTCAAAAATCTAGAAATTGAGTTCCGATTTGACTCAGCTATACCACTTCTAGGAGTATACCCTGGGGCCCAATAACACATGACACAAACATCATCTGCACTCCTATGTTCATTGCAGCACTATTCATCATAGCCAGAATCTGGAGACAACCTGAATGCCCAGAAACAGACGAATGGATAAAGAAACTATGGCACATCTACACAATGGAATATTATGCAGCTATTAGGAAAAATGAAGTCATGAAATTTGCCTTTAAGGGATGGACATGGAGAGTATCATGCTGAGTGAAATGAGTCAGAAGGAGAGGAACAGATATTGAATAACTGCATTCATTTGTGGTACATAAAAATAATACATAGTAGAAGACTAAGGGAAAACAGGGTTTAGGAGCACTGGTCAATGGTAGGAACTAACCACAAGTGTGTAGGGAACTGAGGGTAGATAAGATAGAGAAGAGACCAGTATGACAATAATAGCTGGGAATGATCACATTGGACAAGATCTGAGGGTTAAAAGTAGGTAAACGGATTTTCTTGATAACCTTTCAGTATCAATATTACAAACCACAATGACCAAAAGGAGAGGGGGGGGAGAGAGAGAGAGAGAGAGAGAGAGAGAGAGAGAGAGAGAGAGAGAGAAGAAAAGTATCTGCCATAGAGAGAAGCAGGTGGTGGGGTGCGGGGGTGATGGGAAGGGAACCTAGGGACACTCATGCTGGGAAATGTACACTGGTGGAGGGATGGATATTGGAATACCATATGACTGAAACTAAACATGAACAGCTTTGTAAGGATCTATCTCACAGTGATTCGATAAAAAAAAAATGAAAGAAAAAAGAACTGAAAGGGGAAATGTCACAACACATACCACAGAAATTCAAAGGATCACCAAGGAGTACTTTGAAAATCTTTCTGCCAGAAAACAAGAGAACCTAGAAGAAATGAATGAATTCTTGGACTACTGTAACCTCCCAAGGTTGAACTAAAAGATGGAATGCCGGAATAGACCTATCACTATCAAAGAAATTGAAATGGTAGTCAAGTCTCCCCAGGGGCTGAAGCAATAACACAGCTGATAAGGCACTAGCTTTGCATGCAATCGACTTGGGTCTCATCCCCAGCATCCCATATGGTCCCCACCACCCCTCCCCCGACCCACCAGAAGTGATCACAGAATACAGAACCAGGAGTAAATCCTGAGTCCACTGGGCGTGCCCTAAAACCAACCAAAAAAGTCTCCCCCCAAACAAAAGCCCAGGTCCAGAAGGATTCACTAGTGAGTAAGATTAGGCACAAGACAAATTTGCTTACTCTCATCATTTCTATTCAATATAGTACTGAAAGAATTTGTCACAACAATTAGGCAAGAAGAAAGATATTAAGGGCATCTAGATAGGAAAGAAAGAAGACAAGCTTTTACTCTTTGTGGATGACTTGATACTATATTCAGAAAACCTTAAAAATTCTACAAAATAGCTCCTAGAAACAATAGATTTATAAAGTCTCAGGCAACAAAATTGACATGCAAAAGTCCATGGCTTTCCTATAAACAATGAAATCCCACTCAGAATTATGCCTCATAAAATAAAGTACCTAGGAAACAGCTTAACCTTACAAAGCGCTACTTAAAGAAATGAAAGAGGAAATGAAAACACAACCCCTGCTCCTGTATTGGGAGGATTAACATCATCAAAATGACAATACTCCTAATGCATTATACAGATTTCCTACAATTCCTATGAAGATGCACATAGCAGTTTTCAAAGAAATAGATCAAACACTCCTGAAATTCATTTGGAAAAATAAACCCTGTTTCGTACCCCCACGTGCAATAGTCAAGGAATCCTTGGGGAGAAGATGGGAGGCATAACTTACCCAACTTCACACAGTACTACAAAGTAGTAATTAAAACAGCATGTTTATGAGCTTTTATTTGACCCAACAATTCTACTGCTGGGAATATAACCAAAGGTCCCAAAAGCACAATGAAGAAAATATCTCTACCCTCCTATGTTCATTGCAGAACTATTCACTATAGCCAAAAATTTGAAAACAACCCAGAGTGTCAGGAACAACTGCCTAGATAAAGAAGTTTTGGTACATCTACACAATCAAATACTACTTAGCCATAAAAAAGATGAAGTCTTACAATTTGCTGATGCATGGATGAATCTGGAGAGTATCATGCTGAGTTAAGCGAGTGAGACAAAGAGGAACAGACACAGAATGATCTCATTCATATGTGGAATACAAAGAAATATAGTAGTCAAATAACTAATTCCCAAAGACAATAGGAAAGAAAAGCAGGAGAACTGGTCCTTAGTAAGAAGCTTATCACTGTGGAAGCTTATCACAGTAGTTCAGACTTTGGAAGGAATAACACAAAAGCCAAGTATAAGGGATGATAAGAGCTTTACTTTTGTATGTGGGTAAGAGGGTCTGTGGTTTTTGGTTCCCCACTAAGAACCACAGGAAAGTAGGAAAATATAAAACACACGATTGAATTCATCATCGTTCTAACAACACAACAGAAAGACATGAAACCAAGATGAAGAAGAAAGTTCAGTCCAGTTCTTGGAAAAAAATTTCCCAGATAAATCTACAAAATTTAAAACAATCTCAACAGCCAGAAAACTGAATCACCTTTTTACACATGTGTTGACTTAGGACGAAAATGTGGACTTGGAGTCTGGTAACAAAGGTGAGTCTTAGTGATGCCACCAGCTTTGGTTGGGCCCTAAGAGACTTACTGGGTAGGGATAAAGATATACTGGAGACACACTTGCCTTTGTAGAGGTTGGGCTTGGAATGAATGATGCCAGTTACAACTGATTTCAAGGCATCGAGACTGCTGGCACCTCTGAACACCTACCAGAAAAAAACTCCCATATTTTGTCAACATAAGTCGATATTTTTCTAAATATTTTTGACCATGCAAGGCCTGTCACTGAATAAAAAGTTATTTAACACAGATCTAGACAAGGCAGTATGAAAGGATTCAAACTCAAAGATGGGCCTAGAGTAGAATCTGAGATGAGGAGATTAATGCCCATACATACTCACTACCCAAATATGAGATAACTGGCTAGATCAGAAAGAAAAAATGCAGATTTTAGAAATCAAGGTAGCTAGGGCAGACACAATATGTACTGAAGGATCTAGTGTAAATATCTTGGATCTGATGCTAAGAGAAATAAAGTTGTGCACATTAGAGATATAGTCATTCATACAACAATATTTGTTAGAATTCACACAAAGCACCTTACTTTTCTATCTTGGCATTTTTCTGTTGATATAATGTCAACAAGAAGTAATTTTTATTCTTCAGTTGTCTGAGTTCCACTTTTTTGTTTTTCTGCAGAGATCTCAGCCTGCTACAACTTTCTTCCAGCTTCCTTTTCATTTCTGTGAAGAAAGACTTATTTTGCTATCTGCCTGCATGGGTTCGGTCAAAAAGGAGATGGGCAGAACCTTCAAGGCAGCAAATTTGCCTTCCCAATACCAACTCATTCCCATATTAGGAGATTTCATTTCTTCCCATTAATCAATATACCTTCCTGGTTGTGTTTACGAGATCTCAGGTCATTCCATTCTGATCTCTCAGTTCCAGCGTTCACTTCTGACTGTTTGATAGGTGTTGGAAAAGATGACATATGAAACAAACATCAGAGGCCACGGAGACAGTACAGGGTTAAGGCTCTTGCCTTGCATGGCTGCCTGGGTTGGGTCCCCAACACCACACAGTGTTTTCTGACCACTACTAGGACTGATCCTTTAGCATCAAACCAATAGTGAGCCTGAGCATCACTGGGTATGGTATAATGCACCCCCCCTCAAAAAAATGCTGAAAAGAAACAAACATCTGCCTTAGCTACCCCATGTTTCATGTGAAAGTGATTAATCCATTTTGGACTCACACACAAAAAAAGTGTAGCACACAACAAAAAGAAATGCAAAATAAATAAAAGGTCCTAAGCTATACATTTTTGTGTATCCGTAGAATTCCTCCTTACTGAATAGTGGGACAGATGGCCATATGTCAAGGAGAAAGCAAATAATATGAAAAATGGCTTTGCTTAATGTCTATCAATATAAAGTTTAAAGAAATATACAAATTTGTTCATATTTATGCATATATAAATGTATCTTTATATTTTTTCTAATTGCCTCAAACTCATACCAAGTTTCAGCATTATGAGGTATCTAGAGACTGAGCAAGTTGTTTAGATACTTTCCTTTCACATCTTTTCAGTGAACTACTCGACATAACTTGGGAGGTAATGCTGAATGTGAAGGGATTTTCTAAGTTATAAAAAAAAAAGAGGGGCAGGAGCAATAGTACAGTGGGTAGGGTGTTTGCCTTGCATGTGGCCGATCTGGGTTCGATTCCCAGCATCCCATGTGGTCCCCCAAGCACCGCCAGGAGTAATTTCTGAGTGCAGAGCCAGGAGTTACCCTGAACATTGCTGGGTGTGACCCAAAAAGCAAAATAATAATAATAAAATTAAGAACACTTCCTAATCTCTGAAACAGAAAAAGTTTCTGGGATATGGTTGAGTTCCCAGCCCACACTCTATCACACTCTACTGTGGTACATAAAAAGAGAATGTGAACACTTATTTTGTCCTACCTAACACAAGTTCATACGTCAAAATGAGACAAAGTCAAGTTCTTACCAAATCCTGATTCTTGACATTCATAGCTCTTTGAGATTCCAATACAACATGTGCATTTTGAAGCATGCTGTTTAAGTGGTTATTTTTCCAGTCAAATCTATTGATGTTATCCTGCACCAAAGTATATTGACTCAGAAATAATTGTTCACCAATTTTACTACTTCTTTTCCAAGAAAATACAGAAAAGAAAAAAGTTTTACCCTATACATGGCTGCTTCATTGGATATCATCTTATTTTGACTCTTAAATTCTTGGAGCTGTTTCTTTGATTCATGGATCTATATATACATATAAAAAATCAGAATTTAAAGATATTGCTGTCCTAGATAAACTTTCATTTCAGTGTGTGTCTCCTTGCATGTATGCACACACAGAGTAATGCTTTAAATATGAAAACTTTGTAGACTTGTTCGAAAGAGTACGGTAGGTTGAAAAAAGAATTACCAAGATATCTGCATTATTAGAGATGGTAGTCAGTGTAAGTAGAATTATGAGTATAATCTCACCTTTTGCTTCCAAGTGGATAGATTTACTTCTATTTCTGTGTTGTCTTTCATGAAAACTTTGATCTTCTCAGTTATCTGCTGTGAACTAACTAAAAGGAGATGGAACAATTCAATTTCTAAGATATTTAGGCACACAGAACAATGGAATAATACCGGAACTGGAGTGGTAGCACAGTGAGCAGGGCTTTTGCCTTGCATGTGGCCAACCTGGGTTCGATTCCCAGCATCCTATATGATCCCCGAGTAATACCTGAGTGCAGAGTCAGGAGTATCCCTTGTGCATAGCCAGGTGTGACGCAAAAAGCAGAAAAAAAAACCTCAATATATTAGCAACATGAAAACATAATCTGGCATGAGTGACAAAGACTTTTTCTTTATCATCGTGCCTATAGAAAGCAACTTTTGGTGTCAGTTTAAATATCAGAAATTTTTAAAATAAATTATAGTCTTATTTTATTCAACAATGAGGAAACACAATAAAATATCATTTCTTAGCATCTCCCCCATCTATAATCACATTCTTAGGAAATTCAGTAATGTCATAGCTGTGCTTTAATTGAGGATAAAACTGAAAAATAAGTACGCTCCCAATCTGCATTTTCTTCTACAATTATTAAGGTAAATAGACTCTCATAAGAACAAAGTAAAGATCATTAGGTTGTCCAGTTTTTTGCTCCCAGCCCCTTTCAGTTACTATTTGCAATTTCACATTAGAAAATGCAAAATGCTGACTGATTTTATTCTCAAAGGCCTCCAATATCTCCCTATTGGTGAGTAGAATAGATTCATTAGATCCATTTGAGGGGCTCAGAAGGTCAAAGTCTTTGTAATCACACTTGCATAAAATGTGCACTCAGAGAAGAATAAGGTAAGGCCTAGAACACAGTTCAAAGTTCCAAACTCATCTGATAGACGTATACTTAATTTTAAAAATTTATTTATTTATAGTTGAATCGGGCTGGAACAATAGCACAGCGGATAGGGCGTTTGCCTTGCACGCGGCCAACATGGCCAACCCGAGTTCGATTCCTCTGCCCCTCTCGGAGAGCCCAGCAAGCTACCGAGAGTATCTTGCCCGCACGGCAGAACCTGGCAAGCTCCCCGTGACATATTTGATATGCCAAACACAGTAATAAGTCTCACAATGTTACTGGGCCTGCTCTAACAAATCGATGAACAAAGGGAGGACAGTGATACAGTGGTAGTTAAATCACCATTAGATACAGAGTTATAAAGCTTGTTACAATGTTATAACACCTGTCCCTTCACCAGTGAACATTTTCCACTACCAGTTCCCCTGCCACCCCACCCACCAGCCTCCAGTCTATGACATGCACTTCTCTCTCTCCCTCTCTCTCTCGCCCTGTCTCTCTCCTTCCCCCCTCCCCCCTCCCCTTTTGGGCATTATGGTTTGCAATATAGGTGCTGAAAGATTATCATGCATATCCCTTTACCTACTTTCAGCACTCAGTTCTTGTCTAGAGTGATCATTTCCAATTATCATTCTCATAAAGGTTCCTTCTCTAACCTAACTGCCCTCCACCCACACATACTTATGCCAAGATTCCAACCATGGGCCAGTCCTCTTGATCTCTGTTTTTTCTGTCCTTTGGATATTAGCCTCTATGTTTTTTTTTTTATTCCACAAATGAGTGCCATCATTCTATATCTGTCATTGTCCTTCTGTTTCATTTCATACAGCATGATACTCTCCATGTCCATCCATGTACAAGAAATTTCATGACTTCAAAACCTAGCAAGCTACCCGTGACTTATTCAATATGCCAAACACAGTAACAACAAGTCTCACGATGGAGACGTTACTGGGCACACTTGAGGAAATTGATGAACGGCAGGACAGTGCAGTGCAGTGCATCCTCATTTTTCCTTGTGACTGCATAGTATACCATTATTTTTGTACTAGTTTCTTTATCTGATAGACATTTAATTCTCACATGTGCAAAATTATATCTCTCTGTCCAATAGGAGGACTCTGATGCATTGAGGAGTGACAAACACCAACATTTGAGAGACTAGTGTGTCAAGCAGTGTCCCTGTTCTCACCAGTCAACGCCCTTCAACCAGCCATCTATGAAGTTTCCTATTTGACATCCTCTTCATTTCCTCTTGTGCTTTCTGGCATGAATGGCTCCCTCCTCTTTGTACTCAATGAACATAGTTTAAACCTCTATTAGGTGGTGCTGGAGCGATAGACAGCAGGTAGGGTGTTTGTCTTGCAGGAGGCTGACCCAGGTTCAATTTCCAGCATCCCATATGGTCCCCTGAGCACCGCCAGAGTAATTCCTGAGTGCAAAGTCAGGAGTAATTCCTGAGTGCAAAGCCTGGAGTAACCCTTGTGCATTGCCGGGTGTGACCCAAAAAAATAACCCCAAAACAAAAAAACCTCTGTTTGGAGACATACTTCCTGGTGATATTGTGGCTGTTCTCTAAGTATTAAGGTTACTGTTTAGTGTTTTAGCATTTAGTGTTTGTATCATCTCTATGGACTGGAGTGATAGCACAGCGGTAGGGCGTTTGCCTTGTGCGCAGCCAGCCTGACCGAGCTGGGTTCGATTCCTCCGCCCCTCTTGGAGAGCCTGGCAAGCTACCAAGAGTATTTAATATGCCAAACACAGTAACAAGAAGTCTCACAGTGGAGACGTTACTGGGCCCGCTCGAGCAAATCATCTCTACATTTTAACAAGAGCAAGTTGTGTGGAAGTACTACCAACCTCACACTACCATTTTCATTTACTTCCTAAACATTGTTATATAAAATTAAACTCATTCTCTTCTCTCTACCCTCCTGAAGTTCCTCCTCCTTATCTCTTTTTAAGTTTCTTATTTTGATGCTAACTCCAAATCATTATTTCCTTTGCGACACAGGAAGATTAAAGTTTTCAACAGTTTAGAGTGCTGAAAGGAGGTAAGGGGAAATACCTTTCAGTTTCTATACTGCAAACCATAATGCCCAAAAGGAAAGAGGGAGACAGAGAGAGAGAAAGAGAGAGACAGAGAGGGAGAGAGAGAGAGAGAGAGAGAGAGAGAGAGAGAGAGAGAGAGAGAGAAGGAGAAAAAAGTGTCATAGAGGCAGGCTGGAAAGAAGTGGTCCTAGGAAGGATGAGTATTGGAACCTTATATGACTGAAACCCAATCATGAACAATTTGTAACTCTAACTCACAATGATTAAATTAAAAAAAAACAAATAAAAAATTAAGTTTCAACAGTTCGGAAGTTAGAGTTTAAAATTTTTCATGTTTACTCAGTTGAATTAAACCCATATCAGATACCCATAAAGAAAAAATATCACAAAGACAACTGAAAACAAAACTCCTACCTTGACACATCTGAGGCTTAACCTAGGACAAGGGAAAAAGGAAAACCAAAATTGAAGTAAAAAAATTATTCATATTTCCTACTAACTTAGTTAAAATAACAATTCATTGAAACCGATACCAAATATATACATATGAAAACACACATATAATGTTATTTTATGTATATTCAATGTAAGCAAATTAATTTGTGATTTAGACACAGAGATTAATGACAAAATCCAGTGATCAAACAAAACAATTATAATCATATACACTATAGAAAACATGTGAATATGATCTCTTTCCCTTTAAATACCTTATATATAACATTTTGGGACAGCAGTTGATTATGGTAACTGAAATTACAGAAAGCAAACCGTGGATGAAGAAGAACTACTGTCATAATTTTATTCAGTGTGATGAATTAGTACAATTAAAAAATAGAAAAATTTTAATTTAAGTCACGATACTTTATGAAACATTTCAACCAAAATACATTTTATTGAATAAGAATCAGTATAATTTTGACAATGCATGTGGTTGACTTTTTTTTTTTTTTTTTTTTTTTTTGCTTTTTGGGTCACACCCAGCGATGCACAGAAGTTACTCCTGGCTCATGTATTCAGGAATTACTGCTGGCGGTGCTTGGGGGATCATATGGGATGCTGGGAATCAAACTCAGATCGGCCGCATGCAAGGCAAATGCCCTACTCGCTGTGCTATTGCTCCAGTCCGTGTGTGGTTGACATTTTTATAGACAAATGCATCATTTATTTGGATTTTTGTTGTTCAAGCTAATAACAATTAAAAAAATTTTAAAAAGTAATGTGGAGTTCATGCCCAATTCAATCAGCTTAATCAATGACTGAATAAACAGAAGTACTCCTACATTAAAAAAATAAACACAAACACACACACCAACATAAACCCACCGCCTAACCCCTCAAAACTTGTACTTAGACATATAATGTTACGATTATGGAAAATCATAGCAAGAGCAAATTTTGGAAGAATCTGGAGACTAGGGTGTGGTAAGAAAAGATGACTCCTTACTCAAAGAATAAGGAAAAGGAATAAAATAGTCTTCTCTTCAGAATACATACACTCAGCAAGAAAGTGCAGTTAAGGGGCTGGAGAGATAGTATGGCAGGTAGGGCATCTGCCTTGCACATGGCCAACCTGGGTTTGATTCCCAGCATCCCATATGGTCTCTCGAGCACCGCCAGGAGTAATTCCTGAGTGCAAAGCCAGGAGTAACCCCTGAGCATCGCTGGGTATGATACAAAAAGCAAAAAATAAATAAGTAATAAATAAATAAATAAAGTGCAGTTAAACATATAAAGTATTAAAGTATATCTATCTAAAATCCTTGAGTCAGTAAAATTGTCCTTGAAAAAGAATACTACAGGGCCAGAGTGAATAATAATACAGTGGGTAGGGAGCTTGCCCTATACACAGCTAACCCAGTTTCAATCCCCAGCACCACCCCTGTGCTCCATTGAGCTTACGAGAGTGATCCCTGAGAGCAGAGCTGGGTCCTGGTTCTGCTTCCTGCTTGCAGGGCAGTGTCCAAAGACTCATCTTCATAATACGGTTGGACACCAACAGAGCACTACCAGGTGAGGCACTCAAACAGAAAAAAAGTGCTACAGAGTAAGGATAATTATCAGAACAGGTAGAAAATAGGGCATTATTTTGTGGTAGTGTGGTCAATTCCTCAAGATGTACCAATCCTTAATGAGCATACGTCGAACAACAGAGTATCAGTATATACTTCTAAGAACAGAATATCCTCCAAAACCTGAGAAAACTGCTAGGAAAAAAATCAAAGGAAATTCAGTTTACTCACACAAGTAATAGTTCTCCAGAGAAAGATGGCAAAGGCACACATTCCTAAGTAGGCAGCAACAAAGGTTATCTTCCACAAAATTCTTCCAGCATCAGGTCCAAGGTGAAAATCATCAGGCAGAATATGGACCAACTGAAACAACACTGTAATGAGGAACTTCCAAGATGCTTATAATACATAGCACTGTAGCACTGTCCTCCTATTGTTCATCAATTTGCTCAAGTGGGCACCAGTAACGTCTCCATTGTGAAATTTGTTGTTACTGTTTTTGGCATATCGAATACACCATGGGGAGCTTGCCAGGCTCTGCCTTATAGGCAGGATACTCTCAGTAGCTTGCCAGGCTCTGCCTTATGGGCGGGATACTCTCAGTAGCTTGCTCTCCAAGAGGGATGGAGGAATCGAACCTGGGTTGGCTGCATGCAAGCAAACGCCCTACCCACTGTGCTATCACTCCAGCCCTTATAAAACATATTTCACAAAAAATAATCACTTTGGAAACATGAATCATCCACCAGGTGATAACCATAGCTCTATCTCCTCACATAAGAAAGGGAGGAAAAATAATAGAGAGTAGGAAAAATTTGTTACGGGCAGTAGTGAGTTCACTTACTAAATTAACATACTGCTGGATTCATTGTACATACACATGTCACATACCATCAAACTGTATTTATTTAAAAGGCACTGCTAATACACAAATGGTAACACATGTAAAATATAGGGGAGATCATGGAAACATTCAAAATATGTTGGTAGGAAGTTGTAATGGTGGTGGGATTGGTGTTTGAATATTAAATGTAATCAATTATTGTGAACTATTTTATAAAAGGTAAAGGTAAAGGTAAAGGCCCTCCCGTTGATCGTCGATTTGCTTGAGCAGGCCCAGTAACCTCTCCATTGGAGACTTTGTTGTTACTGTGTTTGGCATATCGAATACTCTCGGTAGCTTGCCAGGCTATTTTTAAAATGTAGAAGAGATCTAATCGACAAACTTTTGACATTTCATTTTGCTGACACACATATTATAAGTATTTTAAAAATAGTTAATAAAATAATAAATGCAGAAGATAATTTAAAACTGAAAGGGTAGTAAATAAAAACTTACATTGAATAGGAAGCTGAAGACTTTCGTGTATTCATGAAATATTCGGATACATTTTTTTGAAATAAAACTAAACAATTGCTCAAACTGTTGAAAGGGGGAAAATAATAGACAAAAAATTCTCTTACAGATCCAAAGGAGAAAAATATACAACAGAGATGTTTATAGACAGAGGCATAACTATAATACTGATATTATTTCACCTAAAATTATTTATAGAATATTTTTAGACCATTGAGAGTTTTCTTACTGTTTGATTCTAATCCAGAATACAAAATATATTTCTGAAGTACATAAGTTTGCACAATAGAGCATGCTCATTGTTTTTAAATTTTAAGGTAATCACTCAATACCTAATATCATAAAGAGCTCATTTTAGTATTTCATTTTATTGTAACCAAATCAACAAGCACGACTGATTAAAAGGCCCTCCCGTTGACCATCGATTTGCTCGAGTGGGCCCAGTAACGTCTCCATTGGAGACTTTGTTGTTACTGTGTCTGGCATATCGAATACGTCACGGGGAGCTTGCCAGGCTCTGCCGTGTGGGCAAGATACTCTTGGTAGCTTGCCGGGCTCTCCGTCTGCTTAATATGTGAATTTATACAGAATCTCTGAAATGTACGGTCACTAAAACCGTACATGATTTAGTCAAGTCAATCATCTTTTAGATATGATTTGTATTTTAGGTGGGAAAAAACCTACCTTGTCACTAACTAGTCACATTTCCAGACACGGGAATTCATGTTTCAACTCATTCTCTCTGACAACCATTTGTACTCAGCAATTGATACTTACCTTTGAGATGCTCCCATGGCCATTGTCATTACCATGGTCATTGCTATGGTAAGCAAGGGAGAAAGTGTGGAACATAAGAAAAGTTCATTAATCCAAATGCTAACAGATGAAGGGGAGATTAAATGATTTACAAAAATGCAACCTCTGTCAAGGCCCAAAAAAAACCCACAAAAACCAATCCGTAAAAGCCCATGATCGTGATGTTGCCTTTGGGACGCAAAGGAAATTGGCTCTTCTGTGATCAGAGATGCTTACATGCCCATTGCTTTCTCCCTCAATGCCAGGGTTTTCCTAGGCCACTGAACCTTTCCAAAGCCTTGTCTAAGAATCAGTACATGCCAACCAAAACCAACCTACTTGTCATTATGAGGTGTTTTATGTCTCCCACTCCCTCTACCAATATAATTTTCAGTGAGAGTTAAATTTCACAGTAGCCATGTTATTTTCCTTGGGTGCTTGAATCACTCTAAGGATGTCATGAATCCTTTCTGTTTGGGGCCAATCCCATGAACATTTTACCTATGGAAGGAGAGAGTCAACTCCTAAATCTGTCACTCCTCCTGCTTTACCCATAATCACAACCAAACAAGTGGCACAACTATAGTCACTTATTTCCAAGTCTGAGGGCTTCTCAGGTTCCACCCACCTTGTTGGACAGAGTTCCAGGGGGCAACCGCCAAGAAAAGAAGACAAAGAATGACAAAGAAGTCAAGCCAAAAAGTATAGAGTACAAATGGCAGTTTACTTTTTTCTATAATCGTTGGATATCACTGTCTCCAGGGCTGCAAACCTTTGGAAATAAGAATAATGTACTTGTAGGAAAACAAATTCCATAGAGGAGAGACCCCAAATGTGCAGAGCTAGAAACAGAATCTGATGGAGCATCCACAAGACATTTAATGATCAGGAGAAAAAAGTAAATAAATTTGCCAAGGTATAAGTCACACATCACCCAGTTCCCCGCTGGAAGACTTCCATCGAAATTCTTTCAAGCACATTCACAAATCCTTTTTGATTTCATGACTATTCCCAGGTTTCTGTCATATCAACCCTGTGGCATTGGCCCACACAGCCTAGCAGAGCCCAGGACTACTTGTGGAGAGGATGTCCAGAGATTGTCAGGCCATTCACAAAGCCACTGTCTCAGGAAGCACAATCCTGCTCAATGAAAACTTGTTAGTTAGCCACAGTGGGAAAGAGTTTAGTGGGCAGGAGGAAGCCATGCCTTTTTTTTTTTTTGGTGTTTTGGGTCATACCCGCGATGTACAGGGGTTACTCCTGGCTTTGCACTCAAGAATTACTCGTGGCGCTGCTTGGAGGACCATATGGGATGCTGGGAATTGAACCTGAGTTGGCTGCATGCAAGAAAAATGCCCTACCTGTTGTACTATTGCTGCAGCCCCAACCATGCCTTTTGAAGATATACTCACATAGGATAAGTACAGGGGGGACCAGAGCAGGAACAACCAGACACACAGCCTCGGCATCTCCATGTCCTGTCTTCTCAGGGGAACTGAGGTGTACAAAAAACAGTTTGGGAGGCTGGAAGAAGGGACCTAGGAGGGTCAGGGGTAATCCCATGTGTCAGCCCAAATGGCAGTTGCTCTCGGAACCTTCTAGTTTTAGGCCCCTCCCAACTGATTTCTAGTTTCAGGCCCCTCCCAACTCAAGTTCTCGACTCCCCACTCCCCCACTTCTGGGAGCTCCTGTCTTCCTTTCTAGAGGGAATCGTGGGAAAACCATTCCCAAAGTTTCCATGGGCAGTGGCTGATACATGTATAAATCTAGTAAGACAACAACTTACAAGAGCAAATACACATCAGAGCTTCACACTTTCTCTGAATAACAACCACAACAGGCAATGTCCCTGACATACAGATCCTATCTGCCTCAATCTTGTCTTAATCTTGAAGTTATGCCATCTGTCTGCAGCCACAACAAAAATAAATGTTATCATGTCCATAAATAAAATGTCTTTCTATTTCAGAGGAACAAAGTCACTCCAGGTGTATTTCTGGTCAGACTAGTATGCTAGGAGTCACTGAGGAAAAGCTCATTAGAAATCTCCGTATGTTTGGCATTGAGTTTAGAAGTGATTATGTAAGTGAAAGTGAAAAGATCCCGAAGGGAAAGAGGCTATAGTGACTCTGAATGTGAGCACGATGTGGCAAGATATTAGTCTCCTCTGGCAATAGCAATTTCATTTTGTTGTTAATATTGTGTGCTCCTGGGGCTGGAGTGATACTACAGCAGGTAGGGCATTTGCTTTGCATGCAGTTGACCCAGGTTCGATGATCCCCACCATCCCATGTGGTACCCAGCACTGCCAAGAGTGATTCCTGAGTGCAGAGCCAAGAGTAACCGCTTAGCATCGCTGGGTGTGACCCAAAAAGAAAAGAAAAAGATTGTGTGCTTCAGAATCACCCCAAATCAATCAATTGACCCCAACTGGCCCCAGTGAACTCAAATCACTGCCAATAAACCCATTCATTACTGAAATGGCTGGCAATGTCATTTACCTGTGATAACATGCCATATCTATCTGCATGTTGCTTGAGCTCTACTCTAGGAAGCAGGGGAGAGGGAAGCAAGGGGGAAGCCTTGCTTCCCCTCATTGCTCCAGGATCTCTGGGGAATCCAGAGATCTTGGCAGCATCAGGAGAGCCATGTGGGAGATTCGTGCAGATCAGTGGTGTTCCAGGGCCCCAGGTGTCTGAAGAAGCACTCTCTGGTCTCTTCTGGGTGCCTCTCCTGAGCTGAGTTTCCTTAGGGGCCTTGTGGCAGGATGGACTCGGTGATTTTCCAGCTTAGGTGGACTCAGGGCCAACTAGCACCATTGCTTAGAATCCCACTGATAGTGTGGCACCAATTCATGGTAACAGGAAACAGTTGCTAGCTGTTTCAGTGTGAAATCAGGGTTTTTCCTCATATATATATGAGAAACAGAGACTCGGGGGCCTAGAGGAGGTGAAGTCCTGGGTGCAGTTTAGGGCTCTGGGTGCCCCTAGCTCTAGTGCAGCAACTTTGTGCAGGGGATTTCTTCTGGTACCGCAGGTAGAGCCAGGAATCTTGGGCATGAGACCAGCTCTGAGGCTTTTCTTCCATCCATTAAGAAACATCCAGCATGGTGCCTAGGACAGTGATGAGCACAGAGGATTCCCAGGCCAAGTGCTTGTGCCCATCAGATTGTCATCTCGGAGGAATGTCTGTGCTCTTAGACTTATCGCCTTACAAGCACTCAGCCACTAGAGGCAATAAACATATATTGTAAGTCCCTCCAGCCAAGGATGGCTGCACCTGGCACGTGTCCCTACCATCTCCATCCTCTGCACAGACAATGATTCGGGTTGAAAACAGTCAGGAAGGGGTTGAAGCGATAGCACACTGAGTAGGGTGTTTGCCTTGCACGCAGCTGACCCGGGTTCAATTCCCAGCATCCCATATTGTCCCCCTGAGCACCACCAGGAGGAATTCCTGAGTGCAGAGCCAGGAGTAACCCCTGAACATTGCCAGGTTTGACCAAAAAAGTTAAAAAAAAATAAAAGGAAAAAAGGAAGCAGTCAGGGAAAGGACTGTACCCAGGCCAAAGAAGGGGCATAGCAGATAGTAGAGGCCAGATAACATAACACATAGGGCTTTTTTACCTTGCATGTGGCCAACTTAGGTTCGATCCCCATATTGTTCACTGAGCCTTTTCAGGAAGGATTCTTGAGTACAGAGCCAGGGGTAAACCCTGGGCACAGTCAGGTATAACCCAAATCACCCCCCGACACACACACACGCACACACACACACACACACACACACACAAACACCAAAGAGAAGTGTGCTGAGGTGGACACGGCTTGATGATGATAATGGCAGGTTGTACTCTGATGGTTTAATTCTTATCAGCTGACTCAGGGCAGAGGCCTGAGAGTCTCTCTCTTTTCTTCTCCTTACATTTGGATCTGCTAAGACCCATTCTACCACCATCCCCACCCCCAAAGGCTCATTGTCAAAGTCTCAGGCTGTGCTCTGTCCCCATAGTCACTCTACCCGGACCCTCACTCACTCTATCTTTGCATCTCAGAACCCAGGCACAGAACTGGGAAAGCCATGACATGCAACAGAAACCCCAGGCTGGGATTGGAACCAGATAGCAACCCCTTCCCTGACAGCTTAGAATCTGACATGCCAGGTGAAGTCACACCTGCCTGCCATGATTTCACTGCAGGTCTAGGGTGGTCCGGATGTGTGAGATAAAGTGTGTCCGTGTGTGTGTGTTTGTGTGTGCATGTTTGGGGGGGGGGGTGGGGAGACAAAAAGAGATAGGGAGATAGGGAGACAGAGAAAGACACATACACACAGACAGGGAAACACACACACCAGGGAGACAGGGACACACACACACCACATACACACATACACACACACAGGGAAACAGGGAAACAGGGAGACACACACACACACACCAGGGACACAGGGATATGTACATACACAAAGAGAGACAGACAGACAAAGAGTCACACACACGCACACAGAGAAAGACAGAGAGACAGAGAGACAGAGAGAGACAGAGAGACAGAGAGTCTGTGTAACATATCTGTCAATAGATGCTGGATGCACTGTCCCATGCACTGACCAGGCAGGAGGGTCATGCCTCTCTCTGCTGCGACCAGGGTGAATCACAATGACAGCATTTTGCACAGGCTTATGCAGAATGAAAGCACAACACTGGGTTACCTTAGAAGCTGATGTCGACACTTTATTATTTCCTGCCTTGATCCCAGGCTTTCTCTGAGCAATCTAAAAAAGGAATGGCTGTCTTAGAGGAAGAACGGAGGTAGAGACTAATGTGAAATAACTAAAACACCTGGTATCTTCTTCCAAATAAACTCTGTCTTCATGCCTCTCTTCACCATCAGTATAGGGGAAACTGAGGCAGCCAAGAAATTGGTCACAGTCACTGGTTTCAGAGTTCCTTGCTCGTTACATCTGACCAAACTCCTTTTTGCGAAGCTCACTTCGTCTAATCTTGCCAGTAACAGTTTTGGGCAGCTCGGGGACAAATTCCACCTGGTTTGGAAGAGAATAAAGCCGTCCTGACTTAGTCCCATAAGTCAGTTTCTACACTCCCGCCCCAGAATGTCCTCCTTGTCCCTGAAAAGTGGCTCACAAAACTAGCACCCCGTGGTGGCCTGAATTGGCCCTGTCACAGCCTCCTCTGCCCCCAGACATTGGATGCAGACCCAGATGTGCTTTGGCTGATGATGATATGTAAATGCAAGTGAAAAGTGTCACCTCTAAGAGAAGAATCAGCAACTACGGGGACTGGCCACTCCCAGTCCATCCCTAAAAGCACTTGGCAGAGACCTCCATGGTGACATTTCCTTTCTCCTGGTCCCTGCTGAGGGCCTGTGGTGCAGAAGCCACAAGGGGCCTATGATGGACATGTGGAATGAACCAGAAGGAGCTTCCTTAAAAGTCACAGGCACTTGGGGCTCTTTGCTGCTCATGGGCATATTCAGCCCTTCCGAAGCAGCCTTGCCTACTATGCTGTTCTCCCTAAGGCAGCCCGGCCTGGGGGAGCAGGAATTTGTTATCAGGGATGCATGGGTTTGGGAACTGGTGGTTGGGCCACACCTGGTGCTTCTCAGGGCACATGCCTGGCTCTGTGCTCCGGGGTTTATATGCCATGGCTGAGCACTGGGCTTGGGGCATCAATGCGCAAAGCAGGTGCCTTCCCTGCTGTATTACTCTCTGACCTCAGATTTTTGTTTGCTTTTTGGGTCACACCCAGCAATGCTCAGGGATTACTCCTGACTCTGCACTCAGGAATTACTCCTGGAGGTGCTTGGGGGACCATACGGGATGCTGGGAATTGAACCCGGTCGACGCGTGCATAGCAAATGCCCTATCCGCTGCGCTATCGTTCCAGCCCTGACTCCAGATCTTTGAACTTCAGTTTCCTCTACTTGAAACTGGGACTCGTAAGTCTCAGGTTGAAGAGACGAGTAAATAAACTAATAATTCCCATAGAGCACAAAGTCTAAGGCCTGTTACACACATACTTGCTGCTCAATAAAGGTTAACACTAGAACTTCAATATTCGTGTAGATTACAAACATTCAGATGCTACAGCAAAGTGTTATCATGAAAGACGGGAACAAACTTTGGTTTCAAGTTTGACCAAATGTATCCTGTCAAACTTTTGTTAAATAAATAGGACAACGATGTGAATATTCTTCCCTAGGCTCTCTTTTCAATCAATGATATTTTGTTTTAAAAATCAAAAGATGTATTTCATCATTTTAAATTACAGGACAATATTTAAGTTCATGAATAATTTAAGTATGGTTGGAAATTTTGTAAGTTGCACAGGTCATTAAAGCAAATGAAAATAAAAAGTTACATAATTATAGCATTATGTTGTAAATTTAATTATAGTTCTGTTAATCACTTGGCATATATAGACAATGGCTTGTAATCATGATTACGATCATCCTGTTGTTCGTCGATTGCCTCAAGCAGGCACCAGTAACGTCTCCTTCATCCTAGCCCTGAGATTTTTATAAAGTGACATATTCAAGGCTCTTTCAGGGTTAGGAGAATGAGACCCATCATTGTTACTGGTATTTGGCATATTGGGTACGCCACGGGGAGTTTGCCAGACTCTGCTGTGTGGGCAGGTTACATTCGGTAGCCTGCCAGGTTGTCCAAAGTAAGAATAAGATAAATATATATATATTATATATATAATATATATATGGGGTCACGGTCACAGTCCTCCCATTGTTCATCCATTTGCTCGAGCGGGCCCAGTAATGTCTCCATCATGAGACTTGTTGTTACTGTGTTTGGCATATCGAGTACGTCATGGGTAGCTTGCCAGGCTCTGCCGTGCAGGCGAGATACTCTCGGTAGCTTGCCAGGCTCTCCGAGAGGGGCGGAGGAATTGACTCGAGTTGGCCATGTTGGCTGCGTGCAAGGCAAATGCCTTACCACTGTGCTATAGCTCCAGCCCAAGATATATATATATAATATATGCACATATATTACTAGAATATTACTCAAAACTGAGTTGGGGTAATAACTGGAGGCTAAACAATTGTAAATGTTACTAAGAAACATAAAAACAATACACTATATGACATTATATCAGGCAAAAGGGATTCATTACTACTTTCATCTTTCTTTCTTTTGTTTTGGGGTCACACCTGGTGATGTTCAGGGATTACTCCTGACTCTGCACTCAGGAATCACTCCTGGTGATGCTCAGGGAATCACATGAGATGCTGGGATCAAATCCAGGTCTCGGATGGCCATGTTCAAGGCATGTGTCCTACTGGCTGTACTGTTTCTCCCACCTCTCTACTATCTCTCCAGCCCTCTGAAGCAGTTTCTGTTAGGTAACATCAACATCAATCAGGACAAAAATGTGACTTTCATGCATCAAAATAAAAACAAAAATCACTCTTGTTGCCATATTACAATAGTAAACACTTGTAATATAGAATATAAATTTCTTATTATCAATAATGTTTAAAATGCTTTCGAAGGGGCTGATTCAGATTTCTTTGTCAAATTTTGAAAAATTGTATAAACTCTGGTGGACATCATTGTGAGTTTGACCGGGTTTTAAATTTTCTTAAACTTTTTAAAACTTCCAAATAGCAGGTGCTTTTTGGGTTCTTTCTCTTTTTAATTTTTTTTTAGTTTTTGGGCTTTTGGGGTCACACCCAGTGATGAACAGAGGTTACTCATGGCTCATGTATTCAGGAATTACCCCTGGCAGTGCTCGGGGGACCATTTGGGATGCTGGGAATCAAACGGGGGTCGGCTACGTGCAAGGCAAACCCCCTGCCTGCTGTACTATCGCTCCAGCCCCTCGTTTTCTTTCACAGGAGAGCTAGTTCATCAGATGGAGTTGATTTCTGCTTCCCTAAGCTGTCCTGCCTTAGGGGGAACAGCTTAGCTGGTGGGGCTGGTTAGGAAGGGCTCAATATCCCCATGAGAAGCAAAGAGCCCATTTGCCTAATTAATTAACCAATTCCCCATATCCCTAAGAAGAAGTAATTCTTCCGCAGAGAGAAATCAATGCTGTTGCTGTGTTAGCTTCACCTGGGCCCCTTTACAAATCTCAGAAGGACAAAGCCTCAGGACTTCCCAGAGAGACAGGACCCCATCCAATTGTCCCCACTCACCTTCCTCGGGTACTTGTATGGGGCTGTCACTGTCCTCACGTGCTCCTGAAGCTCCTTGGTGAGCTTTGCTTGGTCATAGGACATGAATTCTGGGGTCAGAACAATAAATGCTTTTACCACCTGCAAGGCAGAAGCAGAGGAGAGGAGCAGGATGAGTGCCGGTGGATTATAGAGCTGAGAAAAAGAAATTTTTATTGAATAAAGGGTAATTGATAGCTATTGACAGTTGAACCTCTAGAAAAGACAAAACAAGTTCAAATTCCAATACTTCTGATAACCACGCTTTGTCTTGAAAAACTGCTAAGCCTCTCCTCACCCCCATTTCCTTCTCTGTGAAGTGGAGCTATACAGGTTTATGTAAAAATGCTATGTAATAAATAACTATAAAACTTGATGTTAGGTTAATTCAATTAGTATTTCTATCATACTTTTTACTGTTATAGCAACAATACAATTATATACAAGTCCTGTGCCTAAACACTTGTGAGTATTTGATAATTATTAGAAATGTATTGGTTTTGTTTTGCTTTGTTTTTTTTTTGGGTGGGGGGAGACACACCCAGTGATGATCAGGGTTTACTCCTGGCTCTGTACTCAGGATTCACTCCTGACTCAAGGAATCATATGGGTTGATGGGGATTGAACCCAGATCAGCTCTGTACAAGATAAATACCCTATCCACTATACTAGTAATCCTGACTCATAGAAGTGCATTGCTTTTATACTGCACTGGAGCACTGGAGCACTGGAGCACTGTCCTCCCGTTGTTCATCGATTTGCTCAAGCGGGGCTCCAGTAACATCTCCATTGTGAGAATTGTTGTTACTGTTTTTGGCATATCGAATAAACCACGGGGAGCTTGCCAGGCTCTGCCGTGCGGGCGGGACACTTTCGGGCTTTTATACTATTACTTATAATTTATTTAATTATAAGGATATTTCACATAGTTGGTGCTTAATAAGTACCTGTTGAATAAAAGAATGCGTGTTCAGCGGCCAGATTACTTCCATTCCCTTTCTTGCTCCACCACTAACTAGAAATGTGACCTGGGCTCATTACTAAAACTCTTTTTGCCTGTTTTCTTACCATGAGACAAAAAACTCTGTAATTCATTAGGCTACTGTGAGGGATAAATGATCTACATACAGTAAAATCTCATTAAACATTAGCTGCCATCATAGTGAACGTTCAAAAATCCTTGCTTTTGAGCCTACGTGCAACAGTGCCCCCTGGTGTCCAAACGATATTAACACACAGGCCCACACACAACGTCCTGTCTACTCTCCAGGTCCACAGCTGGGTAGATAGCCCAGAAGTTTCCTCTGGTTGGTCAGTGTCCCCACACAGACACCGGGACCTCGCTGTATCCTCCTCACCTCTCCTCGCTTGGCATCAGGACTGCTGACCACAGCTGACTCGGCCACTGCTGGATGCTCTGCCAAGGCATTCTCCACCTCCGAAGGCCCGATGCGGTACCTAGAAGGTGAAGGGTTCCTTCTCTGGTTCTGAGCAGTTGCCAGAGTCTGGGCAAATCAAATCCCAGGCCCTCAAATCCCACCTTCCGCAGGGTCACATTTTCCCTGGGTACTGAAGGTAATTGTCACTAGGAGCCAGGAGATAACAGGAGAGGGACTGGAGCGATAGCAGTGGGTAAGGGTGTTTGCCTTGCACGCAACTGACCTGGGTTCGATTCCCAGCATCCCATATGGTCCCCAGAGCACAGCCAGGAGTAATTCCTAAGTGCATGAGCCAGGAATAACCCCTGTACATCGCCGGGTGTAAACCTAAAAGCGAGTGAGTGAGAGAAAGAGAGAGAGACAGAGAGAGAGAGAGAGAGACAGAGAGAGAGAGACAGAGACAGAGACAGAGACAGAGACAGAGACAGAGAACAGGATGTTCCCCAGGGATGCTGACCTCATCATCCCATGAAGGAGTTTCTGCCTTCAGAGCTCTGAGGCTTGGATCAAGCAGCCCACCCCAACAGGAAACCTCTTCAAAGATTCAAATTTTACCTTGTACACTCAAGATACTAATGCAAATTCTGCATCTTATTCCTCAATTTTAAGGGGTCAGAGAGATAAAACAGCAGATAGACCACTTGCCTTACATGCAGATGACCCAAGTTCAACCCCAAATACCCTCTATGGCCCTTGGGGCAGCGCCAAGAGTGATATCTGAACACAGAGTTAAGAGTAAACCCTGAGTACTGTCAGTTGTGGCCTCAAAACAAAACAAAAAAGAAATTGAAGCCTAAGTAAATTTTTTGAAAACAGAGAGAACTAGTTACCCAAGTGTGGTGTGTGTTCTTCCTTCCTTCCTTCCTTCCTTCCTTCCTTCCTTCCTTCCTTCCTTCTTTCTTCCTTTCTTCTTTCCTTCCTCTCTACTTTATGGGCTCACTCACAGTTTTGTGCTCAGTGATCATTCCTGGAAATGCTCAGAGGCCCATATGTGGTGTTGGAGAATGAAACAGAGCCTGCCATGTGCAAGACAATAGCTTTAACCCCTGTGGTTCAAATCTAGATTGCTTTTAATCTCTGAAATTTTAGACAGCCATCTTCATTGTCCAGTGACTCACTTTTTCATCTGTAAAATCATCATAAAGATCATATTTACTAGCTCATACAAAGCGCTAAGGAGAATTCTTTTAGGTAGCAAGAACTCCATAAATGTTAACTATTCTTACTAGATCGATGGTTTATTGTGACGTGTTGTGCCTGACCAGAGAAGAACAGGAAAGAGAAACAGCTTTCTAGCAAACATGGTCCAAAACGAGACCACTTTTCCACATCCCAATTTAAACTGCATATCTAGAGGGTTGCCTTTAGCCTTTCTTCAACTCCATTGTGATTGGTTCTTTTGGATGCAGGGAGTGGTGCACAGTTACCTCTGAGCTTTCTGGATGCAGTTCTGTTGAGATCTAGGTTGAGGGTCCCATCACCAAGGCACAAGACATACTGGGCATGAGAGGTGATGTCTCCTAGCTCAGAGCAAGTTCCACCTACCCAGAAGCATTAATGACATCATCATCCCTGCCCAGGAACCAGATGTAGCCCTCTTCATCAATAGTGGCTCTGTCCCCAGTGTTGTAAAAGTCCCCACACTCCACTTCAGTGGTCTTCACTGGGTCATTCTGCAAAGAGAGTGGTGTTAGTCGATGAGTTTTGAGATGCAACTCAGTTGGGTTGTAACTGAGAAATTTTGTACTCTCTGCCTGTTTTCACTATATGTTACAACCCAAGAAGGGAGACAATATTAATGATAAGATCACCTAAATTATAAGTTTAAAAAAGGATGCTTTTGGGGGATACTTCAGCACAATATAATTCACCCCAGAACACAAGCCTTATTTATTTTATTCACTGTCACAAACTCAGCATCTAGATGGTCTGCATTGAAGGGAGGGATCAAATATTTGCTGAATGAGCATTCACCCTCAAATGCCACCTAATTTTGATACTTGTGGAATATTTTCCAGGCTGGTACTATAAATTTAAGCCCTTTTAAGATAATATATTTTCAGGATGTTATTAAAAAATGCAAAGATAAGGGAGGCAGGTAGATAGAGAAGGACCCCCGTGGCAGTGAAATTCCTGGGATAAAACCAATAGCCTCAAGGCTACAAAAGACACCTTGTGGACACGGGATCTGAGAACTGATAAGAACCTTATGGAGCACCAGCAAAGACCCCACCTCTAAGAGAAACTCCAGGAGAAACAAGAACCAGAAAAGGAATTTCCAAGAATACCACCAATGACTCCTAACACTTCCCCATTGGCAACCTCGCTAGCAACAGACTCTTAACTTACCTCAGTAGAAAGCCCCAGGTGGGGCAGCTTGGAAGAAACCCTACAAAAGTCAACTTGAATAAAGAAAGTGTGCGCGTATACTGCCTGTGCCCATGTGCTGTGGCCAAGCACATGTGGTACCCAAGTACGTGTGTCACCCGCATTTCCCTTCTTGAGATGTGTACTTTCATATCTCACACTGGGATGTGTACTTTCATATCATTCACTGGGATGTGTCCTGGAGCTCTTTGTTTCCCAGCCACTCGGGGGTGGCAGAGGTGAATTGGGAGAAAGTGGCCGATCTTCTTCTCGAAGCTTCCGTCTCTATTCTCTTCACTTCACATAACTCACCCGGGGAACCCCCCCGGCACGAAAGAGATCCAATTTAGCCTTTACCCAGATTCCTCATCAGTGGTAACATTTTGAAAAACTACTTAAATGCCCCAATCAGGATATTAGTATTTACACAATATGACAACCTCACTCAGATTTTTCCCACTTACACATGTGTGTTGAATGTATTCACCACACTGAAGCTTTATTACGTGTGATGGTTTTTGTACCCACCACAATCCCCTCAGTTATCAGGTTGCTATTCAGTATGCATAAGAGTCATTCTCTCTCTCTCTCTCTCTCTCTCTCTCTCTCTCTCTCTCTCTCTCTCTCCCCTTTCTTCATCCCTAATCCCCTTGACAATGTCTGAAATATTCTCCATTTTTCATCATTTTGTCACTTAAGAATTTCACATAAAAGGAATTATGTAGTTTGTCACATAATTTGAAACTTCTTTATTCTATAATGGTTTTCTAAAGATTAATCCAGGCTTTTATGATCATCAACACTTTGGTCCTGTTTGTTGCTGAATCCAATGTCATGTTAGGGATTAGCGATTTGCTTAATCATTAATCCACTAAAGGACTTTGTCATCATTTCTAGGTTTCAGCTAGTGTGAATAGGCTTCTGTGAAAACTCGGGCACAGATTTTGTATGAAGCTAAAATGTTAATTAATGAACCTAGTGGAAATGATCAGACACAGAGCTTAAAACACAAATTATGTACCTCCGCTGACCTCTATCTCTGGCACTAGAGGCTGCTGGTTCAGAACCTATTTCACGGAAGAGTAAAGCATTACTCAGGGAGTACCAAATATTTGCTCAAGGCCACTCATTGGGTAATGGGTGGGTTGCTAGTTGACTTTGTGTCTTGTGCTGCAGCATGTACATGTAACCACAAGCTATTCATTGCTATCTTTCCTCTTGTGAAACATAGAAGGATTTTCAAATATTACTGAACAAAAGTTTAGAAAGAGAAAATCACATCTAAGTTGCTCTGGTTTGACCAAAGGGAGAGTTTTGATTTGGCTGTGACTTGATTTTAAAGTTCTGGAACTACCAAGAGAAAGGCAAATCTCTAGATAAGACTTTTCAGTGGGAACAGCATTTAGCTAGACTTTCAAAAAGTGGGTTTATTCCTTGTTATTTTTACACAGTGTAAAAGAATCATCATAGAAAATCATCAGTGCCAGCTTCAAGAATCCTCAACAAGAATGGGCACTGGTGGAGGGATGGGTAAACGATCATTGTATGACTGAAATGCAAACATGAAAGTTTGTAAATTTGTAACTGTACCTCACGGTGATTCACTAATAAAAAATAAATAAATAAAAAGAATCCTCAACAAAGGATTAAATTCTGAGTTATAAGTGAGTACCTTTATGTCCTGTCCTTACCGGACCTTTTATACTTTTGTTGTTGTTATTGTTTTTGAAAATGCCAAAAGAAAAAAATGGGTTTGTCTTCTATTTTGGCAAATATACTGTACTTCATTTGTAATATCAGATTAACTTAAAAATAACAATTTAAAATAAAACAATAAATTTATGTAAAAAGAAAAATGAAATTAGAAATAATATGGATGGAGTGCCTTATGGGAAAAAAATGAATATGGACCTAATGACTGAAACTTAGGACACATTGCAGTGGAGACTTAGCAAATCCCTACCACTGTATGTTCTAGCTGAACTGCTATCCGGCTCAGGGATAATCATTCCCATTGACTGACAGCTCCATGGATGGGATTCTCCAGAGGGAATGAATTTCCTTGATGTTAATCATCCTAGCCAAGTCAAAGACTAGAACTGGGTGGAGGGCTTCACACAACCTGAAAAAGAATTCCTATTTGACCTGGGGGTCTCTCTGTTCCTTGGAGGTGAGGTCTCAGAGACACAGACCAGCCTCTGGCAGAACCATGTCATGTCCACTGTGAGAAATGAACAAAGTTCACCAAGGCACTCCAGTGAGTTCAAAATCTTGACATCCTTTAAAACACAGGATTGGGGAGTGATAACAAAAAAAAGTCATGCTCTGCTTTCTTAACCTAGCAGAAACATCCCCAAAACCCTAGAAACTGAATTGAATTTAGGGGTGCTTTGGGGAGGAATCAGGATTATAACAACTGAACAGAGAAGATGGATCAAAATGCTCATGAGCGTGTGTGTGTGGTAGGACTAGATTAGATCTCAGCACTGCATGGTCCCTTGAGCACTGCAAATAACAACTCCAGAGAATTGTGCCAGGAATAGCCCCTTGAACGCTCCTGGATGTAGTCCTAAACCCAAAACCAACTGAACCCAATCTCTTTTTATAATAACCATTCAGATATCTAATCAAGAAAAAAAAACATATTTAAATTGGAACAACAATGAGATATCATCTCATGTCACAGAGCCTGGCACACATACAAATCAACAAGAACAACCAGTGCTGCTACGGATGTGGGGAGAAAGAGACCCTCATTCATTGCTGGTAGGAATGTTGACTTGTCCAACCTTTTTGGAAAACAATGGTCATTCCTCAAAAAAACTAGAAACTGAGCTCCCATTTGACCCAGCAATACCACCTATAGGAAAGACACACAGCAGAAACACCATCTGCACTTCTGTGTTCACTGCAGCACTATTCACAATAGCCAGAATGTGGAAACAACCTGAATGACCAAGAACAGACATATGGATAAAGAAACTATGGTACATCTACACAATGGAATACTACACAGCTGTTAAGAAAAATGAGGTCATGTAATTTGCCTATAAATGAATAGACTTGGAGAGTATCATGCTGAGTAGAGTGAGTCAGAAGAAGAGGGACAAATATAGAATGATTGCATTTCTTTGTGGGATATTAAAAAAAACAGTATGACACTAATAACCAATATCAGGGAAAACAGGCCAAGAGGACTGTTCAGTGGTGGGTCAATGGTGTGGGAGATGGATGTAGTTAAGACAGGAAAATTTATCATGACTATACTAGTTGGAAATGATCACTCTGGACAAAAACTTAGTCTTGAAAGTAGGTAAAAGGATATACATGATAACCTTTCAGCATCTGTATCGCAAACCATAATGCCTACAATAAGAAAGAAAGAGAGAGAGGAGAGAGAGAAAGAAAGAGAGAGAGAGGTGCTTGCCATAACGGTAGGCTGGAATGGGGTTTGACTTGAAGGGTTGGGAGGGAAACTAGAATTACACTGATGGAGGAATGGGTGTTAGAACATTGTATCACTGAAATGCAATCATGAACGATTTTGTAATGCTCTATCTCATGGTGATTCAATAAAAAAAATTAGAGAAATAAACATATTTAACTGATTGGAAAATTTTTGATATTTGAACACGTTGCCCATCTTTTCCTTCAGTAAGGCCTTGAACAGACATGAGATCATTTGACTGTGCTTCAGATCTTATCTGCAAATTATACTATGTAACTTTTCCAACTTGCCCAAAGTATAACCAACTACTGTCCATTTTACATAAAAATACTGATGAGAAAAGCCGCAGGCACATCTTACTAAAGCTATAAGGCAAGCAGTAAAATTTTTGGAGAGTTTTTTTTGTCTATGTGTTTGAATTTTGCTGTTTAATTTTTAAATTAGAACTACTTATAGCTGAACACAGGATCATAAATAATTTTGTAATTTCACAGTGACTGGGCAAAAAAAAGGAAAGAAAAGAAAAGAAAGGAAAATTTAGAAAGCCATGCCTGGTCAAATCTCAGACTCAAAAGCTCTTTTAGGCTTTTAGGCTTGTTCTTCAATCTATGTTTTGCTTTGAACACTTGTGTCACTTGCTTGTCTCTGCTTGCTTGTAGCTTTTTTCCCACTCTGGAAAAGCCCATGATCTCTGTTAAACCTGTATTTCCTCTTTTTCTCTCCCCTGGCATGTTTCTAAGCAAGGTTTGTCCAGTAAAAACTATCTTGTTTCTGAATATAAAGTAACAGTACGGGGGATTAACTCCCAGGGGTAGTAGAATTAAGGACCAGGAAGTCTGCTCCATGGCTTGGAAACTGGCCTCACATGCTAGGGGAAAAGGCCGCTCAGATAGAGAAGGGAACACCAAGTAAAGGTTGTTGGGAGGACCCCTTCGGGTTGAAAGATGCGTGCCGAAAGTAGACTATAGACCGAACATGATGGCCACACTATACCTCTATTGCAAACAACAGCACCCAAAAGGAAAGAGAACAAAAGGGAATGCCCTGCCACAGAGGCGGGGTGGGGAGGTGATGATGGGGTGGGGGTGGTGGGAAGGATATTGGGAACAGAGACAGAGGTAGAGAGAGACAGAGAGAGACAGAGAGACAGATGGGGGGGGGAATACAATGGGCTCAACAGAGCACATGGCCTTCTCCAGGTGGAGAGAGCCCCAGTTACACATCTCAGCATTAGATCTGAAAATCAAAATTTCTAGGGGAGATGCAGGCACCACATGTGCTCGGGCACCACATGTACTTGGCAGCAGCACATGGCTCAGGCAGCATATACATGTGCTTCCTTTATTTAAGTTGGTTTTTATAGGAGTTCTCCCAAGCTGCCCCACCAGGGGTTTTCCATGTAGATAGAGTCGTGCTGGAGTGATTTCCAAGGGAGTAGATTTGGGATCCCTGATGGTCTTCTTTGAAATTCCTTTCCTGGCCTTTGTTCCTGTTGAAGCTTCTCTCTTGGTGGGGAGGGGAGTGAGGATGGGGGTAGGAGAGGGCAGTCTTCTTGGGTCTCTGTGTGCCAGGTAAAGGTCTTATTAGGCCTTAGTTTCTGTGTCCACTAGGTGTCCTTTGGCAGCCCTGAGGGTTTTGGTTTAGTACTTCACAGGACTTCCACTTTAATGGGGACCCTTCTCTATCTACCCACCTACCTGCTTCAAAATAGTGAAAGAGTTTTGCAAATGAGTAGCAGTGATGGTTGCACAGTATCATGATATTACTCAGTACCACCTAGTCTTAGTGCTCAAAATGGCTATTCAAGGTAAAATTTATATTATATATATTTTAACTCAAGTAGAAGAGAAAAATGCAACTAAGTCTTAAGGAAAGAGCAACAACATGTCATTTGAACATGTGGAATGGGGGGGGGTCATAGATATATGCTTCCATGATGTCATTTCCAATAAAAAGCATCATTGCTCTGGACCACCAAGTTCACTTGTTGGGGGGGGGGTTTGGGAGCCACATCCCACTGTGATTAGGGCTTACTCTTGACTCTGTGCTCAGGGATCACTCCTGGTAAGGCTCAGAACTGGACTTTAGAGAATGGACTTAGACTCTGAGATCAATACCTGGGTCTCTTCCCCTTTCCACAGTCCATTTCAGAAGCTTAAATTTTTCTCAGCAGCCAGTTCTATCCTGGGAGGGTTAGGGTTTATCTGCTCAAGGATTGATATAGATTATTTCATGGTTTACCTGTTCTGTATTAGCTGACTTTATCAACTAGGAATCAATGCTGAGAACACACTGGTTTGAATCTTAGATGTGTTTTGTATTTGTCATAGGGGGAATACAGAATACTTCCAACCTTCAGTTAATTTTTCTTTTTTGTATTTTTTCCTTTTTCTTTTTCTTTTTTTTCCCCTTTTTTCTCCCGACCTATACCTAGCAGTGCTCAGGGCTTACTCCTGGCTGTACACTCAGAGATCACTCATTTTGGGGTTTGGGGGTCCATATGACACCAGAAATTAAGCCCAATTTGGCTGCAGTACAAGTACACTACCAACTGTATTATCTCTCCAGTCCTGAAACCTGCTGTTATCTTTAGCACACGAAGATAATGGCACTCTCAAAGTCTCAGTGCACTCACTAATTTGTACTCACCCCGTTGGTATTTGTATTGGTCTCTTTGAACTTAATTAAAATCTAGGATTCAAAATATTCCACAGATCATCATTGGACATCAAATCTGGTGATTCTAAAACATAAGTTATTTCTACCCAACAAGTCAGTCCTTAGCTGACAGGTTAAGACTTTGTGCTTCAGGATTAGACACCTTCAATACGCTGAAGTGAAGAAGGAAGATATGAAGAAGTCTCAGGAGACAGTTATCACCTATACAGGTCCCTGCAGGAATTTTTAAGGGGGGAAAGACGCAGTGACCTTACCTCGTAGCACATGAAGATGCCAAAGGGTTTGACGGGCTTGATTCTGATGCCGATATTTCCTTCAGTGTTGGGTGGCAGGATGTTGCCCTTGTTGTCGATGATCTAGAGCAAGATGCCTATGAATTCCACCTGCAGAACTCCCCAACATGCGTAATTGACTCAAATACTGCCTGACTTATTCATGTGAGACTATGGAGATGGTTGTGGGAGAGGGTATCGTGGGAGAAAATAGCATAAAATCATACAGTCTTTGAAATTGGAAAATATGAAATACAAATTATGGGATCTATCTCTTCCATAGATGTAGAGGCATCAAAGATCTTCCTGTGAGCCAAAATCAGGGATCAAGAAAAATTAAAAGGGGGGCTGGAGTGATTTCACATTGGGTAGGGCATTTGCCTTGCATGCGGCTGACCCGGGTTTGATTCCCAGCATTCCATATGGTCCCCCAAGCACCACCAGGAGTAATTCCTGAGCCAGGAGTAACCCCTGTGCATCGCCGGGTGTGAAAAAAAGCAAAAAATAAATAAATAAATAAAAGCACCAACTGATGGATACAGTCACCTGCATAGAATCCAGACACTCTTTCCCATGTTTTGCGTGAGGTTTCTGCCTTGGAGCTGCACTCATGCCTTGAGACTATGGGTCTCAACAGAAACATCCCCAGGACACCAGGGAAAATAGAAGGATGCTGGGGCAGGGACCTGGCTCATTGTCACCTAGTGTCACAAAGCAATCCAAGTCTAGCTGAATCCTAACTTCTCTCTGTCACCTGCTTTTAGGGTCAGACCTGAACATCGTAGGGTAAGAGAGATTTCCCCATGGAGCCTGGCTTGCTCTTCATTCCCCGAAGAACACCACAAGATATTCCCTGTTTGCAAAAGAAGGAGAATTATAATTGTTCAAAGTGTCCAGGATAATAACAAAGCAGCAAGCATCATCCCATAGTGGCCCTGTTCACATGTGCCATTTTATGCGTGTCCCTGTGTATAAGCTAGAAGGCCTGGTTTTTAGGCTCCAGTAACCAATCTGACTCTATCCAGCAGATATTTACAGGGTAGTTCCGTGCTTGGTTCTGGGTCTACAGGATCCAGCGAGGAACTCAAGAAAAAAGAAATGGGGACTGTGGGTCTGTAACATGGGATTGCCTACTGCATGCCAGGGATGTTTCCATTTGGCAGGGAAAGTCCATGAAACTGAGTCACATTTACGTTGTGCTGTTCAGCAGTGATAGGATGTTTAGTGATGCTCTTTGAGATCGTATTGTATGTTTGTATGTGCTGTGTGTCTGAGTGTATATGGTACGTACAGAAAGATTCTTGTCTCTCCTCATCCCTGGTGCTATTCCATGATCAATACATGTGTGCCATCCCCAGAAACACCAGAGATGAGCTTCTAGGGACACCTCTGTACTGTCCATGTGATTGGTGTCCTGGAAGGAATAGTGAAGAAGCAGGACTTCCTGCTGTGGACCTCTACGAGTCTGGAGAACACTTCCTATCACACTGCCCCTGAGTTCTTCTGGCTAATATTCACAGAGGAACGGTGATGTGTCCAACATCCCCCTCTATATTGTTGCCAAACTGTGCCTAAGCACAATGGTTTCTTGATAGATTATCTTTTTGAAAATAGGGGGAAGTTAGCCTAAACTCTGTCACTGTCTCTTGGCATTCGAGAAGTGTCTACAGTGGGGTCCTGGGGCATACACTTCACATGATTCAGCTCATCTGTTGGACTTGGTTGCCGAGAACAACCTGGTTCACCCAGCGAGGACCCCAACCTACCGTTTCTGACTGTCCATAGGCCTGGTGAAGCTCCAGGCCTGTTTGTTTGTTCCACTGTGCTTGCTCTTCGGGCAGCAGGGCCTCCCCACCAGTACAGCAGTGCTCCAGGGTCGGGAACTTGAGACTTAGGAGAGAACAACGCAGTCAACAGGCTCTCACAAAAGGCTTCCTTGTTGCTCTGCCCCAGGCACCATGTGGTGTGTTAAGAGCTCCCAGCTATCAGCAGAATCTTTCATCTTCTACTTCTTTGTTTTCTTACACCCTTCTTGGCATTCTACTAGTGCTCAGGGACAAGAGGAAGTAATTTACTTCCTGTTTCTGGTTTGGTGGGGAAGCTCAGGACTCAAGGAAAGTTCAGGTAAAATTTGGACTGACCAGGAAGGTAAAAATGTGGTTTTCTTTTTTTTTTTTTTGCTTTCTGGGTCACACCTGGCAATGCACAGGGGTTACTCCTGGCTCTGCACTCAGGAATTCCTCCTGGCAGTGCTCAGGGGACCATATGGGATGCTGGGACTCGAACCCGGGTCGGCCGCATGCAAGGCAAACGTCATACCCGCTGTGCTCTCGCTCCAGCCCCATTTTTGCCATGAAGGTAAAAATGTGTTTATAAAAACTCACCTGTAGGAATACATTCTATGTGTCTAAAAGTGATATTTTAAAAAACATAAATCATAAAAAGGAATTTTCCCCCAAACATGCTGAAATCGTGATGGCACTGGCTCTTAGGGAAAGTGAGGTTTTGTATATTGAAAAACATAGTATTTTTGAGTGACGTGTGCAATTTAATAGTTGGAAATACATTTGCTCAGGGAAGATTAAATGAAGTGGAAGCAAGGATCAAAATAATAGGTGATCAAGAGAAGGAAATTTAAAGGGAATAGAAAAATCTTATAAGAACATTATATGAACATTTCTATGTCATTAAGAGTAATGTGATCTAAATACTCGTTGTGTTTGCCATAATTTTCAGTTTACAAACAATCACAAAATAGCATGGATTCCTGAAGAAAATGAAAAGTGATTGTGGTTTGGTACAGACTAATCCAGGTGGCTCTTGTGGTTGAGCAAGTTGGCAGACACCCAGTTTACCTTTTTAACCTCTCCTGGTACATACTGTGCCAATAATGACAGCATGAAGGTTGGTTTCATTAAGGATACCTTCCTCATTCTTCTGGAGCTTTAGCTAAAATATGTAATCTTATAGAGTCTCCCATGGGGTAAATATTTATGCCTGGATTAGATTTAACTAGGTTTGGACAAAGGTCAATATCTGAGGAATGTTGCAATATGTGGTTGTAATTTGCACTTTGAAATCCAGAGGAAACAAAATCCTGCTGGAGAGATGTCTAAGGATAAGATCATCTTCCACTTCAGAGCAGCTTCAGAGAGGTGTCACTGAGCTCTTGGCATTCTAACTTATGTTTAAGACATATTAGTTTTTATTTTGAAGTACCAACTTCAATTTTAGAGTTTCTCAAAGGTACAAAAATGTCATGAAGTTCAAAGACATATTTTAGTTTAACTAGCTTTAATACATAAATGTGGAAAATGAAAAACTAAAAACGCAGGATAAAACTATGTATTCAGTTAGATTGGTAAAAATTAAAAGTATGACAATAATTACTGTTGGAGGTGGAGGTGGAGCAGTAACTCTCTCACTATCTGATTGGTCTTTGAATTGGTTCTATACTTTGGGAAAGAGAGTTTCCCAAACTCCCAAAGATAAAGTACAACATCAGTGTAACCTAGAAGTTTTTCTTCCAGAAAAACTACAGAAATCTCTGCTTATCTGCATCATGGTATACATATAAGAGTTCAAAGCCACATTGATCATTAGCCCCAAATTAATATATACCCAAATATCCAATAATGCAAAGCCAATAAAAATTTGGCATATCAAAAATAAAACTGGATAGGGACTGGAGGGATAGTACAACAGGTAAGGCACTTGTTTTGCTTGGGGCCTATCTGGGTTTGATAACTAACATCCAATATGGTCCCCCGAACCTCCCAGGAGTGATTTCTGAGTTCATAGCCAAGAATAACCCTTGAGTACCACCGGGTGTAGCCCCCAAACAAAAATAAAATAAAACAGGATGTTATACGGTAATAAAAACCAACCACAGCCAAGTAGCAACTAGAATACAATGTTGAACCAGAAGCCAGATATTATAAAAGGAATATAGACTTGCATGATGAAGTTCAACAGCAAGTGAAATAGAATGGTTTGGTCATAGGGGGATTGACTCACACCCGGTTGTGCTCAGGCTCTGAGCTTAAGGATCACTCTGATGGTGCTTGGTAATCATAAGGAGTGCCAAGCATTGAACTGAAGTTGGCTACATGCAAGGCAAGACCAGGCCATGCAACACATCATCAGACACTCCCTACCCGTTCTCCAAGAGTACCACACCACATTTGATGGGGTTCAAAAATAGGCAACGAATCATAGAGGAAAATATATATGTATATATACATATATGCATATATTCATATTTTCTGATATACATACAAAAGCTCATATCACTCAACCTTTAACAACAAGTTAGTGATATCCTAAAGAATGTCTTAATAACCCCTGCCAAAATAGAACAATCTTCATATTGTTTCCCTTATGGATACTTTTTTTGTAGCAATTTCAGCAGTTTTCCATTAACAAACAATGTCACTGTCACTGTCACTATCCTCCCGTTGCTCATCGATTTGCTCAAGTGGGCCCAGTAATGTCTCCATTGTGACAATTGTTACTGTGTTTGGCATATTGAATACATCACGAGTAGCTTGCCAGGGGGTGAGATAGTCTCGGTAGCTTACTGGGCTCTCTGAGAGGGGCAGAGGAATCGAACTCAGGTCAGCCACGTTGGCTGTGAGCAAGGCAAACGCCCTACCTGCTGTGCTATAGCTCCAGTTCAACAAACAATACAAAATATATTACTTTGGTTGTGCTTTAGGACAGGGCTTGGGGATTGGGATGGAAACATCCCAAATATGGTGGTGGGAAGGTGTAATGGTGGTGGGATTGGTGTTTGAATATTAAATATAATAATCAAATATTGTTAACTACCTAACTACCTTGTAAAATTAAAAAATTATAAAATTAAGAAATTATAAAAAAGAAAAAAGACAAGGTCCTTAATTTCGTACGATCTCTCTGAAGATTATTTCCTTAGGAGATAAGCTGTTAGAGAAAAGAAGGACGTGAACATCACACATATCAGCATAGTAGTCTCTTTTAAGAGCAGCAGAAAGGCATGAAGTTCTCTGGGGATACTGACAATGTCTTCTGTAAATAAATTTACAAATTGGCTATTGGCAATCTGTAAATTTATGTCTGATCTGTTTCTGTTTGTGAGGATTTCACAACAGAGATGTTTAAGACAGAATTAATTCACAATGATGCAAGAATCATGGTGTACTTAACTCCTACCTTTAAGTTCCTATTAATAAGCTAATTTGACTGCCAATAATGACCACACCAACTGCACACACACAGAGACACATCGGAGAACAAGAATTAATAAGAGTCAGATCGTGCTAATAAAGTTTCTTAAAGTCTTCCCCCAAAATTGTTGTTACCATGCATATCCATGTTTACCTTACCTGGCAGTATCCTGCTGCAGAATCATCCGGTATACAGCTGGTGCAGCCAAACATTGGGTGATGGGGTATTTTAAGAATGTCTAGAAAGCAAGAAGAGTTTTATTTTATATAGTTAAGTTTTAAAAGATCAGCTAATTATTAAGTATCGCCAATTAGAAATTTCAGTAGCATTTTTAAATTCTAATCAACTTTCAGCGAATCTATTAATTTATTAAAATTAATTAAATGATTTTTTAAATGTATATTCACATTGTCCTTTTTACAGTTCTAGTTTTACCATTGTCTAATGTAATGCTCCACCCACAAATCACCTCTCCTTGCCCTTGCCCCACCCGACTCTAGCATGTTTGTGCCTGTCACCTGGCCACAGGTATGCAGCATTGTTTGGTGACTTGATGAGACACTTACATAAACTAAGCCACTCAGCTTCTAGTTGTCTGACCTGGCCATCTGGTAAAAGAGAATGCTAATCTGGGATATAGTCTCTGTGTTTGGCTCTGTGCTCCTAGAGAAGCAAAATCAGACCTGCAAATAGAAATAAGGTGCCAGCACACAGAGAGAAGCAGGGTAGAAGTTGCCTTGATTGCTGGAGTCTTTGTAAGCAGGGTAGAAGCTGCCTTGATTCCTGGGGTCTTTGTGATTCCTGTTCCACTTGTTTCACTCAGACTCTCCTGTTCCAGAATCATGACAAGCCCTGTGACCTTCCTCTGTGTATTCCTTCTCCCATGAAGTCACTTTGAAGTGGGTTTCTGGTACTTGCACATAAGAGACCACTGCTAAGTCCTTATGGCTTAGAGAAAGTAGGTATCACAGGTCTTTCCTAGAACCTGATGTCCTCATCAAATGTTGATTCTATTTATTATCATTGTAGTTTACGACACATCTCGATACTTGTATGTTTCAGAAGGGTTGTGAAGCTGACAACCTGCGATCTGCCAGTTGTCAGATCTGATGGAGAGACTAAACGGAGGTGATAGGGGTAGAGACAGGATAAAAAGCTTTGTGAGTTGGAAGAGTACATTTAAAATTACCTGAATCCATACATTATATAAAGGAAAACATGGGTGGAACACTCCATGACATTGAAACTAGAAGTGTCTTCAATGATTCAATGCCATTTGGCTAGACAAACTAAAGATAAACAAAGCAAAGATAAAGAAGTGGGTCGACATCAAACTCACAAGCATCTGCACCAGGAAATAAATGAGAATGAGAATTTTAAAATGACAACCAGAGACTGCGAGAGAATAGTTATCCAGACCCAGGTTCGATTCCTCTGCCCCTCTTGGAGAGCCTGGCAAGCTACCGAGAGTATCCCATCCGCACGGCAGAGCCTGGCAAGCTACCTGTGATGTATTCAATATGCCAAAAACAGTAACAACAAGACTCACAATGGAGACGTTACTGGTGCCCGCTTGAGCAAATCAACGAACAACGGGAGGACAGTGCTACAGTGCTACTCATCTGACAAATGGTTAACCTCCAAGATATGAAAGGCACTGATAGAATATAGGAAGAGGAAGAGAAAAAAAATACTCCAGCCCCATCAAAAATGAGGAGGGGAGAGAGAAACATAAACTTCCTTAAATGAAACATAAACATCATCAAAAGGTAAATGAAAAATTCTTCGCTTCACTTATCAAGAGGACAACGCAAATCAAAGCACAAGAAAGATATCATCTCATACTGGTGAGATGGTCACATATCACAAAGAACAAAATTAACCAGTGTGGGCATGGATTTTGGGTAAAAGTGACCCTCATTCACGTTGATGGAAAGGTTGACTGGCTCAATTTTTTTGGAAAACAATATGAATGATCTTCAAAAACTAAGAATCAAGCACCCATATGCCCAGGCATCTACTTCTTGGCATCTACCCCAAGAGCCAAAAAAAAAAAAATCCATTAGAAATGATAGCTGCTGCACTCCTGTTTATTGCAGTACTACTCACAATAGCCAAAATATGGAAATAGCCCAAGCGTCCAAAAACAGTTTACTGGATAAAAACAAAACAAAACAAAATTATGGTGCAGACACACAATGGAATACTACTTGACAATAAGAAAGGATGAAATCTTGAAGCTTGCTGCTCGGTGATTAATCTGTAGAAGTATGATGCTGACTGAAGTTAGTCAGAAGGAGAGGGACAAACAGAATGATATATCTCATAGGTGGGGTAGAAAGAAATACAGTAGGCTTATACAAATGCTAATAGCAAAAGAAACAAGAGAACTGCCCTTCAGTAAGCTTATCTCAGGAGAGAGATGCAGGTACTAGTATTGGAGAATACTGGGGGCATACTTAGGGAAGGGGTAGTGTTATGCATGAAACCTTATCAGATTGCAAGCCAAGGTACCGAAAATTAAATTTTAAAAAATTGAACAGTCTTTGATTTTCAAGGCAGTGCCTCCCATCATTAATGAAAATGGAAGAAGTATTTTATTGTTTAAAAGTATCAAAGGGGAGCAGAGAGATCGTACAGCTAGTAAGGCCTTTGTCTTGCACACACGGTTGACCCAAGTTTGATCCCCAACACCTTGTATGGTTACTGGAGCATCACCAGGCATAATTCCTGAATGCAGAGTCAAGAGTAAGCCCTAAAAACTGCTGGGTGTGACTCAAAACTAAAAGCACAAAAAAATTTAACAAATGTACTAAGTAAAAATACAACAGTTTTCAACTGATTTCTAAAGTGTAAGTTGGGGGGTATGGTGCCACCAGCAGGTCAATTTGTACCTGTGAGGCGGGTGCATCACCAGCCTGATGGCGCCTTCAGACTTCCAGATACCCCAAAACTGTTGCTGTGCCTTTGGCCAGACTCCAAAAACTTGGGCAAAGTTTACCAAGAAAGTAAACGGCCAAAAGTTAGGTATATGGGAGATACACCCACAAACCACCTCGGGCTCAGCTATATAATTGGAGGCAAGGCCTCTCTGGTTCCTGATTGAACTGCTTAATGGCAATGATCCCAGAGACTCAGAAACAAATCTCGAAACTCAGCGGCTTTTGGCAGAAATGTGTCCAGGCCCCGCAGTAGGTTACTGTTGCCGGGTCACCCCAGGGAGGAAAGGGTGCTGTCCCTCCACCTGCTCCCCGTTGGCGGCTCAGTGACTGCCATCCTTCAGAGGCCATTGGACAGTCAGGTTTGGGCCTGCAGTGACAAGACACACGGGGCCTCACAGGATGGGGGTGTAGCCGGCCCTTTCCTCCCTGTCCCAATGAGACCCCGAGTCACCACCCATGAACGGCCTTTCTGGTTCCTGATCAAGCTGCTCAACGGCCATGATCCTGGAGACTCAGGAACAAATCTCGGAACCCAGCAGGTTTTGGCAGAAAGTCCTCCGGATTGAAGTATTAAAATTTCAGAATTTCAAAATTATGTGGCCACTACTGTAGCCACACGACATCATTTGTTATTCAAAACCAGCAATAGAAAACAAATTGTCTACTGTTGCCTTTTCAGCAGATCTGAGTGTTGGGTTATAATCCCAAATAATAATGGTGGGTCTGGTGTCAAAATATTAAATGTGATCAAAGTAGAGAGAGAGCAATGTGGAAATCAACTTCCCCACAGGTAGGGGGAGGGTGTGGGATGGGAGTATAGTGGTTTTTTTGGTGGTGGAGAATGGGCACTGGTGAAGGTTTCATTGTATGACTGAGACTTAAACCTGAAAGCTTTGTAACTGCTCTCACGGTGATTCAATAAATAAAATTATAAAAAATGAAAAAAAAAAGTGAGATGGAGTTCATGCCCAATTCAATCAGCTAATCAGTGGATGAATAAATAGCAGTACTCCTACATTAAAAAAAAATAAAGTGTAACTTAGAAAAACTAATTCACTGAGATAATTCAAGCATAAATATTCAAAAAATTTTTTTGAAAAAGCAACTTATAAACTCTTGTTTTACAGATAAGAACAAAAACAAACAAAAAACCCAACCCTCTCTTTGTAGATTAAGTTTCAGACTGATAAGTGAAAAAAGAAAAACGTGAAAAAAGAAAAACGTGAAAAAAGAAAAACGTGAAAACAAAGTAAACTGGGAAAAATGTCAAACATGGGAAAAAACACTAGATCTGTCACATTTGAAGGGCTATGCATTTAAATCCTTCAATATATTAACAACACACACACACACACACACACACGTAGAGACATGCATACAGGTTCCTGGACCTTGCAGGATTCAGAACTCAGGAGGCCTTAGCTTGTTTCAGTGCTTTAATTTTTCAAAATGAATATTCTGTGTCTCAAGTCTACGCAGTTCAGTCCATAGGTCTGGGGAACACTGAAATATGCATTTTCTTTATGATTACCTCTGGATATGATTCTGATACAATGACTGGTTCAGAACTTCAAAGCTCTTTGAGAAATTCAGGACCTAGGTTATATGATTCTAATGGACTCCTTTGCAAAACAACATCACGGTATCATGGTCCTCCCGTTATTCATCAATTTTGCTTGAGCGGGCCCAGTAATGTCTCCACCATGAGACTTGTTGTTACTGTGTTTGGCATATCGAGTACATCACGGGTAGCTTGCCAGGCTCTGCCGTGCAGGCGAGATACTCTCAGTAGCTTGCCAGGCTCTCCGAGAGGGGTGGAGGAATTGAACTCGAGTCGGCCATGTTGACTGCGTGCAAGGCAAACGCCTTACCGCTGTGCTATTTCTTCAAAATACAAATTTTGAACTTCAAATATAAGGTTTTTTTTGGAGTTTGTTGATACTAGAAGATTAGTCTTACCTGAATAATTGTCTTAGGGTCAAACTGAGGCATATGGTGAATGAACAGAGTAGACCCTGCTGTCCATGGCTCAATCAGTGCCCCCAAAACAGCTAGAATCCAGCCTGGATCTGATAGGCACCACATGATATCAGATGTCTTCAGCTGTAGTAATTTCCTGCTAACTCCAAAATACAGTAATATCATCAGCTATACAATGATGTAAGATATTATTAAGTGCTGGGGACTCTTCTTGATTCAAGAAGAACCCCCCCCCCCTTCTTGCCCTTCATTCTTGTGTTTTGTAAGGAAAATCAGACCCACACCCATATCCACTCCCCAGAGTGTTGCAAACCATATTTTCTTGTCATCTACAATGTTGACTGGTTAACACAATGAATCACACTGGTTCTGAAGTCTGGGAACACTATTACTCTTTTTCTATGATTCAAATCTGTTATAGGTAGAGTCCCAGGGAATGCTAACAGCTGTTCGGGGATAATGAAGAATGTGCCTTTCTGAGAAAAGCATCAAAACACAGCAGAATCAGAATTGATAGATGGAGAGACAAAAACTAATCTGAAGGTCAGGATGCTATTGCTGAAACAAAGTCTGGGTGGCTCTGTTTCATGATCAAGTAAAGTCCCTTACTCCCTCTTTGACTTCATTGGACCTTGAGAAGGGGTATTGTGGAGAGAAGAGAGAATACCAATCAGTACCCCATCTTGGCTAAGTATACTGGAGTTAGGCAAAGGGAAATAATTAGAAAATGGAGAATTGTAAATTTCTCATTTTTATCCTTTCTGCTTCAAAACTGACCTCCTTTATGTTTATGTTTCTGTGTGTGAGCAGCTTCTTGAGAAGTCACAACTGTCCCATTAGTTCTAGCTTGTAGGGGCCATCCATGATCCCAATTCATCAGCCCTCTCAGAATTGTGACACATATGTGGGAAATTATAAACCAAGGGGTAGACATTTCTTCTGAGTGTTAAGTCCAGCTACTTATAGGATGTATCTCAAGGGTGTCTCTCAGGCACTGCAATCCTGTATTACTCTTGCTTCCCTCGAATTCACTAATTCTTCTCTAGTGTCTCTGGATTTCATCCAATACCATTATTATTCCAGAAATGGCCTGAAGCAGCTCAAGAATCAGTCTTGATCACATCTTGATCACCCTTCCCCATCTCCCACATCAAACCAAGAGAGCTTATACTTCTCACTTGAAAAAATCTCAAATGCACTGACCTCCTTTATGTTTATGGTACCTTATACAAGCCACCTCCACCTTGCATCTAAAACCCTCTCAGTTGCCTTCTTACTCCATTATAATATTTATGACCCATTCTCGATCCTGCAATCAAGTGATAGTTTCTTTCTTTTATTTTTTTTTGGGGGGGGCACATCCAGTGATGCTCAGGGTTACTCCTGGCTCTGCGCTCAGGAATTACTCCTGGTGGTGCTTGGGATCATATGGAATTCTGGGGATTGAGTTTGCTTCAGCAGCATGCAAGGCAAACACCCTAGCCACTGTTCTATCTCTCTGGTCCCCAAAGTGATAATTTCAAACAAATTTGATCTTTCATGTTGATAATACAAATCTGATTAAGTATTTCCTTGATTAGAATATTTTAGTTCCTCTCTGTTTTTTTTTCCTAATAAACCCCAATTCTACATTATGGAGCCCAAGACTCAGCATGGATTATGATGTAATCACTTTTCTAACTCCTGTCCTCTGCTGCCTATTTGACATTAAGAGAACCAGTTAATCTAGTCTGCATGGTTCTCTAAGGGTGGCTTAAGTACTCGTGTCTTTGTATTATTTCTGATTTCATACAAAACTTTCCTTCTTTCAATGCCCATTCTTCTGGGCTTGGCTGTTCAGTTTTTATCACTAACACTCTCTATAAAGAAGTGTTTTTTGCCCTTTGTCTGGTAAATAAATTGAAAATATGTTAGAAATTAATTGGGTTTAGACATTACTAATTAGAGAAAAGAGGTGGAAGAAGAGGTTTAATTTAAAATCTATTAAATGCCTAACCCAAGATTATAGTTTTAACCGCTATGATTATTTGTTCAAGATTATATAAGACTGGGTTGGTTTGACTTGGTTCCAGGGATTATTTCCACTCCAGTTTATGATTGAAAACTCCACGTCTGCAAGAGGAGAGGACCTGGTATCTCAAGTTACACTGCAAGAACATTCTGTCTTCTGTTCACCGGATCCTACAAGCAGTGACAGACAATGCTGCCTCCACCAGTGAAATCCCTTCACACCCCAATATGCCTCCTTGCTCCTTTGGAGACTTTGTCAGCAAACATAGCATTTCCCATCTTCACCTTAGGGAGAACAGATGGAGGATTCTACTTAGATCTACACACACACACACACACACACACACACACACGTCCCAGATGGTGATTTAGTCTCTAAATAGGTGCCCTCTTTCTTACCAGGACGGGAAGGAGGATCGTAAAGCAAGTCCATGGTCATGTTTTGCCATCTTGGGTAAACCTGTGGTCCCACTGGTGAAGAAGATGACCATAGGGTCTGTGATCTTTGACTTAATGCAGGTGTGGTCAGGTGATGCTTCCCTGTGAAGGGATCAACCACAATACGAGAGAAGTCAAGTTTCATCTTCCTATGCTCTGAGGGTAGGTTAAAGCAATTCCTTCGGGTCAGAAGATGGTGTGGGGGTATGAGGGTGGATCCTGGTCCTCCTGGTGCTGGACATCAGAGCTTATGGGTGAGTTGGACAAGTAGACTCTGACATTTGCTCCTTTATAAAAGGGTCAATTCAGTGGATTGTCTTTTAAGTTGAACATTGAAATATCACTCTATCAAATAATGGTCTGCGTGATTTACAAAGAAAAACTCATTCACTCTTCAAAGGAACCCTATGAAGTGAATACGACCTTTTAAATGCTCATTTTGTAGATGAGAGTCTGCAAGTCAGGGAAGTTAAGTAATTTGTCTGAAGACAAATGCCTAGTAGGCAGCAGAGCTAGGATTCAATGCCAGAAATTCTGATCATTGAATGTGCTGTTGATTACACTGCCTTTAAAGAAAACATTCATGGACTAGTATTGCTAGGAATGTAATCTCATTACCTGGTGTTGTGGGTGAGAAAGTCAAGGAGAATGAGGTAGATGCAATGTATATGCACATCTCTGGCATGAGCTAGATATGGCTGGAGAAGCAACCATGCCCTCATTCTGCTTGTGTTCTTGAGCTTCTCCTAGACTGAGTATCTTTTTTCTTTTTTTGCTTTTGGGGTCACATCCGCTGATGCACAGGGGCTACTCCTGGCTCATGCACTCAGGAATTATTACTGGCAGTGCCCGGGGGACCATTGGGATGCTGGGAATCAAATCTGGGTCGGCCGCATGCAAGGCAAATGCCCTACCCGCTATGCTATTGCTCCAGCCTCTAGACTCAGTCTTAAACCAACTATGGTAGCAAAGATATGCTTCTTCGGATATCAGTCAGAGAAACTACAAATAATTCTGATATGGAGAAAAATACTTGTTCTACCGGTCTTGCTGAGAAATGGTAAATTTGCTGACATTTTAAGAAAGATTTAAAGAGAAATATTTTTGGATGGAGGTAAAGGAAGAGGGGTAGATAGAGCCACACCGAGTGGTGCTCAGTTGTTATCCCTGGCTCTCTGCTCAGGAGTGACTCTGGTGCTCCTCAGTGGACCATATGCTTTATTAGGGAGCAAATGGGTCTGCCATGTGCAAGACAAGGATCATAACCCTTGTACTATGTTTCCCAACACTATATTTCTCCTAAAGATTATTTATTTATTTATTTATTTATTTATACTTTTTGGGTCACAACCGACAATATACAGGGATTACTCCTGGCTCATGCACTCAGGAATTACTCCTGGCTGTGCTCGGGGACCATATGGAATGCTGGGAATCAAACCTGGGCTGGCCACATGCAAGGCAAACACCTTACCCTCTGTGCTATCCCTCCAGCCCCTCTTAAAGATAATTCTCTTTTTTTTAATCAATTTAATTTTTTTTCTTTTTGGATCACACCCAGCAATGCTCAGGGTTACTCCTGGTTCTGCACTCAGCAATTACTCCTGGCATTGCTGGGGGATCATATGGGATGCCAGGGATCAAACCTAGGTTAGCTGCATGCAAGGCAAATGCCCTCCCCGCTGTACTATCGCTCCAGTCTAATTATTTATGTAAGCTATTTCCTGTTTAATTCCCAGAATTTAGAATCTAGCTGAAGACATTAAGTGCTGTAATGTTTCTTTTGAGGGGGAGTTGAAGTGAAGAACTTAAAAAATGGAGCCATTATTTTAAGAAAACAAACCTGATTCCTCTGTGTGATTTGAAAAATGCCTGAAGACTTTCAAGATTGAGTTTGGGAAGGGGTGAATGGGGCCTTTCTTTTTCCCAATCTGTCCCTAAGTTTTCCTGTAGGTTGTCTTTACTAGACCCACTTTAGGAAGATGGAAAGTGTTTGCTCCTAAAGCTTTCTACCAGCCACAGACTCATTTTTTCCTGTGCGGTCTCAATTTTTGCTATGAAAAATTCATGTTCATATTTCATCTGATGTAATTATATACATATATTTACACTCACCAACTGCCACTGGAGCCATGTAATCCCATCAACAGCCAAGATCCAGAGACTATAAAACCCTGCTCCCAGAAGAGAACAGCGCAGTCTCCTGCCTCCATGCCTGGCTGTCCTCACCGGGGCCCCTTGGAGGAGGGTGGGTTGAGTTCCCCTCCCCAGCCCGAGCAGAGCCCCAGCAGCTGAAGACCTCTGGTTCCAGCCACAGCCATGCTTAAGACCACTCTCCACATGTTCGGATGAACCTCACGCATGAAGGGATCGGCAGAGGAATCCAGGTGTGTGGGACCCGGGGTGTAGATCTCCAAGCCTGCTCAGATTGGGACTGGGGCCTTCTCCACCCAGATCCCCCACCTTCCAGGCGTTACACCCACCAACTGCCCCCCCCCCCCCCCCCGCCCGGCGCCATGTAATCCCATCAATGGCCAAGACCCAGAGACTATAAAACTCTGCTCCTGGAGGCCTGGGGCCACATTCGCAGTTGCACAACATCTTATTATCTAGGTTTTACTCTGGTGAACCTGGCAGACTACCAAAAGTATCCTGCCCACACGGCAGGGTCTGGCAAACTCCCCGTGGCATATTCAATATGCCAAAAACCAGCAACAATGATGGGTCTCATTCTCCTGACCCTGAAAGAGCCTAGAATGTGGCACTTTTTAAAATCTCAGGGCTAGGACGAAGGAGATGTTACTGCTCGAGGCAATCGATGACCAACAGGATGACAGTGATACAGTGATATATGCACATATATATGCTGTTTTCCGGATAACCCTAGCAGTGTGCTGAGAATATTTATGGCTCAGTTCTCAGTGCTTGGCTCACTACTGGTTCTGTAGTACAAAGCCATGACCACGTAGGGCCATGTAGTATAAAGGCTCAAATTTGGGCCTTGTGCAAGCAAAGCATGTTCTCTGGTGTGATAGGGTCTCTCTCCATCTTTTCATGTATCTTTTATATAAAGATTCACTACTTTGGAAAGATACAACACAATACCCTGCGTCTTTTACATCTCTTGTATACAACCCCAGGGGCAATTATACTTTAGAGAGAGGTATGTGGAGGTTCAATATTCCTATTTCACACCTATTTCACAGCTGAAGCAGTTGTGGCCAGAAGGGAAGGAACTATCCCAGGTCATTGACATGACAGGGAGGGAAGGTTTCCGGGTCAGATCTGGTTGCTTATCTCCCAGCACCTGGTGGGCAAAGGGCCTCCTCCCAGCACTCCTCATAATGCATTCATCAGACTGAAAACTCACCTTATCAGTGACCGGAAGTCCTGCCACCCCTCACGGCTGTGATCAGACACCAGGAGCTTGGCTTTTAGATTTGGGCACTGAGAAGCAACCGATTCCACCTCTGAGGCCAGTGTATCTATGGTCACAATTCCCTGTGCTTTAGATGCTTGCAGTCGATAGAGAATGTCCTTGGCTTTCAACTGTGTGGTCCCTGGCATGAAGATGATCCCTGAGGAGGAGGAAGAAAGCTTTATTTTCTTTTTTTATCCCCAGAAGTGTCAGGTGGGACTTACCAGTAGAGAATCTCCCTAATCTTGCAGGTGTGGTCCCCAGCCGAATAGCATCTGTACTACCTGGAAAGTAGAATCTCACCCACCACTCCAAATCTAGTGAATCAGACAGGTGGACCCACTTCACACAACTTTACCTGGAACCTGGAAATATAAATTCCTGTGGAACAAGGTCCCTCATCTAGGGCTAGTCACCTCCCTCACCTTTTCTCTGACTCCTCGTGTCTTTCTGATAGTCCCTTATCATTTTGAATCTCCTCTTTTCCCTTCATTCTTTATATCCAAATTTAACCACATTGTCCTCTGAACTTTCTTACCTTCTTTTCCTTCTCCTACAATTTGTTCAAGATTTTCCCTCTTCCAGTTGGATTCTAATCTCTACACCAGGTGCCCTGTTCTGAGTCTTCCTTCTCCCCATCTTCTGTTCTACCCCCTGCTTGATGCTTCCCTTCACTTATCTTTCCTTTGCTAACATCTTCAGGAAATTACCAACCCCCCATATCAAAAGAAACTTTTTCTCTCATGGTTTCCCTCTCTCAGACTCCCCCATTTTCCTGAGTGGCCATTCTTTAAAAAAGAACTTTTTTGAATTTTTGTTTTTGGGCCACACTCAGTAATGCTCAAGCTTACTCCTGACTCTGCACTCAGGAATAACTCCTCGAAGTGCATGGGGAACCATATGGAATGCCAGGATTCTAACCCAGGTCAGCCATATGCAAGGCAAGTGCCCTACCCGCTGTACTGTGGCTCCAACCCCTTGATGGCCATTCTTAGTGAAGGCCACAATAATAATAAAGACCACGATCTAAGCTTTTATATGTTCCATACCCATTTTGCCATTTTGGTTATGTCATTTGTTTTTATTTCTCTTCTCTTAAGGGGTTCAGCTCATGTCTTGAGGTTTTTTTTTGGTTTTGTTTTGTTTTGTTTGTGGGACTATACATAGCTCTACAGACTACATGACTTCCTTTCTCTCTCTCTTCTGTTGGTCATTGCCATTGTTTTTGAGTCCATATGACTATGGAGATCAATCAAAAATATTTATTTTAGTTTTTAGGACAAACCCAGAAATGCTCAGGGTTTACTCCTAGCTCTGTGTTTAAGAGTAAGCCCCACTTCTAATGGGACCTGGGGGAACAATTTGGGGAATCAGGGACTGAACCTGGGTTGATCACATGCAAGGCAAACATTCTACTAGCTATACAAACTCTCTAGCCCACAATCAACTATTTAATTTGTGAGAAAACACAAGAGAAAGGCAGAGACTGGTGATACAAAAAGAAAGAGAAAGAATACTTGAGAAAGAGATGAATAAAGTATGGTACAAATGTGTATGACAGAAAAACTGATGTGCTTGTGCAAAGAAGTAAGAAGACTTCTATTGACTCTAAGTTGTTTACAGTATTAATAAAAGGGGAAGAAAAATCATTTTAGAAGAATTCTAATAATAGAGTACACATACAATGTACATATAATTAACTAATATAATTAATAAAGTCGATATTAATAGAAAATATTCATATAAAAGCATAATAATATTCAATAATGGAGCTACAGTGATAAGTAGAAGAGCACAGGTCTAGAATATATAAAGCCCTGGCTTCACTCCTTGGTACTACATGACACACCAAGCATTGTTTGGTACTGCTCTGGTGACTCATGAACACTCTTGGATAAACTGGGAACCTCTGAGCACTGCCAGACCCATACAATAAATAATCAAGCATATACCTCCAGGTCAAGCAACACAGGAAGTGGCCCTGGCACTGCCAAACTGGGTAATATCTATAAAAATAATCAGTTCGAGTCTCATGGGAAGGGGTGTGGTACCCGGCTCGTCCTTCAGGCCCTACCGAGGTCACGAGTTGCCCCCCATGAGCAGCTCTCCAGCACGGCCATAACACCAGACACACGGAAACCAATCTCGTAATTATCTGGCTCTTTGCAGAAATCCCTCCAGACTTACCTAGTAAAATATCAGAAATACAAAATCGCATGACGTCATATGGTTCTCATAACCAGCTATAGAAAACAAATTATTTCACAATGCCTTTTCTGCAATTCTGATTGTTGGGGGGAAATTCTAAACAATAATGGTGCATCTTTTGTCAAAATAATGAATGTAATCAAGTAGAGAGAGTTAAGTAGAAATCATCTTCCTCACAGGCATTGGGAGGGGTGGGAGGGGGGTATATTGGGGTTCTTGGTGGTGAAAAATAAGTACTGGTGAAGGAAAAGGTGTTTGATCATTGTATGACTGAGACTTAATCTTGAAAGCTTTGTAACTTTTCCCACAGTGATTCACTAAATAAATATAAGAGAAGAAAAATAATAATCAGTTCACCAAGAATAATCAATAATACTTACATCATAGGTTGATAGATTATTGAGAAGAGGATATTCACACAGTCTCTTAAGTATACCACAGATTATGAATGGACAAGTAATCTTAAAAAAGGTGAAAACAACCATAGTAAAATGATTTAACACCAATACTCATAAAGTATTGGTATAAAGTTCTCATAAAGTATATCCCTGATGGGGCATACTGAGAAAGGCATAATATTACTCTTCTAACTTTCTGTTAAAAGTACTTAACTAGCATATAATCCTGAAGATTATATTCCATGAAGAAAGAATAAGAAATAAAAGCTTTGAGTACTTCTGCAAAAGTTCTTGTTTAGACACTTGAAATTTGACATTTGCCATGCAGAAAAGTCATTGTGGACTAAAAAGACTGAAGATGCATGGTAATTATATGCAATGCATGGGCCTAAACAGATTTTGAATTTAAAGAAAAAAATGTCTGTTAAAAAACAATGTTGGAAACTTAGTCCTATACTAAGTTCCTCTATGGCTGGAGAGTTTCTTTTCCATTTTCTTCTACTTTTCAATAAACCTTTCTATTAAAAAAATCAATAGTGGGACAATTGAGAAATTTAGATTATATATGGATGTAAGTTATGTTCATGACTATGTTGTATCAATGTTAGACTTGTATGATAATTCTATTATGGTTGTGTGAAAGTAATATGACAATCTTAGCAGAAGAATGACTTAGTGTTTATCAATGCTTATCTGCTATCAAAATAACTGAAATTAAATATTTATTTCTTGTTTGTTTAAACTCTGAGCCTTATACCTAAGTGTCATGTAGTCTAACCCTAAGTCACATACTTAACCCTAAAACTGACTCTTTCTTATTTTTTCTGACATTCTAAGCGGTTCTCTGGAGGCCTTGTGGCCCTCTTTTCCAGCAATTCTCAGCCCACACCTGACAGTGCTCAGAGGACCACGTGCTTAACTAAGATTGGTTACACACAAGGTTTGGTACCTTAACCAACCTCTGTACTATCTCTGTAGTTGTGCAACTGAGTCTTACATGACACTGGTGGGGAAGGGTGCAAATATAGCCAGATGGTTCATCTTCTAATAAAGGCAAGAATGTCTGAGACCATGCAAGGCCGTTTGTGAGTATTCTTGTATGAATGAGAAAGAATCCTACATTGCATTTGACATTATACAGATGAGGTATAAAGGGAGTGTCAAGGCATAAAAGGACATTTGAAAAACAGAAAAAATGAGAAGAAAAAGGAGAGGATAAAACATATAATCTTCCTCAACTAGTTAGTGCTAGCCCATTCCTGAGGAATACTGTGGTCTCACTGAGTCACTAACCGGTTCTGATGCAGCCTACAGCCACCAGCCACCACTCAGGCACTCGAGGCAGAATCAGAGCCAGACGGTCCCCCTGTCGCAGGCCACAGGTCTGTGTGAAGACATTGGCTGCACGGCGGGTCAACTCTGCCAACTCTCCGAAAGTCCATTTGATTTCTTTTCCTTCATTATTCACCCACCACATGGCTGGGCTTGACTTTCTCTTGCCCTCCTGGTCAAAATCAGACACCAAGTGTTATTTCGTACTTCAGAGGCAAAGGGCACTTTGATCAATCCATCATCACAATTCAGTGTGACCCCAGGTCAAGGACCGAGATCACATTCCAGAGCTTTTAGAGAGCCCGGGAAGTGGGTGAGAGGAGGTTTCTTCTGGCTTCTCTTGTTACACTAAATCACGTATGAATGTCATCGCATCCATTGAAGACTTAACCGTTCCCTTGTGTGTCCTTATTCCCTATAGATAAAGGGTGTCATTTTGTGCCATAGTTATTTCATTTATAAAATGGAAACAATACTACTACTTAGAATATAATAAAGTTTAAATTAGTTATTTATGTGAGTAAAGTGTATGTGGAAATGATGGATAATAAGTTCTCATTACATTATTATGACTATTGTTGCCAAAAATACAAAGGAGAGTAATTAAATTCTCGAATTTGGGGAAGAATTTTTTTTTTTAAATTTAGGCAACTCAACTCTAAAGGTGAAATCACCGAGAAGTTAGATAAAAAAAAAATTTCAGACATTCATTCCTTCATAGAACAATCAAGTAAACAACACCAAACTTAAAATTGCATTGTGAACCCCTGTGAAAATTTAGACTCAAACTGCCGTATAACCCAAAGAGTTCTCAGTAAACTTAGAATCGAATTCCCATATGACCCAACAATTTCACTGTTGGCATCTATCTCCGGGACATAAAAACACTCTTTCAAATGATCATCTGCACCTCATTATTTATTGCTGCACTCAGCACAATAGCTAAGCTATGGAATTGACCTAAGTGTCTAGTGACAGATGGCCAGAAGTAATGGGTGAGCAGGCATCAGAGCTTCAGTCATACGGGCGACTAGTAGAACCATATATTCAAAGCACTGATTCAACAAGACTGAAAACATGAGATCCAAAACATGCAACCACTGACACTTTGTAATATCCCTGTCAAGTTGACAGGAAGGAATGGGGTGGGGGTTGGGGTGGAGAGAGAATATGGGAACATCGGTTGACAGAAACTGACACTGGTGATGGGATTGGTGTTGAAATATTATATGCCTAAAACTCCACTACCGATAATTTTGTAAATCACAATTCTTTAATTAAAAATATTTTTAATAGCATTGCGAGAACTCTCGAAACAGCCAGAGTCTAGGATCTTTACCAACCAATAATGTGCAGACAGTAAAATGCTATTCTTAAAATCGCAGAGAATTTTGTGATGAGTCTGCTCACCCTAGTCTTAGACTTCTTCTGGGGTTATGCAGCATAGCCAGAAGGAAGTAACCCTATTGTCAACCCCTTCCTTGGGACAGAAGCAAATGATGCACCTTGTTTGTGATGTTCTGACTTGCCTGGGGGCTTCTTTCACGAACTTGCTTCTATGTGATCTGGAACCAGAAGTGACTAGAGACATAGTTTGAGTACCAGAGTGCAGATATTTGCAAGCACGAGAAGGTAAACCAGAGTGTAAGAGAACAGCTGCAGACCTCTGACCAACTAGGGTTAAGTGGCCTCTTGGCAGACAGGGATACAATTTAAAAAAAAAATCTCAGGTTCCCAAAAGAACCAGAGATGCCAGAGATGAAACTTGTCAGAAAATTAATAAAATTAAAATCAGTTATGTATATGGAGGAAACTGGGAGAAGAACATGAACGTACGGGGGGGAAAAGCACAGGCCAGAAAAGAGGTGAACAGATGAAAGATTTTTAAATAAGAAAATTAATGAAGTTCTTTCACTGCTTGGAGCCAACATGAAAATACTAAGAGCAGTGATCACTTTCTTCTAGCATCCAAGTATTGTGCTAACAGAGCATATGGAAACAGGGTCCATCCAGAGGAGCAAACCAAATCTCCAGAAACCAGCCGCAAACCCTTCCTTTACTAAACACATACTTTAGAATGGCTGTCTTGGGGCTCGAGGGATACCACAGCAGATAGGGCGCCTTGCATGTGTCCGACCGCGTTCGATTCCCAGAATCGCATATGGTCCCCCAGGCACCGCCAGGAGTAATTCCTGAGTGCATGAGCCAGGAGTAAACCCTGTGCAACGCTGGGTGTGACCCAAAAAGCAAAAGAAAAAAACAACAAAAACAAACAAACAAACAAACAAAACACCCGCTGTCTTCAATATGGCACCGAGCTAAAGAAAAACACAGGAACTAAGTAAGAATATCAACAGAGATAAAATTACTTTTAAAAAGATCTCAAAGGAAAGTCTAGCTCTATAAAAATATAATAATTGAATTGAAAATTTTACTAGAGGGGCTAACAACAGATTTGAGCAGGCAAAAAATAGATCAGTAAAATGGAATACAAATTATTGAAAATTATTGAGTCTGAGAAACAAAAAAAAATTAAAATGTGAAAAATATTTAAGGACTTACGGGACAGGATTAAGTAGAATAATATACCTCTTTAGGAATTCATAGGAGAACAGAGAGAAAAACTGTACATAAGAACATTTCTGACCTGAAGAAATAATGGTTGAAGGCTTTCCAACTTTGTGTAAAGACAAAAATAAGTGTTTCAATAAACTCTGAGGTAGAAAATTCAAAGTGATCCATACCAATACACAATATAACCAAACTTAAAAAATTAAAGACAAAGAATCTTGAATGTATCAGGAAAATGACTCAATATGTATGGGAAATCCTTAAAAAAATTATCAGTGGCTTACAGACCAGGGGCAGTAAGTTTATAAATTTTAAATGCTGGGAAATATATCTGTGGACCAAAAATCTTATATTGGCTGGAGCGATAGCACAGCGGTAGGGCATTTGCCTTGCATGTGGCCAACTTGGCCGACCTGAGTTCGATTTCTCCACTCCTCTCAGAGAGCCGGCAAGCTACTGAGAGTATCTCGCCTGCACTGCAAAGCCTGGCAAGCTACCTGTGATGTATTCGATATGCCAAACACAGTAACAACAAATTCTCACAATGGAGACATTACTGGGCCCGCTAGAGAAAATCGATGAACAACAGGAGGACAGTGACAGCAACAGTGACATTACATAATCACAGATCACAGATCACTGATCATCCTGTTATTCGTCGATTGCCTCGAGCAGGCCCCAGTAATGTCTCCTTCATCCTGGCCCTGAGGTTATATTCAAAGCTCTTTAGGAGAATGAGACCCATCATTGTTACTGGTATTTGGCATATTGGGTATGCCACGGGGAGGTTGCCAGACTCTGCGGTGTGGGCAGTCTCCTGCTCCCACGCCTGGCTATTCCTTGCTGGGGCCCCTTGGAGGGGAGTGGGTTGAGCTTTCCTCCCCGCCCTGGCCAGGGCCCCGGCAGCCAAAGACCCCCAAGACCAGCCACCACCATGCTGAGACCACTCTCTGCACACCTGAAGGTACCGGCAGAGGGACAAAGCCACGTGGGTTCTGGGGCCGAGATCTCCAAGCCTACTTGGATTGGAGTTGAGCATCCTCCACCCAGATCCTCCAAATTCCAGTAGGCGGGGGTCACACCCACCAACTGGCCCCCTGGCGCCATGTAATCCCATCAGTGGCCAAGACTCTGAGACTATAAAAACCAGCTCCCGGAGGAGAAGAGCGCAGTCTCCTGCCCCCACGCCTGGCTATTCCTTGCTGGGGCCCCTTGGAGGGGAGTGGGTTGAGCTTTCCTCCCCGCCCTGGCCAGGCCCCCCCCCCCCCGGCAGCCAAAGACCTCCAGGACCAGCCACCACCATGCTGAGACCACTCTCTGCACACCTGAAGGTACCGGCAGAGGGACAAAGCCACGTGGGTTCCGGGGACGAGATCTCCAAGCCTACTCGAATTGGAGTCGAGCATCCTCGAAAACCAGCAAATGTGGCCACGCAACATCTTATTATGACATCTCATTCCTACTTTGACATTACATAATGGTCCAATTATAAAAATATAAACTTATTTGCTAGAGATAAATACATAGACATGTGAAAAACAAATTTTGGAATAGTTTCAGTTCATAACTCCACTTTTTATTCTTTCACTGTATTTAAAAATAAAAAGATTTAAAAGAATTATAAATATATATTAATAAACATGTAACATACAAAGATGTAATGTGAGATATCAATTTAATAAAATGTGGAGAGGAGAGAAAAAGATATAGGTTAGATACATGAAGTTAAATTTGTTCAAAATAGGTTTTTGTGGGGGCAAGGAGATAACTCAAGCTGTAGAGCACACACAAAGCCCTGAGTTTGATTCCCTAAAAAGTGTGACACTATAAGAACGTCTTTGGATAGTCCTGTGCTCCCTAAATATTGTCACATGTAGCCACAGGTACTAAATTTTTTGGATATATTCTCTTTAAAAAATTTTTGTTTTCTGAATCACCGTGAGATACAGAGTCATAAAGCATTCATGGTCAGGTTTCAGTTACACAGTTATAGAATATTCCAACACCAATTCCTCAACCAGTACACAATTCCCACCACCAAAATCTCCAGTTTCTCTCTTGCTACCCACCCCGCAGCCTGTCTCTTTGTCAGGCACTTTCCTTCTCCCTTCCTTCCTCCCTCCCTCCCTCCCTCCCTCCCTCCCTCCCTCCCTTTCTGTTTCTGTTTCTCTCTGTCTCTGTCTCTCTCTCTGTCTGTCTCTCTCTCGCTCTCACTCTCTCTCTCCCTCCATCTGTCCCTCCCCTCCTCTCCTTTTGGGGTTTGCAATACAGATACTGATACTGAGAGATTATCATGTTTGTTCCTTTACCTGTTTTCAGCGCACAGTTCTTATCCAGAGTGATCATTTCCAACTATTTTGTCATAGTGGTCCTTTCTCTATTCCACCTACCTTCTCCTCCAGTACCTGAGGCAGGCTTTCTTTGGATATTTTCTAAAGCCACTAAAGTAGGAAGTTGAACAGAAAAGACTTCAGTTGGATTCATCCTCAAAGGAAGATGGATGACATACCTTAGCAATAGGTGGTCTGTTCCTCACCCTCTGTGTGTAGACTGAAATAAAACCCAAGTTTGTTGAGACAAACCCCAGACTTACATTCTGTTAGTTGAAGGTAAGAGTTAAGTCTGACCTCAGGTGCACATATTTCCTTGGTACATGGTACCCAAACACATGTTGCCCGCATACCCCCCTTGAGATGTGTACTTTCATAATTTATCATTGGGATGTGTATTGGTACTCTCTCTCTTTCCACTCTGGAGAAGCCCACACTCATTCTCTCTCTTTATTCCAATGGGGTTTCTTTCTTTTTTAAAATAATATTTCCCTAAATTTTATGTTATTAAAGCACTTTGAGTTACAAAGTTATTTACAGTTATGCTCCATCATCCATTCCACCACCTATAAACATCCCTCCACCAGGGTTCCCAGATTCCCTCTGCTACCAACTCTACCCCCTGCCTCATGCCCCAGTCCCAGCCCCATTCTACCATCTTGACAGGCACCTATAAGTTTGGTTATTAAAGTTTGGGTCCTGTGGGTTTAGTATTGTTGACTCTGTGGTTTGGATATTTAACTCTATCATCCCTTAACACCATCAATGTACCTGAATCCCCTTGACCCATGCCCTTGTTGATTCTCATCTATCTCTTATCTCCTTCCCCTTCACTCAATTTCCCCCTTCTCCTCCCTGTTTTCTGGGGCCAAGGGGGATCTAGGCGTCCCTCATTTAAACCATTGCTTCATCTGGGGAACATAAAGTAACAAAATCGGAGACTAATATCCAAGTGTGGCCGAGATTAGTACCAGGAGGTTTGCTCCATGGCTTGGAGGCCAGCCACACATGCTAGGGGAAAAGGGAGCTCAGATAGAGAAGGGAGCACCAAATAAAGGGTGTGGGGAGGATCCTCCCAGGATGGAAGAAGCATGCTGAAAGTAGACTATAGACCAAACATGATTGCCACTCAATGTCTCTCTTGCAAACCACAACACCCAAAAGGAGAGAGAGAACAAAAGGGAATGCTCTGCCACAAAAGCAGGGTGGGATGGAGGGATGGGAGGTGGGAGGGATACTGGGACCCATGGTGGTGGAAAGTGGGCACTGGTGAAGGGATAGGTATTTGATCATTGTATAATTGAAATCCAAGCACAAAAATTTGAAAGTCTGCAACTGTACCTCATGGTGTTTCACTAATAAAAAAATAAATAAAAAGAAACCATTGTATCTCCTCATCCAGTTACTCTAAATACCACATAGAAGTGATGCCATCCTGTGTTTGTCCTTTTTATTCTGGCTCATTTCACTTAACTTGATATCTTCCCATTTCCTTCATGTTACAAATTGTGAATTGCATGATTTAATTGTTCCTTATTAGCTGCATAGTATTCCTTTGTGTATATATAGCACATCTTCTTTTGAGTGCATTATTATTATCTCTCTTTCCCTCCCTCTCTTTCCCCTTCCTCAAAATTTCTAAATAAAGCTTAAATACTGACATTAAAATGCTGACCTTGTGATTAGAACTTGCGCTTGGTTATAGTGTATGATGCTAAATAACCCAGTAACTCTCACCTGCCATCTTCATTCTTTTATTTTCTTACAGCACTAGATGTGTTCAGGGACCACAGCTCCAGTGCTCAACCCAGATATGTGGGTTCAGCCTGGAAGTGCTCAAGAGGTTACTGTAGTGGTGCTTGGGATCACGAGAGCCAAACCTGATGGCGTTGGGGATCAAGTGCGAGACCCAACATGCTAGTCACATGCTCTACCACTGGAGTTATCTCCCAGGTCCTGCCACTGTGTTCCTTAAATAAGGTGATCTTATCTACATAGATAACACCATTGAGTTTCAAAAAGGCACGGGAGTGGTCAGACTCAGCATTTTCCCATTAAACAGGTAAAGTGAGACAGAAGCTTCTCTTGGTTCTTTGCTGCTCAGATACAAAATAAAACTAGTGAGGCCTCTTCTATTCTCACCCCAGTCAAAAAGCCCTCCTCACCTTCTCCATCTGAGCCCAGTAGTCCAGCATATCCTTTGCAAAATTAAATTCCTTGGGTCTATACTTGTCATCCCATCTTGGGGCTCCAATTCCAGATAATGACTGCAAGCGCAGGCACTGAGAGGCAGGATGGAAGCCATAGAAAGACTTGTGGATGCTCCGGATGATGCAGGATCTCATCAGCCACTGCATGGTGAACTAGTCCTCTGAAAGCAGGCACAGAATTCCCAAGTCACCACCTAATATGGGAGGACAAGGAATAATGGGTTGTTCATAGAGCACAAATTTCCTCCACAAAACACAGCCATGGGGGGCTGGAGCGATAGCACAGCAGGTAGGGCATTTGCCTTGCACGAGACCTACCCGGGTTCAATCCCCAGCATCCCATATGGTCATCCAAGCACTGCCAGGAGTAATTCCTGAGTGCACGAGCCAGGAGTAACCCCTATGCATCACCGGGTGTGACCCAAAAAGAAAAAAAGACACAGTCATGTGTCTTGTTAACTGACAAAATCAACAGCTTTCTTTCAGCTATTGTTTGGATTTAGGTCAGTATGTCTTTTACGAGCTGAGGAGGTACAGGCAGAAAATGATAGAGAATGAAGGTATCTTTCAGATGAGGTTCATACATCATCCTCATGGGGTTTTCTTCAATTTCACTCCCTTCCCCGGGATTTAAATGCAGAATGTAGCCACATGGCTATTCCAATTATGGTAGAATTTCACCATTTCAAATGCTCTATTCTCATGCCTCCACAATTCTGCAAAACTATCTTCTCATTCAGCCCAATGTTCTCATGAAAAAAGTCATATTCTTAGATTAATTCTGATAAAGTGGATTGGTCCAGATCAATCATTTCCCATAGGTTTGTTTTCATGGTCACCATGCAACTTTGCTCAGGGGTTCAGGAAAACTCTGAAAATGCTCTTCCCATTTATGGAATCCTAAGGGTCGCTTCAGTCTTTGGGTGTGGTGGTGCTCAGGACTCTTTGCAAAGTTGTTATTTGCCTACAGGAATATTTTCTGACCTCTATTGTGTGTATTTTTCTTAAAAATTAACATGTTTCTCCAAGAGGCAGCTAAGCATAGAGGCTTCCCCCTTCATTCTTTCATAGATCATTAACATTTAAGGCAGTTAGCTATTGGCTAAATGTTAAATATTGCCATTTAGCTATTGGCTTTCAAATATCAGTATAGGAGTGGGAATATAGTTCAGAGGTAGAGCACTTGCATTACCTGTGTGAGGCCCTGGGTTTAATACCTATCACCACACATAAAAAATTCATAAGGCTCCAGAGAGATAGTTCAATAGCAGACACTCAGGCTTTGTGTGCCTGAGATTGAATCTATATTCAATCTCCAGAACTGTGTTGTTCCCTGAACACTGTCAGGAGCTACCCCTGAGCAATGAACCAGAAGTAGCCCCAAATACTACCAGGTGTGGCCCCAAAATCATCACTGTATCATTGTATCACTGTCATCCTATTCTTTGATTTACTTGAGCAGGTGCCAGTAACATATTCATTCATCCCAACCCTGAGATTTTTAGCAGCCTCTCCTTACTAGTCTTTCCCCATGTATTGAAGGCTCTTTCAAGGTCAGGGGAATGAGACCCATTATTATTACAGTTTTTGGCATATGGAATACACCACAGCTAGCTTTTCAGGCTCTGCCATGCGGGCGGGATACTCTCAGTAGCTTGCTGGGCTCTCTGAGAGGCATATATATTCATCTATCATGTATGGTGTGGTAATTATGGAAAATGGGTGAGGAGTGTCTTATGATGTGTCGCGCAGCCAAAATAGTGGCCGAGCGGTCCAGGAATATGTTCACTCATATGTGAAGCTCGGCCCGAGTGTGTGGAAAGTGACTGGAGCGGGGCGGCAGTTGGGTAGTGGAGGTCGGCTGCTAGAGCTGGGTCCCTTGGGGCGAGGAGGACGGGGAAGGCTCCCACCCGCTCCCTTCTGGGGTGCCCCGAGTGAAAACAGCCTGGTGCAGAGTCCCCAAATCATATTTTTTTCCTTCTTATATTTATTTATTGAATCACTGTGGGAAAAGTTACTAAGCGTTCAGGTTTAAGTCTCGGTCACACAATCTCTCCCTTCACCAGTACTAACTTTTCACCACCAAGAACCCCAATATATCCCCCAATGATCAAACACCTCTCCCTTCACCAGTACTAACTTTTCACCACTAAGAACCTCAATATATCCCCCTTCCTACCCCTCCCAATGCTTGTGAGTCAGATGATTTCCACTTAACTATTCTCTACATTGATTACATTCATTATTTCGACAAAAGATGCACCATTATTGTTTAGAATTCTCCCCCCCCCCCAACAATCAGAATTGCTGAAAAGGCATTGTGAAATACTTTGTTTTCTATAGCTGGTTATGAGAATCATATAATCTCACGTGGCCACAATAGCAGCCTCATGATTTTGGATTTCTGCAAGGAGCCAGATAATTACAAGATTAGTTTCTGTGCATCTGGTGTTATGGCTGTGCCGGAGAGCTGCTCGTGGGGGGCAACTCGTGACCTCAATAGGGCGTGAAGGATGAGCCAGTACTGCCCCCCTTCCCATGAGACTGCAGTTGCCTCGTCACCACTGGCTCATACCTGGTTTTCCAAGAAGCTGTGAGGCAGCGGCTACCTTGTATGCGGTCCAGATGCATTTCTGCCAAAAGCCGCTGGGTTTCAAGATTTGTTTCTGAGTCTCTGGGATCATGGCCATTAATTAGCTTGATCAGGAGCCAGAGAAGCCATTTGTAGTCGGCGACTTGGGGTCTCACTGGGATGGGGAGGAAAGGGCTGGTTCCACCCCCATCTGGTGAGGCCCCACTTGTCTCATCACTGCAGGCCCAAACCTGACTGTCCATTGGCCTCTGGAGGATGGTGGTCACCAGGCCGCCAGGGGAAACAGGTCAAGGCGCAAAACCTATTCCCACCTGGAGTGGCCCAGTGCCAGTAACCTACTGCAGGAACAGTACTCATTTCTGCCAAAAGCCTTGGGTTCCGAGATTCGTTTCTGAGTCTCTGGGATTATGGCTGTTAAGCAGTTCTATCAGGAACCAGAGAGGCCTTGCCTCCAATTATATAGCTGAGCTCGAGGTGGTTTGTGGGTGTGTCTCCCACATACCGAACTTTTGGCTATATACTTTCTTGATAAACTTTACCCCCAAGTTTTTGGGGTCTGGCCAAAGGCACAGCGGCAATTTTGGGGTGTCTGAAAGCCTGATGGTGCCATCAGGCTGCTGATGCACTCGCCTCACAAGTACAAACTGACCTGCTGGCAGCACCATACCCCCCAAAAATCATATTAACAATAATAAGTACAGTGCAATTTAGCTATTGGCTTTCAGTTATCTCGGTTTGTCATTATTTTCTTTTTGTCTTCTACATATTTTCTTCTCTTACAACTTAACATTTTAAATATATTTTTAATATTGATATTTATTTTTATTGAATCATCATGAGATAGAGCATTACAAAGCTGTTCATGATTGGGTTTCAGTCATATAATGGTCCAACACCCATCCCTCCACCAGCGTCATTTCCCAGCACCAGTGTCCCCAGGTTCCCTTCCACACTCCCAAAACCAACCCCCACCCCAGCCTGCCTCTCTGGCAGGCATCATTTAGTATTTTGATTTTCCTCTCTAGTTTATTGTATTTGTCTTCCAGAGATTTTGTTCTAAAGTATCTCGGTTCTGCAGTCTATTGAGTATATTGAACTAAGTTCCCTTTCAATGGGACAGGATTTTATCTCTTCTCTTCCCCAACTCCCAACCCCATGCTATATAACTGTGATCTATTAGTACTTTTAAGTGAATGCACTTTTATAAGATTTTCTTTCGGTGCTGGAGCCATAACACAGCAGGTAGGGAGTTTGCCTTGCACGCAGCAGACCCGGGTTTGATTCCCAGCATTCCATATGGTCCCCTGAGCACCACCAGGAGTAATTCCTGAGTGCATGAGCCAGGAATAACCCCTGTGCATTACCGGGTGCGACCCAAAAAGCAAAAAAAAAAAAGATTTTCTTTCTTTCAAGGCCAATTTGGTGATACTGAATTGTTTTAATTATATGTAAAATGTTTTACCTTTCTTCTATTACAGATGGAAATCTTGGGGTGTGGGGGTGGTATTCTTGCTTAAATCTGCTGTTTCATTTCATCCTTTACAACTTTAGAAAACCTCACAGATACTTTTCTGGGGTTTCATTAGTTGTACTTTGTTTTTTTTTTTTTTCCTGGATTCAAGACTGCATGTAGTCTTCTGCTGTTATCATTTTTTATGCTTTAATATGTCTTGGGATGTGCTTATTTTTGTTTATTTAGATTCTTTATCCTCTTTTTTTTTACTTTTGGTGGTGTTGGTGGGATTATTGTTTGAATACTGAATTGCTGTAACAAATCCTCATGAACAACTTTGTAAACCACAGTGTTAAAGTGGGAAAAATATTAAAAACATTTAAAAATTAAAAAAGCTTTACTCAATTGTAGGATAACATTACTTTGTCCTCTCTCCCTTGCTACAAGGAGCTGAAGTTTATCAGGTCACACCCATCAAAGTGCTCCCGAATCACTCCCGTTCTTTTCTTTATCTGTAACCACTTCTCTATGCTCTCGTCCCCAAACAGTTAATCATCTTATTCCCCTAATCAGTTTCTGTTAATTTGTAAGGTCAGATCTTTCTAGGACACTGAACTTATTGTAAGTTAATATTGCCTTTCTCCTCTCCTTATATCTTTTGAATAGTTTACTTTAAAGCAATGTCCTTTTGTATAGACACAAGAAGATAATTAATATTATGCTTTTGTAACTTGGGATTTAATTGGCTTCGAATATTATTCATTCCCGGGCATCTGCTTTCTCAATGTAAGCCTCAGTTGCCCTCACTTCCTAGCCTCCCAAAACCAGGGTCCTGATGAGGGACTGGATGGAACCAGGGCAAGCAGTAAGCAAGCAGTAAGTTATGTGCCCTGGCATCAAGATGGGCCTGGCCAAAGGTGCCACAATTTTTAACTATAAGAGCTTGATCATGACAAATACTGTCATGATCCAAAAATAACAATGAGACTAGGACCCTGCTAGGGATAGAAAAGACTAATCTGGCCTGAGCACTGTAGTCTGAGATTGAGATGACCCCAGGAAAGCAATTCTATAAGCTTAATGCATCTCTTACTGTCTTAGTACAAAATGATTGGTATTATGAATACTTATATGTTTGTCACGGGGCTGGAGCGATAGCACAGCGGGTAGGGCATTTGCCTTACAAGCGGCCAACACGGCCGACCCGAGTTCGATTCCTCCACCCCTCTCGGAGAGCCCGGCAAGCTACCGAGAGTATTCGATATGCCAGACACAGTAACAACAAAGTCTCCAATGGAGACGTTACTGGGCCCGCTCGAGCAAATCGACGATCAACGGGAGGGCCTTTACCTTTACCTTTATATGTTTGTCGGACAAGGAGAGGAGAAACACACCCATGGGATTCTGCCCTTGGGTGGGTGGTCCTGCTGAAAGAGAATCTCTCCCTGAGGGAAAGAACTTTACCCCTATTGATTGTGACCACACCTATATGTAAGCCCAGCCCCTCTTGGTTTGGGGACTTAATGAGACTGTAAGAGTGGACTGGTGGGTGAAGATCAGATCAAGATCCGGAGCCAGAGCCAGAAAAGAGGGGTTCCAGATTAAGGCTTGGGAAAGAAGGAAAGAGAGAGAGAGAGAGAGAGCAGGGAAGTATGATGGACCGTGGAGAGAATAGCAAGGAGGACAGAGAGAGAAGAATGTAAAAGAAGAATACAGGAGCAGGCACGTGGAGAGAGAGCCTAAGCTGTGAGATGGAGCGGAGAGATGTGCGGGAGAGACAGGAGGAGATGGGAATGAGAGGCAGTGAGAGACTAGAATGGGAGGCTCAGGGAGACTGGGGCAGGTGCGTGGGGAGAATGGAATAAACGGCATCTGATCAATTAACCGACTTGGCCCTCGTTTCATCCACTGTCTGCCCCATGTCCCGGGATGCCCCGGCTTGGGGAGCGGCCCTGGGCTGCCCAGAACCTGAGCCGCCAGGGGAAGAGCCTTTGGGGCCACCCCTGACTGCCCTGGGAGTTTTTTACACTCAATATTTTTCCAGGAAGTTGAAAGTTGTAATTAGTTTAATTAGAGTGAAATTAAGAGTCAAATTAATTAATTCACCCAATTAATTTGAATGTTGTTCCCACCCTTGCCAGACCCCCATTTTATAGAGCAGGCATAGGATAAGATGCACAATTTTTGTCAACAGGGTTATATGAATAGCTCAATTTAAAAGTTTACTTATCATTTTGAGCCCTGGGTCTCAATACTAAAGTATGTCTCCTTTTAGCACTGTCAATGTACAGAACCATTTCTTTGTCTTATCAGAGCACATGCAGTTAAGAAAGTTCCTACTATATAAGCTATCCTATACCTGACAGTCAGATATATTTCCTTTGGCTTTCAGACGTGAAGGGAGAACGTTAGAATTTTCATGATTTAAAATTTGGAAGATTTTATTTAAAAGTCCACTGTCATCCTACTCTTTGTAATATATCATTTTTTCTCTGGCTGCTTTTAATATTTTCTCTTTATGACTTTTCAAAAATCTGTATGGTATTCTTTGCTGTGATTTACATAATGTGTCTTTGCTGTTTATTGAATTTCTTGGCTACATTTTGGGTTTGTTTGTTTGGGGGCTACAAAGAAAAGTGCTCAATATGCTCAGGGATCACTCCTGGGGTTCCAAGGATCGAACCCAGATTGGCCATGTACAAGGCAAATGCCCTACCTTCTGTACTGTAGCTCTGGCCTCCTGGGTTTGTGGTATTCATCAGTATGGAATAAATAATATGCCCCCTTATTGTTTTTTTATTAGTGAAACACCATGAGGTACAGTTATAGACTTACAAATTTTTGTGCTTGGGTTTCAATTATACAATGATCAAAAACCCATTCCTCCACCAGCGCCCATCCTCCACCACCACGGGTCCCAGCATCCCTCCCACCCCCCATTCCCCCCATCCCACCCTGCCTCTGTGGCAGAGCATTCTCTTTTGTTCTCTCTCTCCTTTTGGGTGCTGTGGTTTGCAAGAGAGGCATTGAGTGGCAATCATGTTTGGTCTATAGTCTACTTTCAGCATGCTTCTCCCATCCTGGGAGGATCCTCCCAACACCCTTTATTTGGTGCTCCCTTCTCTATCTGAGCTCCTCTTTCCTCTAGCATGTGTGGCTGGCCTCCAAGCCATGGAGCAAACCTCCTGGTAGTAATCTCGGCCACACTTGGGTGTTAGTCTCCCATTTTGTTACTGTATGTTCCCCAGATGAATGCAATCTTTCTGTGTCTATCCCTCTCTTTCTGACTCATTTCGCTTAACATGATACTTTCCATGTAGTACTGATGTAGGCAGGTAGATAGGGAAAGGCTCTCTGCAATGAAACAAAGTCTCATAGAAGAAGAATTCTAGGACCGACCCATCCTGTGGAGACAGAGAATAAAGACTTGATAAGACCATCCCCACACCCTGAAGATATGGGCCTCCTCCCCATGAAATTCCTCCTTTCCGAAAACCCCCTTTCAATCCAGTTAACCCCAGCGACCCAGCCCCAAGGAGATTCCAGAACATTCTGAGTCGGAAGGATCTATAAGAACCAGCTCGAGAGCCCACTTGGCGCTCTCTCCACCCTCAGAGAAGCCCGCATTCCCTCTGGACGCGTTACTCTCTCTCTCTCTCTTACTCTTCATTCCTCCACTTATCTGCTTATCCCTTTCTCTCCCTCTCCAAAAGCCTCCAAATAAAACCTGTTACTTCACTGCTCGTCTACTCCTGAAATTCTTTTCTGCGAGCGAGACAAGAACCCCAGAAACCTCGGGTAAGGCTTGGGACTGGTCCCTCCTTTCCTGCGAAGAGCAAATTCTCGCCCCAACTTGAGTCTGTGGCTCTCCGAGCAATCGGGTGGTGGGGATTAACTCCCATGCCGAGAAGATCAAGCGGACTTCAGGTGTGGCTTGACGGCCACCTTGTGGGGCTGGCAGGGCTTAGGCCCATGCCGAGCAGGTGCTCACTGCAGACTTTACCAGTCCTAGCCCACCCAGGGTCCCGGGTGGCAGAGGCGGGTGGGGAGAAAGTGATTGTCTTTCTCCTCCCCACTTCACATAAGTCACCCGTGGGGCCCACCGACATCAGATGACAACCACGAAGGGATAGATGCAGTGAAGAAATCCACAAGGAAGGAGGTAATCTGTGGAAAATCTGCTGTGGAGGTATGCTCCCTTGGAAATCTGTAGTGGGGGGAAGGGGGAGGAATGTGATAACCTCTGTGTGAATGTGTGTGTGCATGAGCACCTGATGGTCTCTGCAAAGAGGCACCCCTCCTTTGTTTGTCTTGGGTCATCGTCCACTATGGGAGGAATGGGAGGAAAGCCCAATAGTGTGAAGATTCTGGGAAACTAAAGCAGATCAATTTCCAGACAGAAAATCTCCCCAGTCTAACTAGAAAATCCTTTTCCCCAGCCTAACTAGAAAATCAGCTAGAGGTCATTTGAAATGCTAATAAAGGCAGTCCAGAGGTAAGGCAGAAAGAAAAAAAAAGGGTAAAAGGCAGGTAAGAAGCCTGAGAAAAGCAGCGAACTAGCAGGAAGCAGGGAAGATGTAACAAGCTGAAAAAAGGCAGAACTTTTTCAAGGAGCAGAGTTTTAAGACCACAGCACTAGGTTAGGCTCGGGCACACAGCTGTGGGTCTGCCCGATGCCAGGCCCGCCCAGGGACGCCTGCGGTGGAAGCAGAGGCCATTGGTGGAGACGGTCCAAATCCAATGAGCCTCTTAGTGAAGGCCTATCCACGAGGGGTTAGAGTCCCCTTGGGAGAAGCCAAAGGCCTATCCAGGAGGGGTTAGAGTCCCCTTGGGAGAAGCCAAGGGCCTATCCACGAGGGTTTAGAGTCCCCTTGGGAGAAGCCGAAGGCCAATTTACGGGGGGTTAGAGTCCCCTTGGGAGAGGCCAGAGTAAAGGGGTTCGAGTCCCCTTGGATAGACCTGAAGAAAAGTTTTGCCAAGGAACCATCTTTTTCATAGATTATTGCTTGCAATTAGGAAATATGGGAAATTCTACATCAGTACCTAAATATTCTCCTTTGGATTGCTCCTTAAAACACCGGAAGAGCTTCCAAGTAGGTAGTTTAAATAAGGAATATCTTGTTGACCTCTGTAACACCACGTGGTCTGAGTATAAGTTAGAATATTGGGAAGGATATACAGTAAATGGCAGTTTGCATTACCAGATCATTTTGCAGTCAGATCTTTGCAGGTAACAAAAAAGTAGGATTATCAAAGCAGAGGAGGCAGGAAAAATGCAAGATCATGATACTAGCTCCCTGCCTCAGAACTAGCCTTGGCCAAAATATGGTAACAACTTTGTCATAGTTTATTTTGCCGGCTTATATCAACAAGTAAGGCCCTCCCGTTGATCGTCGATTTGCTGAGCGGGCCCAGTAACGTCTCCATTGGAGACTTTGTTGTTACTGTGTCTGGCATATCGAATACTCTCGGTAGCTTGCCGGGCTCTCCGAGAGGGGCGGAGGAATCGACAAAAGCGCTTTCTTGACCCATTTTTAACAAACAGGAGACTGGCTGGTCAGGCTGGGAAACGGGGAGCAGTGTACCCAATCGGCCGACAGGGCATCTTTGCCTGGGTACTGCTTCTTCCTTTCTCAGTCCATCAGTTTTCTCCCTGCCATTTTTGAAGGGTCAGATCGGTCAACTGCAGATGTGTGCACATGTATGTGTGGTGGTCTTTAGTCAGTTCATTGTCTGTCTGTCTGTATGTCTGTCTGTCTGGAACACTCGCGTGCTGGAACCAGGTTGAAATCAGAAGTAGAAATTCTAGAAAAGTCAGTGATATGCAACTCAGTGATTTAAGGAATGCAGTTGTTTTTGGAACTTGTTAGACAAGGTTTAAAGGAAGATTTCTTATCAGAAGAAAGCAGAATTCTCAATCTAGATTTCTTATTAGAAGAACGTTAATGATTAGTAACAGTTGAAATCCTTTTGAACTTAAGAATCTGTACTATCTAGAAGAGAGAGCTGTGGAACTAGAACCTGAAACCAAAGTGAAATAAAGTTCAGAGAATGCAAGGCTTTATCTTACAAGCCTCAGCCAATTGTAATGAGGAATTTAGCTATTTTACAAACAACAGGGGTACATAAACCACTAAAATAAAGTTTCCTCATATTCATAAATAGTTTTCTTATGTTTCCATAAACATTGACAGTCCAAGTGCTTTTTCTTATGCTAATATCAAAGTTTGAAAAAACCAAAGGGTTTTTTCTGTGTCTGAAAACATGTTTGTATTCTTGTGGAATTGGTAAAAGTATCTGGTGTAGAAAGCTTATGATTTAAATAACTAAGGGACAAGAACTATTGAAATTAAGCCAAAGAGGGTTTTATCATGTTTTATATTAATTGGTGGTTCAAGGGTTTTATGCCGTTATATCAATGCACATATTTGTATCTACATTGGATTAGAATATTTGACCTAGAAAATCTTGTGAGTTGAAATAATGTGGTACATAAAAATAGGTTCATGTTTATTTTAAAACATGAGTTTCTAGAGTTATAAAGTTGATTGCAAAACTTATCCTACCAGTGGTTTTTATTTGATCTCTGAGACTTTTGGTAACTAAAATTTCTAGAGGTACTTAGCAAAGAATTATAAGTGATCTCAGATGTCATCTTGATAGTGTTAAGCTATAGCATTGTGCCTTGGTATAAAGTTTGAGATAAGAATGGAGAATCTCATGAAAATGTGGGAACTTTTACTGACTATTAATCAGCCTATCCTGTATGTGAAAATGCATGCTATTATTATGATAACTTTATTTCATGCCAAGTTTTGTCTCCAGGTATCAACCTAGTCTGACCTTCAGAGAACTTTGTACACAAGTGTGAAATGCTTTCTGTTCTATGGTAATCTGAGTGCTTAATCTTTTGTATTTATGTTTTCCTAGAAATCAAAATTCTAAGATGTCTCTTGGTTAATTTCTAATGTGAAGTGAACTTGTGCCCAGTGAATGTATGTTGTAAGAACTTTAGTTGTGAGCATCTCTAAAGCCTTTTTCCATAACTACAGAACTGATATAATGCTTTTGAAATGGAACTGCAGAGTAGTTTTGTCATGTTAAATGAGATGATTGGTAACTAGTGTTCCAAACTCGGGAGATAGTCAGTTGTGGGATGACTCTTGGGAATATAGACGTGTGTCTTAAATCAGAAAGATAATGGATGGAGATATCGTCCGTGGAAAAAAAAGGAAAGGAATTCTGTTAAAGTGAAGTTGATTTTTAAATGAATGAAAGTTACAGAATGTATGTAAAGGAATGTGTAGAAGGTTTGAGGTTGTTTTAAAGAAAAGGAACTGATCAAATTGTTTTGTTGTAAGAAACTCTTTAAATCACATGCAGAATTGTTCTAGTACCTTTTTGTAAGATCTATGGGAAAGATACTGGACGGATTATCTGGACTCCTGTTATAGTGCTCTTAAGATAATTGAATTTTTCAAAAGTTGCAGGACATCAAGGGTTTTTGACATGGGGTTAAATGAATTAGACATGTTAAACTGTACACTGGACTCCTGGTACAGTGCTCTTATTAATGGGAAGTTAAAGTTTTTCCATGTGGGATTGAAAAACATGTTAAACGGTATGCTTTATGTCTACAGATTTTAGCTTCTCTGACTAGGACCCACAGCAAATGGGTGTATTACATCTCTGTGAGTAAAGTGAAATGCTTGCTTTTCTCTTCTTTTGTACCTTCAGTATGTTTTTTGATGTTTCATGGCACTATGTTGGTTTGCATAAATCCAGATAAGTCTTTCCTCTCTGTAATAGGGTCTACCCCTCATGCAGACAGGAAAAACCAACTATGGGACCCCAAAGCCCTCTTCCAGGGAACAGTCAGGGGATCTGTCTAAATGACAGGAGCAGGGATTTAACGGGTACTGTTTCAAGTACCCTACAAACCTCAGGGCGACCCTACAGGCAGGCCAGCTCAAGGAAAGACCGGAAATCATCACTGCTATGGAGAATGAGGAATCCAGGACTCTGCAATGACTATCTCAGTCTGGGCCTACTCTCAGCGTCAAGGAAAAACCTGGAAACCAGGATTTCTCCCACCCCTGAAGAAGGGATGGGATGGATTCCTTTCTGCCAGGACATCTCTGTGGAAAATGAGGTCCGAAGGCTCGAGGCCATCAATACAGTTCATTGCGGGACATCTTCTGGCCAGGCCTGGGTAACCCTGACGTGCCAGATAAGATTAATGCCACTTTTGGTGTGTCTCCTGTCTTTAGCCGATCCCCAGAATTTCTCAGTAAATAATGGGGTATCCCAAATGGAGAGTTCTCTAATCTTACTGTGTTTATGCAAAAGAACAAGCCAGGTTTGTTTAACTATCTTGCAAAGTTTTAAAATGAAGGTGGAGAGAAAACCATGTTTCTGTAACTTGCTTTTTGTAAGAATCAGATTCTAATTCTACAGAGGTGATTGAATAAATGTGTTTAATCTTGATCTAAAAGGTACCCCTCTTTGGGAAATTTCGATAAAACCTGGTTACTCTCTGTAGGAAAACAGCCTAATCTATAAAGGAACTCAATGTTATACATTCTGTCACTAGTCTGATCAGAGCATTTGAAGCCAGAGCTTTACTAGGATGAAGCTCATCTCAAAGTGCAGAATTGCTTTCCCCCAGTTTGTGAATTGGCCAAAGTGTCAAGAAAGGGCATCTAAACTGGTTAAGTTAGAATGGATTAATAGCTCGTTCTAAAATACTGTGAATTTTCTTTCTATACTTTCTGTATTGCATCTCATTTTCTGTGAACAGTTATTTGGAGAGAACAAGGACACCAGAAAATATTTCCTCTAAGCCAGAATGCTCTGCAAAAGAGGAACAATGGACATTGGAGGTTTCCAAAAGGAAGCTGATGGATGATCTACCAACAAGGAAAGTTACTAACTCCTGGACCAATGCAATGGAATATTATTAAAGGGTTATGTTTTAACACTAGTGAGAACCATCTTCCATGGGAAGGGACTGAACAGCAAGTAAGGTAGAAGTAATTCAGAACTGTGCTTTCTGTGCCATTAATGAACCTAGAGGAAATCCTGAGCCCCCTCTTCTAACACCTGTTCAGCATCAAGGAACTTAGAGGATGATCATCAGCTTGACCTTATGCAAATGATCAAATGCTCATATGTTCAAGGTATAAATATCTGTTGGTTCTTATTGATAGCTTCAGCGTATGGGCAGAAGCTTTTCCAATCTGCACTGAGAAAGCCAGAGAATGGCTTGGTGTTTCTGTGTCCAGTAGAAAAATCTGGACACAGGAAGTCATTTTTCTATCAGCCAAACCTGTGGGTAGAGTTATTCCTTTCCATTATTTTAATGATAGATATGGGTATGGCATTATGTTGCTTTGGTTTATGTTGCTTTAACTCTTGTTTTTTAAGACAGCAAACAACTCTGTCCTTACTGGGTCAGAGGGTCCTCCCAGGGTCTAACCATTTCAAAGTGATATCCCTCAATCTAATCAAACTGATTTTTTCTTTCAGATAACTTCAGGAACCCAACCAATTCATTGCTGAGGGCCACTAAAAGCTGAGATAGTATGAGATTTCACCCCTTGTGTGGGCAGGGCCAGCGCCCCATTGTCAGCATGAAGCAGCTCCAGAAGATGGACCTTCTACCATTTTCCCTTAAAGATTTAAGGTGGTGAAATCTCTAGGGGGGATTTGATGTAGGCAGGTAGATAGGGAAAGGCTCTCTGCAATGAAACAAAGTCTCATAGAAGAAGAATTCTAGGACCGACCCACCCTGTGGAGACAGAGAATAAAGACTTGATAAGACCATCCCCACACCCTGAAGATATGGGCCTCCTCCCCATGAAATTCCTCCTTTCCGAAAACCCCCTTTCAATCCAGTTAACCCCAGCGACCCAGCCCCAAGGAGATTCCAGAACATTCTGAGTCGGAAGGATCTATAAGAACCAGCTCGAGAGCCCACTTGGCGCTCTCTCCACCCTCAGAGAAGCCCGTGTTCCCTCTGGACGCGTTACCTTCTCTCTCTCTCTCTCCCCCGCTTATCTGCTTATCCCTTTCTCTCCCTCTCCAAAAGCCTCCAAATAAAACCTGTTACTTCACTGCTCGTCTACTCCTGAAATTCTTTTCTGCAAGCGAGACAAGAACCCCAGAAACCTTGGGTGAGGCTTGGGACTGGTCCCTCCTTTCCTGCGAAGAGCAAATTCTCGCCCCAACTTGAGTCCGTGGCTCCCCGAGCAATCGGGTGGTGGGGATTAACTCCCATGCCGAGAAGATCAAGCGGACTTCAGGTGTGGCTTGACGGCCACCTTGTGGGGCTGGCGGGGCTTAGGCCCGTGCCGAGCAGGTGCTCACTGCAGAATTTACCAGTCCTAGCCCACCCAGGGTCCCGGGTGGCAGAGGCGGGTGGGGAGAAAGTGATTGTCTTTCTCCTCCCCACTTCACATAAGTCACCCGTGGGGCCCACCAACATCAGTACCACTTGTGTGTAAATTTCATGACTTCATCTTTTCTAACAGCTACATAGTACTCCATTGTGTAAATGTACCAAAGTTTCTTTAACCAGTCATCTGTTCTCAGGCACTCAGGTTTTTTCCAGATTCTGGCTATTATAAAGAGTGCTGCAATGAACAAACAAGTGCAGATGTCACTTCGACTATACTTTTTTGCCTCTCTGGGATATATTCCCAGGAGTGACATTGCTGGGTCAAATGGGAGCTCAATTTCTAATTTTTTGAGAATTGTCCATACTGTTTTCCAAAAGGGTTGGACCAGTTGGCATTCCCACCAGCAGTGAAGGAGGGTCCCTTTCTCGCCACATCCGCGCCAGCACCGGTTGCTTTTGTTCTTTTGGATGTGGGCCAGTCTCTGTGGTGTGAAATATGGCCCCTTATTTTTTTCCAGATATATTTTCTGTTCCCTACTTTCTCTGTTCCTCTTCAGGAATTTCAGGTGCACATATCTGACCACTTGGAATCACTCCTCACGATTCATCTGCATATTGTTGTCCCCCAGGACCCCACATCTTTTTCTTGTGGTCTCTTCTTTTCTGGTTTGGTTTTATTATTTCTATTGCTGAATGTCCGTCCCTCTCAGAGAGCCCAGCAAACTACAGAGAGTATTCTGCCTGCATGGCAGAACCTGGCAAGCTCCCTGTGGCATATTCGATATGCCAAAAACAGTAACAAGTCTCACAATGGAGACGTTACTAGTGCCCACTTGAGCAAATCGATGAACAATAGGAGGACAGTGATATAGTAGATATAGTGATATTTAAAAGAATGGAGTAAAATATTTCTATGGATTGGGCCAGAGTGATAGCACAGTGGTCAGGGCATTTGCTATGCAAGTGGCCAGTCCGGGTTCAATCTCCAGCACACATGTGGAGTAATCCCTGAGCACAGAGCCAGGAGTAAGTCCGGAGCACCACCAAGTGTGGCCCAAAAACCAAAACCAAACCCCAAGATTTTTATGGAAATCTTATAATGTTTCTTGGTATCTGAACTGCCTTTCAAGCAGCACCAAGTGATTGGAGCTGAAATTTGACTGCTTTGTTTAAGAAATGCTCTCCAATTTGACATGCATTTACCATTCCCTTTGTGTCACACTCACAGCCACTCTGCTTGCTGAACCTGTGTAGCTACTATGAATATTGGCACTTAAAGAAGATCTAGACCAAGACCCCAGTTGGAGCAGTCAAGTTTTGCAACTGGTTTTAGACACTTGTTTTTCCTGCTACTTTCTCCAACACATACCTTTGTCCACAGACATGGACTGCTTTCGAGCAAGAATTCCCGGTTCCACTGCTCTTAAACACACACACACACACACACACACACACACACGCGCGTGTATATAGATAAACACACATATGTATATATATACTGTCACTGTCACTGTCCTCCCGTTGTTCATCAATTTGCTCGAGCAGGCCCAATAACGTCTCCATTGGAGATGTTGTTGTTACTGTGTTTGGCATATCGAACACATCACGGGTAGCTTGCCAGGCTCTGCCGTGTGGGCGAGATATATATACATATATAGATAAACATACGTGTATATATATAAATGTATATAAAACCTCTAGATAATCCTTTTTTTTTTTTTGCTTTCTGGGTCATACCCAGCAATGCACAGGGGTTACTCCTGGCTTTGCACTCAGGAATCACTCCTGGCGGTGCTTGGGGAATCATATGGGATGCTGGGAATCAAATCCGGGTCATCCTCGTGCAAGGCAAACAACCTACCCGCTGTGCTCTCACTCCAGCTCCTCTGGATAATCCTTAAAATAATCAAGGACAGTGTGAACAATCCTTTAGTGACTAAAGAACAAAAGGAAGGAAAATTAATTAACTCCTAATTATGGGCTGAGTTGCATCTCCTTAAAAACTCATGTCCAAACTCTCCACACCTTAAAATGTGCTTACATTTGGAGAGAGCATCTCTTTTGACTTTGTTTTGTTTACCTCTGGCAGTGTTCAGGGGCTAGTTCCGGTTTGGTGTTTGGGGTTCACTTCTGGCAGTGCATAGTCAATCATACAGTTATGTGATGGAATCTAGGGTACCAGCATGCAAAGCATGTGCTCCAACTCTTGAGTCATCTGCCTGGCCCTGAGAGAGGATCTTTGAAGAAGTTAGGATGAGATCACTGGATAAGTCCTCCTTCAGTAGAACTGTGTCTCTATATCAAAAGGAAATAAGATACAAACATGCAGAGGGGGCAAGTCACGTGAACAATCATCCCCAAGCCGAGAAACTGGGTCTTGGAATAATCAGTCCTGCCAACACTTTGATTTTGTTTTGTTTTTTTGCACACTGCTTTACCAAGCTGTAATAAAAAATATATAACAAATAAGAGAGTCTATGAAATAGATTTAAATTAAAATTGTTTGATGTTGTTTGATGTTACTGGGCCCGCTCGATGTGATTTAAAATATCTTTTGAAGCAACCGGTGCTGGCGCGGATGTGGCGAGAAAGGGACCCTCCTTCACTGCTGGTGGGAATGCCAACTGGTCCAACCCTTTTGGAAAACAGTATGGACGATTCTCAAAAAATTAGAAATTGAGCTCCCATTTGACCCAGCAATGTCACTCCTGGGAATATATCCCAGAGAGGCAAAAAAGTATAGTCGAAGTGACATCTGCACTTGTTTGTTCATTGCAGCACTCTTTACAATAGCCAGAATCTGGAAAAAACCTGAGTGCCTGAGAACAGATGACTGGTTAAAGAAACTTTGGTACATTTACACAATGGAGTACTATGTAGCGGTTAGAAAAGATGAAGTCATGAAATTTACACACAAGTGGCACTACATGAAAAGTATCATCTTAAGCGAAATGACTCAGAGGGATAGACACAGAAAGATTGCATTCATCTGGGGAACATAAAATAACAAAATAGGAGACTAACACCCAAGTGTGGCCAAGATTAGTACCAGGAGGTTTGCTCCATGGCTTGGAGGCCAGCTACACATGCTAGGGGGAAAGGGAGCTCAGATAGAGAAGGGAGCACCAAATAAAGGTTGTTGAGAAGATCCTCCCAGGATCGGAGAAGCATGCTGAAAGTAGGCCCTCCCGTTGATCATCGATTTGCTCGAGTGGGCCCAGTAACGTCTCCATTGGAGACTTTGTTGTTACTGTGTCTGGCATATCGAATACGTCACGGGGAGCTTGCCAGGCTCTGCTGTGCGGGCGAGATACTCTCGGTAGCTTGCCAGGCTCTCCAAGAGGGGCGGAGGAATCGAACTTGAGTCGGCCATGTTGGCTGCGTGCAAGGCAAATGCCCTACCGCTGTGCTATCGCTCCAGCCCGTGCTGAAAGTAGACTATAGACAAAACATGATTGCCACCCATTGCCTCTTTTGCAAACCACAACACCCAAAAGGAGAGAGAGAACAAAAGAGGCAGGGTGGGATGGAGGGAATGGGGGGTGGGAGGGTTACTGGGACCCCTGGTGGTGGAAAGTGGGCACTGGTGGACGGATGGGTTTTTGATCATTGTATAATTGAAACCCAAGCACAAAAATTTGTAAGTCTACAACTGTACCTCATGGTGTTTCACTAATAAAAAAATAAATAAATAAAAATCTTTTGAAATCAATTTAGCTCAGTGGCTTTGGAAGGTCCTAGACTTGGCTTAAATCCCGATACACACTACCTTGGGTTTTTCCTGCAACAGAGATTTTAGTCCACAACTTTCAGAGCTGAAAACATTATTTTATGAGGAAATAAACTTGTTTTCATCGGGGAATCTTAGAGGAGTGAGTCCAATATCTACAATCTGGGTAGTTTGTTCATTGTTTATACCTCTCAACTTGAAAACACAACCTACCATCTGGATTTCTGTAAAAATTAGCAATAATAATCTGTATAAATTATTTAGTTAGCGCTGTATATAATTTAGGAACATTGAGGTAATCTTAACCCTCAGCAAATTCTGAAAGCAACCCCCAGGCATATATTAAAATTAATTTTTCTAATTGAAGCCGGTTCCTTTATATAATGCAAGCTAACTTCTACAGACTAGAATTTTCTTTCAAGTGTTCACCTCTGAATCTCTTTCACACTCTTCTCTACAACTGCCTGATTCAGAGCTGGCTAGCCATCTTGATTACTTTCTAAGCACCCACCACTGATCTAGCTTTATGACAATTATATCACAACTGTATTCTTACTTATCTTTCTCACTCAAGAGCCCTTTCCTCTATTTTTTGAGCCAGGAGAAAGAAGTGGTTCAAAATAGCTAAATGCCTAAGGTCAATCCATGAGGGGACCTTGCCAGAACTTGAAATTGGACTGTTAGATTTTAACTTCAGAGCTCTGCATGTACTTTATTGCCCTGGGCATATACATCATTCTCTCTGTGTGTGTCTCTCTCTGTCTCTCTCTTTCTCTCTCTCTCTCCCCATCTCTCTCTCTCTCTTTCTCTCTCTTTCTTACACACACATACACACAAGCAAACACACATACACAGAGACACACACAGACACACACACATACACAAAGAAACTATCATTCACCTCTGTCTTACCTGTTGATTTTAGAAAACAGCTGATCTAGGTCTTGACTAGTGAGAGAAGACAGAACTTTGCATTTTCAGTTTAAAGGTCCAGGACTGTGCACACAGCAGAGTTTGGCTCCCGAATACAGACTACAGGCGGAGTTGAGAACTTGGCGAGAATCAGATGATTCAGAAGTAGGAGGAGCTTTTTAGAAATCAACCACAGGCTTCTGGAGAGAGACAGAAAATAATTCACCCAATGTCACCTCCAAGTCCTGTAGGGTGACTTGCAATGGAAATAAGCAAGTTCCAGTAATTCTTTGCATCTGATTTGCTCCACAATCCTGACCCTGTACCATCAATGTTTTCGTTTAAATGACAACCAGAAGATAACCAAGAATGAATGTCTGTGTTCTGTGGGCAGAAAGATATGGAGTTAAATCATTTAGCACCTCTTTGACATTCCTCAAACTCATCTCTCTCAGCCACAAGTTTCCTTATTTGTAAAATGGAAATGATGTCAGTGCCACCTATTCTTGTGCATATTCTGTTTTTGTTTGAATTAGATAGAATGATTTGATGAAATCACATAGGACAGTGTTTTCTATAGTCAAAGTTGGCTGTTTTTATAAATAGGTATTCTTAAGAAAACAGTTTTAATTAGCTGCAGCCTTCAGTATGCAAATTCTTGAAGATTTTTTTTTCTTTTACATAGTAAGAAACCCCAGCACAGTTAAGACACATACATATGACCCATAACATAGTTTCATGTGTCTATACCTGTTACAGAGTTTGATAGATTTAATTTTCTCTTTTTCTTGTATTTCTTTGCTTTAAACAATGTTGATTCTCTCTGTCATAAGCTTCATTTGATAATCTTTTATTTGTTTTTCTGACTTTACATAAACACTGTGATTTTCAAAGTTGTTCATAAGACAATTTTTTAGGCATTCAGTGTTTCAGCACTATTCCCATCACTGGTGTGAGGTGTGATCTTTCCTCCACCATTGTCTCCAGTTTCCTATCTTGCCCCCAAGCTTTCCCCCTTAGCAGGCACAAAATAGTTTCTTTTATATTGTTTGCTACAGGGTTGGAGTGATAGCACAGCGGGTAGAGCATTTGCACGAGGCTTGCCTGGGTTCGATTCCTCCATCCCTTTCGGAGAGCCAGGCAAGCTACTGAGAGTATCCCACCAAAGCCTGGCAAGTTCCCCGTGATGTATCCGATATGCCAAAAAAAGTAACAAGTCTCACAGTGGAGACTTTACTGGTGCCTGCTCAAGCAAAATCAATGAACAATGGGAGGACAGTGCCACAACAAGATGTTTAGTGGAATGATCAAAAATAATTCAGTAAAGGAAAATTTGTAAAACTTATTATATCTTACAATGGTGTTATTAAAGTCACTGTCTGAGGATTTTCTGAGCTGTTTGTTGCTATCTGAGTCTTCTGTTATTGTTTTCACTTACTGAGTTTAATGGGCTTCTATGCTACTTTCCCATCCAATTTTCTAGGCTCCTACTGGACTGTCAGTATTGTGGAATTTGGAAGTGTCATGTGGTCCTGTATTCCTGTGCTTCAGGAACTCCAGGATCTGTGGAACTGGGACAATTCTCACTCACCACCCTCCAGAAGCCAGAGTTTTCAATTTGAAGACCTGCATACCTTCGAGTTTCACTGGCTTGGCAACTCTTCTGAGATTAGTCTGGAAGCTGGGAATTTTCATAGTGGAGGCTGTGGGATGTGGGTGTGGCTGCTGGGGACTTGAAGATTTGCTTAGGTCTTGGTTCATATAGTCAGAAGAAGGTCCTTGGACAAGTCCTCTTTGCCTTGTTTTGTGTTTTATTGAATCACCCTGAGATACAGTTACAACACTTTCATGTTGAGTTTCAGTCATACAATGATTGAACACCCATCCTTCCACCAGTTCACATTCTCTACCACAAATGTCCCCAGTATTACCCACCCCTTTTCGGTTGAAACGTAATAACTCCCCCTGACTCTATGGCAGACAATTTCCCCCATACTCTCTCTCTACTTTTGGGCATTATGGTTTTCAATACAGATACTGAAAGGTTACTACATTTAGTCCTTTATCTACTTTCAGCACACATCTCCCTTCCTGAACAATCCCTCCAACCATCATTGACTTAGTGATCCCTTCTCTATTTCAGCTGCCTTCTCCCTCAGCTCATGAGATAGGCTTCCAAGTATGGAGCAATCTTCCTGGCCCTTGTGTCTACTGTCCTTGGGTTCCAGTCTCATATGATGTTATTTTATATTCCACGAATGAGTGCAGTCGTTCTATGTCTGTCCCTCTCTTTCTGACTCATTTCACTTAGCATGATACTCTCCATGACCATCCACTTATACGCTCTTTCCCTTGCTTAATTGCTGATTTTTCTCATCTGTCAAAAGGTTTTTTTTTTTTTTTAAGATTTTCTCCATCAGGTCATTGAAAGGATTGCACAATATAAAGTCTGTATAGCACTGAGTTCAGTCATGTAGATGCTGGATTGATGTTAATGTTGCATTAGATAAGCTTCCATTCTATAATCTTCTATTTTCTTTTATTTAGAGTGCTTGTGGGAACCTGGAAGGAATCTTCAATATCTTGGCCTGGACTTCTAGCACCATTTCCCTTCAACTTCCAGTGAACTTATAATCAATTAGAAAATATATTCCAATTGATTTGGCATAAAACATTTCCACCAGTGCTTACCATCAAAATTTGCTGAAGATATGCAAAAATCCCTGCCAGGACTGAGGGAAACCCTAGTTTCTGAGCTGTCGGTCTTGTGCTTCCTGACCAATTTATTCATGATAAACTTTCTGCTCAAGGTAGGTTTTTATTTTAAGATTGAGGAACTGAGCACTTTGAGCTGGTTGTCCAGTCACAGTAAGCTAAAGATTAAACACCCAGAGTATCAAAGTACAAAAACCCTCTTACTCAAGCAGGAGAGGCAACCACTTTTTTTTAAAATTTTATTGAATCACTGTGAGATAGTTACAAGCTTTCATGTTTGGGTTACAATCACACAGCGATCAAACACCCATCCCTCCACCAGTGCATTCCCCACCACCAATATCCCTGGTGTACCACCCCTTTCCCACACTCCCCCTGCGTCCATGGCAGACAACATTCCCTATACTCATACTCTCTCTATCTCTACTTTTGGGCATCATGGTCTGCAATACAGACACTGAGAGGTTATCATGTTTGGTCCTTTATCTACTTTCAGCACGCATCTCCCATCCTGACCGGTTCCTCGAGCCATCATTTTCTTAGTGATCCCTTCTCTATTTTAGCTGCCTTCTCCCCTTTGCTCATGAGGCAGGCTTCCAGCTATGGAGCAATCTTCCTGTCCCCTGTATCAACCTCCTTAGGAGTCACCCTCATGTTATGTTGTTTTATACTCCAAAAATGAGTGCAGTCATTCTATGTCTGTTCTCTCTTTCTGACTCATTTCACTTAGCATGATACTCTCCATGTCTGTCCATTTATAAGCAAATTTAATGAATTCATCTCTCCTAACAGCTGCATAGTATTCCATTGTGTAGATGTAACAAAGTTTGTTTAATCAGTCATCTGTTCTAGGGCACTTGGTTGTTTCCAGATTTTGGCTGTTGTGAACAGCGCTGCAATGAACATATAGGTACAGATGTCATTTCTACCGTGCCTTTTTGCATCCTCGGGAAATATTCCCAGAAGTGGTATTGTGGGGTCATATGGAAGCTCAATTTCCAGTTTTTGAAGGACTGCCCATGTTGTTTTCCAGAAAGGCTGGACTAGGAGGCATTTCCACCAACAGTGAAAGAGCATCCCTTTTTCCCCACATCCATGTCAGCACTGGTTGCTTGTGTTCTTTTGAATGTGTGCCAATCTCTGTGGTGTGAGATGATATCTCATTGTTGTTTTGATTGAGGCAACCACTTTTGAAAGTTGAGTTGAAATAAGTCAAGAATTGGATCTCAGTTGATGTCCCACTGGCACAGTATCTACAGTCCTGTGAGTGAAAAGACAGGGTCACAGGTCAAGAACTCTGGGTTTTGGTCTGTTTTTCTTTCTTTTCTTAAATTTTTTTTATTGTGTCGCCTTTGATAGACAGTTTCAAAGCTGTTCATGATTGGGTTTCAGTCATATCATGTTCCAACACCCATCCTTCCACCAGTGTACATTTACCACTACCAATGTCCCCAGTTTCTCTTCTGCCATCCACCCCCACCCCACCCCCACCCCCAAGTTTGCCTCCATGGCCGGAACTTTTTTTTTTGTTTTGCTTTTTGGGTCGCACCTGGCGATGCACAGGGGTTACTCCTGGCTCTGCACTCAGGAATTACCCCTGGCGGTGCTCAGGGGACCATATGGGATGCTGGGAATCGAACCTAGGTCAGCTGCATGCAAGGCAAATGCCCTACTAACTGCGCTATTGCTCCAGCCCCTCCATGGCCAGCACTTTTTATCTCTCTCTCTCTCTCTCTCCCTCTCGTTTTGGGCATTATGGCTCACAGTACAGATACTAAGGGGTTATCATGTTTGTTTCTTTACCTACTTTCAGCACACAGTTCTTATCCAGAGTGATCATTTCCAACTATCTTTGTCATGTGGTCCCTTCTCTATTCCAACTCCCCTTCCCCCAAGCACTTGAAGCAGGATTCCAATAATGGACCAATCCTTCTGGCCCTTGTTTCTACTGTTTTTGGATATTAGTCTCACTTGATCACTTGACGTTCCGTTACTCATCGATTTGCTCGAGCGGGCGCTAGTAACGTCTCCATTTATCCCTATCACATGCTAGTGTAGCCCAATGGCGTCTGCTCATTCTAGGAACACAAACAGCCTCAAACTGATCGTTCAGGGTTTTGACAAAGAAGTCTAACCATCTCATAGGTGGGTGGCCACGTGATCTTTTGACACCCGTGGAATCCATCAGTAATGGCTCTAGTTCAGCAGTCATCTCCAAATCTCATTACGCCCATCTGCTTTTCGATGCCTTAGCAAATGAGACAGCGTCCCTGATTCTTGATCATCGATGGAGGTCAGAACTCCAGATTCTTTCTCTCACTTGAGTGAAACGTGATACTCCAAGTTCTTTTAGCTCTTTTAGCTCTTTTGGCTCTTTTAGCTCTTTTCATTCCTCCTTGGGAGACCCGAATATATCTGTACTCATCCTATTTTCATAGGGCCCAGGACTCTGAGGCGTATGTTAATGCAGGAAGAACGGAAAGCAGTCCGGAAAGCGTCCTGGAGTGTGGCGTCAGCTGGGTAGTGGAGGTAGTGGAGGTCTGTCGAACTGCTGGAAGCAGGTAGAGGATCTCTGCTCCCGGGTCCGCTGAGGCTGGAGTCCAAGGTCAGAATGTTCCGCTTTCCCGGCTCTGTGGGGCTTCACCTGTGCATGAATCTTGACCTGAGGGTCTGGAAAGCATCCTGGAGTGTGGGTAGTGGAGGTAGTGGATATTAGTGGATATTAGTCTCATATTATGTTTTTTTTTACATCCCACAAATGAATTCAGTCATTCTATGTCTGTCCCTGTCTTCTGACTCATTTCATTCAGAGGTTCATAGTATTCCATTGTGTAGATGTGCCGTAGTTTCTCTAAACAGTCATCTGTTCTTGGGCAATTAAGTTGTTTCCAGATTTTTGTTATTTTGAATAGTGCTGCAATAAACATTGAAGCACAGGTGACATTTCTGCTGTATGTTTTTGGGTCCCTGGAACTCAGACTTGTTTCAAACGCCGGGCAAAAATGTCAGATCAAAATGGATTAAAGTCCTCAATATCAGACCTGACGGGGCTGGAGAGATAGCACAGCGGGTAGGGCATTTGCCTTGCATGCGGCCGACCCGGGTTCGATTCCAAGCATCCCATATAGTCCCCTGAGCACCGCCAGGAGTAACTTCTGAGTGCAAAGTCAGGAGTAACCCCTGTGCATCGCCAGGTGTGACCCAAAAAAGGAAAAAAATATATCAGACCTGAATCCACAAAGTACATGGAGGAAAATGTATGCAGAACCCTCCACAACATTGAAGCTGAAGCCATCTTTAATGATGAAACACCGCTGGCCAAGCAAGTGGAAGCAAAGGAAAACCAATGGGACTACATTAAACCAAGAAGATTCTGTACCTCAAAAGAAGCAGTGACCAAGATACAGAGATAGCCCCCAGAATGGGAAAAAGGATTTACCAATACCCATCTCATAAGGGGTTGATATTAAATATATATATATATATCTCACTAGTAGAACTTTACAAGGAAAAAAATCCAACCTCATGAATAAATGGGGAGAAGAAATGAACAGAAACTTCCTCAAAGAAGAAATACAAATGGTCAAAAAAGAAACCCATGAAAAAAATACTCTACATTGCTAATCATCAGAAAGATACAAATCAAAACAACAATGAAATATCATCTCACACCACAGAGACTGGCACACATCAAAAAGAACAAGAGTGCCCCCCCGCCCCCACACAAGAGGCTCTCCGGCATGGCCATGGCTCCAGAGGCAAAAGGACTTAATCCAGAGCCCGGCAGCTTGTGGCAGAAAAGTGAATGGAATATGCGTTAAACTAGGCGCATTGCCTCCCCGGGAGGGAAAGGGTGCTCCCCACCCCCCACTCCCCCCAGCATCAAGGTGGCCACCGCCTCAGAGCTTATTGGAAAGCCAGGTATGAGCCAGCGGTGACGGGGCAACTGCAGTCTCATGGGAAAAGGAGCAGTACCAGCTCATCCTTCAGGCCCTACCGAGGTCACGAGTTGCCCCCCACGAGCGGCTCTCCAGCACGGCCATAACACCAGACACACAGAAACTAATCTCGTAATTATCTGGCTCTTTGCAGAAATCCCTCCAGACTTACTAGTAAAGTATCAGAAATCCAAAATCGCACAGCTGTGATAGCGATACCGGCCCATGACATCATATGCTATAGAAAAATTATTTTAACCAGCTATAGAAAAATTATTTCACAATGCCTTTTTAGCAATTCTGATTGCTGGGGGTAAATTCTAAACAATAATGATGTATCTTTTGTCAAAACAATGAACGTAATCAAAGTAGAGAGAGAGTTAAGTAGAAATCATCTGCCTCACAGGCATTGGGAGGGGTGGGAGGGGGGTATATTGGGGTTCTTGGTGGTGAAAAATAAGTACTGGTGAAGAAAAACGTGTTCGATCATTGTATGACCGGGAATTAATCTTGAAAGCTTTGTAACTTTTCCTACAGTGATTCAATAAATAAAAAAGAGCAACCAGTGCTGACGTGGATGGGGGGGAGAAAGGGACTCTCCTTCATTGTTGTTAGGAATGCTGACTGATCCAACCTTTTTGGAGAACAGTGTGGGCAGTTCCTCAAGTAGCTAGAAATTGAGCTTCAGTCTGGTTTTCACCAGCTGTCGACTCTGTGACATTGAGTGGGTTTCTTATCCTTTGTGCAACCGTTTCCTCAGGTCTAACAAGGGCTCATGGTGGAGATGGCAGAACTCTCAGGACTCCATGAACACTTTCATCTCCAAGCCTGTCTCCTAGTTGGAGGGATGCTCTGAATTCCACTTCTGACAGTGAAATCCAGTTAGAAATAAAACAAATCACTTCTGGATCAGTTAAGAATAGGCATGTGTTCTCTACTCTTTTCCCTGTCTTGTGTGTTTGGGGAACCATGTGTGGAGATGGTGAGATTAAAATTTAAAAAAGGGTACACAGGGGGCTGGAGTGATAGCACAGTGAGCAGGGCATTTGCCTTGCACGCGGCCGACCCAGGTTAGACTCCCATCATCCCACATGGTCCCCTGAGCACTGTCAGGAGTGATTCCTGAGTGCAAAGCCAGGAGTAACTCCTGGGCAACGCCAGGTGTGACCCAAAAATGCAAAAAAAAAAAAAAAAGGGCAGAGATGTTATCAGCTTCATTCTCAGAGTAACTTGATGTAGGGAAGTCTCTGACAAGTCACAGCCCTTCACACGTAGTGTACTTCCTATTTCATTAGGTACATCTATTCATCCAACAGATCCTCTATACAAAATTCTATAAATAGAAGAGGTTACAGCTTTTCACATATTGGTCAAGATTACTGCTCTCTAGAAGATCATATTCCAGAGTAGTAGGCATGGAAAATGAAATAAAAAAATTAATTCGATAGACAGGTTGTCTGAATCTCTCCTTGACCTTGTGTCAATTTCAATTTACACTGAGACAAAAGGTAAAAAAGTAAAGGCCCTCCCATTGATCATCGATTTGCTCGAGCGGGCCCAGTAACGTCTCCATTGGAGACTTTGTTGTTACTGTGTTTGGCATATCAAATACTCTCGGTAGCTTGCCGGGCTCTCCGAAACTGAGACAAAGAATCCTAGAAATGACAATATTTTGTTCACAATGTGCCTACTTCTCAGTAAGAGAAAACACAGAAACCTAAGAGACAAAATCTTACTTCCTTAGAAACACACTGGCACACTCAATCTGGTAGACAGAGACTGCTGCTCAGGCCTTCTTTACCTTCAAGTATTGGGGCCTTTGTCCTTCCTTATTTGGATCAAAAGGTGTCGCCTCTGTGCTGGACACAAAAGTCCTCTGTGTTCTTATGAAGGGTCTAATGACTCAAAGGCCTCTGTAGGGTGGTGAGGGGTGGAGTATGTAGGTTGGGCATTCTTCCCAGACACTTGGTCTACTGAATGCCACCAAAAGTTAGTTGTGCTGGTGAAGTTTTGCTAAAAATTTGTCAGAAACAAACAAAAACAACAATGTTCTGAGTTATTCTTTTAATTTTAGAGATATTTGCTATCTCTAAAGACTGAAAATACATATATATATATTCATGCCATCACTATACATATATACATATATTCTCAGCTGCTTACCTTTCTCCATACTGTTTACCATGACCTCTTCTAGCCTCTATATTGTTTATCTGTCTTAATTATTGTCTGCCTCTCCATCCCTCTCCCTCAATGACTAGAGTGTGAGTTTGTGAGAAAGAGGATTTTCTTCTTCAAGTTGAATCCTGGGTTTAAGGTCTGCACCATTGCCCACAGGTTTTGTTGAATAAATATATAAGGCTTTTTGAGCCCCTGGTAGAGAGACTGGCTAATTGCCTACATACTACTGGGATTTTCTTTTCCTTTTACACCCATCTTGGTTCCTCACGCCTGAAAATATTTCTGCAATGGTAAGGGGTGCATCATCAAACTAATAACCTGAATTAGGGCACATACCCTTTGTAATATTCCTGAAGCACAAAGAAATAAACTTGCGGATTTGGTGAGTTGTTGAGTTATTTTGCTTTTCGTCCTTCCCTATCACTCTATCTGGTAGACAGAGATTACTGCTCTGGCCTGCTTACCTTCAAGATAGGTAAGCACACATATCAGGCATGACTCTAACCGAGAAACTCAAGCTTTGGCTGGTACAATTTTCCAGAAAGAAATGGAGAAACTAGAGATCAGCTAGTCTCACCTTGTATCTAGAGAGAGAGGGTAATCTCTACCTCACAAGCAACCTAGAACATTGGGGGAAAGATTTTCTTTTTCTTTCTTTTTTATTGAATCACTGTGAGATACAGTTACAAATCTTTGATGTTTACGATTCAGACATACAATGATCAAACACCCATCCCTCCACTAGTGCACATTCTCCACCACCAATGTCCCCAGTATGCCCCTTCCCTTTCCAACCCTTCCCCATTATATATATATATATATATACATTTTTAATTTATTTTAGTGATTCACCATGAGGTACAGTTACAGACTTACAAACTTTGGTGCGTATGTTTCAGTCATACAATAATCGAGTATCCTTCCCTCCACCAGTGTCCATTTTCTCCACCAGTGTTCCCAGTATCCCTCCCATCACCACACCACCCCCCTGCCTCTGTGGCAAGCACATTCCCTTTTACTCTCTCTCTCTCTCTCTCTCTCTCCTCTTTGTTGGTCTTGTGGCTTGCAATAGGGGTATTAAGTAGCATCATGCTCGGTCTATAGTCTACTTTCAGCACACATTTTCCCTCCATAGCGGGTCCTCCAAGCATCCTTTACTTGGTGGTCACTTCATCTTCCAAGCTGTGGAGCAATCCCCTTGGTCCTTATTTCTACTCTCCTAGGGTGTTAGTTTCCCAATCTGTTGCTTTATATTCCACAAATGAGTACAGTTCTTCTATGTCTGTCTCTCTCTTTCTGACTCATTTCACTTAACATGATGCTCTCCATGTTGATCCACTTATATGCAAATTTCATTATTTCATCAGAAAAGATTTTCTTTCAGAGAATTCTGAGTTGATGGAAGCAGTGCACTACTTGATGCCATGAGTCCTCGCTGTTTCTAGGTCTGTCCTGCAGTCACGAGGAATTAGTTGCTGTTTCTGTGCTCATTCTGATTCTGGATGTTACTCTCCCAGCTGACTAGACAGAGTTCCAGTCACTGAAGCCAAGGGTAAGGCAGACAGACTGTGAACTAGCCCATGAGCCTAATGATGGGGGTGCCAAAGCTTTTTCCAGAGCAACCTACTTGCATGGGGAAACAAATTGAGAACTCAACACAGGTGACAGGAGACTACAGTTGAGCAAGAGGCCCTTCTGATCAGAGTCCACACAACCTGTTTTTCTGTGCACCAGGCACCTCCTTCATTGCTGAGTCAGGGCTTATCCTCGTGATCCCGCCTCTGCCCTCTGGAGGAATCCTTTCCTAGTTGTTTCCAGGAGCCTTGGGAGTTACTGCCCTGGGCCTGGTCCCTGTGATTCTCTTCTGTATTCTGAAGGTGCTGCTGGACACCCATTTCCAAGATGAGAAAACTGAGGCAAAAAGTGGACAGAGTACACGTGCCACCGGAGACCCCAAACTTAAACTCACAGCCTTCAAGTCCCAGAGTTAGCTACTTTGTCCACCAATCCTTGCTACATCCTTGCTATATCCTTTTAGATAAAATGAGTTTTCAATTTCCTTTCTGTGTTGCCCTTTCCTTTCACCACAGTATCTCCCTATCTTATTCCTTTATCTCTTCTTTCCTTCCTTCCTTCCTTCCTTCCTTCCTTCCTTCCTTCCTTCCCTCCCTCCCTCCCTCCATCACTTTCTTCCTTTCTTCCTTCCTCCCTCCTCCCTTCCTTCCTTTTCTTCCTCCCTTCATCCCTCTCTTCCTTCCTTCTCTTCCTCCTGCATTCCCTCCAGACCTAGGTTCAAGGCCCAGTTACAGTGCTGCCATTTATGAGACAATTCACTTACCATATCTGTCTCATCATCCATAGAAATGAAAAATATTAGGTCAAGGGCTGGAGTAATAGCACAGCGGGTAAGGCAGTTGCCTTGAATGTGGCTAACCCAGGTTCAATTCCCAGCATCCCATATGGTTCCCTAAGTACCGCCAGGAGTAATTCCCTAGTTCAGAGCCAGGAGTAACCCCTGTGCATTGCCGGGTGTGACTCCAAAAAGAAAAAAAATTAGGTCAATGTGGTTATGACCACGAAGATTTGGCTGTGGGCATTTTATACAGCTCCTTGTAAAACCTCGATACTTTTTACCTGACAGTTTACCTGACGTTAGAGTAGCACTGAGCCTAGTCAGTAAAGTTTGAAGCACTTTAAAATAGGAATTGAACCAGAAAATTTGAATGAAGTCATTCTACATAGGATTCTGCCTCATCTCTGTTAATTCTAGGCTACAGGACCTTGAAAGACCTATAGTGTCTGGTGCCTGATTTTGCATCCTTCTGTAGACCCATTTGTAACAGGTTGAAGCATACCAGAGACAGGGGTGAGGAAGACTTATGAAGTTCCAACTAAGGAAAGAAACTATGATTTATTTCCAAAGGACACAACTTCCTTTGAAGAACAATCCTATCAGAGAGTTTTCCAAAGAAACCAAGGACCTATGTTTCCCACTTTCCTGACCACTTTGTGGGCATATAACCTGAGTCTCTGGCTACCACACATCTCTATGGATGATGATACCAGCTTCTCAAAGTGAAAATGACATAATGAGCACAATAACAGCGTCTCCTAGAGATAGGAGGTGCCCACAAGTTCCAAGGATATTGAAAGCCCCTGGATTCAGAAAAACCCAAATGATACCCTTACTTCTCCCCCAAATCCTTAATTGTGTCTGTTTGTAGGCTGTGGGTACGGGATCTCACTGTGAGAAACCAGAGGTTGTCCGTTGGCACAAAGAGTTAAGAAACCAAGTCAGAGACACAACTTTAAGAGTTTTATTAATAATAGCAAGTGAGAGAAGCTGTCAAATTGCAGATTCGAATGCAATGTCAAACTTCAATGTGTATTTCTAATGGTATGTTTCCCACGTCTTCACCTGGTGAGCCTTGAAAGAAAAAGACATTATTTTTAGAGCTAGACATTATGTTTAGTTCAGTGTGATCTTATGTATCCAAGTTTCCTGTGTCTTCTATAATATATCGGGAGACTCTGAAGTGCATTTTAATAAGTGGCGTTGTATTTGGGATGTGTGTGTGTTTGTGTGTGTGTAGGGGGGAGCTTTGTATTTGTATGTCCACATGCAATGGAAATCATTTTTGAGATCGAAAACTTAGATTTATTAAGTGAAATGGTCTAAATTAACCTTTATTTACAATCTGGTAAGATCTGAGTTTATGTTAATCGTGACATCTTTTGTCACAGGGTTAGCGATTCTTTAGGCATGATGGATTATCCCCTTATATTTATTTGCTGTACTTCCATGAATGGAGCAGTAGCACAGCGGATAGGGCATTTGCATTGCACGTGGTTGACCGGGATTCGATTCTTCTGTCCTCTCGGAGACACCAGCAAGCTGTCGAGAGTATCCCGCCCGCATGGCAGAGCCTGGCAAGCTCCCCGTGGCATATTCAAAAAGTCAAAAATAGTAACAACAAGTCTCACAATGGAGAAGTTACTGGTGCCCGCTCAAGCAAAATTGATGAACAATGGGAGGACAGTGATACAGTGCTACTGCCATGAACACATTTTAATGACCTTTTTAGAGAGATTTTCTTTCAAACAAAAAACTGGAGTGCCCCAGATATCTCATTTCTTCACATGACCTTTCTCTATGTAACTAACCACATCTTCACAAAATGACATCAGCTGAGACAGTAAGTAAAAAGGATGGGAAATGTTCAGGACATGCAGAGGCAATAAGCATGGGTCGTGACTGAGGTGATAGGAGAGCTGAGAGGGATCCAAAAGGGCAATGACCTGATCAACTTTAAATGGTCCACAGGTCTCTCACTAGACTACCAATTTGCTATTGTCTCTCCAACTTTTAAATTGTGGTGGGTGTCATAGTAGCACAATGAACTGAGATGTAAAGAGCTTTGAAAAAGAAATAAACTGATGTATGGGGTTGGAGTGATAGCACAGCTGGTAGGGCATTTGCCTTGCACGTGGTCAACCCAGGTTCGATTCCCAGCATCCCATATGGTTCCCTGAGCACTTCCAGGGCTAATTCCTGAGTACATGATCCAGGAGTAACCCCTGCGCAACGCTGGGTGTGACCCAAAAAGCGAAAAAATAAAAAAAGAAACAAACTAATGTAGTCAAACTAAATTATATTCACAAGTCAGATTCTATATACTACAGCAGAACTAATGTTTTTTTAAAAAAAATTGATTCTATCTTTTTTTTTAAATCAAGGTTCATACCGTCATCCGGGAAAGTAGAAACTGCATCATCTGAGAAACTAGTGGATTGATTTATTCTGAAGAGGTCTCCGGTTTATTTTTGATCTATCATTGACAAAGCACATGGCACGTGTAAAGTGTTGGCCCACATAGCCTGAACTGAACGGTCCTGTCCAAGGGGGTGATGCTCTTGAATCCGTTTCTTCGTCCTGTATTACAGATGAGGGTTAGGTGAATGTAACAAATTAATGAAATTGTATTAAAGGAAAATTAAATACATAAAGCAATTATCAACAACTTACACAATTACAGTGTCGACTGGACCTTGCCGTAAGTTTGGTGCCGATGGAGAACACCAAAAGCAGGCCTGTCATTCTGTCCTTCAACCACCAGTAGGATGGTTTTTGATACTTAAGAACTGGGAAAATGGGAGAGAATGAGTACCTATCCCAAGCAAGGATTCAGAGATACTCCTTGCTCAGGAGTCTGCCTAGATGCCTCCCTGCTTTGACAGAGGGTTCACATCTCATGGTCCTTGCCATGAATATACACAGAACTTTCTGGATATGAAGATTATCCATCTACACATCTATGGGAGATGTGTAGAATATTTTCTGACTGAAAAAAGATTACCAAAACAATCTATTGATAGTCATTTTTCATATCCTTGAATCCATAGGTCCTTCTGGAAGGAAAGGAGACCATGAGATGCAGAGTAACTTTATGGAAAGTGAGGTGGGATTCTATATAATAGTATAAACACCATTATTAGGCTCTGATTCCAGGAATAAGATTTCTTGCTGTAGGATCGGAAAATATAGCTGTATGATAGATGTGTAGGACACAAGTGTAACTGTTCACAGGAGTACCACTGGTGGGCTCTACTGATATTGGCACTATAGGTAATTAACAGTTTTTGCTCTTAACTCTTTCATCCCTCATATAAAATATCCACACAAAACTTCAGTTGCACATCTTATTTTACATATAATACCTAAGTTCCTCCAGTATAATGCAGTCAGCATATTTACCAGTAGAAATATGAGGTTATGACAAAATTTTCATATATTTGAATATGCAAACTTTGTACACAGCACACACCTTAATGTGTAAATGTCGAATTTTTACCATGAATATTGTGAAATTTGTCATTCACGGTCTCTGTGGCTACTACTCTAATAGGAACACAGATGAGAGTAAAATTCATGCAATAACCCAATTCTATTTATGATCCGATTCTATTATGTCCAAGATCTGCTATTGCCAAGAGAGATAGTGCATTGTTTGAGGATAACCCTGCCCCCTGCCACCCCCCTCCAACCCCTTAACACACACACAGACACACAGACTAACACAAAGACACACACACACATCGGTGGTGTATCCAAGAAGCACAAACTCATGTCCTGCTACACATGAAGTACCTAGGGATTCTGCAATATCCAGTACTGATTGTATTTGAGAGCACAGGAGACTTGTAGCCACATGGGGCTGTCTCGGAAAGTGGCAGAGGAAGGATATTCTTCTCAAAGAGAAACCAAAAGCAACCAAAACTTAGTGATGTATAAAAGAACATGTTCAGTAAGAGCAAATCCTTCATTCCTCATCTCACAACAATAGGCATAACACTTGCCGTATCCTCTTCACGTTCATTGTCCTTCGTCATAGGGGAGTTGGTAGTGTCTGCAATGGGAACTGCAGGGTCTGGTGCAGATGAAAGGCAGGGAGTAACAGACATTTCAATCGAGAGATCTGTGCAAAGGAGACAAAAACCATGACTCCATTCACCATCTCATACTCAGGTCCATGAAGCAGAAGTAGAGCTGTGCCCCTTAGTTTCAGGTGAAGCCCAGCACCCAGGAGGATGTACACTGCAAACCGGTTCCTGTCTACTCATGTCATGGTCAAGCCAGATATCACAAAATCCTGAACGAGCAAACTCCATCCCCAAACAGATAGGCGTTGCATGGAATCAGAGTCCGGATCTTCACACTGATGATATAGCAAGTGGGAGAAGACCAAAGCCCTCACTCATGACCTGAACACATGCTAAGGAGCATAATAAGCTCGCCCAGCCTAGTTTAAGCTGCAAACTTCTGACGAAGGCCTTGCAGCTCGGAGTAAAAGAAATAGCAATGCGTTGTGGCCGTTCCGACTTGCTTCTTTCCTACAAACTCCTCATTCCTTGTAGATTAATCTTTCTCTTACTGATCCTTTTAGTTTGTTTCTTTTGGTGGAACCATACCTTGCAGTGCTCAGGACTTACTCCTGGCATTGTACTCAGAGATCACTTATGGCATTTCTCAGGGGACCATGTGATGCCGGAGATCAAACCTGGGTTGACTGAAAGCAAAGCAACTGTGCCGCTCACTGTACACTCTTGCTGGCCTTCATTTTTGGCTTCGTGGGGGCTTCTGACCTGGGCTTCTATTCCATCAAAACTCCCTAACATTTAAACTTGTCTCTATTATATGGGACACCTATAGGCCTTTGGACTTCCATTCTCATAAGAACTGCAGAAGGTCTGTGCACGTTCACCAAATCGCATTCCCTCCCTTTTGCAAAATCACGCCTTCACTCTCTTTAGAAGTTCAGTTAACTGAGGTGTTAACTCATCACCAATATACTTCTAAAGACAGGCGAGATATTTTGTCATCACTCTCAGCCCATTCCTGGCCTTGCATGCTCCACAACTCTTTCTTTTTGTTATAAGCAGAGTGAAACTATGAATGTGCTCTGGTAATCACTTCACACTGCTCATATGATCTCACCAGAAGACTGAGGTGGAGTAGAGAGTATTGGTTCCTGGAAATTGCCATGAGGTGGTAGAGCCGATGTTGCAGTATCTACATTGATTGAGTTCCGCTGTTCCAGAGAGTCTGGCCTGGTCACAGGTTCATGCTGAGGTTGTGGAGTAGCAGCAATACTCGTGTCCTGCTTTACAAATTGAAGGTAAATGGATAGGTCAGATAAATGCAGTGACATCTAGAGAAGAAGAAACCCAATAAAGTAATGTGTCAAGCACCTTACACTGTATATGCAAAATAGAGCGGTATAAACCACACACAATATTGGAGAATGAGACCTTCTAAGGTCCCTGCCAGCATCTGAGTGTAAGTAGAGATTACCTGAAAGAAGGTACAGGTGCTACCTCTTAAGACTCTCTCCGTGGATATAGACTGAAGAGTCCTTCCCTAACATGCCACCAGAGGTAATGTTAACCAATCACATGCCTTAGGCCAAAAAAATAATAATAATACTCACTCCATAAGGCCTGAAACCCTTTCTCTGTCTACCTACCTCCCCACAGAAATATAGAATTCTACCATTAAGAACTGAAAGACTAAGACTAGAAGAACAATTTTTTTCTAATTAAGAATTCACGTTTCCAGGGCTGGAGTGAAAGCACAGTGGGTAGGGTGTTTGCCTTGCACATGGCGAATCCAGGTTCGATTCCCAGCATCCCATATGGTCCCCCGAACACTGCCAGGAGTAATTCCTGAGTGCAGAGCCAGGGATTAACCCTTGTACATCGCCAGGTGTGACCCAAAAATCAGAACATTAAAGAATCCACATTTCCCAGAAGAGGATTCTGAGCTAATCAAGACTCTGCCTGCACCAATGACATCTACCCACCAGCCTCCCTCCTGTGACAGACAGACAGACAGACAGACAGACAGACAGATCTTTATGTTGCTGCCTTGGATCAGACACACACCACGCATCTTTTGGGAGATGAGAATTGCAAAATCCCTGTGGAACAGTTGCAGTTTCTGATAGAAGATTCCTTGATTAACCTAGTGAAGTTACTAATGTGTTATTTATTTCACAGGTCTTTATGTAAGTATGAGCATACATGTGTTTCAATTTTAGAAATAAGGTCCCATGGTGTGCAATTAGACAATATAGCAGTGTCATTGATGCAAAGGACCCAAATTTAAGATGCATATACTGCTGAAGGACTACTCTGATGCTAGTTTAATGAATGACTTCCCCTTTCTTTATTGATTTGTGTTACATAGAGCATCTCTACACAAACATATCATTTTTGATATTTTAAATATTTTTACAAATATTTCACTTTGCTTGTTGGGATCAGTAACTTTCATTCTTCGCTGTACACAGCACACATCTACTTAATAATCTGTCTGCACCAAACTCTTTTGTGTGCTCAGTTTTGCCACCTGGCATTGGGGGCCTTCTCTTTTCTTTCAGTCCTACCCATACACACAACACTTTTGGGAATAGAGGTTTGTCAGTTCCTACAGAGCTCAAGTTCTTAAAATGTGGGTTGCCCGTTAGTGGAATATAAAGTATCAGAATGGGAGACTAACATCCAAGAATAGTAGAGATAAGTACCAGGAGGATTACTCCACACTTAGATGCTGGCCTCACATGCTGGGGGAAAAATGCATCTCAGATAGAGAAGGACCACCAAGTAAAGGCCCTCATAAAGGGTGGGAGATGCAGGCTGAAAGTAGACTATAGACCGAACATGATGGCCACTTAATACCTCTATTGAAAACCACAACATCCCCAAAGAGAGAGAGGGAGCAAAAGGGAATGCCCTGCCACAGAGGTGGGGTGGGGTGGGGTGAAGGGGACGGGTTGGGGGTGGTGGGAGGAATGCTGGGACCATAGGTGGTGGGAAATGGGCACTAGTGCAGGCATGGGTACTCGATCATTGTATGACTGAAACGCAAGCACAAAGCTTTGTAAGTCTGTAACTATATCTCACAGTGATTCACTAATAAAAAGTAAAATAAAATGTGAGTTGCCACCTCAAAAGTTGTCTATAGTTGAATGATTGTTGTGAAAATTTGGGCAATAGTAAAACATGCTACAACCAAAAAATCACCATATCACTGTATCACCGTCATCCCATCGTTCATCGATTTGCTCGAGCAGGCACCAGCAACGTCTCCATTCATCCCAGCCCTGAGATTTTAGCAGCCTCTCCTTACTTGTCCTTCCCAATGGTGCCGTATTGGAGGCTCTTTCAGGGTCAGGGGAATGAGACCCATTATTGTTACTGTTTTTGGCATATCGAATACACCACAGGGAGCTTGCCAGGCTCTGCCTTGCGGAGTACCAAGCTACTCTCAGTAGCTTGCCGGGATCTCCAAGATGGAAGGAGAATGTATATAAGAGAATACGAGCAAGTATGTTAAAACCAAACACATGTGTGTTGCTTTAGGTACATCAGTGGGCTAGACTATAAAAGGTCGAATGCGGCTGCATGCGTGCTTCCGGGAGTTTTGTTTTATAGTCTCTGGATCTTGGCCATTGATGGGATTGCATGGAGCCAGGCCAGTTTGTGGGTGTGACTGCCGAGCTACTGGCAAACAGGGGATCTGGGTGGAGGAGGCCCAGTCCTGATCTGAGCAGGCTTGGAGATCTCAGCCCCGGGTCCCGCATACCTGGGTTCCTCTGCCGGTTCCTTCATGCCCGAGGCTTGTCCGAGTGTGGAGTGTGGACTTGAGTAGGGCTGTGGCTGGGTTCTGGAGGTTTTTGGTTGCTGGGGCTTGGATTGGGGAGGGGAGGGAAACTTAATCTGTCCCCCTCCGAGGGGCCTCATCGAAGACAGCCTGGGGCGGGGGCAGGAGATTCTGCATCAAGGCAGAATCAAAAAATATATATGTAAAATAAACTGGGTAATGAATATGATGTATCTCTGTCAGCACTTTGTCATGTGTCTTTTCTTAAAATAGGTCACGAGAAGAAAAAGTTTAAGAAGGTATATTTAAGAGAGCAACTGTAAATCACGATAATGTTTTAGGATGCTAATGAGATTCTATCCATCTTGGTCCACTGGTGATTTTGGTTATTATGGAAGACATGAGATCAAGAGTGAAAGAGAGGTAAAATTAATCTATTGTGTATAATGTTACTCCAAATAGCAGATTTTAACACAAATGTGTTTTCCAATGTTCCCATGAAATATATGATACTGTTTTCTTATTTTCCTTTCCTCTTTCTTCCTTCCTTCTTTCTTTCTCTCTTTCACTTTTTTCTTCTCTCCTTCCTTCCTTCCTTCCTTCCTTCCTTCCTTTATTCCCCATACCTCAGTGGCACTAGAGCTTCTATCTGGCTCTATGCACAGGTATTACTACTTCAAGCAGTACTCTGCAGACGATATGTGGAGTTGGAGTTCATACCATGTGAGACAAGTGTCTTCCCTGTATATTACCTCTGGCCTAACAAAACTGAGATGCTATGACATGTGCACAAAGCAGAACAGAACTTGTTCATGTGAATACGGAAGAAGATTGGATAATTCACACCTGTAGTTAATCTATGATTTTCATTTCACTATGTCACATCCACTCTACCTTATCACAAAATGACTTTTATGAGACAAATTTTAGGTCACTGCTACCTGTAATCCACATAGAAAATTTTAGGTGTTTTTTTTATAGTAGCCATCCCAGTCGTCTTGGGCAGTCTCGAGTTACTTCCAGATATGCTTATGGTACCATGTAGTAATGAAGATAGACTCACAGCTTTTCACATGATATGCACATGCCCTAACACTTGAAATATTGGCCTGATTGTTTTGTTGTGTTGTAAGAGTAATCACACCATGAAAATATTCACAGAACGCATAAACCAGAAAGTAGAGATCAGGATTCACTGTGGTTTTGAAAACATCAAAATTTCCAAAGAGTTAATAGTTATAGCTAATGGGAGTGAAAACATTGACAGCATTACCTTTTGCTTCTCGGTGTCCTTAGGCTGATTCGAAGTGCCACTTTCCCCAGCTTCCAGAAAACGTACTGTCTCTGATAATGACAAAGGAGTGAGGAACTTCACCTGATTTGCATAATCAAGCGGAGAGAAAATGAAATCCCTCCCTTCCCTGTCTCTCATGCACACACTCAGTTCCACTACTCAAAAGCATTGATGAACCACATGATTCAGATGAGCCCTCAGGACAAGAGGAAGTCCGAAATAATTCCATAGGGACCTGTTCAGGTATTTTCAGAACTAAAATAGTACCTTTGGACACTTCAAGACTCAACTAGACACTGACACTAAAGAAAGGGTTTCAAATAAGTTATTAGGAAAACCACAATTTCATTTTGTTAAGATATTTTTATAAAAAAGAATAGCCTGGAACAGGCCTTACTATCTTACCAACAACTGGCTCACCATCAACAGAATGTGTCCCATTTCTATATTTTTTCCATCCTAAGTCTTTATGTTAATCAACTTCTATAATATTTTAGGAATTTTACAGAGGTGTGTAGTTTCACTGATGACATAGAAGAGTAAATTTACATGGCAATGTATGAATGAATTACTATAGTTAGCCATAACATAGTAAAACAAAAAAAAATCCCAGGAAATCATTTGACAGTGTTTAAAAAAAATACCTTCTTTTTCATATAAAGAAGAGACAAAAACTTCACAATTGACTCACAGAGCAAAACTGTTCTAACCCATTTTTCTCTTGGGCAAATTTCAATTATAGAAACCCAACATCAGGAGAGAGCTTCGAGATTCCACAGGAGGAGGGGATGAGCCTCTCCAATTTCAAGGAACAGGCCCAGAAAAGAATTCTTTAGGGCACCAATGATATTAGCACCTGTCACTCCTAGAAACAAGCAGCTGTTTCAGGTAGTGCTTAGGATCACTTCAGGGAACATGATAACTTCCCAAGAGTTAAGTGACTGTACTTCACAGAATTTCCCTATACCTACTTGTCTCTGGAAAAGTCTTCATTCTAGGTCTTTGTGCCATTTGCCTCCTGAATTCTTCACGCCGCCTCATTTCTTGTTCTATATCCAGTCTTGAAGATGGGAAGAAGATTGGGCTTCAATTAGAATTACAAACTGCGTCCTTCACTAGACATTGAACAGCTCAGCTGAAAAACTTCAACTTTAACCCCAAGTGTAATTATCACTATTCAGTACCTCTGTTTCAAGTCATCAAGTTCCCTGATCTTCTGCGCCAAATCCCAGTTCATCTTAAAATCTTCTGTCTGTGGGACAATAACACACCCATATTCAGTCATGGCCAAGAATACACAAAGGAAAGAGGAGAAAACAAAAGAAAACATACCCTGTTAGCATCAGTAGCTGCCTTCAAAGTAGTTATCTGAAAAAAATTCAACACATCAAAACCCCTGAGTTTTGTGCTCTGGGACCATTACAAAGTCTGCAAAAGGCGTTCGTATCCAGGGCAGATGCAATTACCTGTTTTTGGAAGGAGTTCTCTATTTGTTTCAGTTTTTCTTTCGTGCTTTCAATTTGTTGCCTATGAGATAGATGGTTCTTGTCACATAAAGCACAATATGAGCTTGAACATAAATTATCTCCCTTGGGTTTTTATGCTCACATCTTTCCCCTGATGTAATTTCTCCATTGTCATGTAACTTTTTCCTGATTATAAAAGTGCTCTAGGTGAAACATTATCATTTTGATTCCAAACCTATGTTTTTATGCCTTCAGTGTTCACAACGGATATAATTTCCTTACCCATTACAAGAATTTCCCTGACTTATCAGGTGATAAGTATCTTCCATCAGAACACACTAGTCTCCTTTCATTTATATCTCTATCATATTCCAGGAGTTAAAAACCCATGTCCCAGGTGTCACAAACGTATCTATACATGTAATTGATCTTACATAACATTGTTTCTTAAAGACTAGGATATTATACCAGGCCCCCAAAACGTTTGCATAAACTAAGTTTCCACATAGTTTAGACAGCATTGTGAATCAGAAGCCACCATAAGTAACAATTTTGGGGTATACTTTTTTGTAGAACAATAATTCTTGTGTCACTTCTCTTTATGTATGTCTTTTGAACATTTACTTCTATTAGTATGTTACCTCAGGATAAATCTTGTGTACATATTAAAAACAAAGAGTCAAAGGGGACTCCTAAGCCTTTTATGGTTGGGATTTGAACTCACTTAAAGACGTCCTGTTCATATGTAGCTAATTTTAACATTTCTTCTGCTTTATATATCTCTTCCTCCAGTAAGCCTCTTTCTTGTTGCGTTTCTTTAAGCTTCCTATCATGGAAAAGAGGCACAGTTGTCCATCATGCCAACTGTATACTCATTTAAAGGGATCAGTCATGCTAGCACCTCTGATCATCTGCCAGAACTAAACTCCTGGCAATATAAATCAACATTTTTCAAAATATTTTTTACCACTCAATTCCTAGCACGAAAGTTTAGCACTGCACTGTAGCAGTCCTAAAGTCGTCCTGTTGTTCATTGATTTGATCGAGCGAGCACCAGTAGTATCTCCATTGTGAGACTTGTTGTTACTGTTTTTGGCATATCGAATTTGCCACAGGGAGCTTGCCAGGCTCTGCCACGTGGCCAGGACACTCTCTGTAGTTTGCCGGGCTCTCTGAGAGGGATGGAGGGATCAAACCCAGGTTGGCCACGTGCAAGGTAAATGCCCTACCCACTGTGTTATCGGTCCAGCCACATAGTCAATAGACCTGTATGAAAATGCACATTATCACTTATTACAACAATGAAAGGGGCTGAAAAGATAGTTCAGTGGTTAAGGCAAGTGCTTTGCATGAAGCCAACCTGACTCAGACCCTGGTTCGATACCTGGCCCAAGCATTGAACCAGCAGAGAATCACTGGGAGCCCGACCCCCTCCCCCAGACCTCCTTAGCACTGCTTGTGAGTACCCTTCCCCAACAAAACAGAAAAATCAAAACCAACAATAAGAGTTAATGATAAATGTCCTAAAGAATGGAAATAGCAAGGCGGGATGCAGTCATGGCTGGTGGGAGTGTCCACTCTCTGGAAAACAGTATGAAGACTTTGCCCCAAAATTAAAAATATCACTTTCGGTGGACCCAGTGATTCCAATCACTGCTATCTACTCCAAGAACATAAAATCTTTGAATTCAAAAAGATGCATGCACAACAATGTTCACTTCAGCACTCTGAATAGTCAGGATGTGGAGAAAAAAGTTGTGACTCACATACACAATGGAATCCTAATCTGCAACAAGAAAAGGTGCAATCTTTAAAAAAGTTGAATGCAATTTTAAAAGGGCAACGTGTTCAGATTGAAATCTAAAGAGCAGTAAAATGAATCCAGGGACAATCAGAGATGAAGGGATTAATTCCTATACTACTTTCACTGCTCCAATGTGATACTAGGAATGCTTGGTCAGAAAGAAAAATTCTGGTTTTAGTAATCAAGGTAGATATTTCAGACACTACTTGTGCTGAAAAATCTAAAAAAAAATTTGGGAACAGGATCTGAAGCGAGAGCACAGTGGGTAGGGTGTTTGCCTTGCATGCAGCTGACCCGGTTCAATCCCTGGCATCCCATATGGTCCCCCACCGCCCCCAGCACCACCAGGTGTAATTCCTGAGTGCAGAGCCAGAAGTAACCCCTGAGTATTGCTGAGTGTTACCCAAAAAGTACACACACAAAATAAATGTGGGAACATAAGCAAGGATAAATACAGTTTTGTCATTGGGGGTACATTCATTCAACAGATTAGTAAGAATTCACATAAGAACATCATACGCATTGATCTTAAGGGTTTCCTCTTGATAATTAAAGGTGGACATCGTGTTCATATTGTTGTTTTCAACGAGTTGATTGAGTTCCTCTTTTTTAGACTTGCTGAGCAGCATCAGTCCATTACAACTATCTTCCAATGTCCTTATTTTTTCTGTAAAGGAAGAATTATTTTTGATGTCTCTGTTCATTGGTTTTGGTAGAAGAGAAGAGCAGAAACCCTGAAGCAGAAATACACTTCCCCTTCCCAATTCTAACTGACTTCCTATCTGAATATTTTATTTCCTCCCAACAATCAACCTATCTTCTATGCGATGTTTATGACCTCTAATTTTTATCAGTTCTGAATTTTCGACGTTATCTTTCTGTGAGATAAGATCAGCCTGTGAGAAAAGAAGGAGAAAAGTAGCAGCATCCAACAAATATTTGCCACCAATGCTCCATGTTAAAGTTATTGTTCCAGGTATAGCTCAGAAAAATGTAACAGAACAAAAATAATTGTAGGGAAAAAATCGTGAGTTACAAATATTATGTGGACCCACAGATTTATTGTTTACTGAATAATGGGCCAGATGGCCAGATGTGAAGGCAAAAGCAAATGTATTGGAAAATTGCTCAACTAGATACTCCTTTAATGACGTTTTATAATGGCTCTTATATTGATGCCTTCCCTTAATTCACACAGCAAGTCCTCCTCTTTTCAGCATTGTTTGGGGCAGGGACCCTTAAACTAGGTTTGATGGCTTTATTTCTCATCTATTCACTGGGCTATCCTATTTATTTTGGAATACAACCTTGAAGGGTCAAAAATAACACCCATTGCAAAAGGTAGATATGCTTTCTGTTTTTTATTTTACTTTTTTGATTGAGTCATTGAGATAAGCTTTCTGCTCTTAAGTCAAAAAGTTATCATGGTATTGGGGCTGGAGAAATAGCTCAGCGGGTAGGGTGTTTGCCTTGCACGCGGCCAACCCGGGTTCGATTCCCAGCATCCCATATGGTCCCCTGAGCATCGCCAGGGGTAATTCCTGGGCGCAGAGTCAGGAGTAACCCCTGTGCATTGCCGGGTTTGACCCAAAAGGAAAAGAAAAGTTATCACGATATTAACTGCAGAAATATCAAACCAATATCAAAAGTTGGTGCAGATTTTATATGACCACACTTTCTTATGGTGACTAGCATGAGGAAGTGGTAATGTCAAGTCACCGATATATCAAAAAACTTAAAGCCATATGATGGAAAAGCTTAGCAGTCAAACAAACTCTTCCTATGTTCTTTTTTCTTTACCTTTATTTTTTTGCTCCTCTTGAAACAGTATTTCAATGCCTTCAGAAGTTCCTTTAATATTTTCTTGAGAATCTTTAAGCTATACAAACATGTAAGAAATGAAAATGTTTTATATGTCACGGTATTATATAATCCTTTCTTCAGTACATCTATTTATACAAATTATTAATAAGATGTAATTTTATTTATGAAATTCGCTTTGCGTTTTGGTGTCTATAGAGTTATGTAAGATCATAGTAGAATTATAAAGGAAGAGTTATAAAAGTAACTGCACCACCATAAGTGGAAGTCACTGAAGGAAATCATGAAAAAGAATTGAATGGGCAATATTACCTGGTGCTCCCGAGTCGTTATTATTTCTGAACTGTCTGGTTTTTGTTTCATGACACTATTGATCTTTTCAGATAATTTCTGTAAACGAACTATAAGGAAATAAAGGTTCACCTGAGATTACTGGGAAAAATCAACGAAAAGTAATAGTCCCAATGTTTCAGACACACGGTTATATGATCCAGCTTCTAAGAATAGAATTAACATTTGAGCTTTACTATTTTTTTTATCTACTGGCATTTTGTAATTGAAGATATCCTTTTTGAAGATCTCTCCAGCAGTGTCCAGGAGGCCTGGTGGCCCAGCAATTCTTGGCCAAATTAGTCAATGGTTCAATCAACAGAAACATGGATAAAATCCCTCTTGACCTGTGGTGCCTGGGATGCCAGGCTCACTCTGGTGATGCTAGAAACATTCAGAGCCACACAAAACATTTCTCAGTGTGGTGAACCTGGCAATGCTCAGGGAACCATGTGGTGTCAGGAATCTATTCCTGGTCAGCTGCATCTTGGGCATGTGCCCTAATCACTGTATTATCTTCTGGTCCCAAGAATACAGTTCTAAGTGAGACTCTGAATTTATTTTAAAGATAGGGAAATAAAATAATGACTCAGTTTAACTTTTCTCTCATTTGTAAGCACATTCTCAGAAAAATTAATCCCTTTGAAGATGTGTGTCATCACTAGGGAAGAGAATGAAAATTCAGGGACTGGAGAGATATTACAGGGAAGGTGTTTGCCTTGCTGGGCCTACCGGGGTTCAATCACAGGCACCCCATCTGGTCCCGAGCCCCACCAGAAGTGGCCTGAGTGCAGAGCCGGAAATAAACACTGAGCACCACTGGGTGAGGCCCAGAAAACAAATAGCATCAACAACAAAAGCCCTGAAAATTCCTCCTCATTTACATCGATGTCCTCTACGTAATAAGATACATTCTCCACAGGCATGAAAGGTTCCCTCAATTTCATTTTCAAACACAGGCCATGGTTTAATTAGCAGATACACTGCCTGACAATATCCAAGATTTTCTCTATGCTTTAAGGTTACTGAGCTTTTAACAATGCCCTTCTTCCTACCTTTCAATAGGAGTCAGTTGTGTCAATTTACTCACTTCAACCTCACACTCAAAGCTTCATGCACATCCTAAATATTTCTATCCAAAATTAAACTCACTCTCTTCTCCCTACTCTCCTGATCTATCTGTGTCCCTCTTTCTTCATCCTGATCTCTTAGCTAGAGGTAAGTCAACTTTACATTTGAGTCATTTATAATGCAAGTCAAATGACAAGTACTTTCATGAGTTCAGAAGTCATAATATTTACTAAGTTGAATTAAAACCTACATCACAATAGGCAATGAAAAATATCACAAGGATAACTTAACCTTACCTACCTTCATAATCTTGTAGATCTCCCTGGAATAGAAAGAAACAAAATTAAATTGAAAGTCATTGCATATTACTGAAAACTATATTTCATGATAAAACAGCAAAAATAGCAATGCAATGAAATGCAATTATAATACGGAAGAGTCCTACCAGACAATGGGGATTACCTTTCAGTCACCAATGAGGTTCTAAAATCACGAAGAGTACCAACATGTGTATATTTGTTTTCACAATGTATTTATGCATGTATGTATGTATATATATAAACACATTGCTGAATAAAATGTAAATGCCATTAGCACCAAAATACCTTCAAGTCTCTGGTTAAAACTATACTTACAAGGTTTATTAACATACTCACTGGTGGATTCATTTGCGAAATGTCAGCGATAAGTGCAAAAATTCCCAGAAGAAGTCCGCTAATTGCCAATTTCCGAATTGCGAAACATATAATCCCAAGGTGAAAGTTTTCATGCAGAATTTTGACAAACTAAAATAATTGAGATAATGAAAAACTAAGAAACTCAAACACGTTTATTTGGTTTTTATTTTGATTGGAGTAGGGGTGGATTTAGTCTACACTGGGCAGTGCTCAGGGGCTATTTCTGACATCAGCTGCATACAGGGCAAGCGTTTTGCCTCCTGCACTGCCTCTACATTCCTCCCCAAACACAATTTGATTGTGCAAACATACAAAGCAACAGAGACATTTATTAATTGAAAGGTGTCATGAAGTTCATACAAAAATGTCTCAATGTATAAGAAAAAATCTGATGGACAATGGGCCATTGTCCAGTGGGGAAGGCATTTGCCTTGCACTTGTCTGACCTGGTGAGGTCCTCCCATCTCCTATGGTTACCTAAATACCACCAGAAGTCATTCCTGAGTGTAAAGCCAATATTTACCCGTGAGCATTGCCAGCTGTGGCTCCAAAAACTTGATGCATAAACTGGTAGAGATTTTATCTTATTTTGCATGAAAACACATCTCAAATATTTTAAAGTTAATAGAACTTATCAATTTACAGTCAACTGAAAATTGAGGAAGTAAATGTGAACTTACATTGAAAGAAAAGCTATTGTCTTTTGCAGATGGATAAAAGACATGGAGAAAACCATTTGGAAGACCCTCATGTCCAAACTATGAAAGAATGGGAAACATATCAAATATTAGGGACACCAGTGAGAAAAACAAAGATGTTTATATAAAAAGTAACAGGGAGAGTAAACAGCAACCATGATAATGCTTCACTATTTTAACACAAAGACAGGTTATTGTTCAGCCCAAATTGCTAGGTGCATTCGAATTTTCACTTAATGTTTGCATAACTCAAAAATCAGACACACAATGTCAGATTATAAGGTATATATGAGGACTTGCATTGCAGTATTATTGATGTTATAACACTATGAATATTGAAGTTAGTTAAATGCACAATTCTAAACATTAAAAAAAGAAAAATTCATGTAGTATTTCATTGCAATACTTAATACCTAAAACAATCGGTAACCATCACCAAACTTAATATATTAACCACTAAATACAGGTTTATCTGGCTCATAATATGTATATGAACATTATGGGAAGATCAAGAGGTAAGGTTCTAGAGCACAGCTCACAGTTCCAGGCTCATCTGACAGGCATGTAATCCTCAATATTGTAGTTTTGTCTAAATACAGATTATGAAAAACTGCTTTTATAAATTTCTTTAAAATATATCTAGAAAACTACTTTGATGCATGTATTTTAAGTATAGATTTGAAGACGACTTTTATTAAGTTAACTTTATTTATTAAATTGCTCTTAGTCAAAAAGCTGAGAGGTGGAGCCATAGCACAACAGGTAGGGCGTTTGCCTTGCACGTGGCCAACCCGGGCTCAATTCCAGGATCCCATATAGTCCACCGCCAAGGAGTAATTCCTGAGTGCAACACCAGGAGTAACCTCTGAGCATCGCCGGGTGTGACCCAAAAAGCAAAAACAAAACAAAACAAAAAAAAACCTACCCAAGCAGGCGCTGATATTTTAACTGAGAACAGCTAACACCTATGGTTAGATACCTCCATTTTTAGCGCTATCCCCTTCACAAACAAAAATAATATACACACAAGAAAAATAAGTACAAGTGGTGGGATGGACTTCCAGAACTGAATGTAAGAGACTAGGTCTTCACAAGTAAGACTAGTGACCATGAGTAAAGAAGAGGTGGGGGGGGGGGCATTGTCTTGTTTCGCTTTTTTTTTTAAAAGATTCTCCCCACTGTAAGTGACTTTGTTGAGATCTAACTCACATTATCACACAATCCCTCTAGTTAAGACTCAATGTTTTTAAGTATCTCCTTAAATCCTTCCTTCTTTATGCTCTGTGACTATTTTCAGACTTTCATCTGATCAAACTGATGCATTGGTCCACATAGTCATAAACAGAACCCAGAACTGATGTAGATAGTGGTATCCAGAAGTCTTCAGACTGATTCTGAAAATGCCCTAGTCCTGGTCACAGGAAGGACTGAGCTCCTATCCTGGTCTCATGAAAAACATGTTATTTAAACAAAGTGGGAAAGACCCCAGTCTTTAAAAGGAAGAAGCCTACCCATCTGATAAGCAGTTGATATCAAGGATTTACAAGGCACTGGTTGAACTCTACACAATGAAAGCACCCAACCCCATCAGAAAATGGGGCGATGAAATGAACAGAAACTTTCTCAAAGAAGAAATCCGAATGCTCAAAAGGCACATTAAAAAAAGGCTCTTCATCACTAGTCATCAGGGAGATGCAGATCAAAACAATAATGAGATATCATCTCACACCACAGAGACGGGCCCACATCCAAAAGAACAAAAGCAACCATTGTCGGCACAAATATGGGGAGAAAGGGACTCTTCTTCACTGCTGGTGGGAATGCCAACTGATTCAGCCCTTTTGGAAAACAGTATGGATGCTTCTCAAAAAATTAGAAATTTGACCCAGCAATACCACTTCTAGGAATATATCCCAGCGATGCAAAAAATATAGTAGAAATGACATCTGCGCTTATATGTTCATTGCAGCACTGTTTACAATAGCCAGAATCTGGAAAAAACCAAGTGCCTGAGAACAGATGACTGGTTAAAGAAACTTTGGTACATCTACACAAGGGAATACTATGAAGCTGTTAGAAAAGATGAAGTCATGAAATTTACATATAGGTGGATCAGCACGGAAAGTATCATGTTAAGTGAAATGAGTCAGAAAGAGAGGGACAGACATTGCACTCATTTGTGGAATATAAAGTAAGGTAATGAGAGACTAACACTCAAGAATAGTCGAGAGAAGTACCAGGAGGATTACCCCACAGCTTAGAAGTTGGCCTCACATGCTGAGGAAAAAGGTAACTCAGATAGAGAAGGGACCACCAAGGATGGGAGACGTGTGCTAAAAGTAGACTATAGACTGAACCTGATGGCCACTTAATACCTCTATTGCAAACCACAACACCCAAAAGGAGAGAGAGAGGAAAAGGAAATGCCGCAGAGGCAGGGTGGGGTAGAGGGGACAGGTTGGGGGTGGTGGGAGGGATGCTGGGACCATTGGTGATGGAAAATGGGCACTGGTGGAGGGATGGGTACTCAATCATTGTATGACTGAAACACAAGCACGAAATTTTGTAAGTCTGTAACTGTACCTCACGGTGATTCACTAATAAAAATTAAAATAAAATTAAAAAAAAAAAGAAAAGGAAGAAGACATGGCCCTCGGGCTGTACTTACATCAAGGGGGGAGAAGAGAGGTACCAAGAGCAGGAAAAAACAGGAAAACACCTGTTTTGTCTCCATGTTCTGCCATCCAAGAACACAGTGATCAAAATAATCACCAATAATCCAGGGAAAGGGGAATTGGATCAGGAGGTCCTGGAGGATGTGTCCTTCCTCCTAGTGACCTGCTGTTTGAAAGTTGCCTGGGAAACCTGGGCACTTTGTCCTCTTCTCTCAACCAATCCCTGCCTTCGCCCTAGCTACATCACAATGGACATTCTCTGACACCTCCTACACACAAGCCCCGCCCCTTTGGGGGGTCCCAGTGGCAGTTGCTCTCTGGAACTTTCACAGATGTTTGATTTCAGGTCCTTTCCAAATTAACTCTTGTGTGTATCTCCTATTTCTAGGAACTCCTTCCCTATTTTCTGGACTCCCAAGATTTTCTGGGACCATAACTAAGCATGTATAAAGTTGGTGATGACAAAGAAGCCACAAAACACACACAAGTTGTACTCTTGGACAGCAGGTACAACCATGTCCCTAACGTACAGCTCTTCTGACTCACCCATTTTATTTATTTATTTACTTTTATTGAATCACCATGAGAGAGTTACAAACTTTCATGATTCAGTTTCATTCACACAATGATTCTTCCACCAGTGCACATTTTTGACCACCAATGTTCCCAGGATCCCTCCTACCACCCCCACCCCATCCCACCGTCCCTGCCTCTGGGGTAGGTACATTCCTTCTTACTCTCTACTTTGGGGCATTATGGTTTGCAATATAGATACTAAGAGACCACCATGTTTGGTCCTTAGTCTACTTTCAAGACACAGCTCCCATCCCAAGCGATTTCTCTATCCATCATTTACTTAGTGTTCCCTTCTCCATCCCAACTGTCTTCTCCCCCAGCAGGTGAGGCCAGTTTCCAAAATATGTAGGGATCCTCCTGGCCCTTACCTCTACTGTTCTTAGGTGTTAATCTCATATTATATTTTTTTATATTCCACAAATGAGTGCAATCTGTCTGTCCCTCTCGTTCTGACTAATTTCACCTAGCATAACACTATTAATGTCCATGCAAATTATATGCAAATTTCATTATTTCATCTTTTCTAACAGCTGCCTAGTATTCCACTGTGTATAAGTGCCAAAGTTTCTTTTACCAGTCATCAGTTCTCAGGCCCTCGGGATTTTTCCAGATTCTGGCTATTGTGAACAGTGCTGCCTGCATTAAACATACAAGTGCAGATGTCATTTCTACTGTGTTTTCTTTAGTTTTTTTTTTTTTGCATCTCCAGGATATACTCCCAGATGAGGTATTGCTGGTCATATGGGAACTCAATTTCTAGTTTTTGGAGGAATTTTCAGATTGTTTTCCAAAACGTTTGGACCAATTGCCATTCCCACCAACAAGGAATGAGAGTCTCTTTCTCCCCACATCTGGTTGTTCTAGTTCTTTTTGATGTGTGCCAGCTTCTGTGGTGTAAGATGATTTATCACTGTTGTTTTGATTTGCATCTCCCTGATGATTAGTGACATAGAGCAGTTTTTCATGTGCCTTTTGGCCATGTGAGTTTGTTTTTTGGGGAAGTTTCTGTTCATTTCTTTTCCCCATTTTTTGACGGGATTGGAGGGTTTCTCTTGTAAAGTTCTACCAGTGTCATGTAAATCCTGGATATTAGCCTCTACCTGATGGATATTGGGTAAATAATTTTTCCCATTCCATGGGCTCTTTCTGTGTTTTGGTCACTGTTTCTTTTGAGGTGCAGAAACTTCTTAGTTTCATGTAACCCCATTTGTTTATATTTGTTTCTACTTGCTTGGTCAGTGGTATTTCATCCATGAAGGCGCCTTTAACTTCAATATCATGGAGAGTTTTGCCCACATTTCCCTCCATGTACCTTATAGATTCAGGTCTGATATTTAGGTCTTTAATCCATTTGGGTCTGACCTTTGTGCTGGGCGTTAGATGGAGGTCTGAGTTCATTTTTTTGGCTTGTAGCTGTCCAGTTTTCCCAGCTCCACTTGTTGAAGAGGCTTTCCTTGCTCCACGTCACATTTCTTGCTCCTTTATTGAGAGTCTGTGTCAGAATATTCAACTCTATTCCATTGGTCTGCAGATCTGTCTTCATTACAATATCTGCTGTTTTAATTACTATTGCTTTGTAGTACAGTTTGAGATTGGGGAAGGTGATGCCACCCCTCTTTTGGTTAATCTATCAAGAGGTGATAAAGTGGTGTTGAATTCTCCAACTATTATTGTGTTGTTATCAATGACTTTCTTCAAGTCTATGAGCAGTTGTTTTAAGTACTTTGCTGGTCCCTCATTAGTTGATGATATATTTAGGATTCTGAGTTCCTTCTGATGTACAGATCCCGTAATCATTAAGAAATGACTTTCATTGTCTCTTGTCATCTTCTTCAGTCTGAAAATCTATGTGGTCTGATACTAGTATAGACACCCCCGATTTTTTGAGGGAGTTGTTTGCTTGTAGAATTGTTTTCCATCCTTTGACGTTGAGTCTGTGTTTGCTCTGACTGTTTCTTGTAAGCAGCAGAATGTTGGGTTCAATTTTCTGATCCATTCTGCCACTCTGTCTTTTAACTTGTGTGTTTAGCCCATTGACATTGAGAGATTATTGTTATGGCATTTTGTCCCATGTTTCTGTAGTTTGGTTTGAGGGGTTGTCTTGTCTTAAAGTAGCCTGTTGAGTTGTTTTTGTAACCATGGTTTTGAGTGTATGAAGTTCCTGAGTTGTTTGTCTGTGAAGCTACATATTGTTGCTTCAAGTATGAACGAGAGTCTAGTTGGGTAAAGTATTCTTGGTGAGGCATTCATTTCATTGAGTTTTTTCATTATATCTCCCTCCCCCCCCCCACCCACTGTAGTCAGACTCAGTACGTTTCATCAAATAAATCGGCTGTGAATCTTAAGGATGCTCCTTTATAAACAATCTCCTTCTTTGATATTGCTGCCTTTAGAATTCTATCTCTATGGTTTTTGTTATTCTAATTAGGATGTGTCTTGGAGTATTTCTATTTGGATTTATTTTAGCTGGTACATCTGGGGCCTCCCGAATCTGGGTGCATGTGTTCTTTGGCTCTGGGAATGTCTCAACAATGATATCTTTGACAGTTGCTTCTTCAACAGGGTTTTCTTTCTGTCCCTCAGGGACTCCAATGATTCTTATGTTTTTCCTCTTGGCTTCATCCCGATTTTCTCTTGGTATCTGTATGTTTTCGTACTGAAAATCAAGATCAAGGGAGATTTTGCCCTTCTGTTCCAAGGGAGGTTTTCGTCCTCCATGAGTTTGCCTTAGGACACCTGCATTATTGTTTGGCAGGTGTACCTTCCCAGTCAAACTCCCCACCTAGCACTGTCCCCAGAGGGGGTTGCGCCCACTAGTGCACTCCGCACTCTGCACCACCAGTGCACGCCTCACTTGGTGCAAAAGTGAGAGCCCCTCACGGATGCCCCCCCCCACTACAACATCAGGTCTGTGAAAAAACAATCAGCCTGGGACTCCGCGCCAGGCTATTTTCATTGGGGCGCCCCAGAGTGGGGCGGCTGAGAGCCCTCCCCACCCCAAGGGACCCAGCCCCGGCAGCCGACCTCCACTACCCAAACACCGCCATGCTCCAGGCTGCATTAGACACTTCCTACCCATCTTCCATAATTACCACACCATAGTTTATGGGGTTCAGACAGTAGGCAACATAATATATATGATATATATATATATAATATATACTAGATATGTCAAAAACAGTAACAATGATGGTCCTCATTCACCTGACCCTGAAAGAGGCCCCAAAATGCTATCGGGCTATGCCTGCACGTGACAGGGACGAATGGAGTTGTTACTGATGCCCGCTTGAGCAAATCGATAAACAATGGGATGACAGTGATACAGTGATATAGTGATCTATTTGTTTATTTTGAGGCTATTTTCCATTCTCTGCTGTTGTCAGGAGGTTCTCTGCACCTCATCTTGGAGCCACTGATACTGTCCTCAAACAGCTGTTACTCAGCTGCTCAGGCCTTCCACTGAGTTTTTCATTTCCCCTACCTAGTTTCTTAGGTCTGTCATTTCTGCTTGTAATTTCTTTTCCATTTTACTCATTTCTGCTCTCATATCCTCTTGTATTTTTTAAGCAGTGCGTTCCATTGGTTCTTTGAGCTCCTTATGCATCCTTAACAACTAAATTCCTTATCGGAGAGACTATATTGTTCATTATTACTGTTTGATTCATCTGGGCTAGCGACTTCACTCACTAAGCTTGGTGAATACCTGCATTGTTTTAACATTGTGACCTTTGGGTTTTGTTTCCTGTGTGTTGTTGTTAGGCCCCTGGAGTTGGGCTATCTTTGTGTGTTACCATGATTATGGAAAGGTGAAGTGGGAGGCCTGGGTTCACTGGTACCTCTAATAGAGGAAAAAGATGAAGTAACTTCTTCCTTACAGATACCAGTTTTGAGGTTAGAGATTTTAAAGGGATGTCATGAGGGGTGGTTCCCTGACAAGAATCTCGGGTCCAAGATTCTCTTTGTGTAGGGGGCCTGATTTCAGGCTAGGGAATTGGGAGGCATCCCACCACTGCCATCGATTTATGACTATTTTATTTATTATTTTATTTATTAATTTTTACTATTATTATTTTTTACTATTTTATTTATTGTTTTTTCTTGCTTTTTGGGTCACACCTGGTGATGCACAGGGGTTACTCCTGGCTCATACACTCAGGAATTCCTCCTGGTGGTGCTCAGTGGACCATATGGGATGCTGGGAATGGAACATGGGTCGGCCACATGCAAGGCAAATGCCCTACCCACAGTGCTTTACTCCAGCTCCTTTATGACTTTATCGTTGAAGAAACTGAGTCACCAAGCAGTGTAGATGACTGTATAAAATTTCAAAGATCGAACACATGGTGCATGCCCAATTCGAACCCTAGTAGTCTGGTTCTGAGTACTCAGAGCTGTCTGGTCTTGGAGGAAAAGGGAAAACTAGCTCATTACTCTGGTTCACTAGACCACAGGATATTTCAGATAAATTGACCTTTTTTGTTTTGTTTTGTTTGGGGGTCACGCCTAGCACTGAATTTCAGATATTCTAAATTGACTTGAGTTAACTGTTTACATAAGTTACACAAGGAAGACTCCCTTTAAGTGTCAGGGGTAGTCTTTTATTTCACTTGTCATAAGCACATTTATCTGTTAAGTAATCAAATAATGTTCACGTGTAAAGACATTCTCTTTAACTCAATACTCAAAATCAGAAGACTTTGGGCCTGAGCCATAGTGTAATGGGTAGGGCATTTACTTTGCATGTGGCCAACCCTGATTCAATCCCCTACATCCCATATACCCCATCCTTGCCCCAGCAAGGACTAATTCCTTAATGCACTGCCTAAGTGCAAAAACCAAAAACCAACAAACCACCACCACCAACAACAAAAACCCACTTTTACTTTCCCATTCTTTGTCAGTAGAACATGTTCCATCAAGAATAGAAAGTTCGGGGCCGGAGCAATAGTAGAGTGGGGAGGGTCATGCATGTGGATAACTTGGATTCGATCCTCGGCACCCCATGTGGTACCCAGACCACTGCCAGGAGTGATTCCTGAGTGTAGAGCCAAGAGTAACCCCTGAGCATCGCCGGGTGTGGCCCGCAAAAAACAACAACAACAAGAAAATAGCAAGTTTGTCTGGAGCAGAGCGACCAAGGCGGTTTTGAGAAATTCCTTCCTGGTTCCAGAAATGGCTAAGAGGGGAGTCAACCTTTTCTTTTCACACGGCAATAGCCAGCAAAAGGCGCACGCACTGCCTTTCTCCTCAAGGGCCTAGGAGGCAGGAGCAGGTGATGCTTTCTTTATAAACCAGTGGGAGGCAGAAGCTGTGCCGTTCTAACAGGCTCAGTCCAGTGCCTAGGAGGGGTCCTGAGTGGCATCTTGCACTTTGGGTCTGTGCCTGCTTTTTCAGTCTTCACTTTCTCTGACAGTATTTCAACGCGACGTTGATTTAATCTTTCCTGGAATAAATGACTTTTTTACTTTAAAGATTCACGGGCTGTTTGAGTAGGGGAGAATGTGAGGGTGGGGGGTGGGGTGGGAGGAACATGGATTCAAACTCTGAGGAACTGGGCCATAGAAACAATAAGCACTGAAGACAAAGACCAATAAGAAAAGAGTCAGTTACTTGCTTGACCCGTCGCATTGGAGCCCAACGCCAAGGTAAGGGCAAATGTTCTTCGATTGCTCCCTAATTTTTACTGAAATTTAGTGCTTACATTTTTCATTAACTTCAAAGTAGTTGGAAACATTGAACACTAGACAAAGGTAATAAAGCTTGTTTAAACTTAAATATTTCACTTGTAACAAAAGCAGACTTTATATTAATATGTTGCTTTCAAAAGGAAACAAGCTAATAGTTTTTAATACATGTTTGTTAGAAAAACAAGCTCCTAGCCACAAGAGAACAAGTTGCAAGTTACCATCAGGGAAGAGAGCAGGAGGCGAGAGGAATGTAGAACAAGGACCATTTTTATGCTGGTGGAAGGAAACTACATTTTTGGTTGGCATCTTGACGTATGTAGAGATGTCTAATTGCAATTACATACACTTGAAATGTATAAATTGTTATAAGCCAATGTTAATTCAATAAAATTAAACTATGTATATGTTTATAGTCTTGTTAGCTTATGTGCTTTAGTCAAGAAATTTGTCATGTTTCATAATTTCTCAGTTAGGACAATCTCATACACAGCGTCTCAGTGTGATTGTTACTGAAGAAATTTCCAAATCCTCGTCTAAATCTGGGAAAGATTGTATTAAGCAATGTTTGTGAGTCAGTTCTAAAAGTAAAAGCATGATGATGTTGCATGAACATTCTTTCTGTTGGAGGCGCAGAGACAAGACATGCGAGAGAAATGTACCGGTAAATTCGAGTTTTTAAATATGATTGAAGCTCAAACAGCCACTGAATTACTTTGGGACAGTCCCAGAATGTGGGGGATATGATCTGTAGAGCCTACGTGTCCAGCTCCATATCTTCCTCTGATGTTTTTAATCATAACAACATAGCTTTGACAACATAGCTTTTACAAGACAATGTATACCCTGATGTTCTTTTGACAAATGTTCATCCTATAACTGTTTGTACTATCTTTAGTGATTCTTTCTCTACTATGAAGTCATTAGGATGTAACACAAAAAATAGAATAAAAGGTGGCCTCTGGCAGTCGCTCTCCACCTTGAGCCAGATTGATGCCTTGTCCCTCCTCCACATTTCCCTTGCATGTGTTGTCTCTGTGCCTCTGACCAAAAGAATATTCATGCAACTTGATGTTCTATTGTTTTTTTTTTTTTTTTTGCTTTTTGGGTCACACCCAGCGATGCTCAGGGATTACTTCTTGGCTCTGCACCTAGGAATTAATCCTGGTGGTGCTTGGGGGACCATATGGGATTCTGGGGATCAAACTTGGGTGGGCTGCATGCAAGGCAAATGCCCTACCCACTGTACTACCACCCCAGCCCCTGATGTTCTATTTTCATGTGTCAATAGGCCATCTGTACATCTTCTTTGCAGAAGTGGTTATCAGGTATTGAGTCTATATTTTTAAAATTGGGTTTTTATTGCTGATGTTGTTGCTCTTGAGTTGTGTGACCTCTTCCTATATATTGGACATTAATATATCTTTGACTGCTGTGTGAGCTACAAATATCTTTTACTAGTCAGTAAATTGCCTTTCCGTAATTAGAGTGTTTTTTGTTTGTTTGTTTGTTTGTTTGATTTTTGCTTTATGGGTCACACCCAGTGATACACAGGGGTTACTCCTGGTTCTGCACTCAGGAATTACTCCGTTGGTGCTCAGGGGATCATATGGAATTCTGGAAATCAAACCTGGGTCAGCCACGTGTAAGGCAAACGACCTACCTGCTGTGCTATTGCTCCAGCCCTCTGGGGTTTTTTTAATGTATGAAAACTACAGAATTTTGGTGTAGTTCCATTTATTTAGTTAGTTAGTTAGTTAGTTAGTTTTGCTTTTGTCTTTGGCGGGCACTCTGCCCCTCTCCTCTTGTCCTAGTGTACCCTTCCCTAACTTATCCTTCCCAACCCTGCTCCAGTGCCAAGCTCCGACTGAAGGCCTGTTCTTCTGCTCTTAGTTTTGACTGCTATTCGGTACTTGATATTCCTGGATAATTATACATATGAGATAGATCATTCTAAACCTGTTACTTTCCTACTGACTGATTTCACTCAATGATACTCTCCAGATGCATCCACATCACAGTCAATTGCATGACTTTATTTTTTCTTATAACTGAGTAAGACTATGGTACACTCTATGCATGTGGGCCATAGTTTCTTTACCCAGTCTTTACCCATTTTGTGGGCACTTAGTTTTGTTTCCATATTTTGGCTATTATACATAGTACTATAATGAACATAAAAGTACAGATGTATTTTCTGTGTTGTGTTTTGGGGTCTGTGGGGTATATTTTCAGGAGTGAAATTCATGGTCTATAGAATTTCACTTCCTCGTTTTTTGAGAAATGTCCATATTGTCTTCAAAAAGACTGGGTCAGTTGACATTTCCACCAACCATGAATGAGGGTCCCTTTCTTCTCACATTCCCGCCGACACTGGTGATTGTTCCCCTCCGGTTTCTGGTGGAGATGATATCTCACTGTTGTTTTTATTTGCATCAACATGGTGATTAGCAATATAGTCCAATTTTCCATATGCTTTTTTTGTTACCATTTGTATTTCTTCTTTGAAGAAGTTCCTATTCATCTCTTCTCCCCATTTTTTGATAGGTTTGGAAGTTTCATTCTTGTAGAGTTCTACCAGTGCTTTATATATCTTGGGTATTAACCCTTTGTAAGATGAGGGGTAGGTAAATCATTTCTCCCAGTCTATGGTCTATCTCTATATTCTGGTCTTTGTTTCCAATCAGGTGCAGAAGCTTCTTAGTTTAATGTAGTCCCATTTGTTTAACTTCTTCTAATTGCTTGGTAAGTGGTTTTCATTTTTTAAAAAACCTCTAGCTTCAACGTCATAGAGAATTCTGCCTATATTTTTCTCTCTGTAACTTATGGATTCAGATCTAACATCTAGGTCTTGAGACCATTTTGATTTGACTTTTGTGAATGGCATTAGAAAGAGGCCTGTGTCCATTTTCTTGCATGTGACTGACCAGTTTTCTGAGCACAGATTGTTAAAGAGGATTTTCTTGCTTCACTTTCTATTTTTTGCTCTTGTCCAAAGATTAAGTAACCATACACCTGAGAGTCTGTCTCTGGATTTTCTATTCTATTCCATTGATCTGTTTAAATTCAGTATCACACTATTTTTTAATCACTACTGCATGAATTGTAGGGAAATAATCCCTCAACCTTTTTTTTTTGTCTAGGATTGCTCTAACTATTCAGAGGTGTGGTGGGTGCATTGTTCCATATAAATTTCAGGAGAGTTTGATCTATTTCTTGAAAAAATGAAATAGGTATCCTTATAGGAACTGCACTGAATCTGCATAATGCTTTGGGGAACCATTTTGACAATGTTAATCCTCCTACTATATCAGCAGTAGATGTATTTCCATTTTCTTGTGTTGTCTTTTATTTCTTAAAGTAGTGCTTTGTAGATTTGTATATATCTCTCACCTCTTAAGTTTAGTCTAGGTACTTGGTTTTCTTTTTTTTAAATTTAATGGCTATATTATGATTTGAACTCAATTTTATTTTTTTTAATAGTGAGACATCATGAGGTACAGTTGCAGACTTACACATTTTTGTGCTTGGGTTTCAATTATACAATGTTCAAACACCCATCCCTCCACCAGTGTGCATTTCCCACCACCACGGATCAGTGTGCATTTCCCACCACCACGGATCCCAGTATCCCTCCCACCCCCCAACCTCCATCCCACCCTGCCTCTGTGGCAGGGCATTTCCCTCTCTCTCCTTTTGAGTGCTGTGGTTTGCAAAAGAGGCATTGAGTGGCAATCATGTTTGGTCGATAGTCTACTTTCAGCATGCTTCTCCCCTCCTGGGAGGATCCTCCCAACAAGGTATTTGGTTTTCTGAGGCACAATCATGAATGGGATTTTTTAAAATAACTGGTTCTCAATATCTGGTTCAATATTTGGTTCAAATATTCTATTCAATTTGACTTTTGATGTTTATTGGAGGGGGGTGACGTGGGGAGGGGCAACTAACATTGCTCAGGGCTTAACTCCTGGATCTGCACTCAGAGATCTCTCCTGGGGGGGGGAGGTTGGGAGACTGTAGGTGGTGCCTGGAATAAAACCCAGGTCAGTCCCACTGCCACTTTCGCCCCTGTGTGTCTGTTTTAATGCTAATCACTTTATAATATGATTTGAATTTACAGAATAAGATACTATTATTTTTATTTCCCACTCCCACTCAGGATTCCTTGAACACTCAGGATCTTTTGTTTTTTCCATTCTTCTTTCTTCTTCTTTCTTCTTCTTTTTTCTTTCTTCTTTCTTCTCTCCTCCCCCTCCCCCTTCCCCTGCCCTCTTCCCTCCTCCTCCTCTTCCTCCTCCTCCTCCTCCTCCTCCTCCTCCTTCTCCTCCTCCTCCTCCTCCTCCTTCTTCTCCTCCTCCTCCTCCTCCTCCTTCTCCTCCTCCATGCTACAAAAGTAATAAGAAACATGCAGTAGAGAAAAGCAAAGCTTATAGTTCATCCCTCAGAACTTCAACAAGCCAACTTAAAAGTTTGTACAAATTCGGGGCTGGAGTGATAGCACAGCACAGCAGTTAAGGCGTTTGTCTTGCATGCGGCTGACCTGGGTTCGAGTCCCTGCATCCCATATGAGCACCGTCAGGAGTAATTCCTGAGTGCAAAGCCAGGAGTAACCCCTGTACATCTCTGCTGTGACCCAAAAAGCAAAAAAAAAATTGTACAAATTCTAAAAAAAAAAATCAAAGGTCCATATTGGGATTTGACTGACTTTTCCAATCTGTTCTCTACATGGGATGTGTGCTTTTCTCCCCAGCGTTGAATAAGGTCAATGTGTACTGAGTGGAAGCAGCAGAGGGCGCCTGTGTGTTCTTTCCTCCTACTACACCACACCAGCGCAACCTACCAACTTGGTAGGAAGCTTTAGATAGGATGTGGGAATTGCAGGGCCCAATAGAAAAACTAAAGAATTCTTCCATACAGAGAGTATGCAAAAACCTGAACCAACACTTAACATGCTATGAAACAAGGATTTAGTCGCCTCCTGCGTACATGAGTCCTGGGCACCCAGGAACAAGAAAGTTTTTGCACAGCTTCCATAGCCCTAACCCAAGAAAACAAACAGCACGGATTACTCTGATCCAGAAATGGGTGATCGTGGAAAAGCCAAGATGATATCCATTAGTTTGGCCTGGGTATTCATCTCTGATTTTTTTTCTCACAAAAGTTCTTTAAAGAGAGGTCTAGAAATCAGGGGCTACCTCAGTCAGAGACAGCAGAAGGGCAGAGTGCTGTAAATTTAAGACCTGGGTTGATTTTCACAGGGAATTTTCAGATGAAGGGAATTTCTCTCCAGTGACTTCTAGAGTCAAGACTAGCTTGGTAAGAGGAGGAATCCCCAGGAATCTCAAGACAAGCTGTGACTTGAGGGACACCCCAGAGAAATACTCCCGAAGGATGAACACCCACTGAGGCTGCAGCACTGAAATTCTGGGAGTGCACAAAACAGATGCATGCAAGGCTTGCAGGGACCAAGTGATGGCGGTGTTGACTTCTTCCTTCCCCACAGTGAGGTCACCCCCACGTGGACACCGTGCAGGGTCCCTCCCAACCCCCCCCCTCCCCCAGGTGAGGATGCTTGTGGATACAGAAGCCAGAAAAGCTCTGCTCTAGCATTGCTGGACACAACAAGGGGTTTCAGGAGAGTCAGGCGGGCCTTGCTCTAACGCAGCAATACTTCACATTCGTGACGTCCTGTGGAACACAGTGGGGCTTTCTGAGGTATTTTCCTTCTGCAATCACGAGCAGAAGCTTCTCCCAGGCCACCCAGGAGGGGGATGCCAGCCATGAGCCCGTGCCCTGCAGGTAAGACGTATGGTAGGAGCTTGTTCTGCAAAACTGGGAGCACGGATGACTTGGACGTCACCACTAAGCTGCCTCTCAAGTGCAATTCCCGGCCTTCTTTTTCAGCTCTGTAGGCCAGAAACATTCCTAGAAAAGCTGGGAAATCTGTTCAGGTGAGAAGCTTGTAGAATATCATCAGGGTGCAGTAATGGTGAAAGCCACCACCACCTAGAACCCTGGGAGCCGCCCTACCAACTGCCCTTCCCTATGCTTTTCTACCACAGAAATGTATTCATTAAAAAAAATAGTCATGTGGATGAGTTTATTCTCTTCTGCGTCTTCAAACGCATCCATGAAACTTCTCCTTAATGACCCGAACTCACCATCCGTGATACTGTCCTCTATATACCCAACTGCGGCATCCAATTCTGCATCAGAGGCGGGAGAGTAGGAAAGCCCATGACTCTCTTCCACTAGAGCATCCATCACCAGCCCCTGGACTGCATCCACCCTGGACCACCTGGATCCTTCACCTCCTACTCAGCCCTGGGGCCAGTGAGCACCTGCACCCGAGGCCCTGCCTAAATTCCCTGCGACTGCAGCCTGGTGTCCCCGCCCGGCCCCCAAACCCCACCAGGCAGCAGCAGTGATCAGAATCTTCTTTCATTTTTTTGCAAATTTTCATTGGGTTAGCACTGTAACACTGTCCTCCTGTTGTTCATCGATTTGCTCAAGTGGGCACCAGTAACGTTTTTACTGTTTGGCATATCAAATGAGTCACAGGGAGCTTGCCAGGCTCTGCCCTGTAGGCAGCAGGATACTCTTGGTAGCTTGTCAGGCTCTCCGAGTAGGGCAGAGGAATCCAACTCAGGTCGGCCATGTGCAAGGCAAATGCCTTACCTGCTATGCTATCGCTCTGGCCCCTTCGTTGGGTTATCACAGGAAATGCAACAATATTTACATCTATATTTTTATTCATTAGAAATAAGTTTAAAAACAAAATATATGGAGGGACCAGTGTTCTAGCACAGCGGGTAGGGCCTTGCCTTACATGCGGTCAACCTGGGTTCCATTCCCAGCATCCCATATGGTCCCCTGAGCACCGCCAGGAGTAATTCTTGAGTGCAGAGGTGGGTGTGACCCCAAAACCAATAATAATAATAAAATATACATACAATGATAATATATGCAAAAAACTTTTTCATGGGACCTGAAGTATAGCCACTGCTTAATATTCATTTATCATCTTTATAGAAATCTAAGTATGATGGGAGCAGATACCTGTGTGTTTAGTTCTTTACTATTTCCTGTACACCTGAGTCAACTCCAACATGTATTAAATAAATTTCCATCTAAGTGTGGGGAGTTCTGAGAGAGTGAAGGGTTCCTTGAGGCTGAAAATGGGAAGCAGAATGGTTTCATTGCTACTGCAGTATGTCACAATACCCTTGCATTTACTCAAGTAGAAATCTAAACTCTCCATCTTAATAGGATGTTCTTCCGAAGTTGTTGATGTTCTTATTGGCAGTCATGTAAGACATCATAGTCTTAGAACTGGTATCTCATGTTCTTTTGCCTCCAGGAGTTTCTAGGACTGGAACATAAGCATTTGTTTAACCAAAATTGTTCCAGACTTTCACCATTTCATTGAATTAAATAGAGAGGGTTAGAAATCAAAGGTGCTGTGTAGAGATACATTGATACTACCAGTTTGCCAAAGACTAAAAATTGTAACTTCTTAGTTTAAAATGAAAGGCTTTAATTTGTTACTTTCTCTATCAAATAGGTCCAATCCCAGAACAATAACACTGGTTGGGGGTGTTAAATAACTAGTAGTGGTTGCTTCGATTAAGATGCGATTTTTAGTTAAGTTCACGAATCATGAATCACGACCATCCTGTTATTCGTCGATTGCCTCGAGCAGGCCCCAGTAACGTCTCCTTCATCCTAGTACTGAGATTTTTAAGAAAGTGCTATATTCGAGGCTCTTTAGGAGAATGAGACCCATCATTGTTACTGGTATTTGGCATATTGGGTACGCCACGGGGAGTTTGCCAGACTCTGCCGTGTGGGCAGGTTACATTCAGTAGCCTGCCAGATGGTCCAAAGTAGGAATGAGATAATAAGATGTCATAATAAGATGTCGCACAGCCACAAATGCTTAACTTTAGTTAAGTTAAGGTAATTAATTTACCTTCATGAAGTAGAGTATAGACCAAACATTATGGCTGCTTACTACCTGTATTGCAAACCATAACACCCAAAAGGATAGATAGCAATTCTGATTGCTGGGGGTAAATTCTAAACAATAATGATGTATATTTTGTCAAAATAATGAATGTAATCAAAGTAGAGAGAGAGTTAAGTAGAAATCATCTGCCTCACAGGCATTGGGAGGGTGGGAGGGGGGTATATTGGGGTTCTTGGTAGTGAAAAAAAGTACTGGTGAAGAAAAACGTGTTCGATCATTGTATGACCGGGAATTAATCTTGAAAGCTTTGTAACTTTTCCTACAGTGAATCAATAAATAAAAAAGAGCAACCAGTGCTGACGTGGATGGGGGGAGAAAGGGACTCTCCTTCATTGTTGTTAGGAATGCTGACTGATCCAACCTTTTTGGAGAACAGTGTGGGCAGTTCCTCAAGCAGCTGGAAATTGAGCTTCAGTCTGGTTTTCACCAGCTGTCGACTCTGTGACATTGAGTGGGTTTCTTATCCTTTGTGCAACCGTTTCCTCAGGTCTAACAAGGGCTCATGGTGGAGATGGCAGAACTCTCAGGACTCCATGAACACTTTCATCTCCAAGCCTGTCTCCTAGTTGGAGGGATGCTCTGAATTCCACTTCTGACAGTGAAATCCAGTTAGAAATAAAACAAATCACTTCTGGATCAGTTAAGAATAGGCATGTGTTCTCTACCCTTTTCCCTGTCTTGTGTGTTTGGGGAACCATGTGTGGAGATGGTGAGATTAAAATTTAAAAAAGGGTACACAGGGGGCTGGAGTGATAGCACAGTGAGCAGGGCATTTGCCTTGCACGCGGCCGACCCGGGTTAGACTCCCATCATCCCACATGGTCCCCTGAGCACTGTCAGGAGTGATTCCTGAGTGCAAAGCCAGGAGTAACTCCTGGGCAACGCCAGGTGTGACCCAAAAATGCAAAAAAAATAAAAGGGCAGAGATGTTATCAGCTTCATTCTCAGAGTAACTTGATGTAGGGAAGTCTCTGACAAGTCACAGCCCTTCACACGTAGTGTACTTCCTATTTCATTAGGTACATCTATTCATCCAACAGATCCTCTATACAAAATTCTATAAATAGAAGAGGTTACAGCTTTTCACATATTGGTCAAGATTACTGCTCTCTAGAAGATCATATTCCAGAGTAGTAGGCATGGAAAATGAAATAAAAAAATTAATTCGATAGACAGGTTGTCTGAATCTCTCCTTGACCTTGTGTCAATTTCAATTTACACTGAGACAAAAGGTAAAAAGGTAAAGGCCCTCCCGTTGATCGTCGATTTGCTTGATTGGGCCCAGTAACGTCTCCATTGGAGACTTTGTTGTTACTGTGTTTGGCATATCAAATACTCTCGGTAGCTTGCCGGGGCTCTCCGAAACTGAGACAAAGAATCCTAGAAATGACAATATTTTGTTCACAATGTGCCTACTTCTCAGTAAGAGAAAACACAGAAACCTAAGAGACAAAATCTTACTTCCTTAGAAACACACTGGCACACTCAATCTGGTAGACAGAGACTGCTGCTCAGGCCTTCTTTACCTTCAAGTATTGGGGCCTTTGTCCTTCCTTATTTGGATCAAAAGGTGTCGCCTCTGTGCTGGACACAAAAGTCCTCTGTGTTCTATGAAGGGTCTAATGACTCAAAGGCCTCTGTAGGGTGGTGAGGGGTGGAGCATGTAGGTTGGGCATTCTTCCCAGACACTTGGTCTACTGAATTTCACCAAAAGTTAGTTGTGCTGGTGAAGTTTTGCTAAATATTTGTCAGAAACAAACAAAAACAACAATGTTCTGAGTTATTCTTTTAATTTTAGAGATATTTGCTATCTCTAAAGACTGAAAATACATATATATATTCATGCCATCACTATACATATATACATATATTCTCAGCTGCTTACCTTTCTCCATACTGTTTACCATGACCTCTTCTAGCCTCTATATTGTTTATCTGTCTTAATTATTGTCTGCCTCTCCATCCCTCTCCCTCAATGACTAGAGTGTGAGTTTGTGAGAAAGAGGATTTTCTTCTTCAAGTTGAATCCTGGGTTTAAGGTCTGCACCATTGCCCACAGGTTTTGTTGAATAAATATATAAGGCTTTTTGAGCCCCTGGTAGAGAGACTGGCTAATTGCCTACATACTACTGGGATTTTCTTTTCCTTTTACACCCATCTTGGTTCCTCACGCCTGAAAATATTTCTGCAATGGTAAGGGGTGCATCATCAAACTAATAACCTGAATTAGGGCACATACCCTTTGTAATATTCCTGAAGCACAAAGAAATAAACTTGCGGATTTGGTGAGTTGTTGAGTTATTTTGCTCTTCATCCTTCCCGATCACTCTATCTGGTAGACAGAGACTACTGCTCTGGCCTGCTTACCTTCAAGATAGGTAAGCACACATATGAGGCATGACTCTAACCAAGAAACTCAAGCTTTGGCTGGTACAATCTCCCAGAAAGAAATGGAGAAACTAGAGATCAGCTAGTCTCACCTTGTATCTAGAGAGAGAGGGTAATCTCTACCTCACAAGCAACCTAGAACATTGGGGGAAAGATTTTCTTTTTCTTTCTTTTTTATTGAATCACTGTGAGATACAGTTACAAATCTTTGATGTTTACGATTCAGACATACAATGATCAAACACCCATCCCTCCACTAGTGCACATTCTCCACCACCAATGTCCCCAGTATGCCCCTTCCCTTTCCAACCCTTCCCCATTATATATATATATATATATACATTTTTAATTTATTTTAGTGATTCACCATGAGGTACAGTTACAGACTTACAAACTTTGGTGCGTATGTTTCAGTCATACAATAATCGAGTATCGTTCCCTCCACCAGTGTCCATTTTCTCCACCAGTGTTCCCAGTATCCCTCCCATCACCACACCACCCCCCTGCCTCTGTGGCAAGCACATTCCCTTTTACTCTCTCTCTCTCTCTCTCTCTCTCTCTCTCTCTCTCTCTCTCTCTCTCTCTCCTTTTTGGTCTTGTGGCTTGCAATAGGGGTATTAAGTAGCATCATGCTCGGTCTATAGTCTACTTTCAGCACACATTTTCCCTCCATAGCGGGTCCTCCAAGCATCCTTTACTTGGTGGTCACTTCATCTTCCAAGCTGTGGAGCAATCCCCTTGGTCCTTATTTCTACTCTCCTAGGGTGTTAGTTTCCCAATCTGTTGCTTTATATTCCACAAATGAGTACAGTTCTTCTATGTCTGTCTCTCTCTTTCTGACTCATTTCACTTAACATGATGCTCTCCATGTTGATCCACTTATATGCAAATTTCATTATTTCATCAGAAAAGATTTTCTTTCAGAGAATTCTGAGTTGATGGAAGCAGTGCACTACTTGATGCCATGAGTCCTCGCTGTTTCTAGGTCTGTCCTGCAGTCACGAGGAATTAGTTGCTGTTTCTGTGCTCATTCTGATTCTGGATGTTACTCTCCCAGCTGACTAGACAGAGTTCCAGTCACTGAAGCCAAGGGTAAGGCAGACAGACTGTGAACTAGCCCATGAGCCTAATGATGGGGGTGCCAAAGCTTTTTCCAGAGCAACCTACTTGCATGGGGAAACAAATTGAGAACTCAACACAGGTGACAGGAGACTACAGTTGAGCAAGAGGCCCTTCTGATCAGAGTCCACACAACCTGTTTTTCTGTGCACCAGGCACCTCCTTCATTGCTGAGTCAGGGCTTATCCTCGTGATCCCGCCTCTGCCCTCTGGAGGAATCCTTTCCTAGTTGTTTCCAGGAGCCTTGGGAGTTACTGCCCTGGGCCTGGTCCCTGTGATTCTCTTCTGTATTCTGAAGGTGCTGCTGGACACCCATTTCCAAGATGAGAAAACTGAGGCAAAAAGTGGACAGAGTACACGTGCCACCGGAGACCCCAAACTTAAACTCACAGCCTTCAAGTCCCAGAGTTAGCTACTTTGTCCACCAATCCTTGCTACATCCTTGCTATATCCTTTTAGATAAATGAGTTTTCAATTTCCTTTCTGTGTTGCCCTTTCCTTTCACCACAGTATCTCCCTATCTTATTCCTTTATCTCTTCCTTCCTTCCTTCCTTCCTTCCTTCCTTCCTTCCTTCCTTCCTTCCTTTTCTCCCTCCCTCCCTCCCTCCCTCCATCACTTTCTTCCTTTCTTCCTTCCTCCCTCCTCCCTTCCTTCCTTTTCTCCCTCCCTTCATCCCTCTCTTCCTTCCTTCTCTTCCTCCTGTCTTCCCTCCAGACCTAGGTTCAAGGCCCAGTTACAGTGCTGCCATTTATGAGACAATTCACTTACCACATCTGTCTCATCATCCATAGAAATGAAAAATATTAGGTCAAGGGCTGGAGTAATAGCACAGCGGGTAAGGCAGTTGCCTTGAATGTGGCTGACCCAGGTTCAATTCCCAGCATCCCATATGGTTCCCTAAGTACCGCCAGGAGTAATTCCCGAGTTCAGAGCCAGGAGTAACCCCTGTGCATTGCCGGGTGTGACTCCAAAAAGAAAAAAAATTAGGTCAATGTGGTTATGATCACGAAGATTTGGCTGTGGGCATTTTATACAGCTCCTTGTAAAACCTCGATACTTTTTACCTGACAGTTTACCTGATGTTAGAGTAGCACTGAGCCTAGTCAGTAAAGTTTGAAGCACTTTAAAATAGGAATTGAACCAGAAAAATTGAATGAAGTCAACCAGAAAAATTGAATGAAGTCATTCTACATAGGATTCTGCCTCATCTCTGTTAATTCTAGGCTACAGGACCTTGAAAGACCTATAGTGTCTGGTGCCTGATTTTGCATCCTTCTGTAGACCCATTTGTAACAGGTTGAAGCATACCAGAGACAGGGGTGAGGAAGACTTATGAAGTTCCAACTAAGGAAAGAAACTATGATTTATTTCCAAAGGACACAACTTCCTTTGAAGAACAATCCTATCAGAGAGTTTTCCGAAGAAACCAAGGACCTATGTTTCCCACTTTCCTGACCACTTTGTGGGCATATAACCTGAGTCTCTGGCTACCACACATCTCTATGGATGATGATACCAGCTTCTCAAAGTGAAAATGACATAATGAGCACAATAACAGCGTCTCCTAGAGATAGGAGGTGCCCACAAGTTCCAAGGATATTGAAAGCCCCTGGATTCAGAAAAACCCAAATGATACCCTTACTTCTCCCCCAAATCCTTAATTGTGTCTGTTTGTAGGCTGTGGGTACGGGATCTCACTGTGAGAAACCAGAGGTTGTCCGTTGGCACAAAGAGTTAAGAAACCAAGTCAGAGACACAACTTTAAGAGTTTTATTAATAATAGCAAGTGAGAGAAGCTGTCAAATTGCAGATTCGAATGCAATGTCAAACTTCAATGTGTATTTCTAATGGTATGTTTCCCACGTCTTCACCTGGCGAGCCTTGAAAGAAAAAGACATTATTTTTAGAGCTAGACATTATGTTTAGTTCAGTGTGATCTTATGTATCCAAGTTTCCTGTGTCTTCTATAATATATCGGGAGACTCTGAAGTGCATTTTAATAAGTGGCGTTGTATTTGGGATGTGTGTGTGTTTGTGTGTGTGTAGCGGGGAGCTTTTTATTTGTATGCCCACATGCAATGGAAATCATTTTTGAGATCGAAAACTTAGATTTATTAAGTGAAATGGTCTAAATTAACCTTTATTTACAATCTGGTAAGATCTGAGTTTATGTTAATCGTGACATCTTTTGTCACAGGGTTAGCGATTCTTTAGGCATGATGGATTATCCCCTTATATTTATTTGCTGTACTTCCATGAATGGAGCAGTAGCACAGCGGATAGGGCATTTGCATTGCACGTGGTTGACCGGGATTCGATTCTTCTGTCCTCTCGGAGACACCAGCAAGCTGTCGAGAGTATCCCGCCCGCATGGCAGAGCCTGGCAAGCTCCCCGTGGCATATTCAAAAAGTCAAAAATAGTAACAACAAGTCTCACAATGGAGAAGTTACTGGTGCCCGCTCAAGCAAAATTGATGAACAATGGGAGGACAGTGATACAGTGCTACTGCCATGAACACATTTTAATGACCTTTTTAGAGAGATTTTCTTTCAAACAAAAAACTGGAGTGCCCCAGATATCTCATTTCTTCACATGACCTTTCTCTATGTAACTAACCACATCTTCACAAAATGACATCAGCTGAGACAGTAAGTAAAAAGGATGGGAAATGTTCAGGACATGCAGAGGCAATAAGCATGGGTCGTGACTGAGGTGATAGGAGAGCTGAGAGGGATCCAAAAGGGGAATGACCTGATCAAGTTTAAATGGTCCACAGGTCTCTCACTAGACTACCAATTTTTTATTGTCTCTCCAACTTTTAAATTGTGGTGGGTGTCATAGTAGCACAATGAACTGAGATGTAAAGAGCTTCGAAAAAGAAATAAACTGATGTATGGGGTTGGAGTGATAGCACAGCTGGTAGGGCATTTGCCTTGCACGTGGTCAACCCGGGTTCGATTCCCAGCATCCCATATGGTTCCCTGAGCACTTCCAGGGCTAATTCCTGAGTACATGATCCAGGAGTAACCCCTGCGCAACGCTGGGTGTGACCCAAAAAGCGAAAAAATAAAAAAAGAAACAAACTAATGTAGTCAAACTAAATTATATTCACAAGTCAGATTCTATATACTACAGCAGAACTAATTTTTTTTTAAAAAATTGATTCTATCTTTTTTTTTTAAATCAAGGTTCATACCGTCATCCAGGAAAGTAGAAACTGCATCATCTGAGAAACTAGTGGATTGATTTATTCTGAAGAGGTCTCCGGTTTATTTTTGATCTATCATTGACAAAGCACATGGCACGTGTAAAGTGTTGGCCCACATAGCCTGAACTGAATGGTCCTGTCCAAGGGGGTGATGCTCTTGAATCCGTTTCTTCGTCCTGTATTACAGATGAGGGTTAGGTGAATGTAACAAATTAATGAAATTATATTAAAGGAAAATTAAATACATAAAGCAATTATCAACAACTTACACAATTACAGTGTCGACTGGACCTTGCCATAAGTTTGGTGCCGATGGAGAACACCAAAAGCAGGCCTGTCATTCTGTCCTTCAACTACCAGGTAGGATGGTTTTTGATAATTAAGAACTGGGAGAATGGGAGAGAATGAGTACCTTTCCCAAGCAAGGATTCAGAGATACTCCTTGCTCAGGAGTCTGCCTAGATGCCCCCCCCCCATTTGACAGAGGGTTCACATCTCATGGTCCTTGCCATGAATATACACAGAACTTTCTGGATATGAAGATTATCCACATCTATGGGAGATGTGTAGAATATTTTCTGACTGAAAAAAGATTACCAAAACAATCTATTGATAGTCATTTTCATATCCTTGAATCCATAGGTCCTTTTGGAAGGAAAGGAGACCATGAGATGCAGAGTAATTTTATGGAAAGTGAGGTGGGATTCTATATAATAGTATAAACACCATTATTAGGCTCTGATTCCAGGAATAAGATTTCTTGCTGTAGGATCGGATAATATAGCAGTATGATAGATGTGTAGGACACAAGTGTAACTGTTCACAGGAGTACCACTGGTGGGCTCTACTGATATTGGCACTATAGGTAATTAACAGATTTTGCTCTTAACTCTTTCATCCCTCATATAAAATATCCACACAAAACTTCAGTTGCACATCTTATTTTACATATAATACCTAAGTTCCTCCAGTATAATGCAGTCAGCATATTTACCAGTAGAAATATGAGGTTATGACAAAATTTTCATATATTTGAATATGCAAACTTTGTACACAGCACACACCTTAATGTGGAAATGTTGAATTTTTACCATGAATATTGTGAAATTTGTCATTCACGGTCTCTGTGGCTACTACTCTAATAGGAACACAGATGAGAGTAAAATTCATGCAATAACCCAATTCTATTTATGATCCGATTCTATTATGTCCAAGATCTGCTATTGCCAAGAGAGATAGTGCATTGTTTGAGGATAACCCTGCCCCCCGCCACCCCCCTCCAACCCCTTAACACACACACAGACACGCAGACTAACACAAAGACACACACACACACATCGGTGGTGTATCCAAGAAGCACAAACTCATGTCCTGCTACACATGAAGTACCTAGGGATTCTGCAATATCCAGTACTGATTGTATTTGAGAGCACAGGAGACTTGTAGCCACATGGGGCTGTCTCGGAAAGTGGCAGAGGAAGGATATTCTTCTCAAAGAGAAACCAAAAGCAACCAAAACTTAGTGATGTATAAAAGAACATGTTCAGTAAGAGCAAATCCTTCATTCCTCATCTCACAACAATAGGCATAACACTTGCCGTATCCTCTTCACGTTCATTGTCCTTCGTCATAGGGGAGTTGATAGTGTCTACAATGGGAACTGCAGGGTCTGGTGCAGATGAAAGGCAGGGAGTAACAGACATTTCAATCGAGAGATCTGTGCAAAGGAGACAAAAACCATGACTCCATTCACCATCTCATACTCAGGTCCATGAAGCAGAAGTAGAGCTGTGCCCCTTAGTTTCAGGTGAAGCCCAGCACCCAGGAGGATGTACACTGCAAACCGGTTCCTGTCTACTCATGTCATGGTCAAGCCAGATATCACAAAATCCTGAACGAGCAAACTCCATCCCCAAACAGATAGGCGTTGCATGGAATCAGAGTCCGGATCTTCACACTGATGATATATCAGGTGGGAGAAGACCAAAGCCCTCACTCATGACCTGAACACGTGCTAAGGAGCATAATAAGCTCACCCAGCCTAGTTTAAGCTGCAAACTTCTGACGAAGGCCTTGCAGCTCGGAGTAAAAGAAATAGCAATGCGTTGTGGCCGTTCCGACTTGCTTCTTTCCTACAAACTCCTCATTCCTTGTAGATTAATCTTTCTCTTACTGATCCTTTTAGTTTGTTTCTTTTGGTGGAACCATACCTTGCAGTGCTCAGGACTTACTCCTGGCATTGTACTCAGAGATCACTTATGGCATTTCTCAGGGGACCATGTGATGCCGGAGATCAAACCTGGGTTGGCTGAAAGCAAAGCAACTGTGCCGCTCACTGTACACTCTTGCTGGCCTTCATTTTTGGCTTCGTGGGGGCTTCTGACCTGGGCTTCTATTCCATCAAAACTCCCTAACATTTAAACTTGTCTCTATTATATGGGACACCTATAGGCCTTTGGACTTCCATTCTCATAAGAACTGCAGAAGGTCTGTGCACGTTCACCAAATCGCATTCCCTCCCTTTTGCAAAATCACGCCTTCACTCTCTTTAGAAGTTCAGTTAACTGAGGTGTTAACTCATCACCAATATACTTCTAAAGACAGGCGAGATATTTTGTCATCACTCTCAGCCCATTCCTGGCCTTGCATGCTCCACAACTCTTTCTTTTTGTTATAAGCAGAGTGAAACTATGAATGTGCTCTGGTAATCACTTCACACTGCTCATATGATCTCACCAGAAGACTGAGGTGGAGTAGAGAGTATTGGTTCCTGGAAATTGCCATGAGGTGGTAGAGCTGATGTTGCAGTATCTACATTGATTGAGTTCCGCTGTTCCAGAGAGTCTGGCCTGGTCACAGGTTCATGCTGAGGTTGTGGAGTAGCAGCAATACTCGTGTCCTGCTTTACAAATTGAAGGTAAATGGATAGGTCAGATAAATGCAGTGACATCTAGAGAAGAAGAAACCCAATAAAGTAATGTGTCAAGCACCTTACACTATATATGCAAAATAGAGCGGTATAAACCACACACAATATTGGAGAATGAGACCTTCTAAGGTCCCTGCCAGCATCTGAGTGTAAGTAGAGATTACCTGAAAGAAGGTACAGGTGCTACCTCTTAAGACTCTCTCCGTGGATATAGACTGAAGAGTCCTTCCCTAACATGCCACCAGAGGTAATGTTAACCAATCACATGCCTTAGGCCAAAAAACATAATAATAATAATACTCACTCCATAAGGCCTGAAACCCTTTCTCTGTCTACCTACCTCCCCACAGAAATATAGAATTCTACCGTTAAGAACTGAAAGACTAAGACTAGAAGAACAATTTTTTTCTAATTAAGAATTCACGTTTCCAGGGCTGGAGTGAAAGCACAGTGGGTAGGGTGTTTGCCTTGCACATGGCGAATCCAGGTTCGATTCCCAGCATCCCATATGGTCCCCCGAACACTGCCAGGAGTAATTCCTGAGTGCAGAGCCAGGGATTAACCCTTGTACATCGCCAGGTGTGACCCAAAAATCAGAACATTAAGGAATCCACATTTCCCAGAAGAGGATTCTGAGCTAATCAAGACTCTGCCTGCACCAATGACATCTACCCACCAGCCTCCCTCCTGTAACAGACAGACAGACAGACAGACAGACAGACAGACAGACAGATCTTTATGTTGCTGCCTTGGATCAGACACACACCACGCATCTTTTGGGAGATGAGAATTGCAAAATCCCTGTGGAACAGTTGCAGTTTCTGATAGAAGATTCCTTGATTAACCTAGTGAAGTTACTAATGTGTTATTTATTTCACAGGTCTTTATGTAAGTATGAGCATACATGTGTTTCAATTTTAGAAATAAGGTCCCATGGTGTGCAATTAGACAATATAGCAGTGTCATTGATGCAAAGGACCCAAATTTAAGATGCATATACTGCTGAAGGACTACTCTGATGCTAGTTTAATGAATGACTTCCCCTTTCTTTATTGATTTGTGTTACATAGAGCATCTCTACACAAACATATCATTTTTGATATTTTAAATATTTTTACAAATATTTCACTTTGCTTGTTGGGATCAGTAACTTTCATTCTTCGCTGTACACAGCACACATCTACTTAATAATCTGTCTGCACCAAACTCTTTTGTGTGCTCAGTTTTGCCACCTGGCATTGGGGGCCTTCTCTTTTCTTTCAGTCCTACCCATACACACAACACTTTTGGGAATAGAGGTTTGTCAGTTCCTACAGAGCTCAAGTTCTTAAAATGCGGGTTGCCCATTAGTGGAATATAAAGTATCAGAATGGGAGACTAACATCCAAGAATAGTAGAGATAAGTACCAGGAGGATTACTCCACACTTAGATGCTGGCCTCACATGCTGGGGGAAAAATGCATCTCAGATAGAGAAGGACCACCAAGTAAAGGCCCTCATAAAGGGTGGGAGATGCAGGCTGAAAGTAGACTATAGACCGAACATGATGGCCACTTAATACCTCTATTGAAAACCACAACATCCCCAAAGAGAGAGAGAGAGAGCAAAAGGGAATGCCCTGCCACAGAGGTGGGGTGGGGTGGGGTGAAGGGGACGGGTTGGGGGTGGTGGGAGGAATGCTGGGACCATAGGTGGTGGGAAATGGGCACTAGTGCAGGCATGGGTACTCGATCATTGTATGACTGAAACGCAAGCACAAAGCTTTGTAAGTCTGTAACTATATCTCACAGTGATTCACTAATAAAAAGTAAAATAAAATGTGAGTTGCCACCTCAAAAGTTGTCTATAGTTGAATGATTGTTGTGAAAATTTGGGCAATAGTAAAACATGCTACAACCAAAAAATCACCATATCACTGTATCACCGTCATCCCATCGTTCATCGATTTGCTCGAGCAGGCACCAGCAACGTCTCCATTCATCCCAGCCCTGAGATTTTAGCAGCCTCTCCTTACTTGTCCTTCCCAATGGTGCCGTATTGGAGGCTCTTTCAGGGTCAGGGGAATGAGACCCATTATTGTTACTGTTTTTGGCATATCGAATACACCACAGGGAGCTTGCCAGGCTCTGCCTTGCGGAGTACCAAGCTACTCTCAGTAGCTTGCCGGGATCTCCAAGATGGAAGGAGAATGTATATAAGAGAATACGAGCAAGTATGTTAAAACCAAACACATGTGTGTTGCTTTAGGTACATCAGTGGGCTAGACTATAAAAGGTCGAATGCGGCTGCATGCGTGCTTCCGGGAGTTTTGTTTTATAGTCTCTGGATCTTGGCCATTGATGGGATTGCATGGAGCCAGGCCAGTTTGTGGGTGTGACTGCCGAGCTACTGGCAAACAGGGGATCTGGGTGGAGGAGGCCCAGTCCTGATCTGAGCAGGCTTGGAGATCTCAGCCCCGGGTCCCGCATACCTGGGTTCCTCTGCCGGTTCCTTCATGCCCGAGGCTTGTCCGAGTGTGGAGTGTGGACTTGAGTAGGGCTGTGGCTGGGTTCTGGAGGTTTTTGGTTGCTGGGGCTTGGATTGGGGAGGGGAGGGAAACTTAATCTGTCCCCCTCCGAGGGGCCTCATCGAAGACAGCCTGGGGCGGGGGCAGGAGATTCTGCATCAAGGCAGAATCAAAAAATATATATGTAAAATAAACTGGGTAATGAATATGATGTATCTCTGTCAGCACTTTGTCATGTGTCTTTTCTTAAAATAGGTCACGAGAAGAAAAAGTTTAAGAAGGTATATTTAAGAGAGCAACTGTAAATCACGATAATGTTTTAGGATGCTAATGAGATTCTATCCATCTTGGTCCACTGGTGATTTTGGTTATTATGGAAGACATGAGATCAAGAGTGAAAGAGAGGTAAAATTAATCTATTGTGTATAATGTTACTCCAAATAGCAGATTTTAACACAAATGTGTTTTCCAATGTTCCCATGAAATATATGATACTGTTTTCTTATTTTCCTTTCCTCTTTCTTCCTTCCTTCTTTCTTTCTCTCTTTCACTTTTTTCTTCTCTCCTTCCTTCCTTCCTTCCTTCCTTCCTTCCTTCCTTCCTTCCTTCCTTCCTTTATTCCCCATACCTCAGTGGCACTAGAGCTTCTATCTGGCTCTATGCACAGGTATTACTACTTCAAGCAGTACTCTGCAGACGATATGTGGAGTTGGAGTTCATACCATGTGAGACAAGTGTCTTCCCTGTATATTACCTCTGGCCTAACAAAACTGAGATGCTATGACATGTGCACAAAGCAGAACAGAACTTGTTCATGTGAATACGGAAGAAGATTGGATAATTCACACCTGTAGTTAATCTATGATTTTCATTTCACTATGTCACATCCACTCTACCTTATCACAAAATGACTTTTATGAGACAAATTTTAGGTCACTGCTACCTGTAATCCACATAGAAAATTTTAGGTGTTTTTTTTATAGTAGCCATCCCAGTCGTCTTGGGCAGTCTCGAGTTACTTCCAGATATGCTTATGGTACCATGTAGTAATGAAGATAGACTCACAGCTTTTCACATGATATGCACATGCCCTAACACTTGAAATATTGGCCTGATTGTTTTGTTGTGTTGTAAGAGTAATCACACCATGAAAATATTCACAGAACGCATAAACCAGAAAGTAGAGATCAGGATTCACTGTGGTTTTGAAAACATCAAAATTTCCAAAGAGTTAATAGTTATAGCTAATGGGAGTGAAAACATTGACAGCATTACCTTTTGCTTCTCGGTGTCCTTAGGCTGATTCGAAGTGCCACTTTCCCCAGCTTCCAGAAAACGTACTGTCTCTGATAATGACAAAGGAGTGAGGAACTTCACCTGATTTGCATAATCAAGCGGAGAGAAAATGAAATCCCTCCCTTCCCTGTCTCTCATGCGCACACTCAGTTCCACTACTCAAAAGCATTGATGAACCACATGATTCAGATGAGCCCTCAGGACAAGAGGAAGTCCGAAATAATTCCATAGGGACCTGTTCAGGTATTTTCAGAACTAAAATAGTACCTTTGGACACTTCAAGACTCAACTAGACACTGACACTAAAGAAAGGGTTTCAAATAAGTTATTAGGAAAACCACAATTTCATTTTGTTAAGATATTTTTATAAAAAAGAATAGCCTGGAACAGGCCTTACTATCTTACCAACAACTGGCTCACCATCAACAGAATGTGTCCCATTTCTATATTTTTTCCATCCTAAGTCTTTATGTTAATCAACTTCTATAATATTTTAGGAATTTTACAGAGGTGTGTAGTTTCACTGATGACATAGAAGAGTAAATTTACATGGCAATGTATGAATGAATTACTATAGTTAGCCATAACATAGTAAAACAAAAAAAAATCCCAGGAAATCATTTGACAGTGTTTAAAAAAAATACCTTCTTTTTCGTATAAAGAAGAGACAAAAACTTCACAATTGACTCACAGAGCAAAACTGTTCTAACCCATTTTTCTCTTGGGCAAATTTCAATTATAGAAACCCAACATCAGGAGAGAGCTTCGAGATTCCACAGGAGGAGGGGATGAGCCTCTCCAATTTCAAGGAACAGGCCCAGAAAAGAATTCTTTAGGGCACCAATGATATTAGCACCTGTCACTCCTAGAAACAGGCAGCTGTTTCAGGTAGTGCTTAGGATCACATCAGGGAACATGATAACTTCCCAAGAGTTAAGTGACTGTACTTCACAGAATTTCCCTATACCTACTTGTCTCTGGAAAAGTCTTCATTCTAGGTCTTTGTGCCATTTGCCTCCTGAATTCTTCACGCCGCCTCATTTCTTGTTCTATATCCAGTCTTGAAGATGGGAAGAAGATTGGGCTTCAATTAGAATTACAAACTGCGTCCTTCACTAGACATTGAACAGCTCAGCTGAAAAACTTCAACTTTAACCCCAAGTGTAATTATCACTATTCAGTACCTCTGTTTCAAGTCATCAAGTTCCCTGATCTTCTGCGCCAAATCCCAGTTCATCTTAAAATCTTCTGTCTGTGGGACAATAACACACCCATATTCAGTCATGGCCAAGAATACACAAAGGAAAGAGGAGAAAACAAAAGAAAACATACCCTGTTAGCATCAGTTGCTGCCTTCAAAGTAGTTATCTGAAAAAAATTCAACACATCAAAACCCCTGAGTTTTGTGCTCTGGGACCATTACAAAGTCTGCAAAAGGCGTTCGTATCCAGGGCAGATGCAATTACCTGTTTTTGGAAGGAGTTCTCTATTTGTTTCAGTTTTTCTTTCGTGCTTTCAATTTGTTGCCTATGAGATAGATGGTTCTTGTCACATAAAGCACAATATGAGCTTGAACATAAATTATCTCCCTTGGGTTTTTATGCTCACATCTTTCCCCTGATGTAATTTCTCCATTGTCATGTAACTTTTTCCTGATTATAAAAGTGCTCTAGGTGAAACATTATCATTTTGATTCCAAACCTATATTTTTATGCCTTCAGTGTTCACAACGGATATAATTTCCTTACCCATTACAAGAATTTCCCTGACTTATCAGGTGATAAGTATCTTCCATCAGAACACACTAGTCTCCTTTCATTTATATCTCTATCATATTCCAGGAGTTAAAAACCCATGTCCCAGGTGTCACAAACGTATCTATACATGTAATTGATCTTACATAACATTGTTTCTTAAAGACTAGGATATTATACCAGGCCCCCAAAACGTTTGCATAAACTAAGTTTCCACATAGTTTAGACAGCATTGTGAATCAGAAGCCACCATAAGTAACAATTTTGGGGTATACTTTTTTGTAGAACAATAATTCTTGTGTCACTTCTCTTTATGTATGTCTTTTGAACATTTACTTCTATTAGTATGTTACCTCAGGATAAATCTTGTGTACATATTAAAAACAAAGAGTCAAAGGGGACTCCTAAGCCTTTTATGGTTGGGATTTGAACTCACTTAAAGACGTCCTGTTCATATGTAGCTAATTTTAACATTTCTTCTGCTTTATATATCTCTTCCTCCAGTAAGCCTCTTTCTTGTTGCGTTTCTTTAAGCTTCCTATCATGGAAAAGAGGCACAGTTGTCCATCATGCCAACTGTATACTCATTTAAAGGGATCAGTCATGCTAGCACCTCTGATCATCTGCCAGAACTAAACTCCTGGCAATATAAATCAACATTTTTCAAAATATTTTTTACCACTCAATTCCTAGCACGAAAGTTTAGCACTGCACTGTAGCAGTCCTAAAGTCGTCCTGTTGTTCATTGATTTGATCGAGCGAGCACCAGTAGTATCTCCATTGTGAGACTTGTTGTTACTGTTTTTGGCATATCGAATTTGCCACAGGGAGCTTGCCAGGCTCTGCCACGTGGCCAGGACACTCTCTGTAGTTTGCCGGGCTCTCTGAGAGGGATGGAGGGATCAAACCCAGGTTGGCCACGTGCAAGGTAAATGCCCTACCCACTGTGTTATCGGTCCAGCCACATAGTCAATAGACCTGTATGAAAATGCACATTATCACTTATTACAACAATGAAAGGGGCTGAAAAGATAGTTCAGTGGTTAAGGCAAGTGCTTTGCATGAAGCCAACCTGACTCAGACCCTGGTTCGATACCTGGCCCAAGCATTGAACCAGCAGAGAATCACTGGGAGCCCGACCCCCTCCCCCAGACCTCCTTAGCACTGCTTGTGAGTACCCTTCCCCAACAAAACAGAAAAATCAAAACCAACAATAAGAGTTAATGATAAATGTCCTAAAGAATGGAAATAGCAAGGCGGGATGCAGTCATGGCTGGTGGGAGTGTCCACTCTCTGGAAAACAGTATGAAGACTTTGCCCCAAAATTAAAAATATCACTTTCGGTGGACCCAGTGATTCCAATCACTGCTATCTACTCCAAGAACATAAAATCTTTGAATTCAAAAAGATGCATGCACAACAATGTTCACTTCAGCACTCTGAATAGTCAGGATGTGGAGAAAAAAGTTGTGACTCACATACACAATGGAATCCTAATCTGCAACAAGAAAAGGTGCAATCTTTAAAAAAGTTGAATGCAATTTTAAAAGGGCAACGTGTTCAGATTGAAATCTAAAGAGCAGTAAAATGAATCCAGGGACAATCAGAGATGAAGGGATTAATTCCTATACTACTTTCACTGCTCCAATGTGATACTAGGAATGCTTGGTCAGAAAGAAAAATTCTGGTTTTAGTAATCAAGGTAGATATTTCAGACACTACTTGTGCTGAAAAATCTAAAAAAAAATTTGGGAACAGGATCTGAAGCGAGAGCACAGTGGGTAGGGTGTTTGCCTTGCATGCAGCTGACCCGGTTCAATCCCTGGCATCCCATATGGTCCCCCACCGCCCCCAGCACCACCAGGTGTAATTCCTGAGTGCAGAGCCAGAAGTAACCCCTGAGTATTGCTGAGTGTTACCCAAAAAGTACACACACAAAATAAATGTGGGAACATAAGCAAGGATAAATACAGTTTTGTCATTGGGGGTACATTCATTCAACAGATTAGTAAGAATTCACATAAGAACATCATACGCATTGATCTTAAGGGTTTCCTCTTGATAATTAAAGGTGGACATCGTGTTCATATTGTTGTTTTCAACGAGTTGATTGAGTTCCTCTTTTTTAGACTTGCTGAGCAGCATCAGTCCATTACAACTATCTTCCAATGTCCTTATTTTTTCTGTAAAGGAAGAATTATTTTTGATGTCTCTGTTCATTGGTTTTGGTAGAAGAGAAGAGCAGAAACCCTGAAGCAGAAATACACTTCCCCTTCCCAATTCTAACTGACTTCCTATCTGAATATTTTATTTCCTCCCAACAATCAACCTATCTTCTATGCGATGTTTATGACCTCTAATTTTTATCAGTTCTGAATTTTCGACGTTATCTTTCTGTGAGATAAGATCAGCCTGTGAGAAAAGAAGGAGAAAAGTAGCAGCATCCAACAAATATTTGCCACCAATGCTCCATGTTAAAGTTATTGTTCCAGGTATAGCTCAGAAAAATGTAACAGAACAAAAATAATTGTAGGGAAAAAATCGTGAGTTACAAATATTATGTGGACCCACAGATTTATTGTTTACTGAATAATGGGCCAGATGGCCAGATGTGAAGGCAAAAGCAAATGTATTGGAAAATTGCTCAACTAGATACTCCTTTAATGACGTTTTATAATGGCTCTTATATTGATGCCTTCCCTTAATTCACACAGCAAGTCCTCCTCTTTTCAGCATTGTTTGGGGCAGGGACCCTTAAACTAGGTTTGATGGCTTTATTTCTCATCTATTCACTGGGCTATCCTATTTATTTTGGAATACAACCTTGAAGGGTCAAAAATAACACCCATTGCAAAAGGTAGATATGCTTTCTGTTTTTTATTTTACTTTTTTGATTGAGTCATTGAGATAAGCTTTCTGCTCTTAAGTCAAAAAGTTATCATGGTATTGGGGCTGGAGAAATAGCTCAGCGGGTAGGGTGTTTGCCTTGCACGCGGCCAACCCGGGTTCGATTCCCAGCATCCCATATGGTCCCCTGAGCATCGCCAGGGGTAATTCCTGGGCGCAGAGTCAGGAGTAACCCCTGTGCATTGCCGGGTTTGACCCAAAAGGAAAAGAAAAGTTATCACGATATTAACTGCAGAAATATCAAACCAATATCAAAAGTTGGTGCAGATTTTATATGACCACACTTTCTTATGGTGACTAGCATGAGGAAGTGGTAATGTCAAGTCACCGATATATCAAAAAACTTAAAGCCATATGATGGAAAAGCTTAGCAGTCAAACAAACTCTTCCTATGTTCTTTTTTCTTTACCTTTATTTTTTTGCTCCTCTTGAAACAGTATTTCAATGCCTTCAGAAGTTCCTTTAATATTTTCTTGAGAATCTTTAAGCTATACAAACATGTAAGAAATGAAAATGTTTTATATGTCACGGTATTATATAATCCTTTCTTCAGTACATCTATTTATACAAATTATTAATAAGATGTAATTTTATTTATGAAATTCGCTTTGCGTTTTGGTGTCTATAGAGTTATGTAAGATCATAGTAGAATTATAAAGGAAGAGTTATAAAAGTAACTGCACCACCATAAGTGGAAGTCACTGAAGGAAATCATGAAAAAGAATTGAATGGGCAATATTACCTGGTGCTCCCGAGTCGTTATTATTTCTGAACTGTCTGGTTTTTGTTTCATGACACTATTGATCTTTTCAGATAATTTCTGTAAACGAACTATAAGGAAATAAAGGTTCACCTGAGATTACTGGGAAAAATCAACGAAAAGTAATAGTCCCAATGTTTCAGACACACGGTTATATGATCCAGCTTCTAAGAATAGAATTAACATTTGAGCTTTACTATTTTTTTTATCTACTGGCATTTTGTAATTGAAGATATCCTTTTTGAAGATCTCTCCAGCAGTGTCCAGGAGGCCTGGTGGCCCAGCAATTCTTGGCCAAATTAGTCAATGGTTCAATCAACAGAAACATGGATAAAATCCCTCTTGACCTGTGGTGCCTGGGATGCCAGGCTCACTCTGGTGATGCTAGAAACATTCAGAGCCACACAAAACATTTCTCAGTGTGGTGAACCTGGCAATGCTCAGGGAACCATGTGGTGTCAGGAATCTATTCCTGGTCAGCTGCATCTTGGGCATGTGCCCTAATCACTGTATTATCTTCTGGTCCCAAGAATACAGTTCTAAGTGAGACTCTGAATTTATTTTAAAGATAGGGAAATAAAATAATGACTCAGTTTAACTTTTCTCTCATTTGTAAGCACATTCTCAGAAAAATTAATCCCTTTGAAGATGTGTGTCATCACTAGGGAAGAGAATGAAAATTCAGGGACTGGAGAGATATTACAGGGAAGGTGTTTGCCTTGCTGGGCCTACCGGGGTTCAATCACAGGCACCCCATCTGGTCCCGAGCCCCACCAGAAGTGGCCTGAGTGCAGAGCCGGAAATAAACACTGAGCACCACTGGGTGAGGCCCAGAAAACAAATAGCATCAACAACAAAAGCCCTGAAAATTCCTCCTCATTTACATCGATGTCCTCTACGTAATAAGATACATTCTCCACAGGCATGAAAGGTTCCCTCAATTTCATTTTCAAACACAGGCCATGGTTTAATTAGCAGATACACTGCCTGACAATATCCAAGATTTTCTCTATGCTTTAAGGTTACTGAGCTTTTAACAATGCCCTTCTTCCTACCTTTCAATAGGAGTCAGTTGTGTCAATTTACTCACTTCAACCTCACACTCAAAGCTTCATGCACATCCTAAATATTTCTATCCAAAATTAAACTCACTCTCTTCTCCCTACTCTCCTGATCTATCTGTGTCCCTCTTTCTTCATCCTGATCTCTTAGCTAGAGGTAAGTCAACTTTACATTTGAGTCATTTATAATGCAAGTCAAATGACAAGTACTTTCATGAGTTCAGAAGTCATAATATTTACTAAGTTGAATTAAAACCTACATCACAATAGGCAATGAAAAATATCACAAGGATAACTTAACCTTACCTACCTTCATAATCTTGTAGATCTCCCTGGAATAGAAAGAAACAAAATTAAATTGAAAGTCATTGCATATTACTGAAAACTATATTTCATGATAAAACAGCAAAAATAGCAATGCAATGAAATGCAATTATAATACGGAAGAGTCCTACCAGACAATGGGGATTACCTTTCAGTCACCAATGAGGTTCTAAAATCACGAAGAGTACCAACATGTGTATATTTGTTTTCACAATGTATTTATGCATGTATGTATGTATATATATAAACACATTGCTGAATAAAATGTAAATGCCATTAGCACCAAAATACCTTCAAGTCTCTGGTTAAAACTATACTTACAAGGTTTATTAACATACTCACTGGTGGATTCATTTGCGAAATGTCAGCGATAAGTGCAAAAATTCCCAGAAGAAGTCCGCTAATTGCCAATTTCCGAATTGCGAAACATATAATCCCAAGGTGAAAGTTTTCATGCAGAATTTTGACAAACTAAAATAATTGAGATAATGAAAAACTAAGAAACTCAAACACGTTTATTTGGTTTTTATTTTGATTGGGGTAGGGGTGGATTTATTCTACACTGGGCAGTGCTCAGGGGCTATTTCTGACATCAGCTGCATACAGGGCAAGCGTTTTGCCTCCTGCACTGCCTCTACATCCCTCCCCAAACACAATTTGATTGTGCAAACATACAAAGCAACAGAGACATTTATTCATTGAAAGGTGTCATGAAGTTCATACAAAAATGTCTCAATGTATAAGAAAAAATCTGATGGACAATGGGCCATTGTCCAGTGGGGAAGGCATTTGCCTTGCACTTGTCTGACCTGGTGAGGTCCTCCCATCTCCTATGGTTACCTAAATACCACCAGAAGTCATTCCTGAGTGTAAAGCCAATATTTACCCGTGAGCATTGCCAGCTGTGGCTCCAAAAACTTGATGCATAAACTGGTAGAGATTTTATCTTATTTTGCATGAAAACACATCTCAAATATTTTAAAGTTAATAGAACTTATCAATTTACAGTCAACTGAAAATTGAGGAAGTAAATGTGAACTTACATTGAAAGAAAAGCTATTGTCTTTTGCAGATGGATAAAAGACATGGAGAAAACCATTTGGAAGACCCTCATGTCCAAACTATGAAAGAATGGGAAACATATCAAATATTAGGGACACCAGTGAGAAAAACAAAGATGTTTATATAAAAAGTAACAGGGAGAGTAAACAGCAACCATGATAATGCTTCACTATTTTAACACAAAGACAGGTTATTGTTCAGCCCAAATTGCTAGGTGCATTCGAATTTTCACTTAATGTTTGCATAACTCAAAAATCAGACACACAATGTCAGATTATAAGGTATATATGAGGACTTGCATTGCAGTATTATTGATGTTATAACACTATGAATATTGAAGTTAGTTAAATGCACAATTCTAAACATTAAAAAAAGAAAAATTCATGTAGTATTTCATTGCAATACTTAATACCTAAAACAATCGGTAACCATCACCAAACTTAATATATTAACCACTAAATACAGGTTTATCTGGCTCATAATATGTATATGAACATTATGGGAAGATCAAGAGGTAAGGTTCTAGAGCACAGCTCACAGTTCCAGGCTCATCTGACAGGCATGTAATCCTCAATATTGTAGTTTTGTCTAAATACAGATTATGAAAAACTGCTTTTATAAATTTCTTTAAAATATATCTAGAAAACTACTTTGATGCATGTATTTTAAGTATAGATTTGAAGACGACTTTTATTAAGTTAACTTTATTTATTAAATTGCTCTTAGTCAAAAAGCTGAGAGGTGGAGCCATAGCACAACAGGTAGGGCGTTTGCCTTGCACGTGGCCAACCCGGGCTCAATTCCAGGATCCCATATAGTCCACCGCCAAGGAGTAATTCCTGAGTGCAACACCAGGAGTAACCTCTGAGCATCGCCGGGTGTGACCCAAAAAGCAAAAACAAAACAAAACAAAAAAAAACCTACCCAACCAGGCGCTGATATTTTAACTGAGAACAGCTAACACCTATGGTTAGATACCTCCATTTTTAGCGCTATCCCCTTCACAAACAAAAATAATATACACACAAGAAAAATAAGTACAAGTGGTGGGATGGACTTCCAGAACTGAATGTAAGAGACTAGGTCTTCACAAGTAAGACTAGTGACCATGAGTAAAGAAGAGGTGGGGGGGGGGGCATTGTCTTGTTTTGCTTTTTTTTTTAAAAGATTCTCCCCACTGTAAGTGACTTTGTTGAGATCTAACTCACATTATCACACAATCCCTCTAGTTAAGACTCAATGTTTTTAAGTATCTCCTTAAATCCTTCCTTCTTTATGCTCTGTGACTATTTTCAGACTTTCATCTGATCAAACTGATGCATTGGTCCACATAGTCATAAACAGAACCCAGAACTGATGTAGATAGTGGTATCCAGAAGTCTTCAGACTGATTCTGAAAATGCCCTAGTCCTGGTCACAGGAAGGACTGAGCTCCTATCCTGGTCTCATGAAAAACATGTTATTTAAACAAAGTGGGAAAGACCCCAGTCTTTAAAAGGAAGAAGCCTACCCATCTGATAAGCAGTTGATATCAAGGATTTACAAGGCACTGGTTGAACTCTACACAATGAAAGCACCCAACCCCATCAGAAAATGGGGCGATGAAATGAACAGAAACTTTCTCAAAGAAGAAATCCGAATGCTCAAAAGGCACATTAAAAAAAGGCTCTTCATCACTAGTCATCAGGGAGATGCAGATCAAAACAATAATGAGATATCATCTCACACCACAGAGACCGGCCCACATCCAAAAGAACAAAAGCAACCAGTGTCGGCACAAATGTGGGGAGAAAGGGACTCTTCTTCACTGCTGGTGGGAATGCCAACTGATTCAGCCCTTTTGGAAAACAGTATGGATGCTTCTCAAAAAATTAGAAATTTGACCCAGCAATACCACTTCTAGGAATATATCCCAGCGATGCAAAAAATATAGTAGAAATGACATCTGCGCTTATATGTTCATTGCAGCACTGTTTACAATAGCCAGAATCTGGAAAAAACCAAGTGCCTGAGAACAGATGACTGGTTAAAGAAACTTTGGTACATCTACACAAGGGAATACTATGAAGCTGTTAGAAAAGATGAAGTCATGAAATTTACATATAGGTGGATCAGCACGGAAAGTATCATGTTAAGTGAAATGAGTCAGAAAGAGAGGGACAGACATTGCACTCATTTGTGGAATATAAAGTAAGGTAATGAGAGACTAACACTCAAGAATAGTCGAGAGAAGTACCAGGAGGATTACCCCACAGCTTAGAAGTTGGCCTCACATGCTGAGGAAAAAGGTAACTCAGATAGAGAAGGGACCACCAAGGATGGGAGACGTGTGCTAAAAGTAGACTATAGACTGAACCTGATGGCCACTTAATACCTCTATTGCAAACCACAACACCCAAAAGGAGAGAGAGAGGAAAAGGAAATGCCGCAGAGGCAGGGTGGGGTAGAGGGGACAGGTTGGGGGTGGTGGGAGGGATGCTGGGACCATTGGTGATGGAAAATGGGCACTGGTGGAGGGATGGGTACTCAATCATTGTATGACTGAAACACAAGCACGAAATTTTGTAAGTCTGTAACTGTACCTCACGGTGATTCACTAATAAAAATTAAAATAAAATTAAAAAAAAAAAGAAAAGGAAGAAGACATGGCCCTCGGGCTGTACTTACATCAAGGGGGGAGAAGAGAGGTACCAAGAGCAGGAAAAAACAGGAAAACACCTGTTTTGTCTCCATGTTCTGCCATCCAAGAACACAGTGATCAAAATAATCACCAATAATCCAGGGAAAGGGGAATTGGATCAGGAGGTCCTGGAGGATGTGTCCTTCCTCCTAGTGACCTGCTGTTTGAAAGTTGCCTGGGAAACCTGGGCACTTTGTCCTCTTCTCTCAACCAATCCCTGCCTTCGCCCTAGCTACATCACAATGGACATTCTCTGACACCTCCTACACACAAGCCCCGCCCCTTTGGGGGTCCCAGTGGCAGTTGCTCTCTGGAACTTTCACAGATGTTTGATTTCAGGTCCTTTCCAAATTAACTCTTGTGTGTATCTCCTATTTCTAGGAACTCCTTCCCTCTTTTCTGGACTCCCAAGATTTTCTGGGACCATAACTAAGCATGTATAAAGTTGGTGATGACAAAGAAGCCACAAAACACACACAAGTTGTACTCTTGGACAGCAGGTACAACCATGTCCCTAACGTACAGCTCTTCTGACTCACCCATTTTATTTATTTATTTACTTTAATTGAATCACCATGAGAGAGTTACAAACTTTCATGATTCAGTTTCATTCACACAATGATTCTTCCACCAGTGCACATTTTTGACCACCAATGTTCCCAGGATCCCTCCTACCACCCCCACCCCATCCCACCGTCCCTGCCTCTGGGGTAGGTACATTCCTTCTTACTCTCTACTTTGGGGCATTATGGTTTGCAATATAGATACTAAGAGACCACCATGTTTGGTCCTTAGTCTACTTTCAAGACACAGCTCCCATCCCAAGCGATTTCTCTATCCATCATTTACTTAGTGTTCCCTTCTCCATCCCAACTGTCTTCTCCCCCAGCAGGTGAGGCCAGTTTCCAAAATATGTAGGGATCCTCCTGGCCCTTACCTCTACTGTTCTTAGGTGTTAATCTCATATTATATTTTTTTATATTCCACAAATGAGTGCAATCTGTCTGTCCCTCTCGTTCTGACTAATTTCACCTAGCATAACACTATTAATGTCCATGCAAATTATATGCAAATTTCATTATTTCATCTTTTCTAACAGCTGCCTAGTATTCCACTGTGTATAAGTGCCAAAGTTTCTTTTACCAGTCATCAGTTCTCAGGCCCTCGGGATTTTTCCAGATTCTGGCTATTGTGAACAGTGCTGCCTGCATTAAACATACAAGTGCAGATGTCATTTCTACTGTGTTTTGTTTAGTTTTTTTTTTTTTTGCATCTCCAGGATATACTCCCAGATGAGGTATTGCTGGTCATATGGGAACTCAATTTCTAGTTTTTGGAGGAATTTTCAGATTGTTTTCCAAAACGTTTGGACCAATTGCCATTCCCACCAACAAGGAATGAGAGTCTCTTTCTCCCCACATCTGGTTGTTCTAGTTCTTTTTGATGTGTGCCAGCTTCTGTGGTGTAAGATGATTTATCACTGTTGTTTTGATTTGCATCTCCCTGATGATTAGTGACATAGAGCAGTTTTTCATGTGCCTTTTGGCCATGTGAGTTTGTTTTTTGGGGAAGTTTCTGTTCATTTCTTTTCCCCATTTTTTGACGGGATTGGAGGGTTTCTCTTGTAAAGTTCTACCAGTGTCATGTAAATCCTGGATATTAGCCTCTACCTGATGGATATTGGGTAAATAATTTTTCCCATTCCATGGGCTCTTTCTGTGTTTTGGTCACTGTTTCTTTTGAGGTGCAGAAACTTCTTAGTTTCATGTAACCCCATTTGTTTATATTTGTTTCCACTTGCTTGGTCAGTGGTATTTCATCCATGAAGGCGCCTTTAACTTCAATATCATGGAGAGTTTTGCCCACATTTCCCTCCATGTACCTTATAGATTCAGGTCTGATATTTAGGTCTTTAATCCATTTGGGTCTGACCTTTGTGCTGGGCGTTAGATGGAGGTCTGAGTTCATTTTTTTGGCTTGTAGCTGTCCAGTTTTCCCAGCTCCACTTGTTGAAGAGGCTTTCCTTGCTCCACGTCACATTTCTTGCTCCTTTATTGAGAGTCTGTGTCAGAATATTCAACTCTATTCCATTGGTCTGCAGATCTGTCTTCATTACAATATCTGCTGTTTTAATTACTATTGCTTTGTAGTACAGTTTGAGATTGGGGAAGGTGATGCCACCCCTCTTTTGGTTAATCTATCAAGAGGTGATAAAGTGGTGTTGAATTCTCCAACTATTATTGTGTTGTTATCAATGACTTTCTTCAAGTCTATGAGCAGTTGTTTTAAGTACTTTGCTGGTCCCTCATTAGTTGATGATATATTTAGGATTCTGAGTTCCTTCTGATGTACAGATCCCGTAATCATTAAGAAATGACTTTCATTGTCTCTTGTCATCTTCTTCAGTCTGAAAATCTATGTGGTCTGATACTAGTATAGACACCCCCGATTTTTTGAGGGAGTTGTTTGCTTGTAGAATTGTTTTCCATCCTTTGACGTTGAGTCTGTGTTTGCTCTGACTGTTTCTTGTAAGCAGCAGAATGTTGGGTTCAATTTTCTGATCCATTCTGCCACTCTGTCTTTTAACTTGTGTGTTTAGCCCATTGACATTGAGAGATTATTGTTATGGCATTTTGTCCCATGTTTCTGTAGTTTGGTTTGAGGGGTTGTCTTGTCTTAAAGTAGCCTGTTGAGTTGTTTTTGTAACCATGGTTTTGAGTGTATGAAGTTCCTGAGTTGTTTGTCTGTGAAGCTACATATTGTTGCTTCAAGTATGAACGAGAGTCTAGTTGGGTAAAGTATTCTTGGTGAGGCATTCATTTCATTGAGTTTTTTCATTATATCTCCCTCCCCCCCCCCACCCACTGTAGTCAGACTCAGTACGTTTCATCAAATAAATCGGCTGTGAATCTTAAGGATGCTCCTTTATAAACAATCTCCTTCTTTGATATTGCTGCCTTTAGAATTCTATCTCTATGGTTTTTTGTTATTCTAATTAGGATGTGTCTTGGAGTATTTCTATTTGGATTTATTTTAGCTGGTACATCTGGGGCCTCCCGAATCTGGGTGCATGTGTTCTTTGGCTCTGGGAATGTCTCAACAATGATATCTTTGACAGTTGCTTCTTCAACAGGGTTTTCTTTCTGTCCCTCAGGGACTCCAATGATTCTTATGTTTTTCCTCTTGGCTTCATCCCGATTTTCTCTTGGTATCTGTATGTTTTCGTACTGAAAATCAAGATCAAGGGAGATTTTGCCCTTCTGTTCCAAGGGAGGTTTTCGTCCTCCATGAGTTTGCCTTAGGACACCTGCATTATTGTTTGGCAGGTGTACCTTCCCAGTCAAACTCCCCACCTAGCACTGTCCCCAGAGGGGGTTGCGCCCACTAGTGCACTCCGCACTCTGCACCACCAGTGCACGCCTCACTTGGTGCAAAAGTGAGAGCCCCTCACGGATGCCCCCCCCCCACTACAACATCAGGTCTGTGAAAAAACAATCAGCCTGGGACTCCGCGCCAGGCTATTTTCATTGGGGCGCCCCAGAGTGGGGCGGCTGAGAGCCCTCCCCACCCCAAGGGACCCAGCCCCGGCAGCCGACCTCCACTACCCAAACACCGCCATGCTCCAGGCTGCATTAGACACTTCCTACCCACCTTCCATAATTACCACACCATAGTTTATGGGGTTCAGACAGTAGGCAACATAATATATATGATATATATATATAATATATACTAGATATGTCAAAAACAGTAACAATGATGGTCCTCATTCACCTGACCCTGAAAGAGGCCCCAAAATGCTATCGGGCTATGCCTGCACGTGACAGGGACGAATGGAGTTGTTACTGATGCCCGCTTGAGCAAATCGATAAACAATGGGATGACAGTGATACAGTGATATAGTGATCTATTTGTTTATTTTGAGGCTATTTTCCATTCTCTGCTGTTGTCAGGAGGTTCTCTGCACCTCATCTTGGAGCCACTGATACTGTCCTCAAACAGCTGTTACTCAGCTGCTCAGGCCTTCCACTGAGTTTTTCATTTCCCCTACCTAGTTTCTTAGGTCTGTCATTTCTGCTTGTAATTTCTTTTCCATTTTACTCATTTCTGCTCTCATATCCTCTTGTATTTTTTAAGCAGTGCGTTCCATTGGTTCTTTGAGCTCCTTATGCATCCTTAACAACTAAATTCCTTATCGGAGAGACTATATTGTTCATTATTACTGTTTGATTCATCTGGGCTAGCGACTTCACTCACTAAGCTTGGTGAATACCTGCATTGTTTTAACATTGTGACCTTTGGGTTTTGTTTCCTGTGTGTTGTTGTTAGGCCCCTGGAGTTGGGCTATCTTTGTGTGTTACCATGATTATGGAAAGGTGAAGTGGGAGGCCTGGGTTCACTGGTACCTCTAATAGAGGAAAAAGATGAAGTAACTTCTTCCTTACAGATACCAGTTTTGAGGTTAGAGATTTTAAAGGGATGTCATGAGGGGTGGTTCCCTGACAAGAATCTCGGGTCCAAGATTCTCTTTGTGTAGGGGGCCTGATTTCAGGCTAGGGAATTGGGAGGCATCCCACCACTGCCATCGATTTATGACTATTTTATTTATTATTTTATTTATTAATTTTTACTATTATTATTTTTTACTATTTTATTTATTGTTTTTTCTTGCTTTTTGGGTCACACCTGGTGATGCACAGGGGTTACTCCTGGCTCATACACTCAGGAATTCCTCCTGGTGGTGCTCAGTGGACCATATGGGATGCTGGGAATGGAACATGGGTCGGCCACATGCAAGGCAAATGCCCTACCCACAGTGCTTTACTCCAGCTCCTTTATGACTTTATCGTTGAAGAAACTGAGTCACCAAGCAGTGTAGATGACTGTATAAAATTTCAAAGATCGAACACATGGTGCATGCCCAATTCGAACCCTAGTAGTCTGGTTCTGAGTACTCAGAGCTGTCTGGTCTTGGAGGAAAAGGGAAAACTAGCTCATTACTCTGGTTCACTAGACCACAGGATATTTCAGATAAATTGACCTTTTTTGTTTTGTTTTGTTTGGGGGTCACGCCTAGCACTGAATTTCAGATATTCTAAATTGACTTGAGTTAACTGTTTACATAAGTTACACAAGGAAGACTCCCTTTAAGTGTCAGGGGTAGTCTTTTATTTCACTTGTCATAAGCACATTTATCTGTTAAGTAATCAAATAATGTTCACGTGTAAAGACATTCTCTTTAACTCAATACTCAAAATCAGAAGACTTTGGGCCTGAGCCATAGTGTAATGGGTAGGGCATTTACTTTGCATGTGGCCAACCCTGATTCAATCCCCTACATCCCATATACCCCATCCTTGCCCCAGCAAGGACTAATTCCTTAATGCACTGCCTAAGTGCAAAAACCAAAAACCAACAAACCACCACCAACAACAACAAAAACCCACTTTTACTTTCCCATTCTTTGTCAGTAGAACATGTTCCATCAAGAATAGAAAGTTCGGGGCCGGAGCAATAGTAGAGTGGGGAGGGTCATGCATGTGGATAACTTGGATTCGATCCTCGGCACCCCATGTGGTACCCAGACCACTGCCAGGAGTGATTCCTGAGTGTAGAGCCAAGAGTAACCCCTGAGCATCGCCGGGTGTGGCCCGCAAAAAACAACAACAACAAGAAAATAGCAAGTTTGTCTGGAGCAGAGCGACCAAGGCGGTTTTGAGAAATTCCTTCCTGGTTCCAGAAATGGCTAAGAGGGGAGTCAACCTTTTCTTTTCACACGGCAATAGCCAGCAAAAGGCGCACGCACTGCCTTTCTCCTCAAGGGCCTAGGAGGCAGGAGCAGGTGATGCTTTCTTTATAAACCAGTGGGAGGCAGAAGCTGTGCCGTTCTAACAGGCTCAGTCCAGTGCCTAGGAGGGGTCCTGAGTGGCATCTTGCACTTTGGGTCTGTGCCTGCTTTTTCAGTCTTCACTTTCTCTGACAGTATTTCAACGCGACGTTGATTTAATCTTTCCTGGAATAAATGACTTTTTTACTTTAAAGATTCACGGGCTGTTTGAGTAGGGGAGAATGTGAGGGTGGGGGGTGGGGTGGGAGGAACATGGATTCAAACTCTGAGGAACTGGGCCATAGAAACAATAAGCACTGAAGACAAAGACCAATAAGAAAAGAGTCAGTTACTTGCTTGACCCGTCGCATTGGAGCCCAACGCCAAGGTAAGGGCAAATGTTCTTCGATTGCTCCCTAATTTTTACTGAAATTTAGTGCTTACATTTTTCATTAACTTCAAAGTAGTTGGAAACATTGAACACTAGACAAAGGTAATAAAGCTTGTTTAAACTTAAATGTTTCACTTGTAACAAAAGCAGACTTTATATTAATATGTTGCTTTCAAAAGGAAACAAGCTAATAGTTTTTAATACATGTTTGTTAGAAAAACAAGCTCCTAGCCACAAGAGAACAAGTTGCAAGTTACCATCAGGGAAGAGAGCAGGAGGCGAGAGGAATGTAGAACAAGGACCATTTTTATGCTGGTGGAAGGAAACTACATTTTTGGTTGGCATCTTGAAGTATGTAGAGATGTCTAATTGCAATTACATACACTTGAAATGTATAAATTGTTATAAGCCAATGTTAATTCAATAAAATTAAACTATGTATATGTTTATAGTCTTGTTAGCTTATGTGCTTTAGTCAAGAAATTTGTCATGTTTCATAATTTCTCAGTTAGGACAATCTCATACACAGCGTCTCAGTGTGATTGTTACTGAAGAAATTTCCAAATCCTCGTCTAAATCTGGGAAAGATTGTATTAAGCAATGTTTGTGAGTCAGTTCTAAAAGTAAAAGCATGATGATGTTGCATGAACATTCTTTCTGTTGGAGGCGCAGAGACAAGACATGCGAGAGAAATGTACCGGTAAATTCGAGTTTTTAAATATGATTGAAGCTCAAACAGCCACTGAATTACTTTGGGACAGTCCCAGAATGTGGGGGATATGATCTGTAGAGCCTACGTGTCCAGCTCCATATCTTCCTCTGATGTTTTTAATCATAACAACATAGCTTTGACAACATAGCTTTTACAAGACAATGTATACCCTGATGTTCTTTTGACAAATGTTCATCCTATAACTGTTTGTACTATCTTTAGTGATTCTTTCTCTACTATGAAGTCATTAGGATGTAACACAAAAAATAGAATAAAAGGTGGCCTCTGGCAGTCGCTCTCCACCTTGAGCCAGATTGATGCCTTGTCCCTCCTCCACATTTCCCTTGCATGTGTTGTCTCTGTGCCTCTGACCAAAAGAATATTCATGCAACTTGATGTTCTATTGTTTTTTTTTTTTTTTTTGCTTTTTGGGTCACACCCAGCGATGCTCAGGGATTACTTCTTGGCTCTGCACCTAGGAATTAATCCTGGTGGTGCTTGGGGGACCATATGGGATTCTGGGGATCAAACTTGGGTGGGCTGCATGCAAGGCAAATGCCCTACCCACTGTACTACCACCCCAGCCCCTGATGTTCTATTTTCATGTGTCAATAGGCCATCTGTACATCTTCTTTGCAGAAGTGGTTATCAGGTTTTGAGTCTATATTTTTAAAATTGGGTTTTTATTGCTGATGTTGTTGCTCTTGAGTTGTGTGACCTCTTCCTATATATTGGACATTAATATATCTTTGACTGCTGTGTGAGCTACAAATATCTTTTACTAGTCAGTAAATTGCCTTTCCGTAATTAGAGTGTTTTTTGTTTGTTTGTTTGTTTGTTTGATTTTTGCTTTATGGGTCACACCCGGTGATACACAGGGGTTACTCCTGGTTCTGCACTCAGGAATTACTCCGTTGGTGCTCAGGGGATCATATGGAATTCTGGAAATCAAACCTGGGTCAGCCACGTGTAAGGCAAACGACCTACCTGCTGTGCTATTGCTCCAGCCCTCTGGGGTTTTTTTAATGTATGAAAACTACAGAATTTTGGTGTAGTTCCATTTATTTAGTTAGTTAGTTAGTTAGTTAGTTAGTTTTGCTTTTGTCTTTGGCGGGCACTCTGCCCCTCTCCTCTTGTCCTAGTGTACCCTTCCCTAACTTATCCTTCCCAACCCTACTCCAGTGCCAAGCTCCGACTGAAGGCCTGTTCTTCTGCTCTTAGTTTTGACTGCTATTCGGTACTTGATATTCCTGGATAATTATACATATGAGATAGATCATTCTAAACCTGTTACTTTCCTACTGACTGATTTCACTCAATGATACTCTCCAGATGCATCCACATCACAGTCAATTGCATGACTTTATTTTTTCTTATAACTGAGTAAGACTATGGTACACTCTATGCATGTGGGCCATAGTTTCTTTACCCAGTCTTTACCCATTTTGTGGGCACTTAGTTTTGTTTCCATATTTTGGCTATTATACATAGTACTATAATGAACATAAAAGTACAGATGTATTTTCTGTGTTGTGTTTTGGGGTCTGTGGGGTATATTTTCAGGAGTGAAATTCATGGTCTATAGAATTTCACTTCCTCGTTTTTTGAGAAATGTCCATATTGTCTTCAAAAAGACTGGGTCAGTTGACATTTCCACCAACCATGAATGAGGGTCCCTTTCTTCTCACATTCCCGCCGACACTGGTGATTGTTCCCCTCCGGTTTCTGGTGGAGATGATATCTCACTGTTGTTTTTATTTGCATCAACATGGTGATTAGCAATATAGTCCAATTTTCCATATGCTTTTTTTGTTACCATTTGTATTTCTTCTTTGAAGAAGTTCCTATTCATCTCTTCTCCCCATTTTTTGATAGGTTTGGAAGTTTCATTCTTGTAGAGTTCTACCAGTGCTTTATATATCTTGGGTATTAACCCTTTGTAAGATGAGGGGTAGGTAAATCATTTCTCCCAGTCTATGGTCTATCTCTATATTCTGGTCTTTGTTTCCAATCAGGTGCAGAAGCTTCTTAGTTTAATGTAGTCCCATTTGTTTAACTTCTTCTAATTGCTTGGTAAGTGGTTTTCATTTTTTAAAAAACCTCTAGCTTCAACGTCATAGAGAATTCTGCCTATATTTTTCTCTCTGTAACTTATGGATTCAGATCTAACATCTAGGTCTTGAGACCATTTTGATTTGACTTTTGTGAATGGCATTAGAAAGAGGCCTGTGTCCATTTTCTTGCATGTGACTGACCAGTTTTCTGAGCACAGATTGTTAAAGAGGATTTTCTTGCTTCACTTTCTATTTTTTGCTCTTGTCCAAAGATTAAGTAACCATACACCTGAGAGTCTGTCTCTGGATTTTCTATTCTATTCCATTGATCTGTTTAAATTCAGTATCACACTATTTTTTAATCACTACTGCATGAATTGTAGGGAAATAATCCCTCAACCTTTTTTTTTTGTCTAGGATTGCTCTAACTATTCAGAGGTGTGGTGGGTGCATTGTTCCATATAAATTTCAGGAGAGTTTGATCTATTTCTTGAAAAAATGAAATAGGTATCCTTATAGGAACTGCACTGAATCTGCATAATGCTTTGGGGAACCATTTTGACAATGTTAATCCTCCTACTATATCAGCAGTAGATGTATTTCCATTTTCTTGTGTTGTCTTTTATTTCTTAAAGTAGTGCTTTGTAGATTTGTATATATCTCTCACCTCTTAAGTTTAGTCTAGGTACTTGGTTTTCTTTTTTTTAAATTTAATGGCTATATTATGATTTGAACTCAATTTTATTTTTTTTAATAGTGAGACATCATGAGGTACAGTTGCAGACTTACACATTTTTGTGCTTGGGTTTCAATTATACAATGTTCAAACACCCATCCCTCCACCAGTGTGCATTTCCCACCACCACGGATCAGTGTGCATTTCCCACCACCACGGATCCCAGTATCCCTCCCACCCCCCAACCTCCATCCCACCCTGCCTCTGTGGCAGGGCATTTCCCTCTCTCTCCTTTTGAGTGCTGTGGTTTGCAAAAGAGGCATTGAGTGGCAATCATGTTTGGTCGATAGTCTACTTTCAGCATGCTTCTCCCCTCCTGGGAGGATCCTCCCAACAAGGTATTTGGTTTTCTGAGGCACAATCATGAATGGGATTTTTTAAAATAACTGGTTCTCAATATCTGGTTCAATATTTGGTTCAAATATTCTATTCAATTTGACTTTTGATGTTTATTGGAGGGGGGTGACGTGGGGAGGGGCAACTAACATTGCTCAGGGCTTAACTCCTGGATCTGCACTCAGAGATCTCTCCTGGGGGGGGGAGGTTGGGAGACTGTAGGTGGTGCCTGGAATAAAACCCAGGTCAGTCCCACTGCCACTTTCGCCCCTGTGTGTCTGTTTTAATGCTAATCACTTTATAATATGATTTGAATTTACAGAATAAGATACTATTATTTTTATTTCCCACTCCCACTCAGGATTCCTTGAACACTCAGGATCTTTTGTTTTTTCCATTCTTCTTTCTTCTTCTTTCTTCTTCTTTTTTCTTTCTTCTTTCTTCTCTCCTCCCCCTCCCCCTTCCCCTGCCCTCTTCCCTCCTCCTCCTCTTCCTCCTCCTCCTCCTCCTCCTCCTCCTTCTCCTCCTCCTCCTCCTCCTCCTTCTTCTCCTCCTCCTCCTCCTCCTCCTTCTCCTCCTCCATGCTACAAAAGTAATAAGAAACATGCAGTAGAGAAAAGCAAAGCTTATAGTTCATCCCTCAGAACTTCAACAAGCCAACTTAAAAGTTTGTACAAATTCGGGGCTGGAGTGATAGCACAGCACAGCAGTTAAGGCGTTTGTCTTGCATGCGGCTGACCTGGGTTCGAGTCCCTGCATCCCATATGAGCACCGTCAGGAGTAATTCCTGAGTGCAAAGCCAGGAGTAACCCCTGTACATCTCTGCTGTGACCCAAAAAGCAAAAAAAAAATTGTACAAATTCTAAAAAAAAAAATCAAAGGTCCATATTGGGATTTGACTGACTTTTCCAATCTGTTCTCTACATGGGATGTGTGCTTTTCTCCCCAGCGTTGAATAAGGTCAATGTGTACTGAGTGGAAGCAGCAGAGGGCGCCTGTGTGTTCTTTCCTCCTACTACACCACACCAGCGCAACCTACCAACTTGGTAGGAAGCTTTAGATAGGATGTGGGAATTGCAGGGCCCAATAGAAAAACTAAAGAATTCTTCCATACAGAGAGTATGCAAAAACCTGAACCAACACTTAACATGCTATGAAACAAGGATTTAGTCGCCTCCTGCGTACATGAGTCCTGGGCACCCAGGAACAAGAAAGTTTTTGCACAGCTTCCATAGCCCTAACCCAAGAAAACAAACAGCACGGATTACTCTGATCCAGAAATGGGTGATCGTGGAAAAGCCAAGATGATATCCATTAGTTTGGCCTGGGTATTCATCTCTGATTTTTTTTCTCACAAAAGTTCTTTAAAGAGAGGTCTAGAAATCAGGGGCTACCTCAGTCAGAGACAGCAGAAGGGCAGAGTGCTGTAAATTTAAGACCTGGGTTGATTTTCACAGGGAATTTTCAGATGAAGGGAATTTCTCTCCAGTGACTTCTAGAGTCAAGACTAGCTTGGTAAGAGGAGGAATCCCCAGGAATCTCAAGACAAGCTGTGACTTGAGGGACACCCCAGAGAAATACTCCCGAAGGATGAACACCCACTGAGGCTGCAGCACTGAAATTCTGGGAGTGCACAAAACAGATGCATGCAAGGCTTGCAGGGACCAAGTGATGGCGGTGTTGACTTCTTCCTTCCCCACAGTGAGGTCACCCCCACGTGGACACCGTGCAGGGTCCCTCCCAACCCCCCCCTCCCCCAGGTGAGGATGCTTGTGGATACAGAAGCCAGAAAAGCTCTGCTCTAGCATTGCTGGACACAACAAGGGGTTTCAGGAGAGTCAGGCGGGCCTTGCTCTAACGCAGCAATACTTCACATTCGTGACGTCCTGTGGAACACAGTGGGGCTTTCTGAGGTATTTTCCTTCTGCAATCACGAGCAGAAGCTTCTCCCAGGCCACCCAGGAGGGGGATGCCAGCCATGAGCCCGTGCCCTGCAGGTAAGACGTATGGTAGGAGCTTGTTCTGCAAAACTGGGAGCACGGATGACTTGGACGTCACCACTAAGCTGCCTCTCAAGTGCAATTCCCGGCCTTCTTTTTCAGCTCTGTAGGCCAGAAACATTCCTAGAAAAGCTGGGAAATCTGTTCAGGTGAGAAGCTTGTAGAATATCATCAGGGTGCAGTAATGGTGAAAGCCACCACCACCTAGAACCCTGGGAGCCGCCCTACCAACTGCCCTTCCCTATGCTTTTCTACCACAGAAATGTATTCATTAAAAAAAAGTCATGTGGATGAGTTTATTCTCTTCTGCGTCTTCAAACGCATCCATGAAACTTCTCCTTAATGACCCGAACTCACCATCCGTGATACTGTCCTCTATATACCCAACTGCGGCATCCAATTCTGCATCAGAGGCGGGAGAGTAGGAAAGCCCATGACTCTCTTCCACTAGAGCATCCATCACCAGCCCCTGGACTGCATCCACCCTGGACCACCTGGATCCTTCACCTCCTACTCAGCCCTGGGGCCAGTGAGCACCTGCACCCGAGGCCCTGCCTAAATTCCCTGCGACTGCAGCCTGGTGTCCCCGCCCGGCCCCCAAACCCCACCAGGCAGCAGCAGTGATCAGAATCTTCTTTCATTTTTTTGCAAATTTTCATTGGGTTAGCACTGTAACACTGTCCTCCTGTTGTTCATCGATTTGCTCAAGTGGGCACCAGTAACGTTTTTACTGTTTGGCATATCAAATGAGTCACAGGGAGCTTGCCAGGCTCTGCCCTGTAGGCAGCAGGATACTCTTGGTAGCTTGTCAGGCTCTCCGAGTAGGGCAGAGGAATCCAACTCAGGTCGGCCATGTGCAAGGCAAATGCCTTACCTGCTATGCTATCGCTCTGGCCCCTTCGTTGGGTTATCACAGGAAATGCAACAATATTTACATCTATATTTTTATTCATTAGAAATAAGTTTAAAAACAAAATATATGGAGGGACCAGTGTTCTAGCACAGCGGGTAGGGCCTTGCCTTACATGCGGTCAACCTGGGTTCCATTCCCAGCATCCCATATGGTCCCCTGAGCACCGCCAGGAGTAATTCTTGAGTGCAGAGGTGGGTGTGACCCCAAAACCAATAATAATAATAAAATATACATACAATGATAATATATGCAAAAAACTTTTTCATGGGACCTGAAGTATAGCCACTGCTTAATATTCATTTATCATCTTTATAGAAATCTAAGTATGATGGGAGCAGATACCTGTGTGTTTAGTTCTTTACTATTTCCTGTACACCTGAGTCAACTCCAACATGTATTAAATAAATTTCCATCTAAGTGTGGGGAGTTCTGAGAGAGTGAAGGGTTCCTTGAGACTGAAAATGGGAAGCAGAATGGTTTCATTGCTACTGCAGTATGTCACAATACCCTTGCATTTACTCAAGTAGAAATCTAAACTCTCCATCTTAATAGGATGTTCTTCCGAAGTTGTTGATGTTCTTATTGGCAGTCATGTAAGACATCATAGTCTTAGAACTGGTATCTCATGTTCTTTTGCCTCCAGGAGTTTCTAGGACTGGAACATAAGCATTTGTTTAACCAAAATTGTTCCAGACTTTCACCATTTCATTGAATTAAATAGAGAGGGTTAGAAATCAAAGGTGCTGTGTAGAGATACATTGATACTACCAGTTTGCCAAAGACTAAAAATTGTAACTTCTTAGTTTAAAATGAAAGGCTTTAATTTGTTACTTTCTCTATCAAATAGGTCCAATCCCAGAACAATAACACTGGTTGGGGGTGTTAAATAACTAGTAGTGGTTGCTTCGATTAAGATGCGATTTTTAGTTAAGTTCACGAATCATGAATCACGACCATCCTGTTATTCGTCGATTGCCTCGAGCAGGCCCCAGTAACGTCTCCTTCATCCTAGTACTGAGATTTTTAAGAAAGTGCTATATTCGAGGCTCTTTAGGAGAATGAGACCCATCATTGTTACTGGTATTTGGCATATTGGGTACGCCACGGGGAGTTTGCCAGACTCTGCCGTGTGGGCAGGTTACATTCAGTAGCCTGCCAGTTGGTCCAAAGTAGGAATGAGATAATAAGATGTCATAATAAGATGTCGCACAGCCACAAATGCTTAACTTTAGTTAAGTTAAGGTAATTAATTTACCTTCATGAAGTAGAGTATAGACCAAACATTATGGCTGCTTACTACCTGTATTGCAAACCATAACACCCAAAAGGATAGATAGCAATTCTGATTGCTGGGGGTAAATTCTAAACAATAATGATGTATATTTTGTCAAAATAATGAATGTAATCAAAGTAGAGAGAGAGTTAAGTAGAAATCATCTGCCTCACAGGCATTGGGAGGGTGGGAGGGGGGTATATTGGGGTTCTTGGTAGTGAAAAAAAGTACTGGTGAAGAAAAACGTGTTCGATCATTGTATGACCGGGAATTAATCTTGAAAGCTTTGTAACTTTTCCTACAGTGAATCAATAAATAAAAAAGAGCAACCAGTGCTGACGTGGATGGGGGGAGAAAGGGACTCTCCTTCATTGTTGTTAGGAATGCTGACTGATCCAACCTTTTTGGAGAACAGTGTGGGCAGTTCCTCAAGCAGCTGGAAATTGAGCTTCAGTCTGGTTTTCACCAGCTGTCGACTCTGTGACATTGAGTGGGTTTCTTATCCTTTGTGCAACCGTTTCCTCAGGTCTAACAAGGGCTCATGGTGGAGATGGCAGAACTCTCAGGACTCCATGAACACTTTCATCTCCAAGCCTGTCTCCTAGTTGGAGGGATGCTCTGAATTCCACTTCTGACAGTGAAATCCAGTTAGAAATAAAACAAATCACTTCTGGATCAGTTAAGAATAGGCATGTGTTCTCTACCCTTTTCCCTGTCTTGTGTGTTTGGGGAACCATGTGTGGAGATGGTGAGATTAAAATTTAAAAAAGGGTACACAGGGGGCTGGAGTGATAGCACAGTGAGCAGGGCATTTGCCTTGCACGCGGCCGACCCGGGTTAGACTCCCATCATCCCACATGGTCCCCTGAGCACTGTCAGGAGTGATTCCTGAGTGCAAAGCCAGGAGTAACTCCTGGGCAACGCCAGGTGTGACCCAAAAATGCAAAAAAAATAAAAGGGCAGAGATGTTATCAGCTTCATTCTCAGAGTAACTTGATGTAGGGAAGTCTCTGACAAGTCACAGCCCTTCACACGTAGTGTACTTCCTATTTCATTAGGTACATCTATTCATCCAACAGATCCTCTATACAAAATTCTATAAATAGAAGAGGTTACAGCTTTTCACATATTGGTCAAGATTACTGCTCTCTAGAAGATCATATTCCAGAGTAGTAGGCATGGAAAATGAAATAAAAAAATTAATTCGATAGACAGGTTGTCTGAATCTCTCCTTGACCTTGTGTCAATTTCAATTTACACTGAGACAAAAGGTAAAAAGGTAAAGGCCCTCCCGTTGATCGTCGATTTGCTTGATTGGGCCCAGTAACGTCTCCATTGGAGACTTTGTTGTTACTGTGTTTGGCATATCAAATACTCTCGGTAGCTTGCCGGGGCTCTCCGAAACTGAGACAAAGAATCCTAGAAATGACAATATTTTGTTCACAATGTGCCTACTTCTCAGTAAGAGAAAACACAGAAACCTAAGAGACAAAATCTTACTTCCTTAGAAACACACTGGCACACTCAATCTGGTAGACAGAGACTGCTGCTCAGGCCTTCTTTACCTTCAAGTATTGGGGCCTTTGTCCTTCCTTATTTGGATCAAAAGGTGTCGCCTCTGTGCTGGACACAAAAGTCCTCTGTGTTCTATGAAGGGTCTAATGACTCAAAGGCCTCTGTAGGGTGGTGAGGGGTGGAGCATGTAGGTTGGGCATTCTTCCCAGACACTTGGTCTACTGAATTTCACCAAAAGTTAGTTGTGCTGGTGAAGTTTTGCTAAATATTTGTCAGAAACAAACAAAAACAACAATGTTCTGAGTTATTCTTTTAATTTTAGAGATATTTGCTATCTCTAAAGACTGAAAATACATATATATATTCATGCCATCACTATACATATATACATATATTCTCAGCTGCTTACCTTTCTCCATACTGTTTACCATGACCTCTTCTAGCCTCTATATTGTTTATCTGTCTTAATTATTGTCTGCCTCTCCATCCCTCTCCCTCAATGACTAGAGTGTGAGTTTGTGAGAAAGAGGATTTTCTTCTTCAAGTTGAATCCTGGGTTTAAGGTCTGCACCATTGCCCACAGGTTTTGTTGAATAAATATATAAGGCTTTTTGAGCCCCTGGTAGAGAGACTGGCTAATTGCCTACATACTACTGGGATTTTCTTTTCCTTTTACACCCATCTTGGTTCCTCACGCCTGAAAATATTTCTGCAATGGTAAGGGGTGCATCATCAAACTAATAACCTGAATTAGGGCACATACCCTTTGTAATATTCCTGAAGCACAAAGAAATAAACTTGCGGATTTGGTGAGTTGTTGAGTTATTTTGCTCTTCATCCTTCCCGATCACTCTATCTGGTAGACAGAGACTACTGCTCTGGCCTGCTTACCTTCAAGATAGGTAAGCACACATATGAGGCATGACTCTAACCAAGAAACTCAAGCTTTGGCTGGTACAATCTCCCAGAAAGAAATGGAGAAACTAGAGATCAGCTAGTCTCACCTTGTATCTAGAGAGAGAGGGTAATCTCTACCTCACAAGCAACCTAGAACATTGGGGGAAAGATTTTCTTTTTCTTTCTTTTTTATTGAATCACTGTGAGATACAGTTACAAATCTTTGATGTTTACGATTCAGACATACAATGATCAAACACCCATCCCTCCACTAGTGCACATTCTCCACCACCAATGTCCCCAGTATGCCCCTTCCCTTTCCAACCCTTCCCCATTATATATATATATATACATTTTTAATTTATTTTAGTGATTCACCATGAGGTACAGTTACAGACTTACAAACTTTGGTGCGTATGTTTCAGTCATACAATAATCGAGTATCCTTCCCTCCACCAGTGTCCATTTTCTCCACCAGTGTTCCCAGTATCCCTCCCATCACCACACCACCCCCCTGCCTCTGTGGCAAGCACATTCCCTTTTACTCTCTCTCTCTCTCTCTCTCTCTCTCTCTCTCTCTCTCTCTCTCTCTCTCTCTCCTCTTTGTTGGTCTTGTGGCTTGCAATAGGGGTATTAAGTAGCATCATGCTCGGTCTATAGTCTACTTTCAGCACACATTTTCCCTCCATAGCGGGTCCTCCAAGCATCCTTTACTTGGTGGTCACTTCATCTTCCAAGCTGTGGAGCAATCCCCTTGGTCCTTATTTCTACTCTCCTAGGGTGTTAGTTTCCCAATCTGTTGCTTTATATTCCACAAATGAGTACAGTTCTTCTATGTCTGTCTCTCTCTTTCTGACTCATTTCACTTAACATGATGCTCTCCATGTTGATCCACTTATATGCAAATTTCATTATTTCATCAGAAAAGATTTTCTTTCAGAGAATTCTGAGTTGATGGAAGCAGTGCACTACTTGATGCCATGAGTCCTCGCTGTTTCTAGGTCTGTCCTGCAGTCACGAGGAATTAGTTGCTGTTTCTGTGCTCATTCTGATTCTGGATGTTACTCTCCCAGCTGACTAGACAGAGTTCCAGTCACTGAAGCCAAGGGTAAGGCAGACAGACTGTGAACTAGCCCATGAGCCTAATGATGGGGGTGCCAAAGCTTTTTCCAGAGCAACCTACTTGCATGGGGAAACAAATTGAGAACTCAACACAGGTGACAGGAGACTACAGTTGAGCAAGAGGCCCTTCTGATCAGAGTCCACACAACCTGTTTTTCTGTGCACCAGGCACCTCCTTCATTGCTGAGTCAGGGCTTATCCTCGTGATCCCGCCTCTGCCCTCTGGAGGAATCCTTTCCTAGTTGTTTCCAGGAGCCTTGGGAGTTACTGCCCTGGGCCTGGTCCCTGTGATTCTCTTCTGTATTCTGAAGGTGCTGCTGGACACCCATTTCCAAGATGAGAAAACTGAGGCAAAAAGTGGACAGAGTACACGTGCCACCGGAGACCCCAAACTTAAACTCACAGCCTTCAAGTCCCAGAGTTAGCTACTTTGTCCACCAATCCTTGCTACATCCTTGCTATATCCTTTTAGATAAATGAGTTTTCAATTTCCTTTCTGTGTTGCCCTTTCCTTTCACCACAGTATCTCCCTATCTTATTCCTTTATCTCTTCCTTCCTTCCTTCCTTCTCTTCCTTCCTTCCTTCCTTCCTTCCTTCCTTCCTTCCTTCCTTCCTTCCTTCCTTTTCTCCCTCCCTCCCTCCCTCCCTCCCTCCATCACTTTCTTCCTTTCTTCCTTCCTCCCTCCTCCCTTCCTTCCTTTTCTCCCTCCCTTCATCCCTCTCTTCCTTCCTTCTCTTCCTCCTGTCTTCCCTCCAGACCTAGGTTCAAGGCCCAGTTACAGTGCTGCCATTTATGAGACAATTCACTTACCACATCTGTCTCATCATCCATAGAAATGAAAAATATTAGGTCAAGGGCTGGAGTAATAGCACAGCGGGTAAGGCAGTTGCCTTGATTGTGGCTGACCCAGGTTCAATTCCCAGCATCCCATATGGTTCCCTAAGTACCGCCAGGAGTAATTCCCGAGTTCAGAGCCAGGAGTAACCCCTGTGCATTGCCGGGTGTGACTCCAAAAAGAAAAAAAATTAGGTCAATGTGGTTATGATCACGAAGATTTGGCTGTGGGCATTTTATACAGCTCCTTGTAAAACCTCGATACTTTTTACCTGACAGTTTACCTGATGTTAGAGTAGCACTGAGCCTAATCAGTAAAGTTTGAAGCACTTTAAAATAGGAATTGAACCAGAAAAATTGAATGAAGTCAACCAGAAAAATTGAATGAAGTCATTCTACATAGGATTCTGCCTCATCTCTGTTAATTCTAGGCTACAGGACCTTGAAAGACCTATAGTGTCTGGTGCCTGATTTTGCATCCTTCTGTAGACCCATTTGTAACAGGTTGAAGCATACCAGAGACAGGGGTGAGGAAGACTTATGAAGTTCCAACTAAGGAAAGAAACTATGATTTATTTCCAAAGGACACAACTTCCTTTGAAGAACAATCCTATCAGAGAGTTTTCCGAAGAAACCAAGGACCTATGTTTCCCACTTTCCTGACCACTTTGTGGGCATATAACCTGAGTCTCTGGCTACCACACATCTCTATGGATGATGATACCAGCTTCTCAAAGTGAAAATGACATAATGAGCACAATAACAGCCTCTCCTAGAGATAGGAGGTGCCCACAAGTTCCAAGGATATTGAAAGCCCCTGGATTCAGAAAAACCCAAATGATACCCTTACTTCTCCCCCAAATCCTTAATTGTGTCTGTTTGTAGGCTGTGGGTACGGGATCTCACTGTGAGAAACCAGAGGTTGTCCGTTGGCACAAAGAGTTAAGAAACCAAGTCAGAGACACAACTTTAAGAGTTTTATTAATAATAGCAAGTGAGAGAAGCTGTCAAATTGCAGATTCGAATGCAATGTCAAACTTCAATGTGTATTTCTAATGGTATGTTTCCCACGTCTTCACCTGGCGAGCCTTGAAAGAAAAAGACATTATTTTTAGAGCTAGACATTATGTTTAGTTCAGTGTGATCTTATGTATCCAAGTTTCCTGTGTCTTCTATAATATATCGGGAGACTCTGAAGTGCATTTTAATAAGTGGCGTTGTATTTGGGATGTGTGTGTGTTTGTGTGTGTGTAGCGGGGAGCTTTTTATTTGTATGCCCACATGCAATGGAAATCATTTTTGAGATCGAAAACTTAGATTTATTAAGTGAAATGGTCTAAATTAACCTTTATTTACAATCTGGTAAGATCTGAGTTTATGTTAATCGTGACATCTTTTGTCACAGGGTTAGCGATTCTTTAGGCATGATGGATTATCCCCTTATATTTATTTGCTGTACTTCCATGAATGGAGCAGTAGCACAGCGGATAGGGCATTTGCATTGCACGTGGTTGACCGGGATTCGATTCTTCTGTCCTCTCGGAGACACCAGCAAGCTGTCGAGAGTATCCCGCCCGCATGGCAGAGCCTGGCAAGCTCCCCGTGGCATATTCAAAAAGTCAAAAATAGTAACAACAAGTCTCACAATGGAGAAGTTACTGGTGCCCGCTCAAGCAAAATTGATGAACAATGGGAGGACAGTGATACAGTGCTACTGCCATGAACACATTTTAATGACCTTTTTAGAGAGATTTTCTTTCAAACAAAAAACTGGAGTGCCCCAGATATCTCATTTCTTCACATGACCTTTCTCTATGTAACTAACCACATCTTCACAAAATGACATCAGCTGAGACAGTAAGTAAAAAGGATGGGAAATGTTCAGGACATGCAGAGGCAATAAGCATGGGTCGTGACTGAGGTGATAGGAGAGCTGAGAGGGATCCAAAAGGGGAATGACCTGATCAAGTTTAAATGGTCCACAGGTCTCTCACTAGACTACCAATTTTTTATTGTCTCTCCAACTTTTAAATTGTGGTGGGTGTCATAGTAGCACAATGAACTGAGATGTAAAGAGCTTCGAAAAAGAAATAAACTGATGTATGGGGTTGGAGTGATAGCACAGCTGGTAGGGCATTTGCCTTGCACGTGGTCAACCCGGGTTCGATTCCCAGCATCCCATATGGTTCCCTGAGCACTTCCAGGGCTAATTCCTGAGTACATGATCCAGGAGTAACCCCTGCGCAACGCTGGGTGTGACCCAAAAAGCGAAAAAATAAAAAAAGAAACAAACTAATGTAGTCAAACTAAATTATATTCACAAGTCAGATTCTATATACTACAGCAGAACTAATTTTTTTTTAAAAAATTGATTCTATCTTTTTTTTTTAAATCAAGGTTCATACCGTCATCCAGGAAAGTAGAAACTGCATCATCTGAGAAACTAGTGGATTGATTTATTCTGAAGAGGTCTCCGGTTTATTTTTGATCTATCATTGACAAAGCACATGGCACGTGTAAAGTGTTGGCCCACATAGCCTGAACTGAATGGTCCTGTCCAAGGGGGTGATGCTCTTGAATCCGTTTCTTCGTCCTGTATTACAGATGAGGGTTAGGTGAATGTAACAAATTAATGAAATTATATTAAAGGAAAATTAAATACATAAAGCAATTATCAACAACTTACACAATTACAGTGTCGACTGGACCTTGCCATAAGTTTGGTGCCGATGGAGAACACCAAAAGCAGGCCTGTCATTCTGTCCTTCAACTACCAGGTAGGATGGTTTTTGATAATTAAGAACTGGGAGAATGGGAGAGAATGAGTACCTTTCCCAAGCAAGGATTCAGAGATACTCCTTGCTCAGGAGTCTGCCTAGATGCCCCCCCCCATTTGACAGAGGGTTCACATCTCATGGTCCTTGCCATGAATATACACAGAACTTTCTGGATATGAAGATTATCCACATCTATGGGAGATGTGTAGAATATTTTCTGACTGAAAAAAGATTACCAAAACAATCTATTGATAGTCATTTTCATATCCTTGAATCCATAGGTCCTTTTGGAAGGAAAGGAGACCATGAGATGCAGAGTAATTTTATGGAAAGTGAGGTGGGATTCTATATAATAGTATAAACACCATTATTAGGCTCTGATTCCAGGAATAAGATTTCTTGCTGTAGGATCGGATAATATAGCAGTATGATAGATGTGTAGGACACAAGTGTAACTGTTCACAGGAGTACCACTGGTGGGCTCTACTGATATTGGCACTATAGGTAATTAACAGATTTTGCTCTTAACTCTTTCATCCCTCATATAAAATATCCACACAAAACTTCAGTTGCACATCTTATTTTACATATAATACCTAAGTTCCTCCAGTATAATGCAGTCAGCATATTTACCAGTAGAAATATGAGGTTATGACAAAATTTTCATATATTTGAATATGCAAACTTTGTACACAGCACACACCTTAATGTGGAAATGTTGAATTTTTACCATGAATATTGTGAAATTTGTCATTCACGGTCTCTGTGGCTACTACTCTAATAGGAACACAGATGAGAGTAAAATTCATGCAATAACCCAATTCTATTTATGATCCGATTCTATTATGTCCAAGATCTGCTATTGCCAAGAGAGATAGTGCATTGTTTGAGGATAACCCTGCCCCCCGCCACCCCCCTCCAACCCCTTAACACACACACAGACACGCAGACTAACACAAAGACACACACACACACATCGGTGGTGTATCCAAGAAGCACAAACTCATGTCCTGCTACACATGAAGTACCTAGGGATTCTGCAATATCCAGTACTGATTGTATTTGAGAGCACAGGAGACTTGTAGCCACATGGGGCTGTCTCGGAAAGTGGCAGAGGAAGGATATTCTTCTCAAAGAGAAACCAAAAGCAACCAAAACTTAGTGATGTATAAAAGAACATGTTCAGTAAGAGCAAATCCTTCATTCCTCATCTCACAACAATAGGCATAACACTTGCCGTATCCTCTTCACGTTCATTGTCCTTCGTCATAGGGGAGTTGATAGTGTCTACAATGGGAACTGCAGGGTCTGGTGCAGATGAAAGGCAGGGAGTAACAGACATTTCAATCGAGAGATCTGTGCAAAGGAGACAAAAACCATGACTCCATTCACCATCTCATACTCAGGTCCATGAAGCAGAAGTAGAGCTGTGCCCCTTAGTTTCAGGTGAAGCCCAGCACCCAGGAGGATGTACACTGCAAACCGGTTCCTGTCTACTCATGTCATGGTCAAGCCAGATATCACAAAATCCTGAACGAGCAAACTCCATCCCCAAACAGATAGGCGTTGCATGGAATCAGAGTCCGGATCTTCACACTGATGATATATCAGGTGGGAGAAGACCAAAGCCCTCACTCATGACCTGAACACGTGCTAAGGAGCATAATAAGCTCACCCAGCCTAGTTTAAGCTGCAAACTTCTGACGAAGGCCTTGCAGCTCGGAGTAAAAGAAATAGCAATGCGTTGTGGCCGTTCCGACTTGCTTCTTTCCTACAAACTCCTCATTCCTTGTAGATTAATCTTTCTCTTACTGATCCTTTTAGTTTGTTTCTTTTGGTGGAACCATACCTTGCAGTGCTCAGGACTTACTCCTGGCATTGTACTCAGAGATCACTTATGGCATTTCTCAGGGGACCATGTGATGCCGGAGATCAAACCTGGGTTGGCTGAAAGCAAAGCAACTGTGCCGCTCACTGTACACTCTTGCTGGCCTTCATTTTTGGCTTCGTGGGGGCTTCTGACCTGGGCTTCTATTCCATCAAAACTCCCTAACATTTAAACTTGTCTCTATTATATGGGACACCTATAGGCCTTTGGACTTCCATTCTCATAAGAACTGCAGAAGGTCTGTGCACGTTCACCAAATCGCATTCCCTCCCTTTTGCAAAATCACGCCTTCACTCTCTTTAGAAGTTCAGTTAACTGAGGTGTTAACTCATCACCAATATACTTCTAAAGACAGGCGAGATATTTTGTCATCACTCTCAGCCCATTCCTGGCCTTGCATGCTCCACAACTCTTTCTTTTTGTTATAAGCAGAGTGAAACTATGAATGTGCTCTGGTAATCACTTCACACTGCTCATATGATCTCACCAGAAGACTGAGGTGGAGTAGAGAGTATTGGTTCCTGGAAATTGCCATGAGGTGGTAGAGCTGATGTTGCAGTATCTACATTGATTGAGTTCCGCTGTTCCAGAGAGTCTGGCCTGGTCACAGGTTCATGCTGAGGTTGTGGAGTAGCAGCAATACTCGTGTCCTGCTTTACAAATTGAAGGTAAATGGATAGGTCAGATAAATGCAGTGACATCTAGAGAAGAAGAAACCCAATAAAGTAATGTGTCAAGCACCTTACACTATATATGCAAAATAGAGCGGTATAAACCACACACAATATTGGAGAATGAGACCTTCTAAGGTCCCTGCCAGCATCTGAGTGTAAGTAGAGATTACCTGAAAGAAGGTACAGGTGCTACCTCTTAAGACTCTCTCCGTGGATATAGACTGAAGAGTCCTTCCCTAGCATGCCACCAGAGGTAATGTTAACCAATCACATGCCTTATGCCAAAAAACATAATAATAATAATACTCACTCCATAAGGCCTGAAACCCTTTCTCTGTCTACCTACCTCCCCACAGAAATATAGAATTCTACCATTAAGAACTGAAAGACTAAGACTAGAAGAACAATTTTTTTCTAATTAAGAATTCACGTTTCCAGGGCTGGAGTGAAAGCACAGTGGGTAGGGTGTTTGCCTTGCACATGGCGAATCCAGGTTCGATTCCCAGCATCCCATATGGTCCCCCGAACACCGCCAGGAGTAATTCCTGAGTGCAGAGCCAGGGATTAACCCTTGTACATCGCCAGGTGTGACCCAAAAATCAGAACATTAAAGAATCCACATTTCCCAGAAGAGGATTCTGAGCTAATCAAGACTCTGCCTGCACCAATGACATCTACCCACCAGCCTCCCTCCTGTAACAGACAGACAGACAGACAGACAGACAGACAGACAGACAGATCTTTATGTTGCTGCCTTGGATCAGACACACACCACGCATCTTTTGGGAGATGAGAATTGCAAAATCCCTGTGGAACAGTTGCAGTTTCTGATAGAAGATTCCTTGATTAACCTAGTGAAGTTACTAATGTGTTATTTATTTCACAGGTCTTTATGTAAGTATGAGCATACATGTGTTTCAATTTTAGAAATAAGGTCCCATGGTGTGCAATTAGACAATATAGCAGTGTCATTGATGCAAAGGACCCAAATTTAAGATGCATATACTGCTGAAGGACTACTCTGATGCTAGTTTAATGAATGACTTCCCCTTTCTTTATTGATTTGTGTTACATAGAGCATCTCTACACAAACATATCATTTTTGATATTTTAAATATTTTTACAAATATTTCACTTTGCTTGTTGGGATCAGTAACTTTCATTCTTCGCTGTACACAGCACACATCTACTTAATAATCTGTCTGCACCAAACTCTTTTGTGTGCTCAGTTTTGCCACCTGGCATTGGGGGCCTTCTCTTTTCTTTCAGTCCTACCCATACACACAACACTTTTGGGAATAGAGGTTTGTCAGTTCCTACAGAGCTCAAGTTCTTAAAATGCGGGTTGCCCATTAGTGGAATATAAAGTATCAGAATGGGAGACTAACATCCAAGAATAGTAGAGATAAGTACCAGGAGGATTACTCCACACTTAGATGCTGGCCTCACATGCTGGGGGAAAAATGCATCTCAGATAGAGAAGGACCACCAAGTAAAGGCCCTCATAAAGGGTGGGAGATGCAGGCTGAAAGTAGACTATAGACCGAACATGATGGCCACTTAATACCTCTATTGAAAACCACAACATCCCCAAAGAGAGAGAGAGAGAGCAAAAGGGAATGCCCTGCCACAGAGGTGGGGTGGGGTGGGGTGAAGGGGACGGGTTGGGGGTGGTGGGAGGAATGCTGGGACCATAGGTGGTGGGAAATGGGCACTAGTGCAGGCATGGGTACTCGATCATTGTATGACTGAAACGCAAGCACAAAGCTTTGTAAGTCTGTAACTATATCTCACAGTGATTCACTAATAAAAAGTAAAATAAAATGTGAGTTGCCACCTCAAAAGTTGTCTATAGTTGAATGATTGTTGTGAAAATTTGGGCAATAGTAAAACATGCTACAACCAAAAAATCACCATATCACTGTATCACCGTCATCCCATCGTTCATCGATTTGCTCGAGCAGGCACCAGCAACGTCTCCATTCATCCCAGCCCTGAGATTTTAGCAGCCTCTCCTTTCTTGTCCTTCCCAATGGTGCCGTATTGGAGGCTCTTTCAGGGTCAGGGGAATGAGACCCATTATTGTTACTGTTTTTGGCATATCGAATACACCACAGGGAGCTTGCCAGGCTCTGCCTTGCGGAGTACCAAGCTACTCTCAGTAGCTTGCCGGGATCTCCAAGATGGAAGGAGAATGTATATAAGAGAATACGAGCAAGTATGTTAAAACCAAACACATGTGTGTTGCTTTAGGTACATCAGTGGGCTAGACTATAAAAGGTCGAATGCGGCTGCATGCGTGCTTCCGGGAGTTTTGTTTTATAGTCTCTGGATCTTGGCCATTGATGGGATTGCATGGAGCCAGGCCAGTTTGTGGGTGTGACTGCCGAGCTACTGGCAAACAGGGGATCTGGGTGGAGGAGGCCCAGTCCTGATCTGAGCAGGCTTGGAGATCTCAGCCCCGGGTCCCGCATACCTGGGTTCCTCTGCCGGTTCCTTCATGCCCGAGGCTTGTCCGAGTGTGGAGTGTGGACTTGAGTAGGGCTGTGGCTGGGTTCTGGAGGTTTTTGGTTGCTGGGGCTTGGATTGGGGAGGGGAGGGAAACTTAATCTGTCCCCCTCCGAGGGGCCTCATCGAAGACAGCCTGGGGCGGGGGCAGGAGATTCTGCATCAAGGCAGAATCAAAAAATATATATGTAAAATAAACTGGGTAATGAATATGATGTATCTCTGTCAGCACTTTGTCATGTGTCTTTTCTTAAAATAGGTCACGAGAAGAAAAAGTTTAAGAAGGTATATTTAAGAGAGCAACTGTAAATCACGATAATGTTTTAGGATGCTAATGAGATTCTATCCATCTTGGTCCACTGGTGATTTTGGTTATTATGGAAGACATGAGATCAAGAGTGAAAGAGAGGTAAAATTAATCTATTGTGTATAATGTTACTCCAAATAGCAGATTTTAACACAAATGTGTTTTCCAATGTTCCCATGAAATATATGATACTGTTTTCTTATTTTCCTTTCCTCTTTCTTCCTTCCTTCTTTCTTTCTCTCTTTCACTTTTTTCTTCTCTCCTTCCTTCCTTCCTTCCTTCCTTCCTTCCTTCCTTCCTTCCTTCCTTCCTTTATTCCCCATACCTCAGTGGCACTAGAGCTTCTATCTGGCTCTATGCACAGGTATTACTACTTCAAGCAGTACTCTGCAGACGATATGTGGAGTTGGAGTTCATACCATGTGAGACAAGTGTCTTCCCTGTATATTACCTCTGGCCTAACAAAACTGAGATGCTATGACATGTGCACAAAGCAGAACAGAACTTGTTCATGTGAATACGGAAGAAGATTGGATAATTCACACCTGTAGTTAATCTATGATTTTCATTTCACTATGTCACATCCACTCTACCTTATCACAAAATGACTTTTATGAGACAAATTTTAGGTCACTGCTACCTGTAATCCACATAGAAAATTTTAGGTGTTTTTTTTATAGTAGCCATCCCAGTCGTCTTGGGCAGTCTCGAGTTACTTCCAGATATGCTTATGGTACCATGTAGTAATGAAGATAGACTCACAGCTTTTCACATGATATGCACATGCCCTAACACTTGAAATATTGGCCTGATTGTTTTGTTGTGTTGTAAGAGTAATCACACCATGAAAATATTCACAGAACGCATAAACCAGAAAGTAGAGATCAGGATTCACTGTGGTTTTGAAAACATCAAAATTTCCAAAGAGTTAATAGTTATAGCTAATGGGAGTGAAAACATTGACAGCATTACCTTTTGCTTCTCGGTGTCCTTAGGCTGATTCGAAGTGCCACTTTCCCCAGCTTCCAGAAAACGTACTGTCTCTGATAATGACAAAGGAGTGAGGAACTTCACCTGATTTGCATAATCAAGCGGAGAGAAAATGAAATCCCTCCCTTCCCTGTCTCTCATGCGCACACTCAGTTCCACTACTCAAAAGCATTGATGAACCACATGATTCAGATGAGCCCTCAGGACAAGAGGAAGTCCGAAATAATTCCATAGGGACCTGTTCAGGTATTTTCAGAACTAAAATAGTACCTTTGGACACTTCAAGACTCAACTAGACACTGACACTAAAGAAAGGGTTTCAAATAAGTTATTAGGAAAACCACAATTTCATTTTGTTAAGATATTTTTATAAAAAAGAATAGCCTGGAACAGGCCTTACTATCTTACCAACAACTGGCTCACCATCAACAGAATGTGTCCCATTTCTATATTTTTTCCATCCTAAGTCTTTATGTTAATCAACTTCTATAATATTTTAGGAATTTTACAGAGGTGTGTAGTTTCACTGATGACATAGAAGAGTAAATTTACATGGCAATGTATGAATGAATTACTATAGTTAGCCATAACATAGTAAAACAAAAAAAAATCCCAGGAAATCATTTGACAGTGTTTAAAAAAAATACCTTCTTTTTCGTATAAAGAAGAGACAAAAACTTCACAATTGACTCACAGAGCAAAACTGTTCTAACCCATTTTTCTCTTGGGCAAATTTCAATTATAGAAACCCAACATCAGGAGAGAGCTTCGAGATTCCACAGGAGGAGGGGATGAGCCTCTCCAATTTCAAGGAACAGGCCCAGAAAAGAATTCTTTAGGGCACCAATGATATTAGCACCTGTCACTCCTAGAAACAGGCAGCTGTTTCAGGTAGTGCTTAGGATCACTTCAGGGAACATGATAACTTCCCAAGAGTTAAGTGACTGTACTTCACAGAATTTCCCTATACCTACTTGTCTCTGGAAAAGTCTTCATTCTAGGTCTTTGTGCCATTTGCCTCCTGAATTCTTCACGCCGCCTCATTTCTTGTTCTATATCCAGTCTTGAAGATGGGAAGAAGATTGGGCTTCAATTAGAATTACAAACTGCGTCCTTCACTAGACATTGAACAGCTCAGCTGAAAAACTTCAACTTTAACCCCAAGTGTAATTATCACTATTCAGTACCTCTGTTTCAAGTCATCAAGTTCCCTGATCTTCTGCGCCAAATCCCAGTTCATCTTAAAATCTTCTGTCTGTGGGACAATAACACACCCATATTCAGTCATGGCCAAGAATACACAAAGGAAAGAGGAGAAAACAAAAGAAAACATACCCTGTTAGCATCAGTAGCTGCCTTCAAAGTAGTTATCTGAAAAAAATTCAACACATCAAAACCCCTGAGTTTTGTGCTCTGGGACCATTACAAAGTCTGCAAAAGGCGTTCGTATCCAGGGCAGATGCAATTACCTGTTTTTGGAAGGAGTTCTCTATTTGTTTCAGTTTTTCTTTCGTGCTTTCAATTTGTTGCCTATGAGATAGATGGTTCTTGTCACATAAAGCACAATATGAGCTTGAACATAAATTATCTCCCTTGGGTTTTTATGCTCACATCTTTCCCCTGATGTAATTTCTCCATTGTCATGTAACTTTTTCCTGATTATAAAAGTGCTCTAGGTGAAACATTATCATTTTGATTCCAAACCTATGTTTTTATGCCTTCAGTGTTCACAACGGATATAATTTCCTTACCCATTACAAGAATTTCCCTGACTTATCAGGTGATAAGTATCTTCCATCAGAACACACTAGTCTCCTTTCATTTATATCTCTATCATATTCCAGGAGTTAAAAACCCATGTCCCAGGTGTCACAAACGTATCTATACATGTAATTGATCTTACATAACATTGTTTCTTAAAGACTAGGATATTATACCAGGCCCCCAAAACGTTTGCATAAACTAAGTTTCCACATAGTTTAGACAGCATTGTGAATCAGAAGCCACCATAAGTAACAATTTTGGGGTATACTTTTTTGTAGAACAATAATTCTTGTGTCACTTCTCTTTATGTATGTCTTTTGAACATTTACTTCTATTAGTATGTTACCTCAGGATAAATCTTGTGTACATATTAAAAACAAAGAGTCAAAGGGGACTCCTAAGCCTTTTATAGTTGGGATTTGAACTCACTTAAAGACGTCCTGTTCATATGTAGCTAATTTTAACATTTCTTCTGCTTTATATATCTCTTCCTCCAGTAAGCCTCTTTCTTGTTGCGTTTCTTTAAGCTTCCTATCATGGAAAAGAGGCACAGTTGTCCATCATGCCAACTGTATACTCATTTAAAGGGATCAGTCATGCTAGCACCTCTGATCATCTGCCAGAACTAAACTCCTGGCAATATAAATCAACATTTTTCAAAATATTTTTTACCACTCAATTCCTAGCACGAAAGTTTAGCACTGCACTGTAGCAGTCCTAAAGTCGTCCTGTTGTTCATTGATTTGATCGAGCGAGCACCAGTAGTATCTCCATTGTGAGACTTGTTGTTACTGTTTTTGGCATATCGAATTTGCCACAGGGAGCTTGCCAGGCTCTGCCACGTGGCCAGGACACTCTCTGTAGTTTGCCGGGCTCTCTGAGAGGGATGGAGGGATCAAACCCAGGTTGGCCACGTGCAAGGTAAATGCCCTACCCACTGTGTTATCGGTCCAGCCACATAGTCAATAGACCTGTATGAAAATGCACATTATCACTTATTACAACAATGAAAGGGGCTGGAAAGATAGTTCAGTGGTTAAGGCAAGTGCTTTGCATGAAGCCAACCTGACTCAGACCCTGGTTCGATACCTGGCCCAAGCATTGAACCAGCAGAGAATCACTGGGAGCCCAACCCCCTCCCCCAGACCTCCTTAGCACTGCTTGTGAGTACCCTTCCCCAACAAAACAGAAAAATCAAAACCAACAATAAGAGTTAATGATAAATGTCCTAAAGAATGGAAATAGCAAGGCGGGATGCAGTCATGGCTGGTGGGAGTGTCCACTCTCTGGAAAACAGTATGAAGACTTTGCCCCAAAATTAAAAATATCACTTTCGGTGGACCCAGTGATTCCAATCACTGCTATCTACTCCAAGAACATAAAATCTTTGAATTCAAAAAGATGCATGCACAACAATGTTCACTTCAGCACTCTGAATAGTCAGGATGTGGAGAAAAAAGTTGTGACTCACATACACAATGGAATCCTAATCTGCAACAAGAAAAGGTGCAATCTTTAAAAAAGTTGAATGCAATTTTAAAAGGGCAACGTGTTCAGATTGAAATCTAAAGAGCAGTAAAATGAATCCAGGGACAATCAGAGATGAAGGGATTAATTCCTATACTACTTTCACTGCTCCAATGTGATACTAGGAATGCTTGGTCAGAAAGAAAAATTCTGGTTTTAGTAATCAAGGTAGATATTTCAGACACTACTTGTGCTGAAAAATCTAAAAAAAAATTTGGGAACAGGATCTGAAGCGAGAGCACAGTGGGTAGGGTGTTTGCCTTGCATGCAGCTGACCCGGTTCAATCCCTGGCATCCCATATGGTCCCCCACCGCTCCCAGCACCACCAGGTGTAATTCCTGAGTGCAGAGCCAGAAGTAACCCCTGAGTATTGCTGAGTGTTACCCAAAAAGTACACACACAAAATAAATGTGGGAACATAAGCAAGGATAAATACAGTTTTGTCATTGGGGGTACATTCATTCAACAGATTAGTAAGAATTCACATAAGAACATCATACGCATTGATCTTAAGGGTTTCCTCCTGATAATTAAAGGTGGACATCGTGTTCATATTGTTGTTTTCAACGAGTTGATTGAGTTCCTCTTTTTTAGACTTGCTGAGCAGCATCAGTCCATTACAACTATCTTCCAATGTCCTTATTTTTTCTGTAAAGGAAGAATTATTTTTGATGTCTCTGTTCATTGGTTTTGGTAGAAGAGAAGAGCAGAAACCCTGAAGCAGAAATACACTTCCCCTTCCCAATTCTAACTGACTTCCTATCTGAATATTTTATTTCCTCCCAACAATCAACCTATCTTCTATGCGATGTTTATGACCTCTAATTTTTATCAGTTCTGAATTTTCGACGTTATCTTTCTGTGAGATAAGATCAGCCTGTGAGAAAAGAAGGAGAAAAGTAGCAGCATCCAACAAATATTTGCCACCAATGCTCCATGTTAAAGTTATTGTTCCAGGTATAGCTCAGAAAAATGTAACAGAACAAAAATAATTGTAGGGAAAAAATCGTGAGTTACAAATATTATGTGGACCCACAGATTTATTGTTTACTGAATAATGGGCCAGATGGCCAGATGTGAAGGCAAAAGCAAATGTATTGGAAAATTGCTCAACTAGATACTCCTTTAATGACGTTTTATAATGGCTCTTATATTGATGCCTTCCCTTAATTCACACAGCAAGTCCTCCTCTTTTCAGCATTGTTTGGGGCAGGGACCCTTAAACTAGGTTTGATGGCTTTATTTCTCATCTATTCACTGGGCTATCCTATTTATTTTGGAATACAACCTTGAAGGGTCAAAAATAACACCCATTGCAAAAGGTAGATATGCTTTCTGTTTTTTATTTTACTTTTTTGATTGAGTCATTGAGATAAGCTTTCTGCTCTTAAGTCAAAAAGTTATCATGGTATTGGGGCTGGAGAAATAGCTCAGCGGGTAGGGTGTTTGCCTTGCACGCGGCCAACCCGGGTTCGATTCCCAGCATCCCATATGGTCCCCTGAGCATCGCCAGGGGTAATTCCTGGGCGCAGAGTCAGGAGTAACCCCTGTGCATTGCCGGGTTTGACCCAAAAGGAAAAGAAAAGTTATCACGATATTAACTGCAGAAATATCAAACCAATATCAAAAGTTGGTGCAGATTTTATATGACCACACTTTCTTATGGTGACTAGCATGAGGAAGTGGTAATGTCAAGTCACCGATATATCAAAAAACTTAAAGCCATATGATGGAAAAGCTTAGCAGTCAAACAAACTCTTCCTATGTTCTTTTTTCTTTACCTTTATTTTTTTGCTCCTCTTGAAACAGTATTTCAATGCCTTCAGAGGTTCCTTTAATATTTTCTTGAGAATCTTTAAGCTATACAAACATGTAAGAAATGAAAATGTTTTATATGTCACGGTATTATATAATCCTTTCTTCAGTACATCTATTTATACAAATTATTAATAAGATGTAATTTTATTTATGAAATTCGCTTTGCGTTTTGGTGTCTATAGAGTTATGTAAGATCATAGTAGAATTATAAAGGAAGAGTTATAAAAGTAACTGCACCACCATAAGTGGAAGTCACTGAAGGAAATCATGAAAAAGAATTGAATGGGCAATATTACCTGGTGCTCCCGAGTCGTTATTATTTCTGAACTGTCTGGTTTTTGTTTCATGACACTATTGATCTTTTCAGATAATTTCTGTAAACGAACTATAAGGAAATAAAGGTTCACCTGAGATTACTGGGAAAAATCAACGAAAAGTAATAGTCCCAATGTTTCAGACACACGGTTATATGATCCAGCTTCTAAGAATAGAATTAACATTTGAGCTTTACTATTTTTTTTATCTACTGGCATTTTGTAATTGAAGATATCCTTTTTGAAGATCTCTCCAGCAGTGTCCAGGAGGCCTGGTGGCCCAGCAATTCTTGGCCAAATTAGTCAATGGTTCAATCAACAGAAACATGGATAAAATCCCTCTTGACCTGTGGTGCCTGGGATGCCAGGCTCACTCTGGTGATGCTAGAAACATTCAGAGCCACACAAAACATTTCTCAGTGTGGTGAACCTGGCAATGCTCAGGGAACCATGTGGTGTCAGGAATCTATTCCTGGTCAGCTGCATCTTGGGCATGTGCCCTAATCACTGTATTATCTTCTGGTCCCAAGAATACAGTTCTAAGTGAGACTCTGAATTTATTTTAAAGATAGGGAAATAAAATAATGACTCAGTTTAACTTTTCTCTCATTTGTAAGCACATTCTCAGAAAAATTAATCCCTTTGAAGATGTGTGTCATCACTAGGGAAGAGAATGAAAATTCAGGGACTGGAGAGATATTACAGGGAAGGTGTTTGCCTTGCTGGGCCTACCGGGGTTCAATCACAGGCACCCCATCTGGTCCCGAGCCCCACCAGAAGTGGCCTGAGTGCAGAGCCGGAAATAAACACTGAGCACCACTGGGTGAGGCCCAGAAAACAAATAGCATCAACAACAAAAGCCCTGAAAATTCCTCCTCATTTACATCGATGTCCTCTACGTAATAAGATACATTCTCCACAGGCATGAAAGGTTCCCTCAATTTCATTTTCAAACACAGGCCATGGTTTAATTAGCAGATACACTGCCTGACAATATCCAAGATTTTCTCTATGCTTTAAGGTTACTGAGCTTTTAACAATGCCCTTCTTCCTACCTTTCAATAGGAGTCAGTTGTGTCAATTTACTCACTTCAACCTCACACTCAAAGCTTCATGCACATCCTAAATATTTCTATCCAAAATTAAACTCACTCTCTTCTCCCTACTCTCCTGATCTATCTGTGTCCCTCTTTCTTCATCCTGATCTCTTAGCTAGAGGTAAGTCAACTTTACATTTGAGTCATTTATAATGCAAGTCAAATGACAAGTACTTTCATGAGTTCAGAAGTCATAATATTTACTAAGTTGAATTAAAACCTACATCACAATAGGCAATGAAAAATATCACAAGGATAACTTAACCTTACCTACCTTCATAATCTTGTAGATCTCCCTGGAATAGAAAGAAACAAAATTAAATTGAAAGTCATTGCATATTACTGAAAACTATATTTCATGATAAAACAGCAAAAATAGCAATGCAATGAAATGCAATTATAATACGGAAGAGTCCTACCAGACAATGGGGATTACCTTTCAGTCACCAATGAGGTTCTAAAATCACGAAGAGTACCAACATGTGTATATTTGTTTTCACAATGTATTTATGTATGTATGTATGTATATATATAAACACATTGCTGAATAAAATGTAAATGCCATTAGCACCAAAATACCTTCAAGTCTCTGATTAAAACTATACTTACAAGGTTTATTAACATACTCACTGGTGGATTCATTTGCGAAATGTCAGCGATAAGTGCAAAAATTCCCAGAAGAAGTCCGCTAATTGCCAATTTCCGAATTGCGAAACATATAATCCCAAGGTGAAAGTTTTCATGCAGAATTTTGACAAACTAAAATAATTGAGATAATGAAAAACTAAGAAACTCAAACACGTTTATTTGGTTTTTATTTTGATTGGAGTAGGGGTGGATTTAGTCTACACTGGGCAGTGCTCAGGGGCTATTTCTGACATCAGCTGCATACAGGGCAAGCGTTTTGCCTCCTGCACTGCCTCTACATTCCTCCCCAAACACAATTTGATTGTGCAAACATACAAAGCAACAGAGACATTTATTAATTGAAAGGTGTCATGAAGTTCATACAAAAATGTCTCAATGTATAAGAAAAAATCTGATGGACAATGGGCCATTGTCCAGTGGGGAAGGCATTTGCCTTGCACTTGTCTGACCTGGTGAGGTCCTCCCATCTCCTATGGTTACCTAAATACCACCAGAAGTCATTCCTGAGTGTAAAGCCAATATTTACCCGTGAGCATTGCCAGCTGTGGCTCCAAAAACTTGATGCATAAACTGGTAGAGATTTTATCTTATTTTGCATGAAAACACATCTCAAATATTTTAAAGTTAATAGAACTTATCAATTTACAGTCAACTGAAAATTGAGGAAGTAAATGTGAACTTACATTGAAAGAAAAGCTATTGTCTTTTGCAGATGGATAAAAGACATGGAGAAAACCATTTGGAAGACCCTCATGTCCAAACTATGAAAGAATGGGAAACATATCAAATATTAGGGACACCAGTGAGAAAAACAAAGATGTTTATATAAAAAGTAACAGGGAGAGTAAACAGCAACCATGATAATGCTTCACTATTTTAACACAAAGACAGGTTATTGTTCAGCCCAAATTGCTAGGTGCATTCGAATTTTCACTTAATGTTTGCATAACTCAAAAATCAGACACACAATGTCAGATTATAAGGTATATATGAGGACTTGCATTGCAGTATTATTGATGTTATAACACTATGAATATTGAAGTTAGTTAAATGCACAATTCTAAACATTAAAAAAAGAAAAATTCATGTAGTATTTCATTGCAATACTTAATACCTAAAACAATCGGTAACCATCACCAAACTTAATATATTAACCACTAAATACAGGTTTATCTGGCTCATAATATGTATATGAACATTATGGGAAGATCAAGAGGTAAGGTTCTAGAGCACAGCTCACAGTTCCAGGCTCATCTGACAGGCATGTAATCCTCAATATTGTAGTTTTGTCTAAATACAGATTATGAAAAACTGCTTTTATAAATTTCTTTAAAATATATCTAGAAAACTACTTTGATGCATGTATTTTAAGTATAGATTTGAAGACGACTTTTATTAAGTTAACTTTATTTATTAAATTGCTCTTAGTCAAAAAGCTGAGAGGTGGAGCCATAGCACAACAGGTAGGGCGTTTGCCTTGCACGTGGCCAACCCGGGCTCAATTCCAGGATCCCATATAGTCCACCGCCAAGGAGTAATTCCTGAGTGCAACACCAGGAGTAACCTCTGAGCGTCGCCGGGTGTGACCCAAAAAGCAAAAACAAAACAAAACAAAAAAAAACCTACCCAAGCAGGCGCTGATATTTTAACTGAGAACAGCTAACACCTATGGTTAGATACCTCCATTTTTAGCGCTATCCCCTTCACAAACAAAAATAATATACACACAAGAAAAATAAGTACAAGTGGTGGGATGGACTTCCAGAACTGAATGTAAGAGACTAGGTCTTCACAAGTAAGACTAGTGACCATGAGTAAAGAAGAGGTGGGGGGGGGGGGGGCATTGTCTTGTTTTGCTTTTTTTTTTAAAAGATTCTCCCCACTGTAAGTGACTTTGTTGAGATCTAACTCACATTATCACACAATCCCTCTAGTTAAGACTCAATGTTTTTAAGTATCTCCTTAAATCCTTCCTTCTTTATGCTCTGTGACTATTTTCAGACTTTCATCTGATCAAACTGATGCATTGGTCCACATAGTCATAAACAGAACCCAGAACTGATGTAGATAGTGGTATCCAGAAGTCTTCAGACTGATTCTGAAAATGCCCTAGTCCTGGTCACAGGAAGGACTGAGCTCCTATCCTGGTCTCATGAAAAACATGTTATTTAAACAAAGTGGGAAAGACCCCAGTCTTTAAAAGGAAGAAGCCTACCCATCTGATAAGCAGTTGATATCAAGGATTTACAAGGCACTGGTTGAACTCTACACAATGAAAGCACCCAACCCCATCAGAAAATGGGGCGATGAAATGAACAGAAACTTTCTCAAAGAAGAAATCCGAATGCTCAAAAGGCACATTAAAAAAAGGCTCTTCATCACTAGTCATCAGGGAGATGCAGATCAAAACAATAATGAGATATCATCTCACACCACAGAGACGGGCCCACATCCAAAAGAACAAAAGCAACCATTGTCGGCACAAATATGGGGAGAAAGGGACTCTTCTTCACTGCTGGTGGGAATGCCAACTGATTCAGCCCTTTTGGAAAACAGTATGGATGCTTCTCAAAAAATTAGAAATTTGACCCAGCAATACCACTTCTAGGAATATATCCCAGCGATGCAAAAAATATAGTAGAAATGACATCTGCGCTTATATGTTCATTGCAGCACTGTTTACAATAGCCAGAATCTGGAAAAAACCAAGTGCCTGAGAACAGATGACTGGTTAAAGAAACTTTGGTACATCTACACAAGGGAATACTATGAAGCTGTTAGAAAAGATGAAGTCATGAAATTTACATATAGGTGGATCAGCACGGAAAGTATCATGTTAAGTGAAATGAGTCAGAAAGAGAGGGACAGACATTGCACTCATTTGTGGAATATAAAGTAAGGTAATGAGAGACTAACACTCAAGAATAGTCGAGAGAAGTACCAGGAGGATTACCCCACAGCTTAGAAGTTGGCCTCACATGCTGAGGAAAAAGGTAACTCAGATAGAGAAGGGACCACCAAGGATGGGAGACGTGTGCTAAAAGTAGACTATAGACTGAACCTGATGGCCACTTAATACCTCTATTGCAAACCACAACACCCAAAAGGAGAGAGAGAGGAAAAGGAAATGCCGCAGAGGCAGGGTGGGGTAGAGGGGATAGGTTGGGGGTGGTGGGAGGGATGCTGGGACCATTGGTGATGGAAAATGGGCACTGGTGGAGGGATGGGTACTCAATCATTGTATGACTGAAACACAAGCACGAAATTTTGTAAGTCTGTAACTGTACCTCACGGTGATTCACTAATAAAAATTAAAATAAAATTAAAAAAAAAAAGAAAAGGAAGAAGACATGGCCCTCGGGCTGTACTTACATCAAGAGGGGAGAAGAGAGGTACCAAGAGCAGGAAAAAACAGGAAAACACCTGTTTTGTCTCCATGTTCTGCCATCCAAGAACACAGTGATCAAAATAATCACCAATAATCCAGGGAAAGGGGAATTGGATCAGGAGGTCCTGGAGGATGTGTCCTTCCTCCTAGTGACCTGCTGTTTGAAAGTTGCCTGGGAAACCTGGGCACTTTGTCCTCTTCTCTCAACCAATCCCTGCCTTCGCCCTAGCTACATCACAATGGACATTCTCTGACACCTCCTACACACAAGCCCCGCCCCTTTGGGGGGTCCCAGTGGCAGTTGCTCTCTGGAACTTTCACAGATGTTTGATTTCAGGTCCTTTCCAAATTAACTCTTGTGTGTATCTCCTATTTCTAGGAACTCCTTCCCTCTTTTCTGGACTCCCAAGATTTTCTGGGACCATAACTAAGCATGTATAAAGTTGGTGATGACAAAGAAGCCACAAAACACACACAAGTTGTACTCTTGGACAGCAGGTACAACCATGTCCCTAACGTACAGCTCTTCTGACTCACCCATTTTATTTATTTATTTACTTTAATTGAATCACCATGAGAGAGTTACAAACTTTCATGATTCAGTTTCATTCACACAATGATTCTTCCACCAGTGCACATTTTTGACCACCAATGTTCCCAGGATCCCTCCTACCACCCCCACCACATCCCACCGTCCCTGCCTCTGGGGTAGGTACATTCCTTCTTACTCTCTACTTTGGGGCATTATGGTTTGCAATATAGATACTAAGAGACCACCATGTTTGGTCCTTAGTCTACTTTCAAGACACAGCTCCCATCCCAAGCGATTTCTCTATCCATCATTTACTTAGTGTTCCCTTCTCCATCCCAACTGTCTTCTCCCCCAGCAGGTGAGGCCAGTTTCCAAAATATGTAGGGATCCTCCTGGCCCTTACCTCTACTGTTCTTAGGTGTTAATCTCATATTATATTTTTTTATATTCCACAAATGAGTGCAATCTGTCTGTCCCTCTCGTTCTGACTAATTTCACCTAGCATAACACTATTAATGTCCATGCAAATTATATGCAAATTTCATTATTTCATCTTTTCTAACAGCTGCCTAGTATTCCACTGTGTATAAGTGCCAAAGTTTCTTTTACCAGTCATCAGTTCTCAGGCCCTCGGGATTTTTCCAGATTCTGGCTATTGTGAACAGTGCTGCCTGCATTAAACATACAAGTGCAGATGTCATTTCTACTGTGTTTTGTTTAGTTTTTTTTTTTTTTTGCATCTCCAGGATATACTCCCAGATGAGGTATTGCTGGTCATATGGGAACTCAATTTCTAGTTTTTGGAGGAATTTTCAGATTGTTTTCCAAAACGTTTGGACCAATTGCCATTCCCACCAACAAGGAATGAGAGTCTCTTTCTCCCCACATCTGGTTGTTCTAGTTCTTTTTGATGTGTGCCAGCTTCTGTGGTGTAAGATGATTTATCACTGTTGTTTTGATTTGCATCTCCCTGATGATTAGTGACATAGAGCAGTTTTTCATGTGCCTTTTGGCCATGTGAGTTTGTTTTTTGGGGAAGTTTCTGTTCATTTCTTTTCCCCATTTTTTGACGGGATTGGAGGGTTTCTCTTGTAAAGTTCTACCAGTGTCATGTAAATCCTGGATATTAGCCTCTACCTGATGGATATTGGGTAAATAATTTTTCCCATTCCATGGGCTCTTTCTGTGTTTTGGTCACTGTTTCTTTTGAGGTGCAGAAACTTCTTAGTTTCATGTAACCCCATTTGTTTATATTTGTTTCCACTTGCTTGGTCAGTGGTATTTCATCCATGAAGGCGCCTTTAACTTCAATATCATGGAGAGTTTTGCCCACATTTCCCTCCATGTACCTTATAGATTCAGGTCTGATATTTAGGTCTTTAATCCATTTGGGTCTGACCTTTGTGCTGGGCGTTAGATGGAGGTCTGAGTTCATTTTTTTGGCTTGTAGCTGTCCAGTTTTCCCAGCTCCACTTGTTGAAGAGGCTTTCCTTGCTCCACGTCACATTTCTTGCTCCTTTATTGAGAGTCTGTGTCAGAATATTCAACTCTATTCCATTGGTCTGCAGATCTGTCTTCATTACAATATCTGCTGTTTTAATTACTATTGCTTTGTAGTACAGTTTGAGATTGGGGAAGGTGATGCCACCCCTCTTTTGGTTAATCTATCAAGAGGTGATAAAGTGGTGTTGAATTCTCCAACTATTATTGTGTTGTTATCAATGACTTTCTTCAAGTCTATGAGCAGTTGTTTTAAGTACTTTGCTGGTCCCTCATTAGTTGATGATATATTTAGGATTCTGAGTTCCTTCTGATGTACAGATCCCGTAATCATTAAGAAATGACTTTCATTGTCTCTTGTCATCTTCTTCAGTCTGAAAATCTATGTGGTCTGATACTAGTATAGACACCCCCGATTTTTTGAGGGAGTTGTTTGCTTGTAGAATTGTTTTCCATCCTTTGACGTTGAGTCTGTGTTTGCTCTGACTGTTTCTTGTAAGCAGCAGAATGTTGGGTTCAATTTTCTGATCCATTCTGCCACTCTGTCTTTTAACTTGTGTGTTTAGCCCATTGACATTGAGAGATTATTGTTATGGCATTTTGTCCCATGTTTCTGTAGTTTGGTTTGAGGGGTTGTCTTGTCTTAAAGTAGCCTGTTGAGTTGTTTTTGTAACCATGGTTTTGAGTGTATGAAGTTCCTGAGTTGTTTGTCTGTGAAGCTACATATTGTTGCTTCAAGTATGAACGAGAGTCTAGTTGGGTAAAGTATTCTTGGTGAGGCATTCATTTCATTGAGTTTTTTCATTATATCTCCCTCCCCCCCCCCCACCCACTGTAGTCAGACTCAGTACGTTTCATCAAATAAATCGGCTGTGAATCTTAAGGATGCTCCTTTATAAACAATCTCCTTCTTTGATATTGCTGCCTTTAGAATTCTATCTCTATGGTTTTTTGTTATTCTAATTAGGATGTGTCTTGGAGTATTTCTATTTGGATTTATTTTAGCTGGTACATCTGGGGCCTCCCGAATCTGGGTGCATGTGTTCTTTGGCTCTGGGAATGTCTCAACAATGATATCTTTGACAGTTGCTTCTTCAACAGGGTTTTCTTTCTGTCCCTCAGGGACTCCAATGATTCTTATGTTTTTCCTCTTGGCTTCATCCCGATTTTCTCTTGGTATCTGTATGTTTTCGTACTGAAAATCAAGATCAAGGGAGATTTTGCCCTTCTGTTCCAAGGGAGGTTTTCGTCCTCCATGAGTTTGCCTTAGGACACCTGCATTATTGTTTGGCAGGTGTACCTTCCCAGTCAAACTCCCCACCTAGCACTGTCCCCAGAGGGGGTTGCGCCCACTAGTGCACTCCGCACTCTGCACCACCAGTGCACGCCTCACTTGGTGCAAAAGTGAGAGCCCCTCACGGATGCCCCCCCCCCACTACAACATCAGGTCTGTGAAAAAACAATCAGCCTGGGACTCCGCGCCAGGCTATTTTCATTGGGGCGCCCCAGAGTGGGGCGGCTGAGAGCCCTCCCCACCCCAAGGGACCCAGCCCCGGCAGCCGACCTCCACTACCCAAACACCGCCATGCTCCAGGCTGCATTAGACACTTCCTACCCACCTTCCATAATTACCACACCATAGTTTATGGGGTTCAGACAGTAGGCAACATAATATATATGATATATATATATATAATATATACTAGATATGTCAAAAACAGTAACAATGATGGTCCTCATTCACCTGACCCTGAAAGAGGCCCCAAAATGCTATCGGGCTATGCCTGCACGTGACAGGGACGAATGGAGTTGTTACTGATGCCCGCTTGAGCAAATCGATAAACAATGGGATGACAGTGATACAGTGATATAGTGATCTATTTGTTTATTTTGAGGCTATTTTCCATTCTCTGCTGTTGTCAGGAGGTTCTCTGCACCTCATCTTGGAGCCACTGATACTGTCCTCAAACAGCTGTTACTCAGCTGCTCAGGCCTTCCACTGAGTTTTTCATTTCCCCTACCTAGTTTCTTAGGTCTGTCATTTCTGCTTGTAATTTCTTTTCCATTTTACTCATTTCTGCTCTCATATCCTCTTGTATTTTTTAAGCAGTGCGTTCCATTGGTTCTTTGAGCTCCTTATGCATCCTTAACAACTAAATTCCTTATCGGAGAGACTATATTGTTCATTATTACTGTTTGATTCATCTGGGCTAGCGACTTCACTCACTAAGCTTGGTGAATACCTGCATTGTTTTAACATTGTGACCTTTGGGTTTTGTTTCCTGTGTGTTGTTGTTAGGCCCCTGGAGTTGGGCTATCTTTGTGTGTTACCATGATTATGGAAAGGTGAAGTGGGAGGCCTGGGTTCACTGGTACCTCTAATAGAGGAAAAAGATGAAGTAACTTCTTCCTTACAGATACCAGTTTTGAGGTTAGAGATTTTAAAGGGATGTCATGAGGGGTGGTTCCCTGACAAGAATCTCGGGTCCAAGATTCTCTTTGTGTAGGGGGCCTGATTTCAGGCTAGGGAATTGGGAGGCATCCCACCACTGCCATCGATTTATGACTATTTTATTTATTATTTTATTTATTAATTTTTACTATTATTATTTTTTACTATTTTATTTATTGTTTTTTCTTGCTTTTTGGGTCACACCTGGTGATGCACAGGGGTTACTCCTGGCTCATACACTCAGGAATTCCTCCTGGTGGTGCTCAGTGGACCATATGGGATGCTGGGAATGGAACATGGGTCGGCCACATGCAAGGCAAATGCCCTACCCACAGTGCTTTACTCCAGCTCCTTTATGACTTTATCGTTGAAGAAACTGAGTCACCAAGCAGTGTAGATGACTGTATAAAATTTCAAAGATCGAACACATGGTGCATGCCCAATTCGAACCCTAGTAGTCTGGTTCTGAGTACTCAGAGCTGTCTGGTCTTGGAGGAAAAGGGAAAACTAGCTCATTACTCTGGTTCACTAGACCACAGGATATTTCAGATAAATTGACCTTTTTTGTTTTGTTTTGTTTGGGGGTCACGCCTAGCACTGAATTTCAGATATTCTAAATTGACTTGAGTTAACTGTTTACATAAGTTACACAAGGAAGACTCCCTTTAAGTGTCAGGGGTAGTCTTTTATTTCACTTGTCATAAGCACATTTATCTGTTAAGTAATCAAATAATGTTCACGTGTAAAGACATTCTCTTTAACTCAATACTCAAAATCAGAAGACTTTGGGCCTGAGCCATAGTGTAATGGGTAGGGCATTTACTTTGCATGTGGCCAACCCTGATTCAATCCCCTACATCCCATATACCCCATCCTTGCCCCAGCAAGGACTAATTCCTTAATGCACTGCCTAAGTGCAAAAACCAAAAACCAACAAACCACCACCAACAACAACAAAAACCCACTTTTACTTTCCCATTCTTTGTCAGTAGAACATGTTCCATCAAGAATAGAAAGTTCGGGGCCGGAGCAATAGTAGAGTGGGGAGGGTCATGCATGTGGATAACTTGGATTCGATCCTCGGCACCCCATGTGGTACCCAGACCACTGCCAGGAGTGATTCCTGAGTGTAGAGCCAAGAGTAACCCCTGAGCATCGCCGGGTGTGGCCCGCAAAAAACAACAACAACAAGAAAATAGCAAGTTTGTCTGGAGCAGAGCGACCAAGGCGGTTTTGAGAAATTCCTTCCTGGTTCCAGAAATGGCTAAGAGGGGAGTCAACCTTTTCTTTTCACACGGCAATAGCCAGCAAAAGGCGCACGCACTGCCTTTCTCCTCAAGGGCCTAGGAGGCAGGAGCAGGTGATGCTTTCTTTATAAACCAGTGGGAGGCAGAAGCTGTGCCGTTCTAACAGGCTCAGTCCAGTGCCTAGGAGGGGTCCTGAGTGGCATCTTGCACTTTGGGTCTGTGCCTGCTTTTTCAGTCTTCACTTTCTCTGACAGTATTTCAACGCGACGTTGATTTAATCTTTCCTGGAATAAATGACTTTTTTACTTTAAAGATTCACGGGCTGTTTGAGTAGGGGAGAATGTGAGGGTGGGGGGTGGGGTGGGAGGAACATGGATTCAAACTCTGAGGAACTGGGCCATAGAAACAATAAGCACTGAAGACAAAGACCAATAAGAAAAGAGTCAGTTACTTGCTTGACCCGTCGCATTGGAGCCCAACGCCAAGGTAAGGGCAAATGTTCTTCGATTGCTCCCTAATTTTTACTGAAATTTAGTGCTTACATTTTTCATTAACTTCAAAGTAGTTGGAAACATTGAACACTAGACAAAGGTAATAAAGCTTGTTTAAACTTAAATGTTTCACTTGTAACAAAAGCAGACTTTATATTAATATGTTGCTTTCAAAAGGAAACAAGCTAATAGTTTTTAATACATGTTTGTTAGAAAAACAAGCTCCTAGCCACAAGAGAACAAGTTGCAAGTTACCATCAGGGAAGAGAGCAGGAGGCGAGAGGAATGTAGAACAAGGACCATTTTTATGCTGGTGGAAGGAAACTACATTTTTGGTTGGCATCTTGAAGTATGTAGAGATGTCTAATTGCAATTACATACACTTGAAATGTATAAATTGTTATAAGCCAATGTTAATTCAATAAAATTAAACTATGTATATGTTTATAGTCTTGTTAGCTTATGTGCTTTAGTCAAGAAATTTGTCATGTTTCATAATTTCTCAGTTAGGACAATCTCATACACAGCGTCTCAGTGTGATTGTTACTGAAGAAATTTCCAAATCCTCGTCTAAATCTGGGAAAGATTGTATTAAGCAATGTTTGTGAGTCAGTTCTAAAAGTAAAAGCATGATGATGTTGCATGAACATTCTTTCTGTTGGAGGCGCAGAGACAAGACATGCGAGAGAAATGTACCGGTAAATTCGAGTTTTTAAATATGATTGAAGCTCAAACAGCCACTGAATTACTTTGGGACAGTCCCAGAATGTGGGGGATATGATCTGTAGAGCCTACGTGTCCAGCTCCATATCTTCCTCTGATGTTTTTAATCATAACAACATAGCTTTGACAACATAGCTTTTACAAGACAATGTATACCCTGATGTTCTTTTGACAAATGTTCATCCTATAACTGTTTGTACTATCTTTAGTGATTCTTTCTCTACTATGAAGTCATTAGGATGTAACACAAAAAATAGAATAAAAGGTGGCCTCTGGCAGTCGCTCTCCACCTTGAGCCAGATTGATGCCTTGTCCCTCCTCCACATTTCCCTTGCATGTGTTGTCTCTGTGCCTCTGACCAAAAGAATATTCATGCAACTTGATGTTCTATTGTTTTTTTTTTTTTTTTGCTTTTTGGGTCACACCCAGCGATGCTCAGGGATTACTTCTTGGCTCTGCACCTAGGAATTAATCCTGGTGGTGCTTGGGGGACCATATGGGATTCTGGGGATCAAACTTGGGTGGGCTGCATGCAAGGCAAATGCCCTACCCACTGTACTACCACCCCAGCCCCTGATGTTCTATTTTCATGTGTCAATAGGCCATCTGTACATCTTCTTTGCAGAAGTGGTTATCAGGTTTTGAGTCTATATTTTTAAAATTGGGTTTTTATTGCTGATGTTGTTGCTCTTGAGTTGTGTGACCTCTTCCTATATATTGGACATTAATATATCTTTGACTGCTGTGTGAGCTACAAATATCTTTTACTAGTCAGTAAATTGCCTTTCCGTAATTAGAGTGTTTTTTGTTTGTTTGTTTGTTTGTTTGATTTTTGCTTTATGGGTCACACCCGGTGATACACAGGGGTTACTCCTGGTTCTGCACTCAGGAATTACTCCGTTGGTGCTCAGGGGATCATATGGAATTCTGGAAATCAAACCTGGGTCAGCCACGTGTAAGGCAAACGACCTACCTGCTGTGCTATTGCTCCAGCCCTCTGGGGTTTTTTTAATGTATGAAAACTACAGAATTTTGGTGTAGTTCCATTTATTTAGTTAGTTAGTTAGTTAGTTAGTTAGTTTTGCTTTTGTCTTTGGCGGGCACTCTGCCCCTCTCCTCTTGTCCTAGTGTACCCTTCCCTAACTTATCCTTCCCAACCCTGCTCCAGTGCCAAGCTCCGACTGAAGGCCTGTTCTTCTGCTCTTAGTTTTGACTGCTATTCGGTACTTGATATTCCTGGATAATTATACATATGAGATAGATCATTCTAAACCTGTTACTTTCCTACTGACTGATTTCACTCAATGATACTCTCCAGATGCATCCACATCACAGTCAATTGCATGACTTTATTTTTTCTTATAACTGAGTAAGACTATGGTACACTCTATGCATGTGGGCCATAGTTTCTTTACCCAGTCTTTACCCATTTTGTGGGCACTTAGTTTTGTTTCCATATTTTGGCTATTATACATAGTACTATAATGAACATAAAAGTACAGATGTATTTTCTGTGTTGTGTTTTGGGGTCTGTGGGGTATATTTTCAGGAGTGAAATTCATGGTCTATAGAATTTCACTTCCTCGTTTTTTGAGAAATGTCCATATTGTCTTCAAAAAGACTGGGTCAGTTGACATTTCCACCAACCATGAATGAGGGTCCCTTTCTTCTCACATTCCCGCCGACACTGGTGATTGTTCCCCTCCGGTTTCTGGTGGAGATGATATCTCACTGTTGTTTTTATTTGCATCAACATGGTGATTAGCAATATAGTCCAATTTTCCATATGCTTTTTTTGTTACCATTTGTATTTCTTCTTTGAAGAAGTTCCTATTCATCTCTTCTCCCCATTTTTTGATAGGTTTGGAAGTTTCATTCTTGTAGAGTTCTACCAGTGCTTTATATATCTTGGGTATTAACCCTTTGTAAGATGAGGGGTAGGTAAATCATTTCTCCCAGTCTATGGTCTATCTCTATATTCTGGTCTTTGTTTCCAATCAGGTGCAGAAGCTTCTTAGTTTAATGTAGTCCCATTTGTTTAACTTCTTCTAATTGCTTGGTAAGTGGTTTTCATTTTTTAAAAAACCTCTAGCTTCAACGTCATAGAGAATTCTGCCTATATTTTTCTCTCTGTAACTTATGGATTCAGATCTAACATCTAGGTCTTGAGACCATTTTGATTTGACTTTTGTGAATGGCATTAGAAAGAGGCCTGTGTCCATTTTCTTGCATGTGACTGACCAGTTTTCTGAGCACAGATTGTTAAAGAGGATTTTCTTGCTTCACTTTCTATTTTTTGCTCTTGTCCAAAGATTAAGTAACCATACACCTGAGAGTCTGTCTCTGGATTTTCTATTCTATTCCATTGATCTGTTTAAATTCAGTATCACACTATTTTTTAATCACTACTGCATGAATTGTAGGGAAATAATCCCTCAACCTTTTTTTTTTGTCTAGGATTGCTCTAACTATTCAGAGGTGTGGTGGGTGCATTGTTCCATATAAATTTCAGGAGAGTTTGATCTATTTCTTGAAAAAATGAAATAGGTATCCTTATAGGAACTGCACTGAATCTGCATAATGCTTTGGGGAACCATTTTGACAATGTTAATCCTCCTACTATATCAGCAGTAGATGTATTTCCATTTTCTTGTGTTGTCTTTTATTTCTTAAAGTAGTGCTTTGTAGATTTGTATATATCTCTCACCTCTTAAGTTTAGTCTAGGTACTTGGTTTTCTTTTTTTTAAATTTAATGGCTATATTATGATTTGAACTCAATTTTATTTTTTTTAATAGTGAGACATCATGAGGTACAGTTGCAGACTTACACATTTTTGTGCTTGGGTTTCAATTATACAATGTTCAAACACCCATCCCTCCACCAGTGTGCATTTCCCACCACCACGGATCAGTGTGCATTTCCCACCACCACGGATCCCAGTATCCCTCCCACCCCCCAACCTCCATCCCACCCTGCCTCTGTGGCAGGGCATTTCCCTCTCTCTCCTTTTGAGTGCTGTGGTTTGCAAAAGAGGCATTGAGTGGCAATCATGTTTGGTCGATAGTCTACTTTCAGCATGCTTCTCCCCTCCTGGGAGGATCCTCCCAACAAGGTATTTGGTTTTCTGAGGCACAATCATGAATGGGATTTTTTAAAATAACTGGTTCTCAATATCTGGTTCAATATTTGGTTCAAATATTCTATTCAATTTGACTTTTGATGTTTATTGGAGGGGGGTGACGTGGGGAGGGGCAACTAACATTGCTCAGGGCTTAACTCCTGGATCTGCACTCAGAGATCTCTCCTGGGGGGGGGAGGTTGGGAGACTGTAGGTGGTGCCTGGAATAAAACCCAGGTCAGTCCCACTGCCACTTTCGCCCCTGTGTGTCTGTTTTAATGCTAATCACTTTATAATATGATTTGAATTTACAGAATAAGATACTATTATTTTTATTTCCCACTCCCACTCAGGATTCCTTGAACACTCAGGATCTTTTGTTTTTTCCATTCTTCTTTCTTCTTCTTTCTTCTTCTTTTTTCTTTCTTCTTTCTTCTCTCCTCCCCCTCCCCCTTCCCCTGCCCTCTTCCCTCCTCCTCCTCTTCCTCCTCCTCCTCCTCCTCCTCCTCCTTCTCCTCCTCCTCCTCCTCCTTCTTCTCCTCCTCCTCCTCCTTCTCCTCCTCCATGCTACAAAAGTAATAAGAAACATGCAGTAGAGAAAAGCAAAGCTTATAGTTCATCCCTCAGAACTTCAACAAGCCAACTTAAAAGTTTGTACAAATTCGGGGCTGGAGTGATAGCACAGCACAGCAGTTAAGGCGTTTGTCTTGCATGCGGCTGACCTGGGTTCGAGTCCCTGCATCCCATATGAGCACCGTCAGGAGTAATTCCTGAGTGCAAAGCCAGGAGTAACCCCTGTACATCTCTGCTGTGACCCAAAAAGCAAAAAAAAAATTGTACAAATTCTAAAAAAAAAAAATCAAAGGTCCATATTGGGATTTGACTGACTTTTCCAATCTGTTCTCTACATGGGATGTGTGCTTTTCTCCCCAGCGTTGAATAAGGTCAATGTGTACTGAGTGGAAGCAGCAGAGGGCGCCTGTGTGTTCTTTCCTCCTACTACACCACACCAGCGCAACCTACCAACTTGGTAGGAAGCTTTAGATAGGATGTGGGAATTGCAGGGCCCAATAGAAAAACTAAAGAATTCTTCCATACAGAGAGTATGCAAAAACCTGAACCAACACTTAACATGCTATGAAACAAGGATTTAGTCGCCTCCTGCGTACATGAGTCCTGGGCACCCAGGAACAAGAAAGTTTTTGCACAGCTTCCATAGCCCTAACCCAAGAAAACAAACAGCACGGATTACTCTGATCCAGAAATGGGTGATCGTGGAAAAGCCAAGATGATATCCATTAGTTTGGCCTGGGTATTCATCTCTGATTTTTTTTCTCACAAAAGTTCTTTAAAGAGAGGTCTAGAAATCAGGGGCTACCTCAGTCAGAGACAGCAGAAGGGCAGAGTGCTGTAAATTTAAGACCTGGGTTGATTTTCACAGGGAATTTTCAGATGAAGGGAATTTCTCTCCAGTGACTTCTAGAGTCAAGACTAGCTTGGTAAGAGGAGGAATCCCCAGGAATCTCAAGACAAGCTGTGACTTGAGGGACACCCCAGAGAAATACTCCCGAAGGATGAACACCCACTGAGGCTGCAGCACTGAAATTCTGGGAGTGCACAAAACAGATGCATGCAAGGCTTGCAGGGACCAAGTGATGGCGGTGTTGACTTCTTCCTTCCCCACAGTGAGGTCACCCCCACGTGGACACCGTGCAGGGTCCCTCCCAACCCCCCCTCCCCCAGGTGAGGATGCTTGTGGATACAGAAGCCAGAAAAGCTCTGCTCTAGCATTGCTGGACACAACAAGGGGTTTCAGGAGAGTCAGGCGGGCCTTGCTCTAACGCAGCAATACTTCACATTCGTGACGTCCTGTGGAACACAGTGGGGCTTTCTGAGGTATTTTCCTTCTGCAATCACGAGCAGAAGCTTCTCCCAGGCCACCCAGGAGGGGGATGCCAGCCATGAGCCCGTGCCCTGCAGGTAAGACGTATGGTAGGAGCTTGTTCTGCAAAACTGGGAGCACGGATGACTTGGACGTCACCACTAAGCTGCCTCTCAAGTGCAATTCCCGGCCTTCTTTTTCAGCTCTGTAGGCCAGAAACATTCCTAGAAAAGCTGGGAAATCTGTTCAGGTGAGAAGCTTGTAGAATATCATCAGGGTGCAGTAATGGTGAAAGCCACCACCACCTAGAACCCTGGGAGCCGCCCTACCAACTGCCCTTCCCTATGCTTTTCTACCACAGAAATGTATTCATTAAAAAAAAGTCATGTGGATGAGTTTATTCTCTTCTGCGTCTTCAAACGCATCCATGAAACTTCTCCTTAATGACCCGAACTCACCATCCGTGATACTGTCCTCTATATACCCAACTGCGGCATCCAATTCTGCATCAGAGGCGGGAGAGTAGGAAAGCCCATGACTCTCTTCCACTAGAGCATCCATCACCAGCCCCTGGACTGCATCCACCCTGGACCACCTGGATCCTTCACCTCCTACTCAGCCCTGGGGCCAGTGAGCACCTGCACCCGAGGCCCTGCCTAAATTCCCTGCGACTGCAGCCTGGTGTCCCCGCCCGGCCCCCAAACCCCACCAGGCAGCAGCAGTGATCAGAATCTTCTTTCATTTTTTTGCAAATTTTCATTGGGTTAGCACTGTAACACTGTCCTCCTGTTGTTCATCGATTTGCTCAAGTGGGCACCAGTAACGTTTTTACTGTTTGGCATATCAAATGAGTCACAGGGAGCTTGCCAGGCTCTGCCCTGTAGGCAGCAGGATACTCTTGGTAGCTTGTCAGGCTCTCCGAGTAGGGCAGAGGAATCCAACTCAGGTCGGCCATGTGCAAGGCAAATGCCTTACCTGCTATGCTATCGCTCTGGCCCCTTCGTTGGGTTATCACAGGAAATGCAACAATATTTACATCTATATTTTTATTCATTAGAAATAAGTTTAAAAACAAAATATATGGAGGGACCAGTGTTCTAGCACAGCGGGTAGGGCCTTGCCTTACATGCGGTCAACCTGGGTTCCATTCCCAGCATCCCATATGGTCCCCTGAGCACCGCCAGGAGTAATTCTTGAGTGCAGAGGTGGGTGTGACCCCAAAACCAATAATAATAATAAAATATACATACAATGATAATATATGCAAAAAACTTTTTCATGGGACCTGAAGTATAGCCACTGCTTAATATTCATTTATCATCTTTATAGAAATCTAAGTATGATGGGAGCAGATACCTGTGTGTTTAGTTCTTTACTATTTCCTGTACACCTGAGTCAACTCCAACATGTATTAAATAAATTTCCATCTAAGTGTGGGGAGTTCTGAGAGAGTGAAGGGTTCCTTGAGGCTGAAAATGGGAAGCAGAATGGTTTCATTGCTACTGCAGTATGTCACAATACCCTTGCATTTACTCAAGTAGAAATCTAAACTCTCCATCTTAATAGGATGTTCTTCCGAAGTTGTTGATGTTCTTATTGGCAGTCATGTAAGACATCATAGTCTTAGAACTGGTATCTCATGTTCTTTTGCCTCCAGGAGTTTCTAGGACTGGAACATAAGCATTTGTTTAACCAAAATTGTTCCAGACTTTCACCATTTCATTGAATTAAATAGAGAGGGTTAGAAATCAAAGGTGCTGTGTAGAGATACATTGATACTACCAGTTTGCCAAAGACTAAAAATTGTAACTTCTTAGTTTAAAATGAAAGGCTTTAATTTGTTACTTTCTCTATCAAATAGGTCCAATCCCAGAACAATAACACTGGTTGGGGGTGTTAAATAACTAGTAGTGGTTGCTTCGATTAAGATGCGATTTTTAGTTAAGTTCACGAATCATGAATCACGACCATCCTGTTATTCGTCGATTGCCTCGAGCTGGCCCCAATAACGTCTCCTTCATCCTAGCACTGAGATTTTTAAGAAAGTGCTATATTCAAGGCTCTTTAGGAGAATGAGACCCATCATTGTTACTGGTATTTGGCATATTGGGTATGCCACGGGGAGTTTGCCAGACTCTGCCATGTGGGCAGGTTACATTCAGTAGCCTGCCAGTTTGTCCAAAGTAGGAATGAGATAATAAGATGTCATAATAAGATGTCGCACAGCCGCAAATGCTTAACTTTAGTTAAGTTAAGGGAATTAATTTACCTTCATGAAGTAGAGTATAGACCAAACATGATGGCTGCTTACTACCTGTATTGCAAACCATAACACCCAAAAGGATAGAGAGATAGTAAGAAGGATTGTGCCTGCCACAGAGGCAGGAGGTGGAAAGGGGTGGCGGTGGGGAGAGAGGTACTGGGAACATTGGGAGTGGGGAATGGGTATTTGAATATTGTTTGACTGAAATGCAATCGTGAAAGTCCGTAAGTCTGTAAAAATAAATAAAGAATTAATGTGCTACTAAAATATAAAAAAAAGATGTTGGGTCTGTGGTTAGATTTCCAGGATTCAGACAAAATTATGTCCTGGCAATTTCTAATTATGTGACCTTGGATATAATTTTCCTATGCTTCATTTTTCTATCCATATAATATATATAATGCCATAAATTATAATTCCAATTAATATCCTATTTGTCAATAAAATTATGGAACCAAAAATAATTTACCTTCATGGTGACTCTAAGTTGTAAGCATCATGTTACAGATGATGGGAGATACAGAGTGGTTAAATACCTTCTACAGGACACATACTAGCTGATTAATTTATTCCTTCCACAAGCAGTAGCTAAGTACCACACACTTGGAACGTAACAGAACAAAATAAAATATGGCCAAGGAAAACTTTTGTAAAATTAGGAATTTAAAGTCATTATTCTATATCCCTTGAGAAATGAAAGCACAGAGGAGGTGCTTAAAAGGGACAACTATTCTTGGGAAAATACCAAGAGATATTGAATTTTGAATTGTATGTAGTAAAAGCAATCCTATGATACGTTGGGCTTATATTTCTTCTAGATGAGGATGTTCTATGTAGTAGAATTGATCTACAGTTTTTCACAGGTGGTTATCTAAGTAAAAGGAAAAACTGGCAGACATTGGCAGTTGCTTCTCAATTTTCATCTTCTCTCTCTCACAGAAAGGAAATCCCCAATTCTCAACTGAATACATAGAATAAAGACCACACTTTCAACCAGTGGATCCATGAAACTTTAGTAAGTCAATCCATCACTCAACAAGTAGTCACTGCTTATACTTTCTCTGGGTTTGGAAACTTGGGTGAGAACTGATAAGAAGAAACATCAACCCCCAAAGACAGATAAAACTACATATCACCTAATTCAAAGAATAAATTTAAAAATATCAACAACAAAATGCTGTTTCTTTAATATTTTATTTGATACCTTTGAAATACATCATCTATCCTTCAAATAATCTTTTTAGATTTTTTTTTCTAGTTTAAAACTCCATAGACATCACTCCCCTCCTGTAATGATCATTGTGATGTTTCTTTTACCTACCTGAAGATTACAAGACTTCCAGTGAGGGGCAACTCTTGAAAACTTTTAATGTGTCCATTTATAAAAGATGGCCTAGATTTTTTTAATGCGTTAAAGACCCAGTGTTACTTCTTTTAGCTGATAAGCAATGTCCTTTCTTTCTGCAGTGCATAGTCTTATGATAAAATCTTATCTAAATCTGACTGGTATATTCGAATACACACCTGGCACCATAGTCTTTCACCTGTTTCTCTTGGCATAGATTTTTAAAGCAAGATACACCCATTGCTTCATCCTATCTAATTGTATAAAACGCCTCCTCCTAAAAGTGAAGAACTGTTTTTTAAGTTTTAAGAAAGGAAGCAAGAACTACGTTTGCTTCAGAACCATAAATATACCTCCTTTCCAGAGCCAGAAGATACTTAGCAAAGAGGGAGCATGTTTTAGCAGAAACAGAAGACAACTTCTCCACCATACTTCTAACATCTCAAGCCCCATAGAGACTCTTCTTCAAGTTGGTAAGCTCTTTTGCTTCATCTTCAGTGATTTGACTGTTGCTTGTACTCAAAGGGGGAAAATGACCCTATGAATTAGTTCTATTTTTGCTATTCTGAGTCACCTACCTATCCCTGTCTTTTCTTTACCTTCTCCAGGAAATTTCCTGTCTGTACCAAATGAGAGGCCAGTTTCAACTTTTAACTTTGATTTGGAGTTCCAGAGTGGGATATGGAGTCTATTTCAAACAAAACAGAAAATTTGCTACTTGGACTTTCAAGTCTTCTGACCACAGGACCCTAGGCTATACAAGTCCCCAATACTTTAATTTTGGGAAGGATGTGCTAGACAAGTGGTCCCAACTAGAAAAGGTAAAACATGTCTGATAAAATTGAAATATTGAGAAAATCCAACTGGCAAGGTGTCTGTTTTATAACCAAAGAGTTTAAATCCCTGTCTATGTTAGCATTAGAAAGTGAAAATTCATAAAATGACTAAGAAAACAAGCTTCATAGCCAGATAGATCTCTATTTAAATCCTGTCTCTGTCACTAAAATCATTTGAGCTTGAATAAATTACTTATCCTATAGAACCTTAATATTCTTCCTTATTTGCAAAAGAAAATGTTAAAGGCACTTGTTTCACAATATTGTTGAGAGGTTAGGTTAAGATATATGTAAAGAACATGGCATAGGATTTGAAATCTTGCTAGTACTCAAAAAATTTAGTTTTATCATCATGTGTATTATTATAATGTAACTTGTTTCTAATTAACAAAAATTTTCTCAGCACGCCTAGCACAATTTTAGAGGCCAAACACAAAATGTACTTGTTCAGTGCTTTTGTGCTTCTTTTCACAAAAGATAGTAACAGAGTGCTAAAGAGTAAGAGGTAGGAGTCAGAGAAAAGAGGTCTGCATCCAGATAATGAAATTAGAGTGGTTTGGTAAATAGGTGATAGTACTGGATACTAAACAGTGGGAAGAATTTAAGCAATGAGATATGAAGAAACAAGTTCTAGACGTATGAATGGAAACATGACTGTAAGAAATTACAGAAACTACACAGAGATGATTGAGTAAAGGGCCACATAGAATAGTAGTCATTTACTGGGAAAAAAGAGAGGCAGCTGTCCAATTTTGAAAGGCTCTATAAATGAAGGTATGGTTTGGAAAGTAATTGAATGCATCCCTGGGGGTTTTTAAGTGACATGACCAGAGTTGCTGACGCATTATGCAAAGTTACAGAAACTACACAGAGACGATTGAGTAAAGGGCCACATAGAATAGTAGTCATTTATTGGGAAAAAAAGAGAGGCAGCTGTCCAATTTTGAAAGGCTCTATAAATGAAGGTACGGTTTGGAAAGTAATTGAATGCATCCCTGGGGGTTTTTAAGTGACATGACCAGAGTTGCTGACGCATTATGCAAAGTTGGTGGGGAATGAGTCTCGGGAATAAAATGGTACCTCTGATGATACGTCATAGGATGACGTTCACATCATATGGTCGCTTGCAGAAAAAATGCTGTTACTAGCTGCAAAGCTCTTACCTGGCTCTAGAACCCAACAAAAACAGTGTTGAGAAGCAAAGAGATTGATGAAGTGGGGGGTTGTGAAGGGTTATGACTTTTGCATTGTTGTCATTGTTACTAAGTTATGTGAAGAGAAGCAGATGGAGAATATCTACAAGTGCTGCTTTTCTCATCATCATTGTTGTAATAAGGATGTTTAAAATCCTGGGTTCAATTCCTGGCACTTCAAATAGTGCTCAGAACACCAGGAGTGGTCCCTGAGCACAGGGGTAGGAATAAGCCCTGGGCACTGCTGGGTGTGGCCACCCATCTCCTCTTCACCTCCCAAGCAAAAAGAATGGTCAGGTTGTAAAGGGAAAAATAAATGAAGTTAGAAAAGAGGAATGAAGGGGAAGAGGTAAAAAAGAAAGTGAGAGACAGAGGGAGAGAGGAAGAGAGAAGAGAGAACATGTAGGAGGATGGAAGGAATAAGGAAAAGAGAGATTAATCCTCCCTCCCTCTATCATGAAGAGAAGGATGAAGGAAAACCGCCCCTTCACACAGAGAGGAAAATTCATCCAGAAAGGAGATGCTTTCGAAGCCCTGGCATCTTCCTCCCTTCACTAAACTGTATTGGAAAATATATATATTCTTTCTCTAAAATTGCTCCAGTGAAAATTTAAAATTGCAAGGTTTGTTTGGAAGTAGGAATAGAAATAAAAATGGCATAAAAGGGGAGCACTCTCTTTACAATTAGGATGGTATTCTGAGAAGTTCTTTCATTGTCACCAGAGTCTACGTAATCCCTCCAAATGTTGAGCTTTCTCAAGAGAGAGATTCTCTCTAGCATCAGACTTCACATGGCCTGAAACCCGTTGTGAATGTCAGGCCAATTTTTAAAACATTGAATTATTTGCAGCTAATTGAGGATGTTCTGTAACAATACCCCAAGCATATTGGCATTTTTCATAATCTTCATAATCATTCAAGGGTGACAGATCCTCACTCTAACAGATGGGAACCTCCAGTAACCAATGTTCATGCTGACTAATAATGCATATTTTGCATATCACCCTGCCTAGGCTGGACTCAGAGAGCCTTCCCCTGCACTCTGGAAGTTCAATACCAGAGGAGAAGAGGATAAATGGAGTTTTGAGAGAATGACTCATTTCTCCCAGAAGACAGCTAGCATCCTCTCGGATATCTGTGCCCTCAGCTCTGGGGACAGACTGATGCTAATGCTTCCCCTGTCACCAGAAACCTACTGGATTGGACTCGCCTGTATGCGGTTGGGTGAGGCTGGGGAGAAGGGCACCTGGGGTGGAGGCTCCTGCGGGATTCGAGCCCACTTGCTCCCAGAATGCTAAAGAAATGTCCACCCGGTGCCTACACTCATCACAAAGGCTCTAAACAGGCCTTTGTTTAATTCCCAGCTCCAACACTTACCATGGCACAGCGGTAGGGTGTTTGCCTTGAGCTCAGCCAGTCCCGCTGAGCCAGATTCGATTCCTCTACCCCTCTTGGAGAGCCCAGCAAGCTATAGAGAGTATCTTGCCTGCACGGCAAAGCCTGGCAAGCTACTGGTGACGTATTCAATATGCCAAACACAGTAACAAGAAATCTTAAAATGGAGACGTTACTGGGCCCACTTGAGCAAATCGATGAACAATGGGAGGACAGTGCTACAGTGCTACCACTTACCATTGTGGACGCATAAGGACTCTCTGGGCCTCAGTTTATTTGTCTATAAAATATACACAGAAGGAGTGTCCATTTCATGTAGACTGGTTTTTCAAAGACTGAATTATCTGCACATGGTGCTAACCTTATAGGTTACTTAAAATCTTAAAGACACAAAATTCTGTGAGGTACTTGCCTACTTCGGGTTTCAGCTTCCCTAGGTGGGAACTCTAAAGGGCCTTCTACATCCTGTACTAGGGTCCTTGAAGAGTCACCCTAAATGAGCCTGAATCTGGTCCTGGATATGTTTGGGATAGAGCTATTACTGATGGCATCCTGCCCATACCCTCCAACTCACTCATCAATACAGAACCCATGAGCATGAAATGCCTCTATCCTGAGCCCCTTCACATGGGGAGACGCAAAAGTAGATGGAAAGGAGTCCAACCCTTGTCAGTCCTCTGTAGGACAGACGGCTTTATCTCCTGTAATACCTGAATGTCTTCCCTCAGAACACAGGCATGCCTGTTGTTTGGCATTTGGAAGGCTTCTATGAAAATTAAAGCACCACTCGCACAGATCAAACTTCAAACTTACACCATTATTGATTATGTACTAGGGTCCAGTGGATAAACTTTGCCTGATAACAATGCTGTTCATTAAGAGAACCCTCCAATGTGATTCAAAAAGCATGTGTCCTTGATAATTCCAGGTGCGAGGGGCACAAAGAGGAGAGGAAGGGAATGAGCTCTCCCTCGGGTCTACCCAGGATCCCAAACTTGTTATGGTTCCCTATAGACTGTTAACCTAAGAGACAAATGATCCGTGCCCAAGAGAGAACAGTCAGCCTGGCCACTAAAAACCCAATATGAATACACAGAGTGATTTCTGCAATTATGCAGTTATGCCCATGTCCAACATAGACCTTACAGGTACCAGTTAAAAGTATGTGTGTGTGGAGGGATGTTGGCAAAAAAAGGTGTTTGCATTTATGATAATTAAGGTAATTTATTGATGGTGCATGGATACACAAGAGCAAACTAAATGTCCAGAAAGAGACCCACTTATATATTATGATTCTGGAATATTTCAAATATTTGAAAGAGAGTATGGTTGCTATAAATTATCAGAATATAATTGTTTGGAAACCTAAACATACATAGTTCTGTCCCAAATCGCAAATAAAGCAAGTTTCAGATGGACCATAAACACTTAGAAATATTTTCCAAAGACACAAAACTATTGAAAAAAATACAAATAGATGTACAATCTTAGGGAAGACCAATACCCAAACAATGAGGAAAAATTAATGTTTTTACATTTCATAAACTTTATGCTATTCTGTTAATCGAAGCAATCACCAAGTTGTACAAGGAGAATCTTATGGTTGATATGGAGAAAAGTGACAGATCAGGATTTATGACACTGTCTCCATTTCTGTGAGGTTTTATTATGTGATTACACATGATGAGCCATTTTGGCAATAATCAGAAAGCTGCAGAGTCATTATTCCAACAATTTATGGACGTTCTGTCAACGATTATGAAATACTTGATGACAAAACTCAATTGGTTTTGAAATTCATTTTCTGTCTCACAAGAAATTTCAACATCATATATCTACAAAAGAAAATGAAGAGAGCTTTTGTTCTAATTTTTTTTTGACTTTTTGAGTCACACCCGGCGATGCACAGGGCTTACTCCTGGCTCTGCACTCAGGAATTGCTCCTGATGGTGCTCAGGGGACCATGTGGGATCTGGGAATCAAACTGGTCGGCTGTGTGCAAGGCAAACCGCTCTGCTATCATGCCATCCCCAAGAGCTCTTGTTCTTTATGTACAGCTTCAGCTACCTTGAATTTTTGTATTTTTCTTAAAACACCACAAATTACATTAGAGGATCAATGCCAAAATAGGGAAACACATGCAGTCTATATGTTTAGTGACTGACTCCCTCAAAAGCAAAGAAAATTATTAGTACAATTTGACATGGCCCTCAAACGCTCCATGGAGAGGCAGGCATTTGAACCATATTGTAGCAAGCTGCAATGTTTTTATATGATGTGGGTTACAGGGTTTCCTAAAATTGTCCAAAGCTAAAGATTTCTTTGATTTCATGAGATGATTATCAGACATTCTTAACAAGGAACTTCTAATTTGTCCTTCAACTTTCATAGCTGATTCAATGTTGCTATTCCAAATCTAGATCCCTGTGACTTTAATTTTGAAACTGAATTTCCATACCATAAAATCCACCACTTAAAGTGTTCAATTCAATGGCTTTCAGTATAGCCATAAAGTTGTGCAATTCTCACCTCCATCTAATACTGAAAGATTTTTATCCCCCTGAGAGGAAGCCCCATAAGTGCACACTCTCCACTCCGGCTCCTGGCATCAACTAATTCACTTATTTAAAAAATTTTGTTTTATTGAATCACTCTGAGATAGAACGTTACAAAGCTGTTCATGGTTAGGTTTTAGCTATACAGTGTTTTAACAGCCATCCCTCTGCCAGAAACTGGTGTCTCCAGTTTTTCTCCCATCACCTGAATCCCCCCTCCCATGCCCCATGTTCTCAAAGAGCATTTTTCTTCTCTTCTCTCTCTCTCTCTCTCTCTCTCTCTCTCTCTCTCTCTCTCTCTCTCTTTCCTCCACCCAACTTCTTTTGGGCATTGTATTGTGCTTTGCAATACAGATACTGAAGGGTAATCATGTTCGTTCCTTTACCTACTTTTAACACTCAGTTCTTATCCACTGTGATCATTTCCAACTATTATTGTCATACTGTTTCTCTTCTCTATCTTATCTACCCTCTGCCCCATACACACTCTGTTCTCTTCTCTATCTTATCTACCCTCTGCCCCAGACACACTTGTGGTAGATTCCAACCATTGACCAGTCCTCCTGGTCCCTGTTTACCCTGGCCTTGGATATTCGTCTTCTACTATATATTTTTATATACCACAAATGAATGTAGTCATTCTATATCTCTTTTTCTCCTTCTAACTCATTTCACTCAGCATGATACTCTCTATGTCCATCCATTTATAGGCAACAATGTACTAGTTATTAAATTAAATTGTTTCTTTAATTGTTTCTTCAATGAATGATGGTTCGCTTTTTATTGAAGCAATATTGCTTTATGACTTAAATTAAAGCACGTATCATTAAAATAATATAAAACAATGATGTAAAATTATGTATACCATATAAGAATACTATGTAGTATATAGTATACTATTTTTATACTATATGCATAATTAACATCTACTCTAAGTACTATTTATACTATATAAATATTCCTACTCTATTTTTGAGTTAACCACTGAAAGTCTACTTTTATAGCACAGTGGGTAGGGCATTTTTGCCTTCCCCGCAGCCAACATGGCCGACCCGAGTTTGATTCCTTCGCCCCTCTCGGAGAGCCCCACAAGCTATTGAGAGTATCTCGCGCGCACGGCAAAGCCTGGCAAGCTAACCGTGACGTATTCGATATGCCAAACAGAGTAACAAGTCTCACAGTTGTACTGGGCCTGCTTGAACAAATCGATGAAAACGGGAGGACCGTGACCGTGACCGTGATCCTTTAAAAGACTATTGACCCCTTTTACCTGATTTACTCTCATGCTCACCTTTTCTTCTTGTATCTGCTAATTGTTGGTACAGTATTAAAATTTTTTAAATTTAGTTCAGCCCTTTTTTGTTTCTTATCTATATGCAACATATGATTGATTTTACGCATTGTTTATTTTTGCCCACCTGACTTTTATCACTAAGCATAAAGCCCACTAGATTCACACATATCACAAATGACAGTATTTCTTTATTTCATTGTGTACACATATATCTTTTTATATATATCTTTTTTGATATGATTATCTGTCAATGGGCTTTTGAATTGTTTTCAATGGGTACTCAAATTGTTATAGACAATTATAAATAATACTGTCATGTGTGTGCATATGTGTGTGTGTAGTGTTTTCTGTACTTTTGTATTTGGGGAGTAAATACTTAAAAATGGATTGTCTATTTTATAAAATTATTTACATTTTTTACTTAAAATTATTTTAAGTGCAGTTTTACATAGTTATGAGACTGATGCGCTACCTACTGCGCTAACAAGGCACCTAGTTGGGCTGGAGCGATAACACAGCGGTAGGGCGTTTGCCTTGCACGCAGTCAACATGGCCGACCCGAGTTCGATTCCTCCGCCCCTCTCGGAGAGCCCGGCAAGCTACCGAGAGTATCTCGCCCGCACGGCAGAGCCTGGCAAGCTCCCCGTGACGTATTCGATATGCCAAACACAGTAACAACAAAGTCTCCAATGGAGACGTAACTGGGCCCACTCGAGCAAATCGACGAACAACGGGAGGGCCTTTACCTTTTACCTTTACCTTTTACATAGTTGTTGTACTAATTTTATTGTAGAATAGTGCATTAGAGTTTCCTTTTCTCCACATCCTCTCCAATACTCGTAATTTTCTTGTCTTTGGGGTAATAAATATTCTCACTAGTGTGAAACAAAATCTCATTGTGGTTTTGATTTCCCTAATAATAAATGATAATGATAATGCACACTAGCAATCTTTATGTCTCCTTCAGAGAAATGTCTATTCACATTCTCTTCCTATTTTGTAATCAAGGTTTATTGTTATTGATATTTGTGAATTACTTACATTCAGTATGATGTGCAAAAATCTTTCCCCATTTAGCCTGACGTGTTTTTATCTTGATGAAATTGTCTTTTATTGTACAGATTTTCAGTCTGATATGGTCCCATTTGTTTATTTTTATTTTATTTCCCTTACTGTTAGCATCAAATACCAAAGAAATCTCCATGGAAAAATCCCTAATACTACTACATCAAGTAGTATTTTGTTTATGTTTCTTCTTATGTACTTTCAGATCTTAAAACCAAGTGTTTAACCCATTTTAAATTTTTTTATATTATGGTACTAGTAGTCTGGTTTCTTTTTCTCTTTTTCTTTTTTTTGTCCTGTTCTTTCTCTTTTCTTTTTTTTTCTTTTGCATGTGCTACCTAATATACTTTATTGAAGAGACTTTCCCTGTTTCCCTTCATGAATTTGGCTCCTTTGTTGTAAATAGCTTACCACTCCCTATGGATTTATTTCTGGGTCTGATTTTGTTGCATTAGTCTGTATGTCTTTCTTTGTTTAACTACTATCTTGTTTTAATTTTTATAAATTTATAGTACAGTTTAAAACTAGGGGCACACAATACCTCAATTTTGTTCACTCTAGATTTTTTTTTACTATATGGGGTCTTTGTATTTTCAAATGAATTTTGTGATTTGGCTTGGCTAGTTAGTTTCACCACTTAGCTGAGAATTCATGAGCATGGTGTTTTTGAGATTCGCTTATATGAATGTTCCATTCTTCTTATGGATAAGCAAGATCCCATTAAAGACTGATAAAATTTATTTTACCCTATACAAGGATATATAAGTGCATGTACCATTTTGTGTATTCATCAGTTCATGGGTATTTATAGATAAGTTCCACTTTGATAGTTATTATACCCAGTGAACGATGGCTATTTTGTGCTGCTACTGCTATTTCAATGTGACAAGCAGAAGACAAAGGTAGAGAGAGAAAAGCCTACACTGGTAAACCAGATACTTTTCCAAAATTAATAGGTCTATAAGAGAGTGTAAAGTATTACTGAAAGACATGCAATGTTATAGTCAGTTGTTCCTGAAATGTCCTCATTCTCCAGGTTTGGCGTCAAGTAAGCATCTGCTTAAAAAAAAAAATTTTAAAAAGGTCAAAAAACAGCCTGGAGCAAACAAGCACAACCAGTATGTGCCACTTTCATAAAATCTCAGTAAGTGTTATAGATGTTATCAAGCAGATTCAAAATTGAGCTACATTTCAAAATGTTCATGGTCAGACACTTAAAACATGTAAACGAAGGACTGTTGAAGGGGAACTAGAGAATAGCAATGCTTGATCTTCTGCTCTCTCTGTTCTTTCCAATGACACTGGGTTGATGGTCCAGCGGAGAGATGAGAACCCAGAGATGATTTTTTAGCAAATTTATCAGTATCTACAGGATAGTTGAGGAACTTTTCTCTGCCTAAGAGAGATAAGGGCCAGGCATGTGACTCACGGTACAGAGCAGGACTGCATACAGAAATGAGATCCCAGATCCCTGGTATCATGTGGTCCCCAAATATCACTGGGAGCGAGAGCACTGAGTTGGGAGTAACTCCTGAGTAGTGCTGGGTATGGTCGAAAAACAAACAAAAGATATAAGTGAAAGCTTTTATGACTTTTTCAGGAATCACCTTCATACCTTGCAGTTTCCAGCTCACATCAGAGGACATTCACTCTCGATTGCGCATGTCCAAGGCCCAGTGCATTGTGGTTAATGAGGCTGTGGCTCCACTTGTGGATTCTTTCATGTCTGACTGCCCTTCAGTAAAGACCAAGATCCTTGTATCAGATAAGAGCTATTACGGGTGGCTGGACTTCAAGAAGTTAATTCGGTGAGTGGGCATTTAAAACAACGTTTTTTTAAAGTCTGACTTGGAAAGCTGGGATGATGTATTTAAAATATTGGTGCAAATTGGTTGTGTGAGAACAGAGAGAAAAATTTGACCGCAGTATCTCATCCTAACACCAGAGAACACCCAACATAAGAATTTCTTGTGTGCCCAATCAGACTCATCTCTTACCTAAAGAATCATAAGGTGAAAGTCTATCAAGGAAAACTGAAAAAAATAATAGCATTCATTTAGGGATCTCAGGTTTTTAAAAGAGACAGCCCAGGTATTAGTGTAAATAATGAATTTGTTTAAGGTGTTTTTTAAGATCCAAAGAAGGTTAGATTGCAAATGCTGTTAACTAAAAATTATGACTGGTTATTGATTATATTCCTTGGAGTTCAATGGCTTTTAGTGAAAATGGCCGAGGCAACCATGACAGAAGAGGCACAGAACACAGCCACAAGAGAGTGCTGCTTCAGTCCAGCTGTTGAAGTGAGTACTGAAGGACATCAGGACTGGTCCTATGAGATCCTGTCTAGCAATGACAGGACTTTAAAGACATTAAAGTCCTGCCGACCTTAATGAGGTCATGTGTGAGTAAGAGGCATCTGAGTCCCTCTTGAAGGAAGCTGGTCCCAATCACCCAAATTTTTTAAGAACTGTAGGGCTTTTTTTTTATTAAAAATTTTTTTAATAGTGAGACATCATGAGGTACAGTTGCAGACTTACACATTTTTGTGCTTGGGTTTCAATTATACAATGATCAAACACCCATCCCTCCACCAGTGCCCATTTCCCACCACCACGGATCCCAGTATCCCTCCCCCCCCCATCCCCTCCATCTCACCCTGCCTCTGTGGCAGGGCATTCCCTTTTGTTCTCTCTCTCTTATTGGGTGTTGTGGTTTGCAAAAGATGCAATGGGTGACAATTATGTTTAGTCTATAGTCTACTTTCCGCATGCTAGGGCTTTTTGTTTGTTTGTTTTGTTTTGTTTGGGGGGCCACACATGGCAGTGCTCAGAGGTTACTTCTGGATCTGCACTCAGGAATCACTCCTGGCTGTGCTTGAGGAGGTGGTGATGATGGTAGAATGGAAGGTGTACTTATCGGTCCCAAGAATCGAACCTGGTTGGTGATATGCAAGGCAAGTTCCCTATCCGCTGTACTAAAATGAAACAGGGCTATGTTCATCACAGGAAAAAGAAAGTCAGTTCTCATCTCTGTCAAGGTCTTTGGTTCCCTGTCTGTTTTCCAAGAATATTTTCAGGAGGAAACAAAGAAGAAAAAAATATCCAAGAGAGAACTTGGTCTTCTCCAGAGAGGAGATATAGCCTAAAATTGTTCTTTGAGAAGGATCTGTAGATGGGCTTGGACTGGATTAATCTGGTCTTCTCAGACCTTTGTTCCTGCAGAATTGCCTCCTGTGGGATCCAGATTTCAGGTTTGCCTTTTCAGTTGTGTCTTGGTTTTATAAAGTTATAACCAAGCCCCAAATATTCCCTTGCACAGCGGGTAGGGCGTTTGCCTTGCAAGTGGTCAACATGGCCAACCCGAGTTCGATTCCTCTGTCCCTCTCGTAGAGCCCGGCAAGCTGCCAAAAGTATCTCGCCCACACGGCAGAGCCTGACAAGTCACCCGTGATGTATTCGATATGCCAAATACAGTAACAAGTGTCACAGTGGAGATGTTACTGGGCCCGCTCCAGCAAATTGATGAACAATGGGAAGACAGTGACAGTGACTATGGAGAAAATATAAAGAACTATTTACTAAATTGCAAGAATTATTTTACAGAAATTAATAGCTTTGCTGCTTTAAAAAATATAGTTAAGGACTGGAGCGATAGTACAACAGATAGTACAATGGCATTTACCTTGCACACAGCCAACCCAGGTTCGATTCCCAGCATCCCAGATGGTCCCCCAAGTACCACCAGTAATAATTCCTGAGTACAGAGCCAGGAGTAACCCCTGAGTATCACCAGGTATTACCCTAAAACCAAACCAAAATAAAATAGCTAATAATTCAACAAAACAGAATCTTAGGCATAAGATGGAGGCCGTTCTTTTTGACTGAGTGACCCTTTTCATAATGGTTAAAGGATTTCAGGAAATAGGGAGTCCCAGTTCCCATTGCTGCTTGAGGGGAAAAAGCAAGATGCGGGGGTTTTGGTTTTTTATTTTGCTTTTTATTTATTTATTTATTTTGGTTTTTATTTTTTTTTATTTTGGTCACTTCTGGCAGGGCCCAAGGGACCATATGGTGCTGGAGATGGAACACTGTGCCTCCGTGTGCATGGGAAGCTCCCTACCCATTGTACTATCTCCCCATCCCCCTAAAAGAAAATCTTATAGAAAAAGAGAACAAAAAACACATTTTTAGGAAGGGTGGGTTGCAGACTTGTAAGTGCCAGAGTGCTAAAAAAAATTATAAAAATCCTATTAGATAAGTCAAAGGCTTCTGAATAGGTGTTAGAACTGCCATTATCCTAGGCTTTTGAGGAAAAAATAAATTAAGAACAACTGTCACTGCCCAGAAAACCTTGATGGTTTTCAATTTTATTATTGTTTAAAACTCTTATTTAGGCACCATGACTTACAAAGCTCTTCACAATACAATGTTCCAAGTCCAATCCCACCATCAGTGTCAATGTCCATCCACCACTTTTTCCCAGTTCCCTCTCTCCCCCCAGCCTGCCTCCTTAATAGCCACCTTGTTAAGTTTGGTTAGTGTTATTTGGATCCCATGCTTTCAGTGTTGTTGCCTCTATAGTTTAGACACAAACATATAGCAAAACTCAACCTCGCTGATGTGCACCAATGTGAAATTTTGAATTTAGTTCTTAATTTCTTTTGGATCAATTTCAAATACTTAAAAAATACATTCCTTGCCAAAGAAGGCAACTAAAAGAATGATATGATACCATATTCACACTCATGGTAGCAAGATATTTGATAATTACAAGTGATGTATGAAAAATATATATTGCAAAAGACATTTCAAAATCAAAATATGGCAACAAGAATAAGATGAACTGCTATGAACCCTCTAGCATTGAGGAAATAACATTAAGCTAAAACTTAAGTGCCAAGAAGTCAGCCTTTTGAAGATCTGTAAGGAGCCTGTTCCTGACAATAGGAGCAGAAAAGTTGAACCTGAAAGGCTGTCACTGAGCCATAAAAGTGACGAGTAAGAAGTGGGAGAAGAGGAAGGTTAAGAACAATGTAGGGGGGCTGGAGCAATAGCACAGCAGATAGGGTGTTTGCCTTGCACGCAGCCAACCCAGGTTCGATTCCCTGCATCCTGTATGGTCCCCAAGCACCGTCAGGAGTAATTCCTGAGTGCAGAGCCAGGAATAACCCCTGTGCATCACCAGGTGTGATCCAAAAATTTTAAAAAAAGAACAAACTAGGGGTGAGAGTTCTTAGGGTCATGTAGGTCATGCGGGGAGTCAGTGAAGGAAACAGTGAAGTCACTGGGAAACAGTGAAGGAAAAGACTGAATGTGGCTTATCTTTTAGAAATACTCACTCTTTGGCTTTCCCCACACATACCCCGGCAGCAAGGTGGCCACCGCCTCAGAGCTTATCGGAAAGCCAGGTATGAGCCGGCAGTGATGGGGCAACTGCAGTCTCATGGGAAGGGGGATGATACCGGCTCGTCCTTCTCGCCCTACTGAGGTCACAAGTTGCCCCCCCCCCAAAGACTTTCTGGCATAAACCTAACACCAGACGCACAGAAACCAATCTCATAATTATCTGGCTCTTTGCAGAAATCCAAAATCGCGGCTGCGTGACATTATATGATTCTCATAACCAGCTATATAAAACAAAGTATTTCACAATGTCTTTTCAGCAATTTTGATTGTGGGGGGGGGGAATTCTAAACAATAATGGTGCATCTTTTGTCAAAATAATGAATGTAATCAATGTAGAGAAGAGTTAGGTAGAAATCATCTGCCTCACAGGCATTTGGAAGGGTGGGGGGGGTATATTGGGGTTCTTGGTGGTGAAAAATAAGTACTGGTGAAGAAAAACGTGTTTGATCATTGTATGACTGAGACTTAAACCTGAAAGCTTAGTAACTTTTCCCACAGTGATTCAATAAATAAATATAAGAAGAAAAATAAATACATAAATAAAATTATGAAAAAAAGTAAGGTGGAGTTCATGCCCAATTCAATCAGCTAATCAGTGGCTAAAAAAATAGCAGTTCTCCTACATAAAGAAAAAAAAGAAATACTCTTTGGGTGCTGGAGCAATAGTACAGCCGTAAGGCATTTTCCTTGCAAGCGACCGACCTGTGTTTGATTCCCAAATGGTCCCCCAAGCACTGCCAGGAGTAGTTCCTGAGTGCAGAGCCAGGAGTAACCCCTGTGCATGTTCTCTGATTTTTCCTACAAGCAATAGGACACTAATGAGGTCTGAAAACAGGAGCACTAAACTTAGTGGGTACCAAAATATTCAGTGGCAGACAAAAATAATATTTAATTTTATAAATGATTTTTTCATTGGTATCAGTGCTGATTCAAGGCACCCACAAGCTACCGACTACAAGAAAAACTAAAGCAGGTCAAGAGATGCGGTTTATTACCATGATTTATCTACCAACTTTGACTTAGGACGTCAGAATATTCCACTTGTTCCACTAATGTGCATGAGAACTGCACCCCAAAGGGTCAACCTTCCACAATCTGGAAAGTGCTGAAACTAGTCATTCCTAATGATGTTAGTTTTGATTAACTTTTGTACAAGGCAAAACAAAAAAAAAAGATAAAAATAATAATATATGAAATTTATGAGACGATTTTAAATAATTTTAAGTTTTCAAATACAAATATTTGTATCAACTTTTAAATGTTCATTTGCACATATTGTACCATATACCAAAAACTTTAAGCAATAAGAGTCTAAATTATATAAATAGACTTAGGACCAGAGAGATTGTTCAATGAGCTTTGAAGGATGAAGACCCAGGTTTGATCTCCTAAACCATGTGGTATTTATGAGCACTGTCAAGGGTGAATCCCTCACATCACTAGGAGTGGCCCCCGAACAAAAAAGAATGAACATATAAATATTTTGTGGTTGTTGATGTTTTTGACTAATTCTCTTCGGGTACTCTTGGCTCTGTTCTCAGAGATTTGCAGTGCCAGGAATCAAATTCAGGTCTCCTGCATGAAAACCTTGAGCTCAATCCAGTGAGCTAACTTTCTAGCTTCTATTCCAGAAATATTTTAATCAGATCATTTGTATATTTTAAAAATTAAAATGAATCGGTTAGACATCTACAACTCTCAAGCTCATTGCCTGTTTGTTTTTTCTTTTGCTTGTTTGTTTGGTATTTATTTCTTTATTTTTTGCTTTTTGGGTCACACCTGGCAATGCACAGGGGTTACTCCTGGCTCATGCACTCAGTAATTACCCCTGGTGGTGCTCAGGGGACCATATAGGATGCTGGGAATCGAACCCAGGTCAGCTGCATGCAAGACAAACGTCTTACCCTCTGTGCTATTATTCCAGTCCCTTATTTGTTATTTTTAACAAACAAATTTTATTGGCACAGGATTAGGATGACCAAGTCGGGCTAGTGCTGCCTGTGCTATGTTGCATGCTTACATTTATTTTAAATTTTGACACGGCCCAGCCGACCTGGGTTCAATTCCTCTGCCCCTCTCGGAGAATCCGAAAAGCTACTGAGAATATCTTGCCCACATGGCAAAACCTGGCAAGCTACCCATGAAGTATTCAATATGCCAAACACAGGAACAACAAGTCTCATAATGGAGACGTTACTGGGCCCGCTCGAGCAAATCAATGAACAACAGGAGGACAGTGCTATACAGTGCTATATTTTTAATGGATTCTTGTGTAGATTTTTACTTTTTTTGGGGGGGGGAGTGGCGGGGAGGGGAATGTCATATCCAGCAGTGCTCAAGGTTACTCCCAGTTCTGCCCTCAGAGGCTGCTCTTGGCAATTGTCAGGGAACCATGTAGTGCCAGAGACTAAATCCAGACCTCCATCATGGAAAAGCCTGTGCTCAACCTGTTAAACTGTCTCTCCAGTCTCAATTAAGTTTTTAAAAATTACATCTGGTGGGGCTGGAGTGATAGCACAGTGGGTAGGGCATTTGTCTTGCATGCAGTCGACACGGGTTCAATTCCCAGCATACCATATGGTCCCCTGAGCACTTCCAGGAGTGATTCCTGAGTGCAAAGCCAGGAATAACTCCTGAGTATCGCCGGGTGTGACCCAAAAAGAAAAAAAATTACGTCTGGGCTAGGGTACAACAGCACAGCGGGTAAAGCATTTGCCTTGCATGCAGCCAACCTGGACAACCCAGGTTTGATTCCTCTGCCCCTCTCGGAGGGTCCGGCAAGCTACCGAGAGTATCTCGCTCACATGGCAAAGCCTGGCAAGCTACTCGTGACATACTTGATATGCCAAACACAGTAACAATTGTCACAATGGAGACATTACTAGGTCCACTTGAGCAAATCAGTGAACAACGGGAGGACAGTACAGTGACAGTGACATCTGGGCTGGAGGGTAGTTTAAAGGATTGGAGAATATGCCTTGCATATGATAGGTTCCAAATTTAACCCAAGTACATCATTCCCACCCCAGCCCCGGTGCACACACAAGAACCACTGAGCCCAAATAGCATTATATCCAGAGTTTTTAACCATGTGGCCTGATTGTCCACATGTCATTGGGAATAGTCTCTAGGACCCCTGAGCATTACTTGGGAAGCACAATTTATTTTAATTTAATTTTTGAAAAAGACTTTTGCTACTAGATTTTTGGAAGCTCATTCAATAACAGCCTCATGCCAGGCCTTTCAGTAGTGAAGAGTGATAGATAAATGATGTACATGTCATCAGAATCATCAGATGTGGCAAAGAGAGGTAAGCAAGCAAATACATATTAAAGAGAATAAAGATTACTATAGATTTTCTGGTTTGAGTCATTGTATGAATAGAGAGCTTTTACTGAGAAAATAAGACTAGAGTATATGCCTCATATATTTCTTATGCACTGAAAATCAATTCAAACCTTGGGGTGGCTAGAGCAATAGTATGATGACTAGGACCTTAACAGCATGCAAGGCAAGCACTCTACTGGGGTTCAATCCTCAGCATCCAAATGGTCCCCCAAACACTGCCAGGAGTAATTCCTGAATGCAGAGCCAGGAGCAACCCCTGAGCGTTGCCAGTTGTGCCCCTTGCCCTGCCCCAGAAAAGGAAAATCAATACAAAGTTTTTAAACAGAATAATGGACAACTGCTTCTCTAAGAAATCATGTATAAATAGTCTTTTCAAAAGCCCAGAATACCAAACCAGGTCCTAACATAACTCTGTAGCACTGTAGCGCTGTCCTCCCGTTGTTCATCAATTTTTTCGAGCAGGCCCAGTAACGTCTCCATTGTGAAACTTGTTACTGTGATTGGCATATTGAATACGTCACAGGTAGCTTGCCAGGCTTTGCTGTGTGGGCAAGATACTCTCGGTAGCTTGCCAGGCTCTCTGAGAAGGGTGGAAGAATCGAACCCTGGTCGGCTGGACCAGCCACGCACAAAGCAAACGCTCTATGGCTGTGCTATATTGCTTCAGCCCAACATAACTCTATTTTAGATAATTCACTGTTACTTCTTTTCTGACTTACAGAGATGCACCTCTAAAGAAGACCTGTGCGGGGACCAAGAGCCAAGATCCAATGGCCATCTTTTTCACCAAAAGGACAACAGGACCTCCCCAAGTAGTTACACATTCCCACTATGGTTTAGGAATGAGATTTAGTCAGGCATCAAGGTACAGTTTTTTTATATCTCTATATATGTCTACAAGTTCTATTCTTAGACAGTGAGGACAGAATTTCATGGGACTGAAGCTAAGACAGAGATTCTTACTCAAACAGGAGGAACTGTCAGCATTTGGCCAGACAATAGTACAATAGCCCTTGTATCATGAAGCAGTCCCAATTAAATCCCTGGCACTGCTAGGAGAGGCCCTGGGTAGAAACAGGATTAGCCCCTAAACATTGCTGGGTATGGTCCCAAAACCTGAAGAAAGGGAAGGAAAGAGGAAAGGAGAGGAAGGGAGAAGTGAAGAGGAGGAGAGGGGAGGGGTGAGGAGTGAAGGGGAAGAAAGAAAAAATACAAGAAAAGAAAAGGAAAGAGAAAAGCCAATATTGAGGAAAAAGAACTGGGACAAAAAGCAGAATGGGAGAGTATACTGGAAAGGATCCAAAGCAAAACACTGTAAGTCGGAAATCTGAGAGTCTGGAGGGGAGGGGAAGAGGAATGGCCTCAGAACCATTACCCAAAGGCGTAGCTCCTCCTCTATTTTACCTCCATGTTATCTCCTCTAATATATATGTTACCTCCTCTCTGTGCTATCAGCACCATAATGGATGTTTTGACCACATTATGTAGTGTTAAACAAAGAGGCAGAGTCACAATTTATGAGGGTCCAGGTCAGCATCTAAGATGAAGATCCCATATAATAATATTTTTAAAAGATCTAAAAGAATACTATACCAACTCTTGGCAAATCCAATAGACTATTTTCCCTCCATTGTTGAAGCTCTTTAGTTGAATACTCACTGAAGTAATTGGTTTGCATTTGCTTTTACTTGCTTTATTTGGGGTTCGGAGCTCTGAATATTAAGTCAATTTTAAGACAAATGGTTGTTTTTTTAACTCTCCACTCCAGTTCCCTTAGCAAACTCTCCTTATGATCCTTAAAGGAAATAGATATTTATGTGTTGCCCATCTTCAATATAAAGTTTCTGACATTTATGAACTAACTATAATGGCAAGTGGCTATTAGATAGAGGTAGAATTGAGAAGTTAAAATATTCACTTATTCAATCCATGAATTATTAAATGTTTCTAATGGATAACTTCCAAGAACCCATTTAAAGCCTTGGTAGTTGAATAGCAACATAATTCCAACTGAAGTATATAATAGCATTAAAGAAATCCTATTTATCTCATGGCCATTCCCTGAGAGTTCCCAAGGGACTGGAGAGATAGCACAATGGGTAGAGCCTTGATGTACATGTGGCTGACTCGGGTTCAATCCCTAGAAATCCATTTGATCCCCCCAAGCACCATCAGGACTAATTCTTGATTCCTGAGTGTTAGAGACAGGAGTGTCCCGTGAGCATTGGTGAGGTGTGACCCAAACACAATCCCCCAAAATCCCCAAGTCACTCATATCTATAAAGAAAGGAGGTTTTGCAATTACTTGGTAAGGTCTGTAATTATAATACATGCCAGACACCTAACTACGTCTTTCATTAATCAACCAAATGGGTATGATGAAAATACTGAGATGAAGTGAACTTTAGACATCTGGAAGATGGGAATTGGGTCAGAACTTGAGACACCTGGAAGACAGAAATTTGGTCATAAGCCTCCAGGCAGATATTTAACAGATCTGTGTTCTGATTCAAATATATAAAAAGGTATTAGCAATTAGCCCGGCAAGCTACCGAGAGTATTCGATATGCCAGACACCGTAACAACAAAGTCTCCAATGGAGACGTTACTGGGCCCGCTCGAGCAAATCGACGATCAACAGGAGGGCCTTTACCTTTACCTTTAAACAAATAGGAACGTGCAAAGCTTATCTTGCCTTAGAGAGGACAGAGAGTGAAAATTTGAGAAAAAAATTTCTATCATGCCATTCCCATTTCTGTGTTTATTAGAGATTTAATGATCAGAGAAGTACTTTGATAGCTGCCAAGTATTTGTTTCTAGACCAGGAGACAGGAAAGGTTCGAAGAAAGGTCAAGTATAAGCATTCTAAAAGTTCATTCGCAGGTGGCCCTCCCGTTGATCGTCGATTTGCTCGAGCGGGCCCAGTAACGTCTCCATTGGAGACTTTGTTGTTACTGTGTCTGGCATATCGAATACTCTTGGTAGCTTGCCGGGGTTCGCTAAACAAATTCATGGAGAACTGTAATATTTGTCAAAAGAGCTAATGTTTCTATAGGAGAGAAAAATGTTCAGAAAGACAAAAGACAAAGCAATTATTTACAGAAGGAAGGGGGCATGTGAAGGATTAGAGGTGGATTTTGTCTATAAAATTTGATTTTTGTGGAGATAAAAATTGAAAGAGCACTCAAAGCAAATGATACAGGGTAAACCAGGGCAAGGCATGGAAGACAACTAGAAAGAGGATATAGATTGTGTAGCAATCCATTTGATTGATATATGTGCATGAAAAGAGGAGAAATGAGCAATAATAGTGAAATCAAGTGACCTTGAATACCAAGGTTGTTCTCTTGACAACAATAGGCAGTCAATTAAGGATTATTTTTATCTTCTTTTTGGGGGGCCACACCTGGTGGTGACCAGGACTTAGTCCTAGCTCTGAGCTCTGGGACCACTCCTGGTGGCTTGGAGGACCATTTAGGGTACAAGGGATCAAACCTAGGTCAGCCATGTGCAAGGCAAATGCCCTACATTCTATACTATCACTCTAGTCCTGAAGGACTTTTTAAAGCAAGATGGTATGATCACCAAAGCAATGTTGAAAAGTCTGATTAGATCAGGAAAATGTAGCAGTTACTCAGCGAACTTGTCGCTGAGTAATGCTTTATAACTTATAATTTAAGTTATAATTGATGTAATTTAAATTCACTGTCACTGTCACTGTCCTCCCGTTGTTCATTGATTTGCTTGAGCAGACCCAGTAACGTCTCCATTGGAGACTTTGTCGTTACTGTGTTTGACATATCGAATACATCATGGGGAGCTTGCCAGGCTCTGCCGTGTGGGCGAGATACTCTCGGTAGCTTGCCGGGCTCTCCGAGAGGGGCAGAGGAATCGAACTCGGGTTGACCATGTCGGCTGCATGCAAGGCAAATGCCCTACCGCTGTTCTATCACTCCAGCCCGTAACTTAAATTAAATATAACAATATCTAGTGGGTTGTAAGACTTAAATGAGCTATTGTATATCTATTGTATATATTGCATGCTTATTTAAGTATCTAAGATGTGTTTGAAGATTAATTACAGTAACTGTTCTTAATTATTAAGTAGCTGAAAAGGAAGGAACATGACAGACCCCAGACTTATCTTTGTCTATATCTAAGTTCATATTTAAAGTCTGAACTCACTGCCTTGGACCAAATTATTTCCAATCTTATCAAAATGTCCAATCTGTAAGATTTTTGTAAGAATTAAATTGGAAGGGGTGTGGAGAGATAATACAGCAGGTAGGACATTTTTCTGTAATTGACTGATCCAGAATTTGATCCCCAGTACCAAATATAGTCTCCTGAGTACCACCAGGAGTGATCCCTGAGTACAGAGCCAGAAGTGAGCCCTGGGCACCACATGTGATCTCACTCATATGTGATCGCAAACCCTGCCTGGAGTGATCCTTAAACAAAGAACCAGGAATAAGCCCTCAACACTGCAGATATGCACCCCCCTCCCCAAAAGAATTAAATTAGGTACAGCTTGAGTCAAATTTTAGCTGTATCTCTCCAGATTATATATGCACATGCCCTTTTACCCAGAAGTTCATTTCTATGGATTTGTATAATAGGCACACTGACAATTTGTCCCAAATTTAATCACTGCAAGTAGTGGCAACATAGTTTATAATAGCAAAAAGGTTGTGATTTGGGGCCAAGAGTTTCATTCAGTAATTTTGGTGCCTGATACTCTCACCATATTCCACCAAAAGTGTTTGGGGCTGGTAAGATAAATAATGCTATATCTGACTAAGAAAATATTATGCTACCATAATATAAGTAAAGTAAAAGTAAAGGCCCTCTCATTGATCTTCGATTTGCTCGAGCGGGCCTAGTAACGTCTCCATTGGAGACTTTGTTGTTACTGTGTTTGGCATATCGAATACATCACAGGGACCTTTGTCTTCCTAGTTTTCTGCCCACTTTGAGTTTCTGCTAGAATGAAAATGAAGGTGGCTCATATCCTAAAATCACCTTTGGTTGTTCTCTCTCTCTCTTAATTGTTGTTCTCTCTCTCTCCTCTCTCTCTCTCTCTCTCTCTCTCTCTCTCTCTCTCTCTCTCTCTCGGTGGGGGTCACACCCGGCAATGCACAGGGGTTATTCCTGGCTCATGCACTCAGGAATTATTCCTGGTGGTGGCTCGGGGGACCATCTGATCTGGGATGCTGGGAATCGAACTCGGATTGGCCGCATGCAAAGCAAACGCCCTACCTGCTGTGCTATCACTCCAGCCCCAGGTTGTTCTCATTTGAGTAATCTTTATTTCCATGGTTAGTTCTTGCTAATTAGTGATCATTACTGTTGCTACTCGTCCCATCACAAGAGAATTCAGATGCTTTTCCTCTTTTTAGACAGTGGATGGACCTCCAGTCGACAGATGTCTTGTGGTGTCTGAGTGATGCCTTTGATGGAACTTTGTCGCTGAGTAATGCCTTGGGAGCTTGGCTCCAAGGGGCTTGTGTGTTTCTGTGTGACATGCCAACCTTTAGTCCTGAGACTGTTCTAAAGGTAAGAACAGTTTTCTGTGTAGGCTGGAATTGAGGACAGAAATTAAGCAGTGTCCCAATGACTCATCTCTCAAATGGAGTGAATCAAGAATTAAATTTGGAGTGTAATTTATATTTGAAGAAAGTCTCATTGTTTCAACAGCAATACCATCTCACTTCTCAAGACACTCAACTCTCTCAGTTGAATCATTGAAAAGTAAAGCTTGAATTGTAAAGAAAATCACAAAGAAAATGATACTAGTTACATCAGTTACCACCTATTTATCGCAACTGACTTTCCAATATGCATAATTTTATTTGAGGGTCCAATAACAGGATTTGTTGTGAGCTAGAAGTTGTGGAAACTGAGGCTCAGAGGAGGTTAATTAACTAAAATCTTAGATATAAAATCAGAAATAAAACCCTAATCTATTATGTTCATTACATAATTTTCAAATTACTGTGCTAATCTTGTAACTGCCTCCACAATGCATAACTTTACTGCCAACATTTCAGACTATTGTCCAAAGTGATAAGATCTAATGCTTCTCTGATCCAGAAAGAAACGCCTTGCTGTGTTTCCATTTAATTATGAGGTGATTAATATTTTTGTTCCTAGATCCAGATAGGTAAAGCAAATCTTTTTTCTAAGTCTCATCAAGATAATGCCAGCCCCTTCCCCCAGCTAAATCTTTAAGTTAGTTATTCTTACCTTTTCTATCATTCTGCCAAAATTCACTGTCTTTCCCATTTTACCACACTGATTTGGTTTTCTTTCCCCTTGGGGTCCCAGGTCCTGCAAAGGTTTCCCATCACCACTCTATCTGGAAATCCAGGAATGTACCAGGACTTGCTTCAGCACAAAAGTTTTTCAAGGTATGTGAGGGTCTTTCCAAAGAGTCTGTTTCCACTTATGGCACCATAAATAAGTCCATAAATCCTTAATTTATGGAAGTATATCTCGTTCTACCCTTCATTAGAACTCATTCACCTTATTGTACAACTTATGGCAATAATGCTATTAGAGGGTAGGATTTTTTTATTGCCTTATGATATATAAAATTGTATCTTATCGGAGGTTGGAGAGAATGGTGCAACTATTAAGACTTGTTTTGCACATGGTTGAGCCAGATTCAACACCCAGCACCTTATATGGTCCCCTGAGCAATCCCAGGAGTGATTCCTTAGTGCAAAGCCAGGAGTAAACTCTCTCAGCACTGCTAAGTGTGTCTCAAGTCCTTTTTATCCCCAATTTTCAAAAAATGAAATCCCTATCTTTGGTCTCCAAAGGAACCCAAGTTATAAACCTCAGTTGCAGGGGCTGGAGACATAGTACAAAGATTAAGGTGCTTTCTTTGAATGCACCTGATCCCTTAGTGCAGAGCCAGAAATAAGCCCCAAACACCAAGTATAGCTCAACTCCCTCTCCCCAAACAAAACTTAATTTGCAATAAAAGTGTTGAATGTGGTCATTAATCTATTGTTATGTCTTCATTTAAAAAGAGTAATTTTAACAACAAATATATTACATGCTTTAAAAAAGGAAAACATTAAAGATAAAAGTTGTCTTCTCTGTTTAGGCCTTTTAAAAACATTGGGGAGAGATTGCATAGATGTTACCATACTCTGTAACATGGTAAAGATTGCTGTATCAGCTTCAACATACCTTAGAACTTTACTAATGACAGTGTGTGATCATGTGTATTGTTTTTTCAATCACTTCATGAATTAAAAAAATAATAATAATACACATGATTCTAATGAGCCTAGTACCAATTAAAGATTATTTTATTCCCCCACACGACAATTAAAATGATCATGCTTTCCTGCACCCGAGAATTGTCTGGAATTATCACTGTAAAGTGGAATTGTTAATTATCATTAATATATAATTGGTGAGAAATTTCAAGTCCAAAGCATTGTATAAAGCTTCACAGTTTGCTAAGTATTATTTAAGTTCTATTTTTTTAAATTTTATAGGTTAGAGATATAGTACAGTGATTAAGTTGATTGCCTTGCACATGGATGATACAGATTTGATCCCCAGCATACCATATTGTCCTCTGAGCCCTGCCAGGAGTGATTACCAGGCACAGAGCTAGGAGTAAGCATTGACACTGTTGAGTGTGACCCAAAAACAACAACAACAAACTGAAATGTTTGACCCAAATTTTATTTTGGGAAATTACACTAGCATATTATACTAGGATGACATGAAGATAGTATTATAAAAGCATCTTTATTAGTTTCATGAAATGATGGAATTGTCAGCTATTGTCTACTCGTATTGTTAGTCATATTATGGGGCCAGAGCAAGTGACACACTTGCATTGTATGTGGCAGACCCAGGTTTGCTACCCTCACTGCATACAGTCCCCCAAGCCTACCAGGAGTAATCCATGAGAAGAGAGCCAGGAGTAAGCCCTGGGTAACACTGTGTGTGGCCAAAAATTTTTTAATTGATACTAATATTTAAAATATGAGTGAATTAAAAATAAATTATAAGTTTATAAATTCTAAAAATAAGTGCCCTAAGTGTACCCACTGCCCTGAGAAAAAAAAATCATAATATTTAGATTTGAAGCCGAATTTGTAAATAAAGTAGCCCTCTTTCTATCTCCAATGATCATGAAATTCAGTTCTGCTTTATTTTATCAATTCCAGTGTACCCTTCATGCAATTCTGTCTTTGTAGAAATCCTTTTCAGGATCTTGGCATCCTTCTATTACTTAGTACAATCATTTGATTGATTCATGTTTAACACTAGTGCCCCTTCCATAGGCAAGCAAAAGCAAATCTCCGTGAAGTCTAATCCAAATGAAATGTCTGAAATATATTTTAATAATATAGTAATAAGAACATTAACTCCTACTGTGTACATATAGCAATATCTGCATTATTTTACCAAGATTTTTTAACAGATCCATTATTGTTTGACATATTCACTAAGTCTAAGAATAATTTTTGTGGATCTTCAGTTACAGATTCAAGAGTCTGAAGCATTGTGTAACTACAGGCCCCATCAACCCTGGGGTGATAAAGGATTGGAAACACATCACCAACTTGGACATCTATGAAGGCTATGGGAAGACTGAAACTGTAGGTTGATGTGGGTTCACCATTCAGTCGGATGCACACACTTGTACATTTGCTTTGTACAGATATTGTCAAAACATTCGGTACACACCTAAAATACAGATTAGCTGGATCATGAACTAGGGAAAGAAATTGGTTTAAGGTGGAGGAACTGTTCTTCTGTAATCAGTTAAAGAATAAGCATAGACAAATATATACTTGTATACTTTAGGGCGTTCGCCTTACAAGCGGCTAACATGGCCAACCCGAGTTCGATTCCTCCGCCCCTCTCGGAGAGCCCGGCAAGCTACCGAGAGTATCTCGCCCGCATGGCAGAGCCTGGCAAGCTCCCCGTGACATATTCGATATGCCAAACACAGTAACAACAAAGTTCCAATGGAGACGTTACTGGGCCCGCTCGACCAAATCGACGAACAACGGGAGGGCCTTTACCTTTTATTTATTATACCTATGACTGCCTCACAAAAGATCCAGTTCTCATGTCCTCCCAGAAAACATCTTTATTCTTTGAGAGTCTTACGTGCTGTGTTTATGTATCTTTCAGCAGTCACGGTCACGGTCCTCCTGTTGTTCATTGATTTGCTCGAGCGGGCCCAGTAACATCTCCTCCTTGAGACTTGTTGTTACTGTGTTTGGCATATTGAATACGTCACGAGTAGCTTGCCAGGCTCTGCCGAGCTTGCCAATCTTTCAGCCCTCCCGTTGATCGTCGATTTGCTCGAGCGGGCCCAGTAACGTCTCCATTGGAAACTTTGTTGTTACTGTGTCTGGCATATCGAATACTCTCGGTAGCTTGCCGGGCTCTCCGAGAGGGGCGGAATCTTTCAGCATTCTGAAATAATCATGTATTTTGTTGTCTGTGGAATGCCCCTGGCAATCGATCAAGAACTGTCTAATTGTGAGAGTTCTGTAAACTCAGGAAGCCTGACAAGGTGATAAAGGGGCATCCCCTACCTGGCTTGTGCATGCCTTTCATGAAGTTCTAGAAAAGCAAACGGGAAGTGCTATTTCTAGCATACCCACCTAGGTGCTGGAGCAAGTGAGTGTCAAAGAGCCCTTTCAAGAGAGTATCTCAGTTCCCTAGAGCCCTTTGCTACCTTGGTAACAGCCCCATTGTTATTTTTTTTAAACCAGCCATTTAGAGGGTTTATGCTGCTGGCGCATAAGGTTGGAGTACCTGATGTGAGACACCACAAGTCCCTATTCCTCTGGAAGTGTCTCTGGAATTGTGGCAGCCCCACTGTGGACCATTGTGGCAAAGCAACGCTATGTCTCCCTCTCCTGCCCATTTCAATGTGGCCCATTCCACCTTGGTTGTGGGGAAGTTAGTTATCAGTTCTTTGCCAGAGTCATTGTTACTTACGTACTTACAGATTCCATGTGTCTTTGGTAGGGGTTTAGTTCAGGATCTTCCTATGCTGCCATCCCTCTTCCTCTACCCCCTGTCCATTCATCAAACAAGTATTAAATGTTCTCTAATCGTTCAACTATAATGTGTCAATATTTTGAGATAGAGTTGATGCGTATTTTATGTGCTTTTAGTCTATGGATTTCCTATTTAATTTGTTTCCTTACAATTTGTTACTTAGAACAAAGTTTGGGTCTAGAGTGATAGCAGAGCAGGTAGAGCATTTCCCTGTATGCATCTGACCGGGATTTTATCCCCAGCATCTATTATAGTCCCCTGAGACCACCAGTAGTGATCCCTGGGTGCTGAGCCAGGAGTAAGCCATGAGCACTGCTGGTTATAACACAAAAAACAAGCAAGCAAAAAGAAAACAAGGCTTAAATATTTTACAGTGCAGATTTTGCCAGTTGCATCTTATGTAGTTGTTAAGGATCCATGTTTTATCTCCTCTGTATTTGCTGAAAAATGGCTAAGTCAGTTTCCTGTTTGATTTTATTGCCAAGACTATTAGGTCATATGATGTTCTGCCATCACAAGGTATGTAATATTTAGTGCCCTTTTTTTTCTTGTCATGATAGCTGTCATTGATGAAAAATTAATGGAGTCATTAATTTAATATTTTTAAAGGCAAAAAAACTATCTACATTTTTTTAATGTAGGGACTTCTTTGTGCCACTTCTAAAAGAATGAAATTGAAGCCTGGTTCTTTGGGAAAACCATTGCCACCTTATATTGTCCAGGTAAGACACCATAACTAGTAACTCTGACAATTACTGTTAATTGAACTCTTACTAAGTGTCAGGAATTGCCTATACTAGTATGGTATCATTTGCTGATGGCATAAAAGTATCATTGTTTACAGATTTGAAAATTGAGTTTCAGGAAGGCAAGATAATTTTTCCAAAATTACATATCTAGTAGGTGATAATATGCACTTATCAAACCCAAGAAATCTTATAACAAAATCTATAAAAATCATGGACTCCTGTCCACTGAGCTATCCTTCCAGTCCCAGGGTCCATCTTCCTTTTGTAATTGGTTTTTATTATTATAATTTAGGCAACATGTTGATAGTTGTATTAACATTTGTAATCTTAATGGACACAGTGACTGTACCTCACCACCACCAAATTTTCCAAGACTCCCCTAGCAGCCTAATATCAACATCATTTCTAGTTCATATCATCATTCTCTCCCACCCTTCTCTTTTCCACAATGGCAATATTTATAATGCCATTATTTGGTCCATTATAAATTATACTTTTCTTTTTAAAATTTATTAGGAAGCAGTTCCAAAAGTCTTGAGAATTAAAAAATCACTAAATTAGGAACTAGCATTATAAAGATGCATGAGACAAAGTTCTTAGAAGTCCTTATACTTGTCGGGGCTAAAATGGTCATTAAGGAAAGTGATAAATGGAAGATCAATTTAGTACTGTCAAGAAAATCCTATATACTTAAATTATTTCAGAATTAAAAGGAGTTCAGAAAATAAATTCCTTTTATTTAGAAGACCTAGAAAGAATTTTGCTAAAGAGAAGTCAAACATTCACATTTTCACTATTAAAAAACCACCCTTGCTTTTTTTGTGGGGAGGTTTACACCCGATGATGCACAGGAGTTAGTTCTGGTTCTGCACTCAGGAATTACTCCTGGTGGTGCTCAGGGGATGATATGGGATGCCGAGGATTAAATCCGGGTCAGCCACGTGCAAGGCAAACGCCCTACCCACTGTGCTACTGCTCCAGCCCCACCACCCTTGCTTTTTAAAAGAATTTAAACAATTTTTATTAAGACACCATAATTTATAAAGTTATTCATATTAAAGTTGTTTCAGCATTTAATACATTTAATACAGCCATGTAAAGATTATCCAGACAAGACTCAACAAATAAATAATGCTTTTAAATAAAGTAATTGGCCAAATTAACATTAAATACAATTTTTTCCACTCCAAAATAAATACATGTACTTCTTAAGAGCACATGGAATATTGTCAAGGAAAAATCATATACTGGGACTCAAAACAAGTCTCAATAAACATATGGATTGAAATTATATTGGTGATTTTTTTGATTATAGTGGTATGAGACTACTTGTGTTTCACCACATAATTGTCACAATCTATTTTTATTTTCCAATAATATCAGCATAATTTTAAATCTTCAAATAATGGTAATTCTCCACTTTTTTACTAAGAAATTGGCATGAAATGTGTAATGATTTTGCAGGGAAATGTTGTACAATACAAGTTTCTAAAAACTTGCAAAAGTCTCATGTTTAGAGACTAACAAACATACTTTTGAATAACATAAAACAATGACAACATAAAACAATGACAAATCAAAGAAAAATAAAAATTATCTACAAAACAAAAAAAAAGAACAGATGAGCTTTTCAATATATGGGACATAACAAAAGCTGTACTGAGATCAGATGGCAATATATTCTCTCATCAATAACAGTACTTTCTCACATCAATTTTCCAAGCCTCAAATAAGAAATCTAGAAAAAAAAAGAATAAAAAAAGCAGAAGTCAGAAGAAACTAATAGTTAGAGCAAAAATAATTAAAATAAAAATTTTTAAAGCTTGTATAAAAGTTTAATAAAGCCAATGGTTACTTCTTTGAAATGCCAGTAAAATTATTAAACCCCTAGTTAGCTCATAAATTTTTTAAAAATTTTTTTAAAAATTTTAAGAATTGCTTGTTGGGGTTGGAGTGATAGCACAGCAGGTAGGTTATTTGCCTTGCACGCTGCCAACCCGGGTTCAATTCCCAGCATCCCATATGGTCCCCTGAGCACCACCAGGAGTAATTCCTGAGTGCAAAGCCAGGAGAAACCCTTGTGCATCGCCGGCTGTGATCCAAAAAGCAAAAAAATAAAATAAAAAGTAAAAGATTTGCTTGCTCACAAATTTTTTACAAAAAGAATTGTAAAACAAAACATCACAACAAATATTACAGAAACTACAAAGTATCAAAGAGACACATCATGACTGAATTCAAGTGAACTAGACGATCTAGTTTTGGTGTGACCTAAAAGAGTTAAAAAAAAAAGCCAAAGTAATAATAATTTTTTTAAAACAGAAAAAAACGAAACAAAAAAGTGATCCTGGGGTAAGCATTATGAGAAAAGATGCAGGGTCCCATCAAGCAGTGTCAGGCTACTAAACAGAGAAAAGAAGAAAATTCCATTTATAATAAAATTCAATTTTATTTTTAATTTTTTTGAGAGGACGGAGAGGCATGTGGTCACACCCAGCGATATTCTGGGGTTACTCTTGGCCGTGCTCGGGGGACTATCTGGGATGCCAGGGACTGAACTCAGGTCAGCCCTGTACAAGGCAAGCGCCCTATCCACTATACTATCTCTCCAGCCCCTAGAATTCATTTTTAATGTCTCGCTTAAAAATATATTCTCCAGATAACCTAATTCACTAGATTTGATTCAGAATGATGTTTTTTAATCTTTTTTAAAACATAAGTTTGCCTTCAGAGGTGAAGAGCACAGCAGATAGGGCGTTTCTTGCATGTGGCCAACCCAGGTTTGATTCTTCCATCCCTCTTGGAGAGCCCGGCAAGTTACTGAAAGTATCCCGCCCGCAAGGCAGAGCCTGTCAAGCTCCCCATGGCGTATTCGATATGCCAAAAACAGTAACAACAAGTCTCACAATGGATATGTTACTGGTGCCCGCTCGAGCAAATCAATGAACAATGGGAGGACAGTACTACAGTGCCACTCTCAAAGGCATCTGGCAAAGGCCTAAAGAGGGCTGGAAATTCTTTTTTTTTCTTTCTTTTTCTTTTTGGGTCACATCCAGCAATGTTCAGGGGTTACTCCTGGCTCTGCACTCAGGAATTACTCCTGATGGTGCTTGGGGGACTATATGGAATGCCATTACTCCTGATGGTGCTTGGGGGACTATATGGAATGCCAGGGATTGAACCCGGGTTGGCCAAATGCAAGGCAAATGCCCTACCCTCTATACTATCGCTCTTGACCCTGAGGGCTGGCAATTCTTATGGAAAACATCTTAAAGTGAATTAGCAATAACACACTTGCTTTGCGTGTGGGCAACTGTGGGTTCAGTCTTCAGCACTGATACATACATACATACGCACATAAATAATAAGAAACAAACTAAAAGGGAAAAAAATCTTCCAAAAAATATAACTGGAATAATAAATTCAGAATAAGGATCACGGTCACAGTCCTCCCGTTGTTCATCGATTTGCTCGAGCGGGCCCAGTAACATCTCTATCATGAGACTTGTTACTGTGTTTGGCATATTAAATACATCACGGGTAGCTTGCCAGGCTCTGCCGTGCGGGCGAGATACTCTCGGTAGCTTGTCGGGCTCTCCGAGAGGGGCAGAGGAATCAAACTCGGGTTGGCCATGTTGGCTGCGTGCAAGGCAAACGCCCTACCCGCTGTGCTATCGCTCCAGTCCCAGAATAAGGATAAGAGAGATAAACAAAGTGGCTGAGAGCATGGCATGGTTTGCAGGAAGGAGAACCCAGGTTTGATGTTGGGCACTGCATGGTCCCCTAAGTACCATCTGAAATGACACCTGGGCACAGAGCCAGGAGTAATCTCTGAGCATGGATAGGTGTGGCCCCCTCCAAAAGTTTTCAGAATGAGTATGAAATTTTAAGGTGGCAGCTGGGAAGGTTGTCAAAATTGGGTTTGTGTATTTTTTTTATTTCTTATCTTTGCTGAGGAACTGTGGTTTATAATAGTGTTAGTCATGTACAGATCAATCCAACATGGGTGTGTATATTATTATCATCCTTTATTTTGAAATAATATGAAAAGTCCAAAGATTTGTCAACTCAACAAAAATCACTAAACTAGTCATTCAGCATGCTTCTACTTCTTGAACTTTTGACACATTCTTAATGTTCGTACATTGTATTCTGGGTCAGTCATGAAATCACCCAACTAAAACAACTCTGTGTTTACTTATTTTTTTTTTGAAGCAAAAACATTTTATTTGGAGGCTTTTGAGAAAAGGAAAGGAGGGAGAAGGAGGAAGGAAGGAAGGAAGGAAGGAAGGAAGGAAGGAAGGAAGGAAGGAAGGAAGGAAGGAAGGAAGGGAGGGAGGGAGGGAGGGAGGGAGGGAGGGAGGGAATGACACATGGGCACAAGCAGCACATGGGCTAGGGCGGTAGGTGACAGCTCAACATGTTCAGACGCTGTTTTTGCCTCTTCAACTGCCTTCCAATCCTTATCAGAAAACAGCCATGTCATCTCCCAGAATGTTACAAACTTGCCACACCAGCTTTAATTCTTCCTATTTCTTTTATTAGCTAAGTTTTGTGATTTAAAACTTTCTATTTTTCTTTTATTCCTTTGGTAACAGTTCAATTCTGTAATACATATGGATAGCTAAGGTCTGTGCTTTAAAGGTCACATTCCCTCCACATCCTACTTTTTGTAGAGGTTGTGCAAACCAGGCATACCTTACATTTCATCCTCTTATTAAATACTTTTGTACCATAGTAAAAAAAAAACTCACAGTAGGACTCATTTTACAAAGCCCATATTCTAGATAAAACATTAAGATACAGAGAAGAAAAAGAAATGTCCTCTAGGTCAGAAAGTGGAGAGGGGCTGGAGCGATAGCACAACAGATAGGGCATTTGCTTTGCATGTGGCCAGCCGGGGTTCGATTCCCAGCATCCCATATGGTCGGTCCCGCCCCCCGCCCCCCACTCCCAGCATCACCAGGAGGAATTCCCCAGGGCATGAGCCAGGAGTAACCCCTGTGCATCGCAGGGTGTATCCCAAAAAGAAAAAAAAAAGGTGGAGAGTAGAGCTACAAATTCGGGTCTTTCCAGCTCAGCCCCTGGACAGTATTGCTTCTTAGACTGTCCAGCCTCTATGTCCAGCCTCTAGGTACAAAACCAAGCTGTCTCCTGAAATCTTACATGAGGGAGAGAAGAGGGTCAGAAGCCTTGAGTTTAGATCTTGTGTTTTAGGAGTAATGTAAATTGCCTACAAGAAAAATATCTCTGTTGGTTATCTGATTCAAGATTGTGGATGGAAACTCGAATGTCCTGCCTCCAGGAGAAGAAGGAAATATTGCGATTCTCATAAAACCGAACCAGCCTAGCCATGTATACTGTCCACATATGGTAAGGGAAAGTTTTTTTTAAGTACTTTTTATTGTTAGTACTAATCACGGGACTATAATTATAGAGTATATTATGACCTATCAAATAATTTTATCTTAACTTTTAATTTTTGCCAATTGTCAAATCTATGAAAATGTTGAAACAGTACATTGAACACTTGTATAGCTCTCATCTCTCACACCTATTATTAATCATCTCACAATTATATTTGGATATTTTAATGAGTCATTTGGGAATAAGTATAGACATAATAACACTTTGTCCTTAAATATTTCAATGCACCTTTCTTTATAGTAAGGACTCATTCTTAATCATCAATGTCATTACACTTAAGAACAGTTTAAATGTCTTGAATTTTATCTAATATCTAGTCTATATATTTATATTTCACTTATTGTATTTAGAATGTCCTGGTATTTTTGTTAATATAGAATAGCCTGATTGCATTTTAATGTGTCAGTTATTTGACTTAAAACAAATCCTGCTTTTTTATGACAATGTTTTTCTACATTCAATGTTTTCTTATAAGTTTACAATACTATCTAGAGTTGGAATAATTATTTTCAGCAAGAATATTACATAAATGATACATATATATTATTTTCTAAGATTATATTGTCAGAATCTTTTAATTTTGATCCCTAGTTTAAGGAAGTCACTGTCATTTTCTCTATTTTAAGGTTCATCTTAAAAAATTATTTTAAGTACATTATTATTCTGGAGCAATAACACAGCAGTAGGGCGTTTACCTTGCCCGAAGCCAGCCCAGCCGAGCCAGGTTTGATTCCGCCGTCCCTCTCAGAGAGCCCAGCAAGCTACCAAGAGTATCTCGCCCGCTCGGCAAAGCCTGGCAAGCTCCCTGTGACATATTAGATATGCCAAACACAGTAACAACAAGTCTCACAATGGAGACGTTACTGGGCCTGCTCAAGCAAATCGATGAACAATGATTTTTTGTTTTATTATTCACCCTTTTTGATAACAAAAGTGATGAACTTAATGCAGAAATTTTTTAAAAAGATAGTAAAAGACCATGGAAGAAAATTATTTTAACGAATAGTTCCATCATTATTACCCACTGTTAACATTTGGTATACATCTATCTATTTTTTATAACATATGCTGTTTCATAAAATTGTGATTTTGTTATACCTTTTATATAGCTTTTATTATACCTTAGCTTCTTTTGCTACTTTTCATGATTCTCACAGAGAAGTAAATCTTATATATGGTTAAAAATTAATTTTACAATATTTTACCATATGAAAGTATCATGACATAACTAACATCCAGTTTTGTTGAAAATTTTGGATATTTTCAATGTATTATTTTATAAATACTCTTCTATGAGCATCTTTACTACTTCTTCAAATGACTGATGCTTTATTTCCCGGGGAAATAAATATCAAAATAAATTTTTGAGTTAATGACTAAGTAAAAAATTTTAATATTACAAAACTTCTATAAGAGAACAATATTTTCAAACTTTGAAAAGGTAGGTTAAATATACTATAATTTAAAAATCTTTCTCTAGAGAGAGAGAAAAGAAAAGTGCCTGCCAGAGAGGCAGACTGGGTGGGCGGGGAGGAGTTAGGGGCTGGTGGGAGGAAGCTGGGGACATTGGTGCTGGAAAATGTACACTGGTAGAGGGATGTGTGGTGGGACACTGTATTACTGAAACCCAATCATTAACAGCTTTGTAATAGGGTGTCTCATGGTGATTCAATAAAAAACAAAAACACTTTTTTAATCTTTCTCTCACTGAGGGTGTGATTCAGCCGTAAAGCTCAGGCACTGCACATACAAGATGTGGGTTCATTCCCCAGAACTGCAGTAGATAAATAATTTATCTCTTCTTTCAATGAAATTGTGCCATTTGCTATAACATAAAGAAGTGAGAGGGTTTTAAACTAAGTGAAATAAGCAAGAAAAAAGACAACATGTTCTAATTTCAATCATATGTGGTATAAAGAGAAAAATAAGATGAACTAAATAAACCAATAATAAATTTGTGGTCTATATGATCAATTAATGGTTTCCAGAACTAAGCGTATAGGAGATGTGTGTTGGGAAGGGTTAAATTAAAACAAAGTAGTCATGCTTGTTAATTTTCAAGGATGCACATCTAAAACATATATGTTACAATTATATCTTACGTCAATGAAAATCATTAAATGAAAACTTTTAAAAACTGAACCTCAGGGACTGGAGCGATAGTACAGCAGGTAGGGCGTTTGCCTTGCACGTGGCAGACCTGGGTTCGATTCCCAGCATCCCATGTGGTCCCCCAACACTGCCAGGAGTAATTCCTGAGTGCAGAGCGAGGAGTAATCCCTGAGTATCACTAGGTGTGACCTAAAAAGCAAACAAACAAACAAACAAAAACTGAACCTCAGTGGCTGAGGAAGTTAAGTGCATACCTTGCATGATACTCAGTCCCCTTAGATTCCTGCCACCACATGCCTGTACCCAGCACCACTAGGTGTTCCCAGCATTTCAGAGCCAAAGCAACATTACATCCTCAGTTGTTAGTATTGAACCATTGAACCTGTTTTACCAGGCATCACTGGGGGTGGTCTCTAGGACTCTTGAGCACCACATGGGTGCACAAATACAAAAATCAATAAAATAATCGAATTTGCCCCCAGAAAACCTTTTCTTTTCCATAATCAAGAGGTTCCACGTGAGAGACTCATAACCCACATTCTACTGGGATTATTGTACTTATTGAGAATAAGTCATTTACATAGTCTTTTGCTGACATTTATTAGTTCTTTAATAGATTATCTATTACATTAGAATATGTACAAAATGATTATGTGGTTCCAATAACATATAAAATCAAATGCTGTTAGAAAAGATGGATGTGAGGCCAGAGGGATAGTGTAGCTGGTAAAGCACTTCCCTTGCCAACCTGGATTCACTCTATGACATCCATATGATACCCCTGTCTCACCAAAACTGATACTGGAGCACAGAGCCAGGACTGAGCCCTGAGCATTGCTTAGTCTGGTCCACAAACAAAATGAAGGAAGGAAAGAAGGAAAGAAGGAAGGAAAGAAGGAAGGAAGGAAGGAGGGAGGGAGGGAGGGAGGGAGGGAGGGAGGGAGGGAGGGAGGGAGGGAAGGAAAGAAGGGAGGAAGGAAGGAAGGGAGGGAATGGAGGGAAGAGAGGGAGGGAGGGAAGGGAGGGAGGAGAGGGAGGGAGGGAAGGGCAGAGAGGGGAGGGGAAGGAGGAAGGGAAGGGAGGAGAGGGGAGGGGAGGGAGGGAGGGAATGAAGGGAGGAGAGGGAGGGAGGGAAGGAGGGAGGGAGAGAATGGAGGGAGGAAGGGAAGGGAGGAGAGGGGAGGGGAGGGAGGGAGGGAAGGGATAAGAGAGGAGGGGAGGGAGGAAGGGAGGGAGGGAGGAAGAGAAGGGAGGAGAGGGGAGGGGAGGGAGGAAGGGAAGGGAGGAGAGAGGAGGGGAGGGAGGAAGGGTGGGAGGGAGGAAGGGAGGAAGGGAAGGAGGGAGGGAGGGAGGCAGTTGTGTTTGATGAATGAAAAGTGTATGAAATGAGAAGCCAAGATCCTTTACTCACATTTTGTAGCAGGTCCCATGCTGAAAGTTATACCTTTGTGCTTCATTACATTCGGGAAAAACACCTCATTCCAGGCCTTATCCCTCTGAGGAAAGGAGAGGGCTTCTAAGAAAGGTCACCATAGATTGCTCTCTGTGGGTTTGAATTTTCTTTGGAAAGCCCTTGAGAAGTGTGTGTGTGTGTGTGTGGGAGAGAGAGAGAGAGAGAGAGAGAGAGAGAGAGAGAGAGAGAGAGAGAGAGAGAGAGAAGAGCCTGCCATAGAGGCAGGTGGGGGGTGGGGGTGAGGAAAGGAGGGCACTGGTGCTGGAAAATGTACACTGGTAGATGGGTGAGTGTTGGAAACAGTATGACTGAAATCCAGTCCCTTACAGCTTTGTAAGGGTCTATCTCACAGTCATTCAATAAAATATATATATATATTTTTAAAGAGTGGGATTCTGTGTTAATTCCCTCTTTCTTCTTCTGGGGCTAACCACACTGCTCAGTTTAAAACATTAAACTATAGAAATGAAGTAAGTCTAAGTTTCCTGATTTGTTGTTCTATCAGGTAAGCTTGGAGGACTACACTTCAGCAAGAGGACACAAGTTTTTCCTCACAGGGGACAGAGGAATCATGGATGAAGATGGCTACTTCTGGTGGACTGGAAGAGCCAATGAGAACATGTAAAAATCAGGGTCAGAGGTGGTAAAAGTTTGAGATTATCCTTCTAAATCTTAAGACCTGTGGGAATCTGGGTGTTGCAGAAATCTTTGTTTCTCAGAAATAGATATTAGAGAAAGTTTGGAAAATGAATGCAAACAAATAAAAATCATTCACAATCTTGTATTTGGGAATATATTCTTTCTGTCTTTTTTCTCCTTATATGTAAACTTTTTTAGTGGAAGTAAATTTAGTGAGAAACATTCTAACAGAACTTTCCTTTTCCATTCAGTTTCAACAGAAAAGTTTCTCTATTCAATATAATATGTTCATACCAAATCATTTAAAATTTTAGTTGCATATATAACATGTGGTAAGTACACAAATCTTAAAAAAAATAGCTCAAAGGAAGTTCTTATATTTATAGACTCCCATAATCATCATCCAGTTATAGATAGAGTTTCTTTGAGCTGCAAGACACTTAAGAAAAAATATACCAGCTGGAGTAATAGTACAGTGGGTAGGGCATTTGCCTTGCACACGGCCGATCCGGGTTCGATTCCCAGCATCCCAAATGGTCCCTCCAAGCACTGCCAGGAGTAATTCCTGAGTGCAAACCCCCGTGCATCACCAGGTGTGACTGAAAAGGGAAAATAAATAAATAAATAAATAAATAAAACAAAAGACAGAAAAAAATCTACAAAATATTTCTGAGAGAAATAAAGGAAAAACTTAAGTAAATGGAGATGTAGTCTATGATTACAGACTAGAAGACTTAGTTCTATTTGACTTCAGTCCTTAGCAACATTCCCCTACTCTCTACCAAAAGACAGTGTTTAAAGATCTACACTACCTAATTTTATCTACTTATTCCCTGCTTCCCTTCCCTTCATTGCTGTTCACACAAAAAGATCAGGCTTCACACACCTCAGCTGTGGTGTTTGCCCACACGCTTGCAGTGCTGAGGGTCACTATGATGTTCACACAAGTGATCGCCAGGGGTTCGCCCACACAATTGCAGTGCTCACATACGTATGGCTGTACACTGGTAATGTCACGCTTTTAATGTCATGCTTTTGTAGCATGGAAGGTCTTGATCGGTACAGAACTAGGACAACACTTGGCCAGCACATGTGGGTGGTCCCGGGGATTGAACCCATGACCTCACACTTAAGAGGCAGGAGCTTTTACCACTGTACCATCCCCCCAAAACCTAGACTATTTTTTGAAGAGTAATAAATTCGAGATGTGATTCTGTCGTTAGCCCTAAAGTAGTCAAAAGATGTGAAGGTTCAACTATGGACACAGGAAACTGAGACTGATACGACTATGACTGGTGCCAGCACTGGATCCCTGCAGAACAGCAGAATATTCAAAAAACAAAAGGCTATGGTAAGAATATTTTTTAAAAAACAAAAAACCCAAAACTCTTCTTCTATATTAAAAAATTGTGCTTTTGGGTATGGTGCTGCCAGCAGGTCAATCTGTATCGGTGAGGCGAGTGCATCAGCAGCCTCATGGCGCCTTCAGACTTCCAGATACTCCAAAATCGCTGCTGTGCCTTTGGCCGGACACCAAAAACTTGGGGCAAAGTTTACCAAGAAAGTAAATGGCCAACAGTTAGGTATGTGGGAAACACACCCACAAACCACCTCCGGCTCAGCTGTATAATTAGAGGCATGGCCTCTCTTGTTCCTGATTGAACTGCTTAATGGCCATGATCCCAGAGACTCAGAAACAAATATCAAAACCCAACGGCTTTTGGCAGAAATGCATCCAGTTCCTGCAGTAGGTTACTGGTGCTGGGCCAACCCATGTGGGAATAGGTTTCGTGCCTTGGCTTGTTCCCCCGGGCGGCCCAGTGGCCGCCATCCTTCAGAAGCCACTGGAAAGTTAGGTTTGGGCCCACAGTGACAGGACACGCAGGGCCTCAAGGGATGGGGGGGGGGGAGCTGGGCCTGTCCTCCCCACCCCAACGAGACTCCAAGTCATCGCCCACGGATGGCCTCTTTGGCTCCTGATCAAGCTGCTTAACGGCCATGATCCCAGAGACTCAGAAACAAATCTCGAAACCCAGTGGCTTTTGGCACAAATATATCTGGACCCCACAGTACGTTACTGTCGCCAGGCCACCTCAGGGAGGAAAGGTTGTTGTCACTCCGCCTGCTCCCCCTTGGTGGCTCAGTGGCCGTCATCCTCCAGAAGCCATTGGAACAGTCAGGCTTGGGCCTGCAGTGACGAAAGTTGTTGGGCCTCATGGGATGGGGAGGGGGGGCGCGGGCCTGTCCTCCCCACCCTAATGAGACCCCAAGTCATAGCCCACAAATGGCCTCTCTGGCTCCTGATCAAGCTGCTCAACGGCCATGATCCCAGAGACTCAGGAGCAAATCTCAAAACCCAGTGGCATTTAGCAGAAATGCATCCAGATTTAAGTGTTAAAATTTCGGAATTTCAAAATCACATGGCCCTACTGCAGTCACGCGACATCATATGTTATTCATAACCAGCAATAGAACACAAATTGTCTACTGTTGCCTTTTCAGCAGATCTGAGTGTTGGGGTAAAATCTCAAATAATAATGGTGGGTCTGGTGACAAAATATTGAATATGATCAAAGTAGAGAGAGAGTAATGTGGAAATCATCTGCCCCACAGGTAGAGGGAGGGTGTGAGATTGGGGTATACTGGGGTTTTTCGTGGTGGAGAATAGGCACTGGTGAAGGTACGGGTGTTTCATTGTATGACTGAGACTTAGACCCGAAAGCTTTGTAACTGCTCTCACGGTGATTCAATAAATAAAATTATAAAAAATGAAAAAAAATTGTGCTTAACTCTCATGTCTACAGAAAACACCAGGCTAAGGCTATTTGAAGAATATCTTGATATAACCCCATCTCTTAAACCATTCAGCACCCTCTCCCCTCTGGAGAAGCCTGCATCCTCGTTCCTTCTTAACGATTTCTGAATAAAAATGTTTTCAGTTCATTATTTGTATCCTTCTAAAATTATTTTAGGGGCTGGAGCGACAGCATGGGTAGGGCATTTGCCTTCATGCGGCCGACCTGGGTTTGAATCCCAGTATCCCATATGGTCCCCCAAGCACTGCTAGGAGTAATTCCTGAGTGCATGGGCCAGAAGTAACTCCTGTGCAATGCTGGGTGTGACCCAAAATGCAAAATAAGTAAATAAATAAATAAATAAAATTATTTTATGTCAGGGAAAGTGACTAACCTGAAGCTGGGTAGAAGTTAGGGCTGATCTTCCTTTTCCTGCAAAGAGCAATTCCTTACTTCAGCCTGACTTTCGCCACTCCTGGGGAAATCCGGTGACTGGGATTAATTTTCACACAATCTTCACACGATAAAGTGGGATTTAAGCAAAATCTGATGGTTGTCAAGTAGAACCGGTGTGATACAAGAACAAGAAGCCATGCAGTGGAGGGGCTTGTGGCTGACTTTCTCAGTCCTGGCCCACCCAGAAATTCCTGGGATGAACAACATAGGTCAGAAAGTAGACTCCTCTTTCCAGGCTAATATGTCTCTTCTCCCCACTTCACTTAAGTCACCTGCAACAATAAGAAGAAAGCATATGAAACCTGAATTCAAATATTCGAATTTGAATTCTGGCTCAGAAATTTACCAGGGAAAACCAGCAAACCTCACTGAAACTTAATATCCTCATTGATGAAAGAAAGAAGGGTACTAAGTATGCCTGTCTTTTAAAATGTTGTGAAAATAAAATTTTAAAAAAACTACAGGCAAAATAATCTTATATTTTGTGGGAATTCCACAAATATGTTTAAAAAGGACCTACCACTCAAAATTTTATATATTATATGTTATATTGCATATAATATATTACATATGATATATTACATACATATATTATATATTACATATATATGTCTGTGATTCACTTTCTGATCCTCTTGTCCCAGTTAGAAGGAACGGGAAGGTTTTTTCTCAGCTTCCCTGCCCCTTCCCTTTCTTCCCTTTACAGGGACACAAATGTTCTACAGCTAAGCGCATACAATGACTATTGTATTAATTGTATTCTGGCTCTTCAGGGAACTGATGGTTTCTTTCCTTATCTTTACTAACCTGTTCCTTGAATTCCCTTGAAGTGTCTCCCGGCTTTCTCTTGTTTCATAGCACGCAATTGCTGCTATGGTTTAGAAATGATAGGTTTGCATTTGTTTTGCCAACAGATCACCTCAACAACTGAAATTCTCATGAACAAACATCGTTACTTTTATTTATTAGCGTGGGTGGGGCTCCCGAGTGCTTTTGGAGCCTAGAAGCCACTTTTGGTGATTCTTTGCCAACTGTTAGAGCAATTTAATGTGAGGGCCCTGAGAGTATCTATTACCCAGGCCGCTCGGGCACCTTTATGTCAGAGTGATGGTGGGCCTTGGGAGCTGCACTTGGTGATGCTCAGGGGACCATGTGAGACTTAGAATGGAGCCAAGCATGCACCTAAACCCTGTATATCACAGAGTTTATACAAGTTGTCCTGAGACTTTCTTCTTGGTCAACTGCACATAGGCTGTGCCTTCTGTTTCATCTCACTTAGACTCAAATTTCTCATTTCAAAATTGGAGCTGACATACGCCTCTGAGGGTTTTGCAGAGAGTGAGAAAGTGCGTAAGAACCTTTGTGAGGACAGCAATCATAGTCCCAGAATTTTATAGTCAAGTTCTCTCATTCATTGTTTCTGCCCCACTATCTAGATTGTCCTCAGCACCTGCAAATACAAAAGAGAACATTTATCCACCTTCTATCTCTTACTTCTAGGGGAGAAAATGGCCCTAACCAGCAAGAGCAAAGAAGCAGATAAGAAAGATAACTAGATAAAGCAAAATTCAGAGAATATAATGATTTTAATAACATTTATGATAATGTTGCTTCTTTTCCCCTATAGCAGATAGTTAAATAACACAAGTCATGGAAAAGGCATGAAAAATAGAAGCTGCAAGCCTTGTTTCTAAGGAAATTATTGTTTTATAAAAATAATTTTATGAATATACTAGGAAAATTATGGATTATTAGTTTATGACCACATCATATTAAAATTGTTTCTTAAAATGATTATTTTAATAACATATAAGAATTACCAAGTATAAATTCCTAAGTTCCTAAGCTATATAATGCTATACAAGAATAATTTATTAGCTGTTTATGAAATACTTCTTCTGTACCAGATACTGTTTTAAGCCCTGTATATAAATGAGTGAATAAGCAGGACAAGAAGCTATATTTTCACAGAGCTCCTATCATAATAGCAGTAGCACTGTAGCATTGTCCTCCTGTTGCTGGGCTCTCCGAGAGGGATGGAGGAATCGAACTGGGGTCAACCATGTGCTACCTGCTGTGCTATCACTCCAGCCCATAATCGTAAGCAGTAAGCAAGAAAAATAATTAACCAATAAGTCAAATAGCCACGAGAGTTAGAAAGAAAATAAAAAGGATAAGGGGGTGTCACATTAGAATGTGGTCATGTAACAGTCCAAGAAGTGACATTTGATTAGAGATCTGTTGAAAAGGAAACAATTGATTCAGAGCAACCTAGACATGGTAATGAATAAAAGAGAACTTAGAGTACAATGAAGTGAAGGAGAGAGAAGAGCAGCAGAAGATAATGATGGAGAGGTGGGAAAGATTCAGGAAATGTAAAGCAGTGGTTCTTGGTTCTCATTACTCGTTAGAATCACACCACAGGAGTGATCTCTCTACCAGGTGAAGCCCAAAACCCAAAAAAAAATTTTAAATAAAATAATCAGAGGAGCTTATATATATATGTGTACATATATACATATATACACATACATCATACATACATACATACATATGTGTATGTTTGGTTTGGGGGCACATCTGATGGTACTCAGGAATTACTCCTATCTCCATGCTCAAGAATCATTCCTGGCAAACTTGGGAGATCATCTGGGGTGCCAGGGATCAAATGTGGGTTAGCCACATGGGTAGGCAAATCACCTACCTCCTGGACTATTGCTCTGGCCAAAAACAACAACAATAAAGTTTTTAAGACCTTTAAAAAAAATCTTTGTACTGGGTTGCCTCTCCTGGAGAACTAATTTAATTAGTTCAAAGTGTTTTAAACACAAATGTTTTCAAAAATTCTCTTGGACTTCTGAGTATGTACGGTTCATATTCTAATATTGAGACTTCCAGAAAGTATGGAGTAAAGAGGATATGTATAAAAGGAGAATATGAGAATGCAGAGAACCAATGAAAGCCAATACTAGTAGGCTGATGGGTCATGTTAAAAGAAGTGCACATTCAAAAACATTCCCCCTCTGTGGGGAGTAGTGGAGCAGAAGACCTAAGACTACTCTAAGTAAAACTATAATACTGTAGCACTGCAGCACTGTCCTTCCGTTGTTCATTGATTTGCTCTAGCGTGCACCACTAACGTCTCCATTGTAAACCTTGTTGTTACTGTTTTTGGCATATTGAATAGGCCACAGGGAGCTTGCCAGGCTCTGCCGTGGGGGTAGGATACTCTTGGTAGCTTGCCAGGCTCTAGAGGGACAGAGGATCGAACCCGGGTCAACCACGTGCAAGGCAAACGCCCTACCTGCTGTGCTACCACTTCAGCCAAAACTATAATACAATGCAATAAAATTAAAAGAACATTTCCCCATTGAGACATTTGAGAAGCCTTAATTGCCAGACCTGATGAAAACATAAAAACATTGCCTTGCCAAGAAAACCGAGCCCAGGAGGCTAATGAACTGCCAACTAATGAAGTGCCAAGCAAGGGCTTTCTCTCTCCCACAGACTGAATCAGGAACATGTGCCTAAGAGCGTGACCAGCACTGGTCTACAGCATCTCACTTTATCAACTGTATGCTGTGTGCTCCATACATTGTCCAAAGTTCTGAAAACAGAATAGTGATCAGAACAGGCATAAAATTTCTTTTCATAAAATTTCTACTGCAGAGGAAGGAGATACGATAATGACATGGTTCAAAAGCATTTAATTATTCCAGTATAAATTGTATTTCTCAATTTTTGAGGCATCTATCTGGGTAAATGAGAAATGTGGAAAGCCATCAACCTGTACTCTTATTGAGGCAATAATATATCAACATTTAGGGTCGTGTCTGAAGCAATATGTATGGTAATTTAACCTATACCACCTGGAGCTCTGCAATACAGATCATTAATTTGGATTAAGCTCTTAAATACTGGTTTTTTATTTCCCTTCATCAGAAACAACAGTCCTTTCTTCTCCTGGCTGCACCTGGGCTTCTGCCCACTGGCCTAGAGAAAGAAGTGGAGTTGATGTTTTGATCACTACATCTGGCATCGAAGGTTCCCTTCAATCCTTGAGAATGCTTGAAGATGAGAGTAATATCTAAAAATACACTTTCTCTAGGATGATCATACTCAGGCTAGAAGTTTCTAGAAACAGAGCTTGAAAGTATGACAGTCTTTGACTCTGAGTCTATAATTGCTAAGATAATGCTAAAATTCATTATTAGCTATTGACTAATATTCACTCAGAACCAAGAGGTATAGATGGTGACAGGCCCACCATCCCTTTTATTCTAATAACTACGAGTGTGTGTGTGTGTGTGTGTGCGTGTGTGTGTGTGTGTGTGTGTCTTGTGTATCTCTTGGACCTTGCACAGAGTCTGGCATGAACTGTGTCACTTAGTAAATATTTGTGGAATAATTATGTAAATATGCCCTAAATGGTCATTGTTTTCAACCAAAGACAGATGTATCCAGACACAGACAGCTGATTGACAACAGCAGGTGTTCTTTTTGATATTATATAGAGCACTGCTGCCCAAATACCACAAGCACTATTCTTAAATACATAAAGCACAACAGCAAATGAAGGTTGAGGAACTGGTCACCAAGTCCTATTTGTCACTAAAAGGAACAGGTACACTTTGGAGGAATGATTTATTTTAAGACCTAGAGAAGATGAGCTGGTGATATCTTACTCAGCCAGAAAGCAAGCAAGGAAAATAATCAAACACTACAATAAGACTTGAGGGATCTGGTAAAGTGACTCAGTGGCAGGACAAGATAGATCAAGAGTTCGGACCCCACCCCCTAAATGATTCCTTATGGCACTACCCATTTACAACACCCAGCACACAACAAAGTGAGTGATCTCCAGAGCACTGGAACCAAGTGTGTGTGAGCACCACAAATACAATGTGTGACCCCTGGCAAGCTCTGAAACCAAGTGTGTCAACACCCCAACCTAGTATGCAGTGCAATCAGAGAGAACTTGAGCACCGTAATTAGAAGGGCCCAACCTCTGGTGAGCACCACAACCAGGTGTGTGCATGTCACTGTCACTGTCACTATCCTCCCGTTGTTCATCGATTTTCTCGAGCGGGCCCAGTAACGTCTCCATCGTGAGACTTTGTTGTTATTGTGTTTGGCATATCGAATACGTCACGGGTAGCTTGCCAGGCTTTGCCGCGCGGGCAAGACACTTTCAGTAGGTTGCCAGGCTCTCTGAGAGGGGCGGAGGAATCGAACTCGGGTCAACCATGTTGACTACATGCAAGGCAAATGCCCTACCTGCTGTGCTATCCTCCAGCCCCTGTGTGTGTATGATCCCTAGTAATTGTAACAACAACAAAAGACTCATCATTTTTTTTTCAATGACCGTGAATTACAAAATTACAAAATTATTTATGGTTGAGTTTCAGGTATACAATGCTCTAACAACCACCAATCCCTTCAACAGTGTCCATTTCCCTCCACCAGTGTCCCCTTTCACCCAACCAACCCCCGTGCCCCACAAATCTGCCTCTATGTTCGGCACTTTTCCCCTCCAACATAAGAGTTCCCTTCCTGACCTAATTTCTCCCTCCCGCCCCCATCCTATTCCAGTAGCAAGCTTCCTGCTGAAGACCAGTTCTCCTGCTCTTCTATTGTTTTGGGGCATTTATTATTCCCCTACTGTAGCACTGTCCTCCTGTTGTTCATCGATTTCCTCGAGTGGGCACCAGTAACGTCTCACAAAAAATTGTGAGACTCGTTGTTACTGTTTTTGGCATATCGAATACATTACGGGTAGCTTGCCAGGCTTTGCCTTGAGGGCGAGATACTCTCGGTAGCTTGCCGGGCTCTCCGAGAGGGGCGGAGGAATCGAACCCGGGTCGTCCATGTGCAAGGCAAACAACCTACCCACTGTGCTATCGCTCCAGCCCTATGTTTCTTTATACCCTGCATATGTGACTGTTCCTCTCCCACTAATTTCTCTAGGTGATGTGTATGTGTGTGCGGGTGTGTGTGTTAGATTTTTGGTTTGGGGCCCAACTCAGCTGTGCTCAGGACTCACTCCTGGTGGGCTCCCAGGACCATAGAAGACCGAGTAGACCGCGTGCAAGACAAGCACTCAACCCACTGTATTACTGCTGCAAGCCCTCTGGATGATTTCTTAACACAAGTCCCAGCTTCCTTATTTATAAAATAATAGTAAAACTGTACTTTTTTCTTATAGAATGATACCCTTATAAAATTACATGAAAGATTTCATGTAAGGGGATCCCAATAAATTATATTTATACTGGAGCGATAGCACAGCGGGTAGGGCGTTCGCCTTACACGCGGCCAACATGGCCGACCCGAGTTCGATTCCTCGGCCCCTCTCGGAGAGCCCGGCAAGCTACCGAGAGTATTCGATATGCCAGACACAGTAACAACAAAATCTCCAATGGAGACGTTACTGGGCCCGCTCGAGCAAATCGACGATCAACGGGAGGGCCTTTACCTTTATATATATATATATATATATATATATATATATATATATATATATATCACTGTTGTTACGATGTGAACAGTTTCCAACTGAAACAGGTCTTTCTTCCAGGAATTTTATACTCCTGGTTTCAGGGCTTTGCCAAAAAGGGAGTAAGGAGTGATTCAATATTCTCAGTTGCTGATCAAAACAGCTGACCTGAAAAGTCAAGTGTAGATTTCCCATTCTAGTATGATTCATGATCTCTCCCCTTGAAACCTATGCTGGTTTGTAATTACTGAGTTCCTCTCTCATCAGGGATGAAGTCTGCTCCCCAAAGGCCCAACTAATGGTCCAAGCTGTATGTCCATATACTCCCTGAGGTCTCCTGCACAACAAAGCTCCCGATGTTTATCATCACTAGAAGAAATTGATCTGTACAAAAGAGCCATTAGAAGGTCAGTAGCAAGTGAACCGAGCTGCCTCGTTTTCATGTATTCCTTGTTTTGACAAGAGGCTCCCTAGGACAACTGTATAACCAACAAACAAAACATTAAACATCTACTTCCTCCAACTAGGAGGAAGAATTCATCTCTTACCATCCAAATGAATTGGGGCCAAGAGACAGTACAGCAGGTAGGGAGCTTTGAATGCAGCAGACTAGGTTTGATCCCTGGCATCCCATGTGGTCCAGAAGTAACCCCTGAGTGTTGCCAGGTGTGACTCAAAAACAAAGACAAACACAGTCCAAATGAATCATTCGAGGAGCTGTACAATGTTCAGAAAGTCAACTAGATCCTAAGCAATCACGATTAGTCCATTCTGCCCCATATTCTAAATTAATGAACTAAGAAAATATTTGAGAAATGGAATGCAGAAATATGTTGTCCAGGAGTTAATGACTTTTTAATTCGTGACTTCCCTAAGAAAGAAGATTGAAAACTGCTTCATAGGCCAACTCCTGGACCTGAGGTTGATATATGAAAATCATTAAGTGAGGCATATATCTATAACTGTCCAGCAACCAGTCATTAAAATACTTTTTGTCCTCAATTATGTGACTACATTAATAGCATCCAGGTTCTTTCTCTTTTACTTTTTAGTTTCTTTGGTTTGGGGCCATACCTGGCAATGCTCAGTGCTATCCCCATTGGAGACTTTGTTGTTATTGTGTTGTTACTCCTGTACTGTGAAAAATTATTTCATAATTTTATGAAAACATAAAATGATGTTTTCATATCTGAGTATGTAACTGTATTCTTTCTGCTGCCAGGAGTTAAAAAAATAGGAAAAAAATAGGACATCATAGCTAAGTCAGAGCACTTCCTACGGTGCTCTGGGGACTGTATAGGATCCCGAGGATCAAACCTGGGTCAGCTGCATGCAAGACAAAAGCTTTACCCACTGGGCTATTGCCCTGGTACTCCCAGGCTCTTTCTTCACCCCAAAAACATCCTTCCTCTTTTCACGGGTCTTGTGGTTGACACTTAATCTAACATGAAATTTTATACCAAGTATTCTGTTTGTTAGCAACATGAAATCCAAAGTGAAAGTAAGAGAAATAAAACTATGTTTTCATATCTGAGTATGTAACTGTATTCTTTCTGCTTACATGAAATAATTTATAAATGTATTTGATTATAGAGATACAGCTGTCCATGTATAGTTCTAGAAAACAATGGGAATAAATGAAAGTCACATAATCCAACTATCAATAGACATGTCTATATACATTCTATTTTAGTTTTCTTCCAAGTATTTTTATTCACTTCCATATTGCTGCACTTGACATTGTGCCAGACCAAGGCAATTAAATTAAAATTGATAGAGACCCCACACAAAGCAAGATATAAAATATAATTATGTACATAGCGGGGCTGGAGCGATAGCACAGCGGGTAGGGCGTTCGCCTTACAAGCGGCCAACATGGCCGACCCGAGTTCGATTCCTCCGCCCCTCTCGGAGAGCCCGGCAAGCTACCGAGAGTATTCGATATGCCAGACACAGTAACAACAAAGTCTCCAATGGAGACGTTACTGGGCCCGCTCGAGCAAATCGAAGATCAACGGGAGGGCCTTTACCTTTACCATGTACATAGTAGCACTATAGCACTGTCCTCCCATTGTTCATCGATTTGTTCAAGCGGGCACCAGTAACATCCCCATTGTGAGACTTGTTACTGTTTTTGGCATATCGAATATGTCTCTAGCTTGCCAGGATTTACTGTGTGAGCAGGATACTCTCAGTAGCTTGCCAGGCTCTCTGAGAGGGATGGAAGAATCGGGTCGGCTGGGTGCCGGGCAATCACCCTACCCGCTGTGCTATCGCTCCAACCCAGGAATATATTATGCAATACATATTTTTATCACTGTCACTGTCAGTGTCCTCCCGTTGTTCATCGATTTGCTCGAGTGGGTCCAGTAACATCTCCATTGGAGACTTTGTTGTTACTGTGTTTGGCATATCGAATACATCACGGGTAGCTTGCCAGGCTCTCCGATATTGCATAATATCAATATATATATTGCATGATATATTGCAGTACATAATCATGCAATATGCATATATATTTCATAACTTCAACTATGTTGATTAAGATATATATATGGAAAAAATAGAACATCACAGCATAGTTGGGGCACTTGTAAAAGAAACACCTCAAAACCTGACTTCTGCCTCTTGCTTCATCTCCCAGGGCCTTGTTCTTCCCTGTAAAATGGGAAGGTGGGACCGGAAGTTTCCCTTTTCTAATCTCCCCTGCAAGTACCACAAGGTCATGGATATGAAGCAGTTCATCCCCACAGGCACATGAAGTCTGGGGCCAGGAGCAGAGCACACTGTGAGTGAAGAAAGCAACCTGGGGAGGGCCCAAAGATGCCCCAAGCACCAAATGGGAATCAGACTGTGAATTCGGCCCCTGACTTGCTGGGTCACCCCAGGCTGCAACTTAACCTCGCTGAATTCCCATTTGCTAAGCATTTGCAATGTGCCTGGCACAGAGCAGGTGCCAAGGTGGGGGGGGGGCACTCTCAGACAGGGTACACCCAGCTCAGCGCGCTCTACAGATGGGTTCCCAGTATAGGTCTGGGTTTGCTCTCGCGGTGGGCTGTTTTTAACTTCCCTTCCTCCTCCCTTCACTTTGTTTGATCCTGCACTCATTTCTGCATGCTCTCACTACTGCAATTCACACACCTCCCGTCCATGGCACTGTGGTAGCATGTCAATTGATTTTTTTAATAAGAAGGAAGATTCTTAGAAAGATACTCTGGAGTAGACGCAGGTGCTCACCAAAGCCAAATGTACACATTCCTTTCCAGTTTTGTGTTCAGGTAGGCCACTTTAAGTTGAAAAAAAAAATAAGTCATGAAATCAACCATGACAGGAGTATTTATACCACAGGAAGTGTTAAATAGTATTCACCAGGCTTTTTGATTTGTTGGGATTGTGTGGGGTTTTTATTTTGGATTGTGTTTGTTTTGTTTACAAGAAGGCCAGGTGTTAAACACCCCCTGAATATACACAAGTCATTCTTATTCACATCACATCTCCAACTTTCATGGCAATGTACCTCTGCATGTCCTGATCTCTGTATATTCTTCCATTGCCATTTCTTGCTTCTTTAGCAAAACAAAGGGAAAGTAACTTTGACCTATCTGAGCTGTCATTGTCATTTACTTTCATACCTATATCAGTTTCAGTACAGTTCAAAAGTACATATAATTTTTTTTTTGGTTTTGGGGGCAAACCCAGCAATGCTCAGTGATTACTCTTGGCTTGGTGCTCAGGGATCACTTCTGGCTGTGCTTAGGACTTCCTTTAGACTTGGAGCTCAGGGAATCACTCCCAGCAGAGCTTAAGGGACTATATGGGTTGCTGGCAACGAAGCTGGGTCAACTGTGTGCAAGTCAAGTGCCTTACTGCTGTATTATCTCTCCCCTAAATTTTCAATTTCTCCCTATTATTTTAAAATTCCTTTCCTTTTGTATTTCCCATTGTATTCCATTTCTAATTGCATTACTTTTTTCAGATAGACTACAAATAAACTCATAAAGCTTTGTTATTGCTGCTACTTCTCATAAACTCAAAACCATCAATGTCTCCCTATTAACCACAGAATTAGCTCAAACTTCTTTGTTGCTGAGTGTAATGACAAATTAAAAGCTGTATGTAGTGAGAATTATGAAACTGTAATGAAAACTAAGAACACGGAGGACCTTCATGCCTGTCCTTCAACATCATCATCCACCATTTCTGAACATAGAGCTTTGCTCTAGGGACATGTGTATTTACTAGTCTGCTCAATAATTCCTCCTGCTCCTTCCCCATGTTTGATCCCTTTCTGAGTTGTCTAGCCTTTTTTTTGTAATCTTCTCCTAGTTCCACTATTTACCAAAGTCCAATTCAAATTTCACTTTCTTCCAGAGACCCTCCCAACAGCTCAGTCTACAGCTGTTTTCTCTGAGCTCCTATGGGGAATAGAATGTTCAAAGGAGAATAAGGCATAACTGTCGTTAGTAGGACTTGCCAGGTGCTGCTTTTTTTTTTCATAGGACTCCTCGTAATTACAGCTCGTCCACTGAAAATCTAGAGCCAATCCCTTGTGTTACATGTTCCCCTGAGCACCACTAGGAGTGATCGTCAAGGAGTAGTCTTTGAGCTCCATCACACACGGGCCCCCAACAAAGAAACAAAACAAACTGGTAATCTAGAGCATTCTTCCCCATGTCAAGATCCTTAAGTTAATCACATCTGCAAAAATACCTTTCCCCATATGCAGCAACTTTCACAGGTCCTGGTGGGGTGGATGTAAACAACTTTCGGTGGCCCTTATTCATTCTTCCACCCTGAATTGAACCATGAACTCCATTTATTAAAGGATAAAGGACTTCTTTTAATCTTCTTAATATCACATAGGATAAAGATGAATTCTGCAGGTGATTTCTGTGCTCTATGTCCATCACAGTCCCCCAACAGGCAATACTCAAACAGACTTCTTGAAAAGCACGAACATTTACAAGGGCACCAGGGGGTGGGGGGGATGGAGATGGGGGAAGGGGATCAATATCAGAAGCACTCAGCAACATTGCCTCAAGATTTCCAGGGAATATAACAACAAGTCTCAAAATGGAGACGTTACTGGGCCCGCTCGAGCAAATCGATGAACAACCGTAGGACAGTGCTAATACAGTGCTAATACAGTGCTAATAGCACCAACACAGGCTCACTGAGCAATAGCTGGCACAGTGCTCATGGAAAGGCGAGTTTAGCCAATACCTATTCATCTCTCCCAACCACTGAGTTAAGAGTTCAGATGTGATTCCATTGGCAAGTTTGCCAGGTCAGATCCTATCACATATACCACAATAATAGAGCCTGCCAATGTCCTGGGATACTCAATAAGCTTGTCAGAGGTTCTGCCAGTTGAGTAGTACAGATCCTGATATCATGAACTCCATGGAAGAGAATAATCCTCTAATATGCCAAGGCTTAGCCTTTGTTTGGCACTGAACCACAAGAGGAGGTTACTTCTCCATTTCCTCTTTCCCTCCCAGCTGTTTACTATAAGTTGCGGTCCCTTTAACCACAGGTTGTCCAGAGAAACGACAACTCTCCTCCCAGGGGATTAGGATCCTTCCAACTGCGCACCAGAGACTCCAGTCTGTGATGGCATAGATGCCACCCAAAGAAGTGAAGGTAAGAATCAGTTTTTACACAGATACAGAGCTAAGACTTCATTGAAGGAGCTGAAAGCCATCCTGGATCAATAATACTGTTTTCTGGTAAGGGAAAAATGCGTGTGCTAATACAAAGGGGACTCTAGTAAGGGAAAAGTTGTAAGGTGCATTTGAATCTGTAGAACAGCCAAAAGGGAAAATCCACTTTATCTCTTTACAAGATAACTGCAGACCTAACCTCAGCTGTCTGTCTCTTGGACAGGAAAATGAACTACTCTCCATCTTTACAAAGGTTGGTAGAAATATAACTGTGGCTATGTTTGCATTTCCTTGCTTTGGTTTTGGAGACAACAAAAGTGGGCTGGAACGTGTGCTGCTTGAGATGTGAAACAAATTTGGTAAAATATTCCCTCTCAAAGTCTCACTCACCTTAAATGAACAATGAAATACCCACACTGCCAGGAGCAACTCCTGAGCATAGAATCAGGGGTAGCCACCCAGCACTGCGAGTCTGCCTGAAAAAAAAAAAAAGAAACAAAAGAAAAATTAAACTCCCTGCCAGGACTATTGAGAGAATTAAACCAGATATTGCAAGGAAATGTTATCATAGTGTTGATACCCTTATTGCTTAGTGCATTTTTCTCACTCTGAGTTTCCCATAAAAAAAAATCTCTGAATATCACTAGAACTTTTTAAATCACCCAGTTCAACTCTTATAATTTTAAAATATCCTGGAACATTGTAAAAGGTAACATAAATGTTTACAAATTTCTACAAAGAGAATATCTTTACCTAAACCAGTCAGTACACTTAAGATTTGGCATTTGGGTCATACTAACTGCCACAGAATTCCAGGTCTGGAAATAACTCTGTTGAGTGCAAAATGACAGCTCTTCTGAGTTTTGTGGTCTCCAAATGTATCCAGAAAAATTATAATCAGACCACAAGCACAAAAAGCTTTTATTCTGTAATATCTTGATTACATTTGTTACTGATTATGTTAGAATACACAAGACCTATTTTATTCTGTTTATGTACATACCACAGACAATGTTGAAATGTACATTCACATCAGAAACATTTATTTTGTTTTAGATTTATGGATGGGCATATTAATTTGATGATTTTTGAGAGATTGAACAGAAGTATTTATGGAAAATTATAACAATTAATTAAAATTAATCACTTTTAATTTGGAGAAGAAAATTAAAAAAGTCAAAAGACAAGTTAACAGTCTACTATATTTGGGAGTCAGATAAATAGTACAGTGGGTAAGGCCCTTGCCTTGCATGCAGCTGACCAGGGTTCAATCCTCAGAACCCTATATGATTCCCCAAACCCTGCCAGGATTGATTCCAGAGCTAGGATTAACCCCTGATCATTGCTAGCTATAGCCCCAATGCAAAAACAACAACAATCTACTATATTATCTGCATAATTCTCCCTAGAAAGCAAAGATATTCCAGCTACTCCATATCTGCCATAAACTAGAGACTTTCTAACTCACCATTAAACCAGAATCCAATCACTCTGGTTGGGAGATGAGTGCTGAAAGTGGGTAAAGGACAAAACATGATGGTCTCTCAGTATCTGTATTGCAAACCACAATGCCTAATGCCCAAAAGGGAGCGGGGGAGGTGAGAGAGAGAGAGAGAGAGAGAGAGAGAGAGAGAGAGAGAGAAGAAAAATAACTGCCATAGAGGCAGGCTGGGGGAGTGGCAGGAAAGATACAGGGGATATTGGTGGTGGGAATGTACGCTGATGGAGGCATGAGTGAGTGTTGGATGATTGTATGACTGAAACCCGATCATGAAACCTTTGAAATTGTATCTCACGATGATTCAATTAAAAAAAATTAATTAAAATCAAAAACCTGGAATTCAAGATCAGAATGATGAGGATAAAGGCTTGAACGCTTCAGACTGATGGGGCTCAGTTTAACAATGGAGTCTGGAGCACAGTGACAGAGTATTTAAAAGAGGCAGAAATAAGATAAACCGTCAAGAAATTGGTGACACTGACCCCAAAGCTATTCTACTTGTTCGTGTGTGTCAGGGATTAAAGTCTTCTGCCATAAACAGTTCTGAGTTTTGGTTCTGAATGTGCAGCATTTATTAACACAGAGCCAATACCAACCCCGCAAATAGCCAATGAAGAAAGCACAGTCACTATGGATAATCCCCTGCTTACAGTGATTTGCTCTATAATTTTTTATCTTCATCAAAATCTGAAAGCAATTTGCACTTAGTAGAAATAATCCTTCACACTTTGAGATTTGGTCTTTTCAGTCTAGCATAACACTTTTCAGTCTAGCGTCACACTCATTGTGACACTGGGCAGTAGCAGTGAGCCACAGCTCCTGTCCGTCTCGCCACTGTGAAGGTAAGCAGCCGATACTTTGTGTGCTACGTATACTCATATGCTTGTTTTGTGCTTCCACAAGTTGCCTGTTTTTCACTTTAAGTATAGTATTTAATAAATTATGAGAGATGTTAAGACTTTTTTTATAGAACAACTCTTGTGTTGGACAATCTTGCCCATTTTTAGACTGATTTAACTGTATAAAGAAGAATGGTATTTGGTAGGTTAAGCATATTGAACCCATTTTCAGCTTCATGATAGTTTCAATTTTCAATGGGCTCATCACATTTTTAAGTTAGTGGGTCAAAAGCTAGATATTTTTTGCACAAATTAAATGGGAGTTGAAGTTACTAGGCACAGGTCATCAAGAAAGGCAATTATGAGGGCATTGTGTTTGTGTGGTGTGTGTGTGTGTGTGTGTGTGTGTGTGTGTGTAAAAACACACGTTTGTTTAGGAGAGTCTCACTTTCAGTGAATGCTAAATCGTGACCATAAACTTCCTCTTCTCTTTAAAAAAAATGAATTTTATTTTATTCTCTACCCCCTCCCACTCTCTTCTGTTGTTGTCATTTGCTATCATCAAGAGTCACATATGCTTGATTTTGATGCTCACACACTTAGTTGAAGTGTTTAGCAGGACTGGGGATTGGGCACTTTAGTTGTGATGTGTGTTGCTCTCAGACATGGTTGAAGTGAAGTGAAATTTGTGCACTTTGTTGTGGCAATGGGAATGCCAAATTGCAGTGCCACAAGGATCATGCTTGGCATGTGGCTTGGTGCCACCGATCAAACTCATGGCTTCATACTAAAATGCAGGTCCTTGATAACTAAAATATGGCCCCCTCTTTTATACTATTGAGACTTCCACCACACTACAGAAAAGTTCCAAGATAAGAAATGATCTCCTTTTGACAATGACGTAATAAGATTTTAGTACCCATGGCACCACCAGAAAATAACTCTTCCTGGGAATAATGAATTACAGTCACGCCAAATGAGCCTTCCACTTCATCAGATGTCACTGAAAAGTAAGGAGAGTTTGACACCAACAACAAAGATATGGATCAATCCTGCACCCTTTGTTCTAGTGTTTATTTGTTGTAACTGTGCTGCAGACACAGGTACCCTTTGCACCTGCAGATTTTTCCACCCCATACAAGGGAACTAAGAGTGAAGGGAAAATAGGTAAAGGAATTCACCATCAATGGGGAAAAAAAAATTTACCATAGAAGGCACAAAGGAGAACTGAATCAAAGACAAATGACCTTGGGAAAATTATTTAATTTACACAGTACTTAGTTTCCCCATTTGTAAAATGAAAATATTAATAGCAACAACCTTACAAGCTCTTGGAATGTTAAAGGTGTCAGGTATATAAACTTTTGTCTATAGCTCATATCAAAGAAACATTGACTTTATTACTGAAGATAACTTCATGAGTCATGTTAAGTGCTTATAATCCAATGTACTATCTAAGTAGAATGGGGGATCAAGATATATAGATATATAAATATATATGCATTATATGTATCATGGGCTGGAGCGATAGCACAGCAGTAGGGCATTTGCTTTACACGTGGCCGACCCGGCCGACCCAGGTTTGATTCCTCCTCCCCTCTTGGAGAGCCTGGCAAGCTATGGAGAGTAGCTCATGCACGCAGAAAAGCCTGGCAAGCTCCCCGTGACATATTCATATTCGATATACCAAACACAGTAACAACAAGTCTCACAATGGAGACGTTACTGGGCCTGCTCCAGCAAATCAATGAACAATGGGAGGACAGTGCTACAGTGCTATGTGTATCATAAACCAGGTAACTGTCACATGAGTAATATAGATGATGTTATAAAAGTCACAGGAGTTACACAGAATCACCTAAAAAAAGTTAGATCACAGATATCAGTCCAGAAAATAATAGCTTCTTTATGAAATTCACTAGGTTAAAGTTCTGAGAAAGTTGGGAATAAAATTCCAGGTCTTCTGGTTGAGTAAGTAATACTAACTGATGAGACTATACCGTGGATAGTATGAATAAACAGAATTGTAGCAATAGCATTGGTAACTACTTTGAAGTTACCTGCTACATACTAGGCATTTTATGTGCATTATCTTAATAAATCCCTATAATAGCCCTAAAAGATATGTAATAATTATTATATTTCCCCTTTTTACAGATTTAAAAATTAGGTGCAGGAAGGATAAAATTTTCCCAAGTCTTAGAGCCAAAGAGTACCTTTCCAGAAAGTCCAGGACTTTAATTAAGGTTTCTAACATGCAATAATGAAAGAGTGAATTCAGAAACAAAGAGACTAGCAAGCCAAATGTCAGTAGTGGGACTAGACTAGATATTCATAAAAATTAAAAGAACTGCTTACTGGAAAGGTTAGTCAAGTAAGGAGTGACCAAATACAGTCAGAACAAAGCCTGACTGGCAACCCAAGAAATATCTTTTCGTCTACTGTTTGGTTGTGGGGAAGGTGAGTTTGATAGTTCTATGATTGTGGGCTGTGTCCAATAGCAGGGAGACTGGTCAGTGGCTAATTGCCTAAGCCACAGCTAGGAGAGGGTGGAGTGTTCAAGGTGTTCCCCAGCTTCTCAGAAGCACATAGCCTGTTCTCACCGAAGACTTTCAGGAGACACTAACAACACTCTCCACTCGTCTCTCCACACAGACTGCATTACTTCTTCCATATCAATAAACCACACGATTCCGGAAACATGAAGATTTTCTTCCGCTCCCCAACGGCATTAAGATACATCTGGCTTGCCAAACCTTCTGGCCGGCACTTTTACAAAGATCACCAGCTTTGGGCGCCTCTAACCCTATCTGACTTTGAAGCCATAAATCGCTGTGAGATGTCATTGCCTAAGAACTTTAACTTTGCTAAGGACGTTCTGGACCAGTGGTCCCAAAAGGAAAAGGTACAAAATGAGGGGTATTTCTTTTAGATCTTTGGGGTCCACTGTTTTTGGCCTTCCACAGCTTAAGGAGTCAGCCTGTCACCTTTTATTCAAATCTTTTGTTTTGTTTCTCTAATTGGTTTCCTTTGTGTTCTAATTGCCCTCCTCTTTCCCCAGGGAAAAATTTCTGATGCTCAGTTACTTGTGACTGTATTTTCTTGGAGCTTCCTCAACCCCACCCTGACCCTCCATTTTTTCTCACTGTCATGTCTGTTTTCCTTATTGTTTTTTGTTTGTTTGTTTGTTTGTGTTTTGGGGTTACATCCAACAACACTCAGGGATCTTTCCCGGCAGGGCTTGGATCATATGGGGTGCAGGGGATCAAACCTGTGTTAACCACATGCAAGGTAAGCACTTACCTCTCCACCATCTCTCCAGCCCTATTTTTATCCAGATCACAGACAGCAGATCTTCCCTCTTCATTCCTGTTCTAAGTGGTCAACGGCTTATCAAAAAAGCAGCCATCTGAGTTTTGGATTTATAAATAGCCATTGTAGGGCTGGAGTGCTAGCACAGTGGGTAGGGCATTTGCCTTACCCAGCATTTCATATGCTCCCCGCCGCCCACCCCCGCCCCCCCCAAGCACTGCCAGGAGTAATTTCTGAGTGCTTGAGCCTGGAGTAACCCCTGTGCATCACTGGGTGTGACCAAAAAGCCAAAAATAAACAAACAAATAAATAAATAGCCATTGCTGAAGTAATTCGGTGAGAATAAAAGAAGACTCAGAGTGTTTGCAGTGTAGCCTTAGGCGTTAACTGACTCCAACCCCCAAGCACGGAACTAAACATTTTGCCAATCCATGTTTACCTAAATGCACTTAAGGGACTCCAGTTTCAGAGAAAACCTTAGACACTGGTTATACCAGGTAATAAATAATATTGAGTTGATCCTCCCTTTAAATAGAGAGGAAATTTTCCAATTCCTTTCATTGCAACTAGCATTTCTCTAAAACTTTCTAAACTCTTGAACAGAGAGAAGGTAGAAGTTTATCATCTCTCTATAAAATTTCAAAGAAACTTAGTTTTTAACGTATTAATTACATTAATATAAGTACTTAGTTTTCAGTAGCTGTAGTTAGCAAGTGATAGTTATCTTTCCACTGTGTGGTGATTACATTTTTTTCCTTAAGTAAATATATACAAATAAAAGTGAGCTGATATAAAGAAAAATACAAAGAACAATAGCACAGGTGTAGACAAATCTGGCAAAAATAGCCAAGTCACATGACTGATGATTGAGAAATACCCCTATATTGTTTCAATAAATCCCCCATCACCATTATGGGGATGCAAATAGGTAACATAGCCTCATACTTATCCAAGGTCACCAGTTTCAAAAGTAAAAGAACCAGCCTCTCTTCTTCTGCTTGTTGGGTTTGGTTGGTTTCTGTGTTTGGATCCTAGCAGTTCTAGGGGCTATACCTGGCCTAGAGCTTTGGGTTAACTCCCAGAAGTGCTAGAGGGTTTGAAGCTGGGGCTCTGGTATGTATAGCACACACTCTAGCCCTCTAAGACATCTAGCTCCCCAGCTCCATCTCTCATCTCAGAGAGTTTATCTCCACACGGCAGGAGCACAGCTTTAACATAGCACTGTAGAATGGAGTTAGTTATCTGAAATGTGAGCAAAAGAAGAAGTCAGAAGGAAGAGGAAATTATAAAAGGTTCCCAGGACCGATCAAAAAGTAACAAAATAGGAAACTGACACCCAAGAATGGCCGAGAGTAGTACCAGGAATTTTGTTCCATGGTTTGGAGGCCAACCACACATACTAGGGGAAAAGGCAGTTCAGATAGAGAAGGGAACACCAAATAAAGGGTGTTGGGAGGATCCTCTCAGGATGGGAGACGCGTGCTGAAAGTAGACTATAGACCAAACATTACTGCCACTCAGTGCCTCTTTTGCAAACAAAAAAACAAACAAAAAAAAAGTGTTGACCCAAAAGGAGAGAGAGAACAGAGGGAAATGCCCTGCCACAGAGACAGGGTGGGATGAGGAAAGAGGGGGATGGGGCGTGGGAGGTATACTGGGAACCGTGGTGGTGGGAAGTGGGCATTGGTGGAGGGATGTTATTTGATCATTGTATAATTGAAACCCAAGCACAAAAGTGTGTAAGTCTGCAACTGTACCTCATGATGTCTCACTATTAAAAATTTAAAAAAAAAAAAGGTTCCCAGGACCAGGGAGAGAGTTCAAAGGGCTCAAGCACATGCTCTGTGGGAGCCCCTGGATTCATTCCCACATCAATGTGAATAATCACTAAGCACAGCTGGGTATGGCAAAATTAAAAGCGCCTAGGAAGTGAAGAAATAGAAATTTGACTCAGATATTTTTTCAAGCAGAAAATATAAAAGGAACATTCCAGATAGTGAAGAAAGGCAGAATAATATTTTTTTTCTATCAAATACCTAAAGCAATGAGGTTTTTTGTTGTTCTTTTGTTTTGTTTTGCTTTCTGGGTCACACGCAGCGATGCTCAGGGGTTACTCCTGGCTCTGCACTCAGGAATTACTCCTGGCTGTGCTTGGGGGACCACATGGGATGCCAGGGATTGAACTCCGGTTGGCCACGTGCAGAGTAAATGCCCTCCCCACTGGACTATTGCTCTGGCCCAGCAATGAGTTTTTATGATACCAATGATTTGTACTGCAGATTCATGGGTTAGAAGTTTCATCCATTAGCCAGTCAATCAAGTTGATACCACCTTTCCTCCACACTCCACACACACATACCAGGTCTCTCCACACTACTCTTTGTTACCTATGAGTCCACACCTCAGTCTTTGAGATGAAAATAAGATGTTATATTCTTAACCACTGTATCACTGTATCACTGTCATCCTGTTGTTCATCGATTGCCTCGAGCAGGCCTGAGTAACATCTCCTTCATCCTAGCCCTGAGATTTTAAAAAGTGCCACATTCAAGGCTCTTTCAGGGTCAGGAGATTGAGACCCATCATTGTTAGTGGTTTTTGGCATATTGAATAATGGGTTAACTCCCAGCAGTGTTAGAGAGTTTGTCAGACTCTGTCATGTGGACAGAATACTTTTGGTAGCCTGCCAGGTTCTCAAGAGTAAGATCTAGATGATAAGATGTCGTGCGACCGCAAATGCCATTCTTAACCAATCTTAGAACATTCACTAGAATTATTTGGATGCATCAGAATCTACTTAACCTAGAAAGATATTGTTAGGATAAAGATCGTGATCTCCCTTTAACAACAAAGAGACTCCAGAGACTGCAAACAGCAAGCAGGGTTTATTGTAAGACTGGCTAGCCAGGGTCAAGCTGCCTACGCAGACACACAGATCCAGCAGGTTGGGAAAGGCCCCAAGATTCTTCAAAGGGGCTCTTATATAGGCCTTCACCGGCCATTACAGCAGAGCCTGCGCATTTCATAGCCAATAGATTTGTAACAGCACATACTTTCCTAACCAATCCATTTAAAAGTACATCACTCCTTTGCCAATAGATTCAAAGATCAGCATTGGGCATTGTGGCCAGCGAGCATTTCATAACTCGTAACTCATAACAGATATCTGGTTATCTTCCATGTTCACCCAGCTCCCCGTGATTTACAGCTCAGGGCACCTGCATCCAGGTGGAGGCAGATAAGGGGAGAGTCAACGCAGGATTTGCAGCTCAGGGCTTTACTAGGGAGAGGCAGATAAGGAAGAGTCACTAACAGAGCTTAGTTTTGAAATTCCACTCAGAGTCCCACGGGACTTTACAATATGTCCTAGTGAGGTACAGGAGAGCTTGCAAAATTGGACTGGGTGCTGGAGAGTTATTCTCAGAAAAAACAGGAATTGGGATAGCTCCCTGAGGATACCTAAGCTCTAAGAGCCAATGGACAGATTTTGCTGCGACCACTTCCTATCCTTTCAGAAAGTCCCAAAGCAAAGAGATTTGATTGACCTACATGATATCACATGCCTGATCAGGAAAGGACGAGCATCCTGATGAGTTATCTCACTTTTATTTAATAGGAGAAATACATACACACACACACACACACACACACACACACACACACACACGGCAAGTGAGACAAACTGCTTTGAAAAGTGGGTAGTTTGGTGGAGGGATGGATGTTGGAATACTGTATGATTGAAATCCAATCATGAACAGCTTTATACAAATAAATAAATAAATAAATTTTTAAAAAGAAAAGTGTGTAGTTTAAGGAGGCAGACATCTTTTAGAGTCTAAGAAGGACAGGAAATTAGTGGAGCTGGGAAATCAACAGCCAACACCTGCACGCACAACTGGAATACCATTAACAGAACCTGTTGGCATTGTGACTGAGAGAGAGTAAAGGCATATGTTCAAACATTGGGTGACTGTCCAGTTCAGCTCTCGCCCCTCTTTTCCATGCATTTTTGCTTTCCCAGACAGGAGAGAGACCAGTCAACCCGGCTCTGTGGTGGGTGAATGGCCAAGGGGACGAGGTGAAGTGGAGCTTTGGAGAACTGGGTTCGTTGTCTCGAAAGGCAGCCAATGTCCTCACCAAGCCCTGTGGCCTGAAGAGAGGAGACCGAGTGGCTGTGATATTGCCCCGAATTCCAGAGTGGTGGCTCATAAATGTGGCTTGTATGAGAACAGGTTAGTGCCAATATTTAACATTAATGAACCACACAGAAAAAGAACTTCTAGTTGAGATATGTTGTGAGTTCCACCTCTGACTGAAGTTATGCTTACCGAGGACAGAGAAATGAGTTGAAATTCAGACCAATCATAAGGTTCAACTGATACTTGAAAGGACAATATTGTGACACCCTTTTTGCAGGAGGGAAAACTGAGTCTCAGAGAGGTTAAGAAGGTTGTCCCTAAACACAAGGCTAGAAAGCTAAGCAATTGGGATTTAAACATAAAGCTCTAAAACAGGCAATGGAGTTACCAATGTCTCTTTGCTGTGCAGAATTATTATGTGTCTATGCTAATTATCCAGGATGTATTTCTCTGAATGTATCTGAATTTTTCCTGATATGAAATACAAAAAGAAAAGAAAATAGCACTTTTTGAAGTGGTCAAAGAAAAATAATTTGCAAGATCTTAAGAATATGACTATAAAGTCCACTCGTTCTAGACAAAAAGATTCGTGTATTCAGTGAGCCATTTTCTCCCAAAGAAACAATTTATAATATACAATAAATTTTTATATTGATAAAAATTCTATACTTAGATTTAAAATATAGTTTTTTGGGGGGGGACTCTCTACCTGGTGGTGTTCAGGGCTTACTCCTGACTCTGTGCTCAGGGACCACTTTTGGCAGAGCTTGGTGTCCATCTTGGGTGTTGGGATCAAACCCAGGTCAGTTGTCTGTAAGGCAAGCTCTCCACCTTGTGTACTACCTCTCTAGTCTCCCAAATATAGATATTTTTATCTATAAAATTCTATAGCACTCTTTCCTTCCCTGGGCAGTTATCAGCAAAATCCATGTACTTACAGACTGGCATTCTACGTCTTATAAAGTTTCTAATGGGAGGGAGATGAGGTTTAAGAGACAATGTGCTTTGCCCTCGGATGTGTGAGGCCTGGGGTTCATCCCCAGGAGCATGCGCCCCTGTTTACCCCTGGCTGTGACTCCCTGCCTTCTTCTACAGCAACAATACAACAATAAAAAATGAAATAAGTATAGCTTTGATGAAATAAAAGCTCTTCTATATGTTTTCTATGTTCTTTTAGTTCTCTAAAGAAGTTAAGATAGTTAAGTGCTTATATTGCCATAAAGCCTAAAATAGTTGCTGTTAGTTCTTTATTTTTAAAAATTGTCCAACTCTGTTCTTTAGCAGGACATATCACAAACAAATCAATTATTATGACATCTTACTCTCATTCCTACTTTGGACAAACTGGCAGGTTACCGAATGTAGCCTGCCCACAGGGCAGAGTCTGGCAAACTCCCCTTGGCGTACTCAATATGTCAAATACCAGTAACAATGATGGGTCTCATTCTCCTAAAAAGCCTTGAATATAATCTCAGGGCTAGGATTATGGAGACGTTACTGGGGCCTGCTCAAGGCAATCGACGAATAACAGGATGATTTGTGATTTGTGATTGTCCAACTCTGTTCTTTAGCAGGACATAAATGTTTATAAATTATTTTTAGACCTTTTTTGGGAGGGAGTATGGGGTGCTGCTGTGCTCAGGGCTTACTCCTGGCTCTGTGCTCAAAGAATCACTCCTTCCAAGCTCAGGGGACCATATGGAATGGTAGGGATAGAACCTGGATTAGTGGTATGCATGGTAAACACCCTATCTGTTGTACTATTGCTCTGTCCCCTATGACTCATTTTCAGAAGGATGGGCAATGGGCTGGAAAGATAGTACAGAGGCTATGGGGCTTGTCTGCACATAGACAACTGGATTTGATCCCTGGCACCATATATAGTGCCCCGAGCCCAGTTGGAATGATTCCTATGTACAGAGCCAGGATCAAGAGCTGAGTCCCTCTGGGTGTGACCCAAAGTACACACACAATTTTTTTTTAAATTATGGTGCTGGAGAAATAGCATAGCTGACAAAGTACTCGCCTTATCCTTGACGTCACATATGGTCACCTGAACACCACTCGAGTGAGCCCTGACCACAGCCAGATGTGACCCCAAAACAAAAAAGTAAGGAGAATTCCAAATGATATACTTCTGTAAGAATCATAGAGTTTTTTGTGTATCTCAGTATTTAGCTAATATCAGGACCTCATTAAGGAGGAGGTAGTCTGGTACACAGGACAAGTCTGGGTAATCTGGAAAAAGTAACTCTGAATCTTGTCTCTGCCAGTTACCAATGTTGTTTACTATAGTAAGTCAGTTCTTGGGCACACTGTCATATTATACTGTAAAGAATGTGATACCAGTTACATAAGACTTCAATAGTGGCTATTTTTAATGCCTTATTTTTCCCCTTTGGTTCCCTATAGGGACTGTAATAAATTACCATTCTTCTATCCTTCATCTAATTCTCCTAGAGATGCTTTTTATGTTATTTTTCCACTTTTGAGGTAACAGTGATTTACAAAGCTGTGTAAGTTTGAGTACTGCTTTGTATATCTTCAAATAAATAGCTTATCAATAGTTTATCACAGTTTATCAATCACTCTTGCCATTTCTACCAGTTCTCCTATTCCCCCATAATCATGATTCTGTGATCAGATTCCAAGGCTTGTTTTGTTGTATTCCTTTGCTTTGTTTCTCAATATTCCACAAGTTTGGGAAGTCATAAGGTATTTTTCTATCTTTGTCCAGCATCAAAGACTTAGAATAACACTCACAAGTTACATCCATATTGTCAAAAATTACAAAATGTTGTCTTTTTTGAAATAGCTAAGCAGTATTCCATTGTGTGTGTACACCACATTTATTCTTCTTTATGAAGAAAATATTTTTCTTTTTACTTTTTTTATTTCTGCATCCAGTATAGCTTCCTACCAGTATCTGAGATCAAACCCAGGCCTTCAGCATGCAAATCCTGGGTTCCAGTACACTGAATTATCTCCCAGCACTGCTTTCTCCATTTATCTGTCAGTGAGCATATTCTGTTATCTTAGCTATTGTGAATAGTGCTGCAATAAACATACATCTGCATATTTCTTCTCAAATTAGTGCTCTGCAGAGTTGCAGGATTATAAGGTTTTTAGTTTGGGTGAGGTGGGAACCTCGATATTGCTTTTCAAACAGTTTCCACCAGTTCACATTTCACCAAGAGTCTATGAGGGTTCCTTTTTCTCTACATCTTCTCTAATACTTGTTGCTTCTTGACATTGGTGTAAGCCAGACTCACAGATATGAAATGATATCTTATTCAGGTTCTGATTTGCATTTACCTGATAAGTCAGTGATGATAAAATCCTCTCTTGGTGATCAGGTTCTTGTGGGACAATCCTGGGGCACCAGATCAGGGATTGCTGCAGCTGCTTTCCATAAATTCTCACAACCCAGGCACAAAATACAAACTTTCCACAGCCCACCGATTGTTCTAGATGGCACTTCTGTTCAAAGTCCTTCTCTCCCTCCTAGGACTTGTTTTTATGCCAGGAACCATTCAGCTGACGGCAAAAGACATCCTCTACCGACTGCAAGCATCCAAGGCCAAGGGCATTGTGATCAGCGAGGAGGTGGTCCCAGCAGTGGAGTCTATTGTGTCAGAGTGTCCCGACTTGAGAACCAAACTCCTGGTGTCTCCACACAGCCGCGATGGTTGGCTCAACTTCCAGGAGTTATTCCAGTGAGTATTTTCCCCTCGCCTCATCTGTAGTAGTAAAACTTACAGCAATCATAGCTACTTCTCAGAGTCCTCTAAGCTTGCCAGGAGTGATCCCCAAGAGCAGAACCAGGAGTAAACCCCAAGCACCTCTGAGTGTGGCCCAAAAGTAGAGAGAGAGAGAGAGAGAGAGAGAGAGAGAGAGAGAGAGAGAGAGAATCTTGGACACTAACCATGGTCTATATCTGAGCTCTTACAATTAGAACAGAGAAAAAGAGACAAATTAAAGAACCAGCAAGACTTGGAGATTTTTTGGATGTGAGGACTAAGGAAGGAGTCCTCAGTTTTTTAATTTGGATAACTTAGCGGGGCTTAATCGGTGGAGAAAGACCTAATAGCTAGGAAGTTTAAAGTTGGATAAAAAGAAGTCTAGAGGAGATTCCAAGAACTGGAACAGTACTGGAGTTCATTATTTGCATGCAGGAGCACTATCTGATCCCTTAGCACCATTTTGGGACCAGCTTCCAAACCGGTAGTAGCCCCCACTCAGATTTGACCCAGCTAAATAAATAAAGCTGGATATATGGAGATGAAGAGGTTTAAGAATGTCAGTTTGTCTAGCAAATAGCACAGTTGAGTCTCAGGTTCTGAATTCTTAAAGTCATCAGCATTCAAATTAGTCCTGAAAAATCTAGAGCAACATAACTCAGTCAACAAAAGAGAGACAAGTCAGATAGTGTTGTGACTGCTTGAAAATCACCCTTGTGACTCAGAGATTTGGAATGCCTCTTCTCTTAATAAAATAAAATAAAATAAAATAAAAATTTAAAGCCTTTACCTAAAGGTTTTTATATTAGATCATTATAATTCAATATAAGAGTGTTGGGGTGTTGGATTTTTCCTAGAAAAAATATCTGCATTTCTCCAACTTGATGCATATCAAATTCATCTTATATATATTTTTTAAAAAATTAATCAACTCTTCGAGGGAGGATAGTTGGGGCAAGTTGAAGCAAGTTTTCTAAGAAACCACATTAATATTTTATAACAATATGATGTGTATTTATATACTTAGGTTTTTTCCTTTTTCTTTTTTGTTTTATTGACTCACCATAAGAAACACAGTTACAAAGCTGCTCATGATTAGATTTCAGTCATACAATGTTCCAGCACTCATCTCTTCACCAGTGTCCATTTCCCACCACCTGTTACCCCAGTTTCCCTCCTCCCACTCCCCTGCCTCAGCCTACCTCTATGGCAGGCACTTTTCTTTGCTCTCCCCTCTCACTCTCACTCTCACTCTCTCTATATATACACACATATCTCTCTCTCCCTATCTCTTTCTCTCTTTTGGAGCATAATGGTTTGCTATACAGATACTAAGCAGGGGTATCATTTTTGTTACTTGACCTGTTTTCAGCATGCAGTTCTTATCCAGAGTGATCATTTCCAACTATCTTTGTCGTGGTGGTCCCTTCTCTATCCCAACAGCCTTTTCCCCAAGCACTTGAAGCAGTCTCCCAACTATGGACTAATCCTCCTGACTCTTGTTACTACTGTCCTTGGGTATTAGCCTCCATAACATTGAAGCTAAAGGCATCTTCAAAGATGAAACATCACTGACCAAGAAACTGGAAGCAAAGATAAACAAATGGGACTACATTAAACTAAGAAGCTTCTGTACCTCAAAAGAAACAGTGACCAAGATACAAAGAAAGTTCACAGATTAGGAAATGGCATTTACCCCAAACTCATCTGATAAGAGGTTGATATCCAAGATGTATAAAGCACTGGTAGAACTTAAGAAAAAAGAAAAAACATCCAACCCCGTCAAAAAACGGGGAGAAGAAATTAATAGAAACTTCCTCAAAGAAGGAATACAAATGGCTAAAAGACACATAACAAATATGCACCGTTGTATATTTCTATGGCAATCTTACTCATCCAAGATAAATTAATTAAAACAGGAGCCAGAGAAGTAGTACAGTGGTGCAGCTACGTTGGACTCACAGACCCAGGTTTGATCCCCAGCACTCCATACAGTCCCCAAAGCCTTTCCAGAAGTGATCCCCAAGTACAGAGCCAGGAGGAAATCCTGAGCACCACTGAGAATACCCCCACTCATCCCTCCAAAACTCAAAAAGCTATGAATTGAAACATTATAATCCTATTTCCCTCAAGCCAGGAAATTAAAAATAGATACATGACTTCAAAATTCAGCCTGGACCTGGAGAGACAGTACAGAGGGTAGGGTGTTTGCCTTGCATTGGCCAACCCAGGTTCTATCCCTGGCACTGCAGGTGGACCCTGAACCTGCCAGGGGTGCTCTCTGAGCATGACTAGTTGTGGCCCAAAAGCTAATAATAATAATCACCTTGGCACTGTCCTCCCACTGTTCATCGATTTGCTCTAGCGGGCCCAGCAATGTCTCCATTGTAAGACTTGTTACTGTGTTTGGCATACTTGTTACGGGTAGTTTGCCAGGCTTTGCCTTGCAGGCAAGATACTCTCGGTAGCTTGCCAGGCTCTCGGAGAGGGGCGGAGGAATCAAACTCGGGTTGGCCATGTTGGCTGCATGCAAGGCAAACGCCCTACCGCTGTGCTATCGTTCCATTTCTTTTTAAATTGATATATAAGTTTATATTATATATATACATATAAATTTGTATGTATAAAATTTAAATTAAAATTTAAATTAGATTAATTAAATTTAAATTTAAATTAATTAAAATCTCCTGGAAGAGGACAAGGCAGAGTCTCCTACCCTGTGCCTGACTGTCCTCACCAGGACCCAACAGCTGAAGACCTCCGGGCCCCAGCCAAGGCCATGCTGGGACCACTCTCCACACACTTGCATGAGCCTCACGCATAAAAGAACTGGCAGAGGAACCCAGGTGTGTGGGACCCGGGGCTGAGATCTCCAAGCCTGCACAGTTTGGGACTGGACCTGCCAGTAGCTAGACAGTTACACTCACCAACTGCCGTGTAACCCCAACAATGGCCAGGATCCAGAGATTATCACACTCAGCTCCCGGAAGCATCTTATCATTTCATTCCTACTTTGGACAAACTGGCAGGCTACTGAATGTAACCTGCCCACACGGCAGAGTCTGGCAAACTCCCCAGGGCATACCCAATATGCCAAATACCAGTAACAATGATGGGTCTCATTCTCCTAACTCTGAAAGAGCCTTGAATATGGCACTTTTTTTTTTTTAAATCTCAGGGCTAGGACGAAGGAGACGTTACTGGGGCCTGCTCGAGGCAATCGACGAATAACAGGATGGTTGTGATTGATTGTGATACGTATAAATTTAACTAGATCTGAAGGATCCAAGTGGGTCCACTGACAAGTGTAAGGCTTTGGTGTTAGCTGTTGACTGTAGCACCTCGCTTATCCCGCACATAACCTCTCTCTCTGGCAGCACAGTCTGAACATTTCCATATGGTGACTGGGCCGTGCATACTCAATCCCATAGAGACACTCAGTGAAAATAAAAATGATAAAGCCTCTTAAAGCCTCGGTGAATATTTCAGAGTTTCTGCCACAGTCACCAAAGAAAATCATTCAAGGACACTCAAGACAGAAGAAATTCAAGATTCAAGGAGAGAAGGACACAGGCTACACAACTCAGAGTAGCAGGCCTGTAGAGGAATGGAAAAATATTTTAAAATGTCAGTGCAGACAATCTTACACAGATATTGTTAGCAGTTAGAATGCTCTTGGTTTTAGGAGTAGGAGTGAGAGGAACAATACAATCTTATTATATGGCAAAGCAGAAGTACAAAGCTATAGGATGCAATTAGAGTGGCTAATTCAGTGGTTCGGCAAAGTTAGCGAGAGCCCAAATTCATTTGTCTCAAAATGGCCTGGGTAATTCCAAATATCAACTACTCTCAAGACAATACAGAAAGGCTAGAAAACAAGGTGGGTGGATGGTGGGAAGGCAGAATTTCCTTCTCATGACTTAAAGAGAAGGATTAAAGAAAACTTTTCCTTCAAGCTTCTAAATCACTTACTGGCAAAAAAAGGATTACCATCATTTTCTCACATTAATCAAGGGCAATGGTAGGGTGCTAGCCTTGTATGTGGCTAACCTGTTTTCAATCCCTGGCACTCCACATCTGAGCCTACCAGGAGTATTCCCTGGTGGAGTGCAGAGCCAAGAGTAAACCCTGAACACAGCCAGGTGTGGGTCTTCCAAAAAAGGGTCATACTCTGGAGCTACATAGGGAGCAATTTTCCCTGAAGTATATGATATCACATAATTCATGAACAAAATCAATTTTATGGAACAAAGAAAAATAAAAAGATGCCACTTAATAACTATATATATATGATATGCATATATTTAATAACAATTCACAGGATTTTATACTGACTTTCAAAATGTATAAACAAAAGCACTTGGGGAAAATGCTTGAGAAATTAATGTTCATCCTATTAATGATATTGAAAGACAGCTTAGCTATTTATTTTGGAGATAGCTCTTTTTAAAATGAGAGGGAGACTTGAGCTGCTAACTCTTAACATTGAATTTGAAAAATTCCCTCTAAGAATTCCTAAAATCAGAGTGACTTTGGATTCAGTTCTATTCTGTTGATAATCTGGTACCAAAATAATGATGTCTTAAGTTACCAGAGCAAGAAAAATATTATTGTCAAACTGATCTGCCATTATTCAGGGGTTTGTGTTTTACAGATCTGCCTCTTCAGAACACAACTGTGTGGATACAGGAAGCCAAGAACCGATGGCCATTTATTTCACCAGTGGGACCACAGGGTCTCCTAAGATGGCTCAGCATTCTCAGAGCAGCCTTGGAATTGGATACACCCTCTGTGGACGGTATGGAGGAAGCTCACTTTGTTTATGCTAAACTCTCTCCTGAATTACCTGTTTATCTTCAACTTCCTGTTGAACACTTTTATTTTGGCTAGCTTTTCTTTACATCCAAGGTAATACCTACTAAATAAAATTCTTGGTCTTCCTGTCCAACCTCAGATCGGTAAATTGCTTCATCTAACCAATTCACCACGCAAGAACTTAGGAATCAACCTTTAGTCAATCCCCTGAGCAGTATCTCTATCTTCTTTTTGCCAGGTAAATTTAGAATATATTTTATCCTAAGACTTTTTCCTTATACCACATGTCCCGATTTGAAATCATATTCACTTATGTCCCTGTTCATTTTATTATATGCCTACCTGCCTAAAATTAGAGCAGACCTGAGCTCTTGATCACTATATTGGTAAAAAAGTTACTCGCATACAATATTTGCTCAATAAACATTTTTAATTAAAGGAAAAACTTGGAAAATTGTGCCCAATGCAACTTCCATTTTATTTTATTTGCTTTTTGGGTCACACCCAGCTATGCACAGGCATTACTCCTGGTGGTGCTCGGGGGGATTATATGGGATGCTGAGAATCAAAACTGGGTTAGCTGCGTGCAAGGCAAATGTCCTACCTCTATACCATCGCTTCAGCCCCCCTTCCCCCCAATGCAAGTTTTATCTTCACTCTTAGTTCCAGTAGGACTCTAAAAAATCAAAATGAGAGGTAGAATTCCCTCAAACTTCCTTGGGGCTTCTGTAATAATTAGGTTTGGCCCATCCTCAAAAACACCATTTTTTCTGTTTTCCTGTTGCTGAAGTTTTTGTTTATTAATTTTTTATTTCATCTGATTTGTTGCTTCTCCATATCGTTTAGGTATTGGTTAGACCTGAAATCCTCTGATATCATCTGGAACATGTCTGACACTGGCTGGATCAAGGCTGCAATTGGTAGTGTGTTTTCTTCCTGGCTACAGGGAGCTTGTGTCTTTGTGCATCGGATGGCTCAGTTTGACACTGACATCTTTCTAAATGTGAGTCGTGACTTCTAACTGTGTCTTTCCCTTCTTCCTCCAAACAACACGGAAATGCTTCTTTAGCATTCGGGGCATCCTGGGATTATGGAGTTTATTCCTTTTTTTAGAAAACAAAGTCTCCAAGACTTGGCTTTTGAATATATTTAACTGAGTGGAAAAGGAGTATCTGCCACACACTCAGTCATAAAATCCACCCATGTTTTTTAAATTGTTCAGGATTTTCTAGTGTTGCTAAATCTGTGACTGCTTAAAAGTCTGGTTCTACATAACCGATTAAAATCTCAACTCGACACAAAGGTTGGTTCCTGACTCAGTGAAGCTAAGACAATAGCTCATAAATCTGAACCCATTTGAAAAGGTTGAAGGTAGGTTCACCTTTCTCCTGAAGCATTTCCATTCTGCTCACATGTTTCTTGTTTTGTTGATCTCCAAACTGAACATTCTTCTGAAAACCAAGAATGCCCTTCCTTCTCTGCTACAGACAGGTAGTAGAGGTATCAGATGACACTGATTTCTTTAGCCTTTAGAAATAGGTGGTTAAAGTCATTGTTTTCAACCATGAAAAAATAATCACATTTAACAAAATGCATATATTAAATAATTACCACACCTGTATGTAAACAGAAGCCATATATTTCTATTCACCTGCTATTCTGGTAACTGGTTTGACAAGATGGCTTGAGGACCTTAAGAGAAATAGAGGGTAATAATAAGACCTAAACTCTTTAGATCAGATTTACAAAATGCCCTGAAGTAGAAAAGTCATTTCAAAACCTGTATTTGTAAAATAATAATAACTTTTTAAATATGAAAGATTCTATAACATTCAAATAAAAAATTGTAATACCTTTAATATATTAAGTATATTAATATATTGACAAATAGGTTTATTGTATAATACAAATATGTCTTATTTAATATGTTAAGTATGGATATTAAAGTAAGAATATTTTTATTCTTAAATAAAGTGCTATAAGACTTTTTATGGACTTAACACGCTTTTTGTATAAATTATTGAATAGCACAGTGGTAAGGCGTTTGCTCTGTCGACCCGGGTTTGATTCCTCCACCCCTCTTGGAGAGCCCGGCAAGCTACCGAGAGTATCTCGCCCGCATGGCAAAGCCTGGCAAGCTACCTGTGATGTATTCGATATACCAAACACGGTAACAACAAGTCTTACAATGGTGATGTTACTGGGTCCACTCGAGCAAATCGATGAACAACAGGAGGACAGTGACAGTGACAGTGACAGATTGAAATCTAGAGAGCCAGGGCACTCACATAAATATACTCATTTACAGACTGGAACTTATTCCTGGTCCATGGAAATTTTGATAGCCTAGACAAACCTCTTGAACCACAACTCTTAAATCTTTCTTGGGGGTGTGGGGGGTTGCTTGTTTCATTTGGGGGCCACATTTGGTGCTTCTCAGGAGTAGCTCCTGGCTCTGCACCTACAAATCACTTTTGGCAATTTTTGTGGTTCTGTAGGACCACATGGGATGCTGGGGATATAACCTGGGTCCATCAATCCCAGGTACAAGGACCCCACCCACTGTACTATTGCCCTGGCCCCAACATTCTCTTAAATGTTAAAATCTAATATGAATCTTCAATTCATTATGAGCCAAAGCAGAAACTCTCTGAAAGAAAATTATTTTTTCCCTAGAAAGATCTCCTTTAGTATTAACTCTAACCATTAAAATTCAGTGATCTTCCTATTTTCACCTATGGAAAGGGCTGGTTAGACAGTCATGCTGTTCTTCTTAAGGTCACACCATGGGAAGAAGGTGGACCCACCAGGTTATACACTGGGATATATACTTCTAGAGCCCTACAACCCATCACATGCCCAGGGACTTCAGTGAAGGCTGCCTGGAAGAGGTGGCAACTGCCCCTTCTCTTTAAATTATTAGTATTTCTCCAGAGATAGTTAATAATAGTCATTATTTGATTTTAAGAAACTTACAGTATGAGTCCAGCAAACCTTAAACCATTCACTTAATCACTTAATCACTTAATCCCCGTTATTCATCGATTTATTCGAGCGGGTGCCAGTAACGTCTCCATTCATCCCGGTTGCGTGCTAGCGTAGCCCAATGGTATCTGTTCGTTTTAGGAACATGTAGAGCCTCAAACCGATCATTTAGGGTCTTGACGAAGAAGTCTGACCATCTTATAGGTGGGCGTCCACGTGATCTTTTGATGTCTCGTGGAATCCAATCAGTAATGGCTCTAGTCCAGCGGTTGTCTGTAAACCTCATTACATGTCCAGCCCATCTGATTTTTGATGTCTTGGCAAATGAGACAGCATCCCTGATTCTTGAGCGTTGACGAAGATCAGAACTCCGGATTCTATCTCTCATTTGAGTGAATCGTGATATTCCAAGCATAGTTCTTTCGATTCCTCTTTGAGAGACCCGAATAGTGTTCTCATCCTGTTTTCGTAGGGTCCAGGTCTCTGAGGCATATGTTAATGCAGGAAGAATAGTGGAATCAAAGAGATGTGCTCGTAGCTGGAGGTTCTTTGTCCTTTTAGTTATTTCTTCAATGCTCTTGAAGGCATTCCAAGCCGCTCTCTTCCTCCTGCGTAACTCAGGTGCCAGGTCATTCATCATGTTGATTTCTCGACCTAAGTATATATAACTGTTGCATTCAGAGATGGTGGTTCCGTTGAGAGCGAATGGAGCGTCAGGAACAAGGCTGTTTCTCATAAACATTGTCTTCGTAAGATTCAGCTGTAGTCCGACCTTTCCACACTCACGGTCAAAGTCCGCAAGCATTTGTGCCGCTTGGCTGATGTTTGGTGTTATTAGAACGATGTCATCAGCAAAGCGGAGGTGGTGTAGATGCCGACAATCTATCTTCACTCCCATGTTTTCCCATTCTAGTCGTCCCATGATGTTCTCGAGGGTGGCACTGAAGAGTTTTGGTGAAATGGTATCACCCTGCCGAACCCCTCTCTTGATATGGATGATTACTTCTTTGTAGAATGGTGAGATCTTGGTAGTGAATCCGCAATAGAGCTCACGAAGGATCCTGATGTATTGAGTTTGTACGCCCTGATTGGCTAGGGCTTCCATGACTGCTTCCGTCTCAACAGAATCAAAGGCCTTCTTTAAATCAATGAACGTTAGACAGAGCGGCATCTTGAACTCCCGAGATACCTCAATGAGCTTGGTTATTGTGTGGATATGGTCAATGGTACTGAATCCTTTTCGGAATCCAGCTTGTTCACATGGTTGTCCTTCATCTAGTGTTCTGCTAATCCTATTCAGGATGACTCGAGTGAATAGTTTGTAGATGACAGACAATAGGCAGATTGGGCGATAGTTGCCAATGTCGTGGATGTCTCCTTTCTTGTATAGTAGTACAGTCTTGCTGGTTTTCCATTGGGATGGAACCTTGCATTCAGACAGGTAGCGTGTGAAGAGTCGAGCTAATGTATTGATGAGTACTGATGGTAAGTTCTTCAGGTGTTCAGGTCTGATCTTGTCTGGGCCAGGTGCTTTTTGTTTCTTTACCGACGAGATGGCATGTTGGATTTCGGAAGGGAGAACATTGGGAATGACATATCCATCATGTGGTATGTGGTACGTGGGCAAGTGGATGTGGCTATTAAAGAGATCTGAGTAGAAGTCATGAATAATCTTCTCCATTGCCCTTCTGGAAGATGTGATAGATCCATCATGATGTCGGAGGGCAGTCATCTTAAACCATTACAAAAAGAATTTTTTAAAAGTCTTACTTATGGATCTGAAGATGTATGATGTTAAGGAGCTTTCTTTACATGCAGCGAACCCTGGTTTATAATTACATAAATGTTTATATCAATAATATAAACACAACATAATAGTCATAAGTATTCATAAATAATATAAATACATGAAATATTTACACAAATATTAACTATATAATAAAACATAGTCCCTCCCCAAATCACAACCCAGAACAACAGACAGAAGTAGCTCTTGGGGATAGAGTGATAGCACAGTGGGTAGGGCATTTGCCTTGCATGCAGTCAACCCGGGTTCAATTCCCAGCATCCCATATGGTCCCCTGAGCACCACCAGGAGTAATTTCTGAGTGCAGAGCCACGAGTAACCCCTGTGCATTGCCAAAATAAGAAGTAGCTCTTGAGCACTGCCAGCTGACTCTGGCCCCAACACACACACACACACACACACACACACTCACACATACAGACATCTTACTTTTGTATTTAATCAGTCCACTCGAAGGATTGATTTTTAAAAAATAATTGTTGGACCAAAGAGATAGCACAGTAAGCAGGGTGTTGCCTTGCATGCATATGACCCCAGTTCAATCCCTGGCGTTCCCTATGATCCCCAGAGTACTGCCAGGAGTAATTCTTGAGTGTAGAGCCCGGAGTAACCCCCAAACATCACCAGGTGTGGCCTCCCAAAATAAACGACAAAATAATAAAAATTGTCTTGGTGCGTCTAGAGTCAGGAGGTTTCAGGATTCTACCACACAAGAGAATATAATTTGCAGGTGTGAGTGAAATAATTAGCTCGTGCTTATAGCCTATTCTCAAGTTCAGCAGTTTGCCTTCTGTTCATCTGATTGTCTATTATTTTAACATGCATATATTCTTTCCAAAAATTGAAATTTCCCAACAGGCATAGAGTCGCCCTAGGAAACTGGTTAATATTGGCTCTATTATTCAAATTTGACTATGAAATGGACACATTATTGGAAGAGAATGAGGTGTGGTAGACATCAGCTCATCATGGACTTTTGTTAACTGCTTCTGATGTTGGTGTCTCTCTCTCCACCATCCAGACGCTTACCACTTACCCCATCACGACCCTGTGCAGCGCTCCCACCGTATACCGGATGCTTGTGCAAAAAGACCTTAAAAGGTACACGGGTAGATCTGTATCTTCTCTCTTCCTGGTCTGTGATGACTTCTTTGTGGATCACAAACTTTCTTACATCTTAAGAGTAATTCAATATAGTAATAGGGGGATGTCTAGCTCACACTTGACCCCAGTGTTTAGAAAGGAAATAGACAGAGATGGAAAGAAATCAAGGGGGAAAGAAGAGAACAAGAAGTAATGGGTTATGCCCTGCCGCAGAGGTAGGGTGGGATGGGGGTGATGGGGGGTGGGAGGGATACTTGGATTCGTGGTGGTGGGAAATGGGCACAGGGGGAGGGATGGGTATTTGATCATTGTATAATTGAAACCCAAGCACAAAAATTTGTAAGTCTACAACTGTATCTCATGATGTCTCACTAATAAAAATAAATAAATAAATAAATAAAATAAAAAGCACAAGCTGGAAAAAAAAAACTCCAAAAAAAAAAAAAAAAGAAGTATGGGTTAACAGGCATCAGGGCTTCAGTTATATCAGTGATGTGGGTGAGTGGTATCCCCATATACCCAAAACACAGATTCAACAGAACTGAAAACTGAGATCTAAGTGACAACAATCAGATCTTTGTAATGTGCCTTTCAAATTGACAGGTGGGAGTGAAGTGGGGGCTGGAGAGAAAATCTGGGAACACCAGTGGAGGGAAGTTGACAATGGTGTTGAATTATTGTATACCTAAAACTCAACGATCAGTAACTTTGTAACTCATAACTCTTTAATTAAAATTTAAATTAAATTCAAAAAAGAGTAATTCAAAAGCTGTTGGAATAGGCACAATTTTATTTTGTCTTCCTGTCCTTGTTGGACCCCTGAGTATCACAGGTCTCCTGCTCCAGCCTTTTTAATCAGGTCTGTTGTCTACTCACTCAATATTTTAAAAACTTATGCTTTAAGTTCTAGGGCCAGTGGTTAAAAGGCAAGTGGTTAAAAATTCAAGCGCCAAAGTCAAACAAGCAGGACTTTGCTTTTTACTAACAGTGTGAGCCTCAATACTTACGATGCCTTGCTAAACTTCCTACCTGTAGCTTCATCCATAAGAGAGACACATCAAAAGCTTGTGGTGACAGTTGGAAGCCTGCCTTATGAGCTGGGAAGAAGGCAGCTGGAATAGAAAAGGGATCACTTAAGTCAATGATAGCTGGAGGGATCACTCAGAATGGGAGATGTGTACTGAAAGTAGATAAAGGACCAAACATGATGACATCTCATTGTCTATATTGCAAACCATAATGCCCATAAGTAGAAAGAGAGTAAGAGGGAAATTGTCTGCCGTAGAGGTAGGGTGAGGGGTGGGGTGGGGTGCAGGGGTGTTGGGGGGGATACTGGGAACATTGGTGATGGAAAATGTACACTGGTGGAGGGATGAGTGTTTGATCATTGTATGACTGAAACTCAAATATGAAAGTTTTTTAACTGTTGCTTGTAGCGATTTAATTAAAAAAAATTTTAAAGCTTGTGGTGAGAATTCATTGCAAGTGGCTTGATAGGTGAGATAGCTGTCAAGTGCAGAGTACTGCATATCTAACCAACCCTTTATTTGGGAAGCAGTGCCAAGTTCTTTAATATCTCTCAACTTCAATTTCTATGCCATTAAAACAGGGATGGTAAAGAAAATAAGAGTGTCCCTGAAGATCCTAACATTAGAGTCAATGTTCAATGAATTTGGCTCATAATAAGCATGCAGTAGCATCATTAGGATTTTCACCTACTTGCCCTCTCCTTAATAGCCTACTCTTAAATATTAGAAGTGCAGGATAAATCAAAAGTACAATAGGTAGAGCGTTTGCCTTGCATGTGGCCAACCCAAGTCTGATCCTCAGCATCCCACATGGTCCCCCAGCACCGCCAGGAGTGATTCCTGAGTGCAGAACCAGGAGTCACTCATGAGCATCGCCGGGTGTGATTCAAAAAGCCAAAAAAAAGAAAAGTATTAGAAGTATTAAAAGTATAAACATAAGTTCTGCTAGGACACTGTTGTAATCACTAACATGTCTCACATATCTAGGACATTTGGCAATAGGGTCTCAATAAACATTCATTGCCCTAATGTTCCTAAGACTTGTTTTTCCTTGCCCATCTTAAGTATCTTGCAACAGAAGTTCCACACATTTCTTCCCCTAAGACCTTCCTCAACCTTTCTCTCCAGTTACAAATTCAAGAAGCTCCGACACTGCCTGACAGGAGGGGAGCCACTCAACCCCGAGGTGCTTGAACAATGGAAGGCACAAACTGGGCTGGAGCTATACGAGGGCTATGGACAGACAGAAGTGGTATGTTTAATGGCTAACGTTTAAATTTTGCATATCGGGAGCCTTTCACCCCCAGGACTGTCAACACCCATCTAGCTCTAAACTTTTAGCAGGGTCTTGAGGGGATTAGAATCACATGGAGCTGTGCTCAGGGATTTCTCCTGACTTTGTGCTCAGAGGTTACTCCTGACGGTGCTTATATGTGGTGCTGGGAATCAAACTAGGGTGGGCTACTGTGTGTTCACAAAATGTGTAGGCGTGCTCCGTGATGCATGTGTTAGGTGGTCAGGAGTCGCTTCCCCACCCCAGTCAGCAGTTGCCAATGGACGCATGGCCCCCAAGCTGGTTGGTGATTAGTAGCCATTTATTCCATTCTCCCCAGGTTCCTATTCCTATCTCACTGTGCTCTCCATTCTAGTTTGCCCCCGCCCCTCATTCCCATCTCCTCCTGTTCCTCATGCTAGTCTTTGTCCATGAGCATGTTTTTAACTTATTTTAAGTTTTATGGCCTTTCCCTTTTTTATGCCAGTGTAGCTTACAGCTTGCCCAGGGTTCATCCAGTCCCTTCATTGGGACCCTCCTATTTGGGTTCTAGGAACAAGGGAAACTGAGGCTTAAGTCGAGTAAATGTGAGGGATTAAATATGCCCAGGAGTAAACAATATTCGGAGTCAATTAACTCCCAAGTAACAAGAGCAGAGCATCATCTTTCTTCCTGTGTCTATACAAAAGGGACATTGCTCTAAAGTAAACTGCAAGGGAAAGAGAAAAGCAATATTTCACTTACAAATACAAAATCCAGAGATCTCTCTGAAAAATATGACTTTACAAGTCACATCTTCTGATTATGGGAAATGGGTGATTAAAAGCTAGATCCCAGACGAGAACAGAGCAGTCTCTCCCCCCGCGCCTGGGTGTTCCTTCCCGGAGTCCCTTGGAGGGGAGCGGGTTGAGCTTTCCTCCCCGCCCCGACCAGGGCTCCGGCAGCCGAAGACCTCCAGGACCAGCCACCACCATGCTGAGACCACTCTCCGCACACATGAAGGTACTGGCAGAGGGACAAAGTCACGCGGGTTCCGGGGCCGAGACCTCCAAGCCTACTCGGATTGGAGTCGAGCATCTTCCACCCAGATCCTCCAAATTCCAGGAGGCGGGGATCACACCCACCACCTGGCTCCCTGGCGCCGTGTAATCCCATCAGCGGCCAAGACTCAGAGACTATAAAATCCAGATCCCGGACGAGAACAGTGCAGTCTCTCCCCCCGCGCCTGGGTGTTCCTTCCCGGAGTCCCTTGGAGGGGAGCGGGTTGAGCTTTCCTCCCCGCCCCGACCAGGGCTCCGGCAGCCGAAGACCTCCAGGACCAGCCACCACCATGCTGAGACCACTCTCCGCACACATGAAGGTACTGGCAGAGGGACAAAGTCACGCGGGTTCCGGGGCCGAGACCTCCAAGCCTACTCGGATTGGAGTCGAGCATCTTCCACCCAGATCCTCCAAATTCCAGGAGGCGGGGATCACACCCACCACCTGGCTCCCTGGCGCCGTGTAATCCCATCAGCGGCCAAGACTCAGAGACTATAAAATCCAGATCCCGGACGAGAACAGTGCAGTCTCTCCCCCCGCGCCTGGGTGTTCCTTCCCGGAGTCCCTTGGAGGGGAGCGGGTTGAGCTTTCCTCCCCGCCCCGACCAGGGCTCCGGCAGCCGAAGACCTCCAGGACCAGCCACCACCATGCTGAGACCACTCTCCGCACACATGAAGGTACTGGCAGAGGGACAAAGCCACACGGGTTCCAGGGCCGAGACCTCCAAGCCTACTCGAATTGGAGTCGAGCATCTTCCACCCAGATCCTCCAAATTCCAGGAGGCGGGGGTCACACCCACGCGGCCGCGCGACATCTTATTATCTCATTTCTACTTTGGACAAACTTGCAGGCTATCGAATGTAGCCTGCCCACAGGGCAGAGTCTGGCAAACTCCCCGTGGCTTACCAAATATGCCAAATACCAGTAACAATGATGGGTCTCATTCTCCTAAAGAGCCGTGAATATAATCTCAGGGCTAGGATGAAATAGATGTTACTGGGGCCTGCTCGAGGCAATCGACGATTAACAGGATGATGAAATGAAATGAAATGAAATGAAAAGCTAGGGGAAGCAGAGCACAAAGGAGAAGTTAAAGATGAATACCGAGTACTTAGGGAGCACTGTGATGGGTGTTGCTCCTTGCAGAGGACAAGAAAGGGCTAGCTAAAGTTATCCAACAGATCACATGCAAGATAAGTTCTAGATAATAGCACCTACTACACTATCTCTCTGACCCAAGTTTTAAATGTTTATGGTGTCTTGCAGAAGATCTTACTTCTTATTCACCAATAGCTACTAAAATCTGAGTTGACAGTTTGTTTCTTGGCTTGTTATGTTTGTTTTATTTCTTGGGGACTACATTGAGTAGTGCTCAGGGACTATTGCCAGCTCTGTGCTTGGGGGTTGCTCCTGGCAGTGCTGGGAGACCATGTGGTGCCAGCAATCAAATCTGGCTTCTATATGCGAAGCATGTTCTCCAGTTCATTGTGCCCTTAGATACTGGGAATTACAATTATTTCATTGTCTCCCTGTTGCCTCCCACACAGAAGATCTCAGAGGTGTTAGGGGCCGGGAAGGTTCCAAGTTGACAGTTTATCATTCCCTTGCATGAGGAAAGACCAAACACTCCAGTAGGGAATTTATTACAGGTGCCCTTAGTGACAACCTTAGTCTAAAGAAGGGGTTGTCAAAGTTTGTTCTGGTATGTCCCTCAATTATGTTATTAGGAGTATTTAAAGTCATTCGAAATTTTAAAAGCTCCCCAGGATTCAAATAGAAGAAAAAAATAAGACCCTTTAGTCTACAGGTGGGGTTTTCTTGGTATGATCTCAAATGAGCAATATCAGCACCTTGTGAAATATGGGTAGCACTGTAGCACTGTCCTCCCGTTGTTCATCGATTTGCTCGAGCGGGACCACTAATGTTTCCATTGTGAGACTTGTTGTTACTGTGTTTGGCATTTCGAATACATCACAAGTAGCTTGCCAGGCTTTGCCATGCGGGAAAGATACTCTCAGTACCTTGCCAGGCTCTCTGAGAGGAACAGAGTAATTGAACTCTGGTCAGTTAGGTCAGCCGCTTGCAAGGAAAACGCCCTACCCTCTGTGAGATATGGGCAGAAAATATAAATTCTCAGGGCTGAAGTGATAGCACAGCAGGTAGGGCATTTGCCTTGCATGCAGCTGACCCAGATTCGATTCCCAGCATCCCATAGGGTCCTCTGAGCACCACCAGAGTAATTTCCTAGTGTAAGAGCCAGGAATAACCCTTGTGCACTTCCAGGTGTGATCCAAAATGCAAGCAAAAAAAAAAAGCAATCTATTTGGGGCTGGAGCTATCATACAGCTGATAGGGCATTTGCCTTGCACTCGGCTAGCCAAGGTTTGATCCCCAGCATCCTATATGGTCCCCTGAGCACCGCCAGGAGTAATTCCTAAGTGCAGAGCCAGTAGTAACCCCTGTGTATCGCCGGGTGTGATCAGAAAAGCAAAAAAAAAAAAAAGATACCACCCCAAACCTATTAAATGAGAAACTGGAATAGGTCCCAGCAATCTGCATTTCAACTAGAAACATAGGTAATTGTTATGCCCTTAAGTTTGGTTCTTAAACTTACATGTGATTATGATGAATATGTTAAGCTCAAGTGTAAGAACTGGTCTAGTCCAGGGAGAGAGCTCAAACGGCTCACGTGCTTCACATTTAAAAGACCTGGATCACATTTGATCCCCATCACTGCAAGCCACCCCCCCCACACCCCCCGCATCACAAGTGACCCTCAGCAGACCAGAATTCTTGGAAACTCAGTTATCACTGAGTTTTAAACTTCATTTTCATGATACAAATAGCTATGGAAAGTAAATGTTTATATACTTACATAAAATATGTCCTCTCAATAGGGAATAATTTGTGCCAATCAGAAAGGACAAGAAATTAAACCCGGCTCCATGGGGAAAGGAGTAGAACCATATGATGTCCAGGTGGGTTGAAAACATATGACTAGTTTAATAAAGAAGAGAGAATGTTCTTATTTCCTGGCATACTTATATAATTACTCATTACCTGGTTTGTTTGTTTGTTTGTTTGTTTGTTCTTATATTTATTTATTGAATCACTGTGGGAAAAGTTACAAAGCTTTCAAGATTAATTCTTGGTAATGCAATGATCAAACACCTTTCCCTTCACCAGTACTTATTTTTCACCACCAAGAACCCCAATATACCCCCATCCCACCCCTCCCAATGCCTGTGAGGCAGATGATTTCTACTTAACTCTCTCTACTTTGATTACATTCATTGTTTTGATAACAGATGCACCATCATTTAGAATTTCCCCTCAACAATCAGAACTGCTGAAATGGCATTGTGAAATAATTTGTTTTCTATAGCTGGTTATGAGAACCATATGATGTTGTGCGGCCGCTATCGCTATCGCGGCCACTAGATTTTGAATTTCTGAAATTTTACTAGGTAAATCTGGAGGGATTTCTGCAAAGAGCCAGATAATTACGAGATTGGTTTCTGTGCATCTGGAGCCATGGCCATGCCAGAGAACCGCTCTTGGGGGGCAACTCATGACCTCAGTAGGGCATGAAGAACGAGCCGGTACTACCCCCCTTCTCATGAGACTGCAGTTGCCCCGTCACCGCTGGCTCATACCTGGCTTTCCAATAAGCTTTGAGGCGGCGGTCACCTTGCTGCTGGGGGCAGGAAAAGGCGGAAGGGCGCAACATCTTGTTTATTTTTTGTGGGAAAAGAAATAAGAACTAAAAACATTTCTTTTATCCTAGATTATAGATGAAAATGGCAACATTCTACCAAATGGCAAAGAAGGGGAAATCGCCCTCAGACTAAAATCAACACGACCTTTCTGTTTCTTCTCTGAATATGTGGTATGAGAATTAGAGTTCACTACTCACATTTTCATTGTTTTTCTTTTCTTTTCTTTAGGCAGAGGGAAGGGTGGGGGTGGGGGGAGGTACACTCTGCTGTGCTCAGGGATCCTTCAGTCTCTGCACTCAGGGATCACTCCTGGCAATGAACAGGGAACCATATGGGATGCCAGAGATTGAACCTAGGTCAGCTGCATGCAAGGCCCTTACCTGCTGTACCATTGTTCCACACACCCCAATTCACGTTTTTGGGTTTTGGTTTCTTTTTTTTTGCCTTTTGGGTCATACCCAGCAATGCACAGGGGTTACAACTGGCTCCTCACTCAGGAATTACTCATGGTGGTGATGGGGGGACCATAAGGGGTGCCGGGGATTGAACACGGGTCACCCGCATGCAAGGCAAACAGCCTACCCCTGTACTATTGCTCCAAGCCTCCCGTTCACATTTTTTTTTTTTTTGCTTTTTGGGTCACACCCAGCGATGCACAGGGGTTACTCCTGGCTCTGCACTGAGGAGTTACTCCTGGCGCTGCTCAGGGGACCATATGGGATGCTGGGAATCGAACCCGGGTCAGCCGCGTGCAAGGCAAACGCCCTACCCGCTGTGCTATCTCTCCAGTCCCTCCCATTCACATTTTAATAGAAAAGGTGATAGGTACTGTAAGACACATACAGACTTAGTTTTAGCTTCAAATCCACCATGTTTTGCTATAAGTCACAAAGTTCAAGTTTATTTCTTCAGCTATAAAATAGACTAACCACTGTCTCCTACAAGTTTCCTAAGTGTGAGATATTGATTGTAGTGATTGTTCTAAAAAGAGAACTAGGCAAGTTGTGAAGCTTGGTGAGATGTAGACAGGGGATGATACAGGTAGAAGAAAAGCTAGCTTTTTAAAAATATTCTTGGTCAGTACTAAATTTCCTGTAAAATAGAAAATACGATCTACTAGTTAGTTTGTGGAAGGAGATCCCTTTTTCTATTCTGACCAAGTTAATCCTAAAATGTCATCTTTGATTTCTAGGATAATCCAGAGAAAACTGCTGCCACAATGAGAGGGAGTTTTTATGTCACTGGAGACAGAGGAGTAATGGACAGTGACGGGTATTTATGGTTTGTTGGCCGAGCTGATGATGTCATCATTTCTTCTGGGTTTGTACATTTGCAATCAGAAGTAACAACTCACCAGAGATTTCCTTCTTGGATGGTGGAGTAATAAAAGGCTTCTTTTCCTCTTCCAGGTACCGTATTGGCCCATTTGAAGTGGAGAGCGCACTTATTGAACACCCAGCCGTTGTTGAATCAGCTGTTGTCAGTAGTCCAGACCCAATCCGAGGAGAGGTAGAGTGAATGGCACTGAGGGAGCAATTCCATAATTTCAAGTTTAGTTTATCTGACACTTTAGAATTAATCAAGAACAGTCAGTTTGGGCGATAGAACAGCGGGTAGAGCATTTGCTTTGCACACAGCCAACATGGCCGACCCGAGTTCGATTCCTCCGCCCCTCTCGGAGAGTCCAGCAAGCTACCTAGAGTATCTTGCCCACATGGCAAAGCCTGACAAGCTACCCATGGTGTATTCGATATGCCAAACACAGCAACAAGTCTCACAATGTTACTGGGCCCGCTCAAGCGAATCGATGAACGGGAGGACAGTGACAGTGACAGTCAGTCTGGGCTGGAGAGATAGCATAGTGAGTGGAGAACTTGCCTTGCATGCAGCCAACCCAGGTGCGATCCCCAGCATCACATTTGGTCCCCTGAGCACTGCTAGGGATAATTCCCTAGTGCAGAGCCAGGAGTAGTTCCTTAGCATCACCAGGTATGGCTCCAAAACCAAGGGTAAACAAAAGGTTTATTCTTGTCATGAGGCACACACATGTCCAGAAGTGTCAATCAGATGAAAATGAGTTGAGTTCCAAAGAGGATGTATTAGGATTCTTTTTTGGTGCAAATGACAGAAACTCAACCCAAACTGGTAGGGGAGGGGAAGGGAAAGAGGGATGTTTGGGGCAGAAAGGCAGGTGCTAGGGAGTATGGAATGTATTAAACTGATAAGAACGAATGCTACACTTGATCTTAGCCAAAAGGCCGAGAAGCAAAGGAGTATGGAATGTATTGACTCACATGGAAAGAGGTCTTTAGGGACAGATACCATCAAGGGTTCATATGAAGTTAACAAAATGGTTTGCCTCGATTTATGGAATCTGGTATTCTTTATGTTGGCTCCAATTAGACAGATCCCTCATATTAGAGAGCGGCAGTTTCATACATACACAGATCAACCACTTGAGGGAAGGAGGCTGTTCCTTTCCCAATAGTTTCAAGTTACTTCCAACACTGTATTTGCCTACTGATCAGATCATATCGATCTAATGTGATCTGGAGAATAGTATATGCTAACTAGCTGGCCCAATCCTCAAAGGTAGGAGTACCCAATTACAGGAAGTAAGATGAAAAGGGAAGAAGTCGATGTTGCATCACAAAAGCAGCAGTTTCTATTGTACATTTGCCTTGCAATTCAGAATAAATACATTCTGTCGCAGAAATACAATGCAAATACAAGAGACTGTGACTGGGTTTTCAGTAAGACCTACAAGCTTGCGTAGGATCCAAAGGGGAATTCAGCGATTGACAGAAATAACCTTAGTTTGAAGATGAAACCATATAGCATGAAAGGGAGTTTTCTTATAAAAGTTTCCTTTGGACTCAGAAGGTTACAGAAATTCTGGAACAAACTGTCTAGCAGCATCCTCTCATCAATTTCTGCACCTCCTGTTCACAGATAATAACCTCCTACAGTGGCACTGTGGATGTCATATTCATACCATCTATAATGTACTCCTAAACCTGTACAACCTATGCCATATTTATACCACTCTTATCAATTTCTTCACCTCCTGTTCACAGACAATAACCTACTACAGTGGCACTGTGTATGTCATATTCACACAATCTATAATGTACTCCTAAACCTGTACAACATATGCCATATTTATACCACTCACATTGGATGCTATAGTCCAATAGTATCTATAGTATCTATAGTATCTTATTGGTGGATTGTAAATATTGTGAAGAAAAACAAGATATTAGGCAAGAAAAGAATTTCAAGAGATAGATGGGTCCTTTCTGAGTCTACTGAGCATACACAATCCTTCCTTTATCAGGTTTCCCCAAGTACCTTCAAACTTCCATTTGTCTTCCTATATGCTTCTTGCAGTACAGGTTCTATGGAATTAAGTCGTAAATCAAGGAAACCTGTACAATGAATAGAATTTATCTGATTGAAGTCTCAAATGCATATGTAACATAAAGAACTCAACCTTTAGTTTTACTAAGCTAATGAACTCACACACAAAACTGCTTATCAGGAATTAGATCTCATAACCTCACTATACTTGTATGTCAGCTTTGTTTGGATAATCTCTAGCATTTGCTCATCATTCAAGCTGCTTTAACAAATAAATACATGGGCTCACTATTGGTTTCAAACTCTTGATGTGTCTGAAAAATAAAAGCATTGGGACCAGTGAGGTAGTACAGAGGATGAGGCACTTACCTTGCACATGGGCAACCCCAGTTTGAGCTCTAGCTACTGCATACAATCCCCCAAACACCACCAGTAGTGATCTAGTGATCTAATGAGCACAGAACCAGAAGCAAATCCTGAGGACAGCTGGATGCGGTCCACCACCACCACCCCACTAAAAAAAAGCATTGATATAAATTGTCTTTTCCCTACAGGTAGTGAAAGCTTTTGTCGTCTTGTCTGCAAACTTTCAATCTTCCAATCCAGAGAAACTAACTCTTGAACTTCAGGATCATGTGAAAAAATCAACTGCTCCATACAAATATCCAAGAAAGGCAAGTAATTTGCTTAATGATACTACCACAGTAGGACTTATTAATAGTAAGTATATATAGACTTTTTTTTTTTTTTTTTGCTTTTTGAGTCACACCTGGCAATGCTCAGAGGTTACTCCTGCCTTTCCAATCAGAAAGTACTCCTGGCGGTGCTCAGTGCTTATGGGATGCTGGGAATAGAACACCAGTCGGCAGTGTGCAAGGCAAATGCCCTACCCGCTGTGCTATTGTTCCAGCCCCAGTATATAGTCTTTTTTACAAACAAGGATTTAGTAATACTTTTAAATAAAGATTGGATTTCAATTTCCTAAATCTAGGATCCTACCGATCTTCTGCATGAGCATTTGAGTTTTTTAAAAAATATTTAATTTTAAAAAATTTAAGGCACCATTAATCATTTTCAAAGTTAGTCATCATAGAGTTTCAGGCATCCAATGCTCCACACCAACTCCATACCCATGTGACCTTTCTATCAGTAATGTCCCCAGGATTTCTTTCCCACTCCCCAGCCTGTCTCCTCTGCAGGCACATTTTTTAAAAAAATTTTTTTAATTCAATTTTTATTCGTCAATTGCCTCGAGCAGGTCCCAGTAACGTCTCCTTTGTCCTAGCCCTGTGATTTTTTTAAAAAGTGCCATATTCAAGGCGCTTTCAGAGTTAGGAGAATGAGACCCTTCATTGTTACTGGTATTTGGCATATTGGTACGCCACGGGGAGTTTGCCAGACTCTGCCATGTGGGCAGGTTACATTCAGTAGCCTGCCAGTTTGTCCAAAGTAGGAATGAGATGATAAGATATCCCACGGCCATGAATACGGCTGCACGCTTCCGGGAGCTGAATGTGATAATCTCTGGATCCTGGCCATTGTTGGGGTTACACGGCAGTTGGTGAGTGTAACTGTCTAGCTACTGGCAGGTCCAGTCCCAAACCGTGCAGGCTTGGAGATCTCAGCCCCAGGTCCCACACACCTGGGTTCCTCTGCCAGTTCATCTATGTGTGAGGCTCATGCAAGTGTGTGGAGAGTGGTCCCAGCATGACCTTGGCTGGGGCCCGGAGGTCTTCAGCTGTTGGGTCCTGGTGAGGACAGTCAGGCACAGGGTAGGAGACTCTGCCTTGTTCTCTCCCGGTAGCTGAGTGTGATAATTTCTGGATCTGGCCGTTGTTGGGGTTACACGGCAGTTGGGGGTATAACTGTCTAGCTACTGGCAGGTCCAGTCCTAAACCGTGCAGGCTTGGAGATCTCAGCCCCGGGTCCCACACATCTGGGTTCCTCTGCCAGTTCTTCTATGCGTGAGGCTCATGCAAGTGTGTGGAGAGTGGTCCCAGCATAATAATTTTTATTAGTGAAACACCATGAGGTACAGTTGTAGACTTACAAATTTTTGTGCTTGGGTTTCAATTATACAATGATCAAATACCCATCCCTCCACCAGTGCCCATTTTCCAGTGCCCATTTTCCACCACTACGGGTCTCAGTATCCCTCCCACCCTTCATCCCCTCCATTCCACCCTGCCTCTGTGGCAGGGCATTCCCTTTTGTTCTCTCTCCTTTTGGGTGTTGTGGTTTGCAAAAGAGGCATTGAGTGGCAATCATGTTTGGTCTATAGTCTACTTTCAGCATGCTTCTCCCATCCTGGGAGGATCCTCCCATCATCCTTTATTTGGTGCTCCCTTCTCTATCTGAGCTCCCTTTCCCCCTAGCATGTGTGGCTGGCCTCCAAGCGATGGAGCAAACCTCCTGGTACTAATTTCGGCCACTCTTGGGTGTTACTCTCCCATTTTGTTACTTTATGTTCCCCAGATGAATGCAATCTTTCTATGTCTATCCCTCTCTTTAGGACTCATTTTGCTTAACATGATACTTTCCATGTAGTACCACTTGTATGTAAATTTCATGGCTACATCTTTTCTAACAGCTACATAGTACTCCACTGTGTAGATGTACCAAAGTTTCTTTAACCAGTCATCTGTTCTTGGGCACTCAGTTTTTTCCAGATTCTGGCTATTGTAAAGAGTGCTGCAATGAACAAACAAGAGCAGATGTCACTTCGATTATACTTTTTTGCCTCTCTGGGATATATTCCCAGGAGTGATATTGCTGGGTCAAATGGGAGCTCTATTTCTAAGTTTCTGATAATCGTCCATACTGTTTTCCAAAAGGGCTGAACCAGTCGGCATTCCCACCAGCAGTGAAGGAGGGTCCCTTTCTTGCCACATCTGCGCCAACACAGGTTGCTTTTGTTCATTTGGATGTGGGCCAGTCTCTGTGGTGTGAAGTGATATCTCATTGTTGTTTTGATCTGCATCTCCCTGATGATTAATGATGTAGAGCATTCTCTCATGTGCCTTTTAGCCATTCAGATTTCTTCTTTGAGAAAGTTTCCTTTCATTTCATCACCCCATTTTTTTATGGGGTTGAGTGTTTTCTTCTTGTGGAGTTCAACCAGTACTTTGTATATCCTTGATATCAACTCCTTGTCGGATGTGGATTCGGCGAATATCCTTCTTCGGATCTCCTGCTTGCAATATTGTTGGCGCTGTGGTTTAGACAATATACATTTATCTCACCGCTACACAGTGGGTAAGGCGTTTGCCTTGCACGCAGTCAACATGGCCGACCCGAGTTCAATTCCTCCACCCCTCTCAGAGAGCCCAGCTGGCTACCGAGAGTATCTCTCCCGCACGGCAGAGCCTGGCAAGCTCCCCGTGACGTATTCGATATGCCAGACACAGTAACAACAAAGTCTCCAATGGAGACGTTACTGGACCCGCTCGAGCAAATCGACGATCAACGGGAGGGCCTTTACTTTTACTTTACTTTTTACACCGCTACACTACCAGTAAGCTTAAGAAATCCATTTCAATTGGCAACACTTAAATCAAAAGGTAGTATACTGCCACCTAACTATATTATCTCCATTAAATTCTCTAAATTGGTTATCAATTGATTTTCAAAAAAGCATGTTTGGAGTTTTTGTTGTTGTTTTTGTCTTGGGGCCAGACCTGATGGTGCTCAGGGCTTCCTCTACCTCCACGGACTGTCATGGCCAGCCTCAGGGGACCATATGGAGGGCTGGGGATTAAACACAGGTCAGCTCCGTGCAAGGCAAGTGCCCTACCTGCTCTACCCACTGTACAATTATACCACCACCATCACCACCACCACCCTACACTCAGCCTAAAGTGCTTTTTGAACACATTTTAAAAAATAGTAATCACATAAGAAATTGGTTTTTACTGTAAAGTCAGGGGCACGTAGGTTGTTATACACACTAAATTGTCTCTTAAAAACTGTCTTGAAAGTAGGTAAAGGGTTATACATGATAACCTTTCAGCATCTGTATTGTGTATTGCAAACCAAAATGCATAATGGAGAGAGAGAGAGAGAGAGTCTAGTGTCGAGAGGGGAAAGAGAGAGGGAAAGGTGCCTGCCATAGAGGCAGGCCGAGGCATTTAGCAGGAGAATAATTAGTGGTGGAAAACTTACGCTGTAAAGTAATGTGTATTGGAACATCTTATAACTGAAACTCAATCATGAACACCTTTGTAACTTTCTATATCAGGGTGATTCCATTTTTTTAAAAAAAGAAGAAAAATGAAAGAAAGCTCAAAAGCAAGAATGAATTTGCTATTTCTTGCTTCTTTCAGGTGTGGCTTCCATTTCTTTACAGCAACAGTAGGTTGAACCTGGGGTGGGGGTGATGGTGGGGGTGGGGCAGAGGGGTAAAGGAATTATGATGCTCTTGTAGCAAAGGGTTGAAATGATTTTTGTCTTGAGGCTCCACCTAGCAGTGCTCAGGCCATATGGTGCCGTGGATCGAAGCCAGGCCTTATTTGTGCAAAGCATCAGGTAGGCCTGGCTTCTTTTGTCTGTTCAGCTAACACTCCAGTCCTATATAAGTGAATTTATACTAAAGCTCCACATGTTGGCACTCCACTGTCATCTTTTAAAAATTTGGGGCTGGAGAGATGGTACAGCAGGTAGGGCATTTGCCTTGCACACAGCCGACCTAGATCCTATCCTCAGCATCTCACATGGTCTTCAAGCCTGCCAAGAGTGATCCCTGAGTGCAGATCCAGGAGTAAGCACTGGGCATTGCTGGATGTGACCCCAAAACTGTTACTGTCCTCCTGTTGTTCATCAATTTGCTTGACCGGGCCCAGTAACGTCTCCATTGTGACACTTGTTACTATGTTTGACATATGGAATACGTCACGGATAGCTTGCCAGGCTTTGCCATGAGGGCGAGATACTCTCGGTCGCTTGCTGGGCTCACTGAGAGGGGCAGAGGAATCGAACCTGGGTTGGCTGGGTTGGCCAGGTCGGCCGCGTACAAGGCAAACGCCCTACCCACTGTGCTATCACTCCAGCCCCAAAACAAATTAACAAAAATTAAATGGAAGTCACGGGTGTTCAAGAAATTCAGTGAGGTCAAGGCTAAAGCCAAGTCAGACTCAGGAACTCAACATCGGTTTCATGAAAACTCTTACTGTACTTTGTTGGGATAATCAAAGTGGGTCAAGTGTCTCATAATTTTTTTTTTATTCCTTAGGTGGAATTTGTTCAAGAGCTTCCAAAGACAATCACTGGGAAAATCAAACGCAACGTTTTAAGAGACCATGAATGGGGACGAAAATAGCTTAATAGAAAAATTGAGCGATGATATAGTTAAAAGTCTAGTCTAAGACCATGCTTCCAGATCCAGTAATCACTCTCCAAATGCTTCACATTTTCCCTGGCTTTTTGTTTTGTGGGGTGGAGCGATAGCACAGTCGGTAGGGCATTTGCCTTGCGCGCAGCTGGCCCGGCTGAGCAGGGTTTGATTCCTCCACCCCTCTCGGAGAGCGCGGCAAGCTACCGAGATATCTCGCCTGCGCGGCAAAGCCTGGCAAGCTCCCCGTGACATATTCGATATGCCAAACACAGTGACAAGTCTCACAATGGAGACGTTACTGGGCCCGCTCGAGCAAGTTGATAAATAATGGGAGGACAGTGCTTTGTTTTGTATCTAGTCTAAAAATAAATTACAAACTTTAATTATTGGGGAAGGAAACTGGTATGACCCTGTTAACAAAGACAATGAGTGTAGTGCTTAAAATAGGAGTTGGATGATTATATAAAAATGCGGTCCTTCTCCTGGAAGGGAGCATAACATGACACTCGCCATAACCATGCCACTGGACCCCATGCCAGGCTGTTTCATCCAGGGTGCCCCGGAGAGGGGTGGGTGAGACCCCTCCCCACCCCAAGGGACCCAGTCCCGGCAGCTGAAAAACTCCAGAACTCAACCGCTGCCATGCTCACTGCCACTCTCCACACGTTTGGGCTGAGCCTCACCAAGTCAACCTATTCCTCCACTGCACAGCAACTAATGCAGTCACACCACACTTCATACTACACACCACCTATACCCCAGGAAAACTGCACATTTGATGGGGTTCAAAGTAGAGGGCAACCAATCTTGGAGGGAAATATTTTTTTACAGATATATATAGCCAAGGCTCAACTTTTAACATGGTAGTGATCTCTTATAGAATGACTTAATGGCTCCTGGGTGAAATACAACAATCTTCACACCCTTTCCTCCAAGGAAACTTTTTTGTAGCACTTTCAGCGGTTTTTCATAGCAAACAATACAAAATATATTATTTTGGTTCTGCTTTGGGGCAAGGGTTGGGTTGGGGTTCGGGATGGAAACATCCGAAATATGGTGGTGGGAAGGTGGAATGGCGGTGGTATTGGTGTTTGAATATTAGATGTAATCAAATATTGTGAACTACTTTATAAAATTAAAAAATAAAATTTTTAAAATGCAGAAGGGACATAGAATTTATCTTCGATTAATTCAAAATAAGTATTATGAACTATACTAACAAGTATTCAAGAATTTTTGCTTAACGTCTTTATATATTACAGAACTTACGTGAATTACAATGAAACATTTAAATAACTTAATAGTGAATTTAATTACTGTATGACTCTAACTCGCTGTGCTATCGATCCAGTTCAGCAGGTAGGGCTTTTGCCTTGCACACGGCCGACCCGGGTTCAATTCCTCTGTCCCTCTCGGAGAGCCTGGCAAGCTACCAAGAGTATCCCACCCGCACGGCAGAGCCTGGCAAGCTCCCCGTGGCATATTTGATATGCCAAAAATAGTAACAAGTCTCAAAATGGAGACGTTACTGGTGCCGGCTCAAGCAAATCGATGAACAAGGGGAGGACAGTGATACAGTTTTATTACTGTAACTCAATTTGATGGACATTCATCAAGAAAAATCAAAAGTTTAGCTTACTTAATATTTATTCAAAAGCAACTAAGGTAAGGTAAAGGTAAGGTAAAGGCCCTCCCGTTGATCGTCGATTTGCTTGAGCGGGCCCAGTAACGTCTCCATTGGAGACTTTGTTGTTACTGTGTTTGGCATATCGAATACTCTCGGTAGCTTGCCGGGCTAATAAATTCTTTATTCTCTAGGTCTGTTTCCTGATAATTTGATAAATAGCTTTTATGTGTTGTGAATACAAAATCCAATTGCTTGCCTTAATGTTCAAGAGATAAGAGTTGGTTTAAGTTTCTTCAGGTGGAAGGGAACCTGAGGACTTGTTCCCCCAGAACCTTTCATCTGACTCTCAGATTAGGACATGAGTTTTATAAACAGCTGCAGGAGGAAGTAACTGGTAGGTCAGTGGCAGAGACTGGACCAAGTAACATTACACAGCATGTCCTGCTAAGGGCAAGGTGATTGAAACCATTGTGACATGTATTCTTTTGAAAACTTAAGATATTTCACTATGGCAGCCTTCTATGTGAATCACCAAGAGCTGGGCATTTATCTGTTCTTTTACTTTCGTTTGTGATTGGCTCTGAGTTTAACACTGAAGAGTTTATACAACACATGAAAGGAAAAAAAGAAATAAGGACTGCAATAGGTCTAAAACTCCTGTGGAGAACAAGATGGAGTTTCTAGTGCCTGTTCACTTACGCATCTACTAATCATAAAGCAAGAGATTTATAAGAAGCAAAAAAGAAAAACCACCAAACACCAATTTTAGGGAACAAAATTATTTTTATTTTTTGAAAATATCAGGGACTTCGAAAATCAAGCTCAGTGTTGGCAGTACCAAAAGCAAATACAAGTTAACATCTAGGATGACGAGAAAAGTTTTAAAATACATAGTTTAACGCTCCTTCACAGAGAAAAACAAGTTTACCCAAACAGAACAGTGAAGTGTTTTTTATTGACCCAGGTTTTTTTAAAGACAATTTTCACACTAGAATTTCTTCATTTATAAAACATGTTCAAATGTCAACGAAAAATAGGTGATAAACTTAAAGACAAATATTGAACTTGGAAAACAAATATTGAACTTCGATTTTAACAGAACAGTTCTTAACTACGGAGATTAAGTTTCTGTTATACTCGAGGCTTGCCAAATACAAAATAAATACGAAACAGGATTAAATACAAACACGGAAGTCAAAACTATCTCTGCAGAGTTAGCAACTTTCATAAAGTAAAAGCAGCTGGTTCTGCATGCCTCTAAGTTCTATGGGCATCCAGTTAATTTCATTCTCAAAGTCCCACTTAGACTTTCCACTAGCAAAATTATCTTAGTCTTGGAGGAAGTCTGGTGAAAACACCAAAATCCTATGATGTGTTCCTCCAAATGACACTAGCCATGCTCTTAACCTAAGGATGACCAATTAAGAGTAAACATCCCAAATATCTAGACCCTTAAGGGAAGTTCCAGCCTCATCTATACTGGCAAGGCCTATCTATTCTGTGTCGCTCCCACATCCTTGAGTATGATTTTCCAAGAGGGATCATCCCTAGCTAGGATAAAAATATATTTCCACATTCCCTATTAAGTAAACATAACCACTGATGCAAAAAGACATTTCCAATACTTCTGAGCTTTAAAAAAAAAATTCAAGAATAAACCTTTCTCCAAAAGTTTGCTTCATCCCCCTTTGAACACCATCAATCTGAACTTTTAATTTTTTGAAGTCCTCCTTGGTATCTGTCTTTTCTAGCTTTTTATGATTTTACCCTGGAGAAACCTTGACAAGCTTCCTGGTTAAAGGACGTCCCCTGCCTATCACCCAAAGTATGCGAGTGTGGGCATTAAACTGCAGGCTGAAATCCAGAATTATCCAGAATCCAGCTGAAATTCACTGAAATCCAGAATTATCAGACCAGAGCTCAAGAGTTCTTTCTTCCTCATCTTTCACAGACAAAATCTTAGGTTAAGATTTAGAGGAAGAGCACTGGAGGGATAGTACAATGGGGGAGGCTTCTGTCTTGCATGCAGCAGACCCGGGTTTGATCCAGAGCATCCCATATGGACCCTGAGCACTGCCAAGAGTGATTCTTGACTGCAGTGTGGCCCAAAAGTACCCCTACCCCCCCCCCCCCCCAAAAAAAAGGATTTAAGAAACCAGGCTTCTGTTATACCCCCAGTCCCCAGCGCTGAGGAAAGGCAGAGAAACGCTAACTGGGTTGTGCAGTGTCAAGGAGTTTTAATATGACTTGAGATTTGTAACTACTCTTCTTTAGTCTCAAACTCAGAGGATGTGGAATTATTTTAAGAGCTCCTGCAGCAATACGAGTGTTCCAATGACTTCCTTTTTTAATGAAAGAATCCCGTCATTAAAAGAAAAACCCTGTTCTCTTAAGATCTTTCAGAAATTTGTTCATGCTATGAATGATGTCTGCTAACGGGCTACTAATCTGTGGCCATTCTTCACCTCCAGCGTATGTGACAAGTCTGCCCTTGCTTTTTCCTATTTATTCTCCAGCAAAGCACTTGTAATTCAATATCCTGCCGAGAACTCTTCCTCCGATAAACAGGAGTTGTTTTTTCTAGTCACGAATCATATGCTTTTTATTCAAATTTTGTATTTTGAGTGTTTGAAAAAAAAACATAAACAGAATGCAACCAATTTTGTTATCATCATCATAAAGTTTCATCTCCAAGCTTCTGGGTTTTATATTTTAAATCGGCACCTCTCTGTGTGCTGTAACATCAACTTCTAGATTTTCTTATACTAATCAAGGGAAAGTATCAGCGAGAACAAGGAGTATGTCCAGATGGGCAAGGAGTACAGATGACAGAACCCTTTTGGTTTTCGGATATGAAGCTGTGCATAAATTTTGGCCTTTCTCTCGGAAGGTTCCAAAGAGCAACAAAAGTTTTCTTCAACTTCATCACTTACAACCTCACTAATGAGACAGTCAAATATTTGTGATATTTAATTATCAACCTAGAGAAATGGCTGCTTTTCAGTTAATTACACAAATTTCGTTAGCATCATGTGACATACTATTCAGTAGTCTTTCTCAACCTTTTTCTAACCGTGGCCCCTTTCTGATCCTCTCTAGGACACGACAATTGCCCTAGTCTCAGGCAATTGACCCTATTTAGGTGATTGTCACCCAGGATCTCCTTAAAATATCCCCAGGACCCCTAGGATTGAGAAATGCTGGTCTAGTACAACTTATTGAGTTGTCTTTTCAACTTCTTATAAGGTATCATGTCCTACCATGCTCATGCTGATAATATTTCTTAAAAGCAATATAGATTCTTTTTCTGGACTAAGTTCTGCTACTGAAAAAAAAATCACCTCCTCAACTTTAGCTCTAAAAAACAAATGCTTTACCACTTTAATTATTTAAAAGCCACAAAACAACCAACATCTTGACTCACCAAATGGTTCTGGTTTATAGTTAAAATTGCTGGAGCAAATACTAGGCGCATAATTTACACTGTACAGGCAACACACAATGGTGTAAAACAGCTTGAATTATGAATTCATAAAAAGAAATTGAGAAATAGCTATCCTTGCGAAGAATTTGTGTTCCTTGTATCACTAGCATACCAAAGTAACCCTGAAGATTATAATCACTAATCTTACCAGAAAAGTCTGTAAGGCTACATCTAAGATGATCCTCTTCAATTTTCTACTTTGCTTTTAAAAATTCCAGCACTCGAGCATCAAATTTGTGTGTAACAAATGTAATAAAACATAAGAAAAGTGGGCAGTAAGAAAATCACACACACGAAAAGTACAAAATCTTCATGAAAACAATTCACTTCACCTATATCCATGCCCATGTTTTTACAAGGCTTACAAGAAAGTGGTAGGGGATAGCTGACCTGGGCTAAGTAAAAATCTGTCTTAAAAATATATATGTATCTTTCCTTAGAATGAAAACTTCCCTCTCAGTTTCTATTCCCGAGCTTTGTTTTGCTCTCACGGCCACCAACTGTGAAGTTTCTCCTAGCTAAGTGATACAAGCCTACTGCACACACCACGCAGGGTAAAAGAGCTCTAAGAAAACTGTTCACGGAGCCTCAATCACGCCTCACCTTCTGGGAGAATGACATACGTAGCAAATTAAGTTCCAAACCGTTATCTTCAGTAGCAATTGTACAGAGAGCTCTAGCAACATCTCACACAACTGCAGTCGAGAAACCTCCCTCCACCTCCATTTTTTCTTATTTGAGGTCATTTTCCTTAGTCTTGGAGTCTTCTGGAGCTTGACTTACAAGCTCAGGCTTATCTTCCGTGCTTATCACAGTGGTCTCGGACATTGGTCTGGTCTCCCCCGGCTCCTCAGTATTCTCTGCTGCCACCTGCTGGCTATTTTTCCCATCTGCTGAATCGTTCTGACTTGATTGGTCCTCAGATTCCAACTTCGCTTCATCCCCATTTCCTGCTTGCACTGCCGGCTGTGACGGCTCCTTCCCGATCTTCACCACCTCCTGGAGATTGTATTTTCTGAACAACATGTAATCTTTCAAAACACTCAGGCAACAGACTGCTCTAATAATTTCTACGACCACTGTATACTCTGGGTCGGTGAGATCCACTTTATTTTCTGAATTGAGGCTGCATATTATTCCTGGGGCGGGAGAGAAAGAAAACATTTAGGATAACATTAAGTTTCACGGATTCTCCTTGCTTCAGGGACTTGCTAGAGATGTATCTAACGCTTATGCAGACTTCAAATCAAATTCTCTGAACTTTTCAATAAATATGCCTGTTATGCAAGGCAAGAGCCTTAGCCCCATACTTTATGTCTCCAGTTCCAGATTTGATATTATTTTTTTAAAAAATGGTTAATATGTTTATCCTGCACTAAAAGATGTAGGCCTAACACGTAAAGAAAAATATTCTTAAAAATAAGAACAAGTGGGCTGAAAAGACAGTACAGTGGGTAGGGCACTTGCCTTACATGCATCCCACCTGGTTCAATCCTTGACACCTCATATGGTCCCCAAAGCCTACCAGGAGTGATCTCTGAGCACAGAGCTAGTAGTAAACACTGCTCAGCTAGGTGTGACCCCCCCCCAATCCAACAAACAAAAACAAGTATTTACCTTTGCATACTTAAGAATATCATTAAGAGAAACTTACCTGCCAATTCTTTGATCACTAAATCTCTCTTCATATGACTATTATTTCGACATTTGTATACAATCTGAAATGTCCCACTGTTTGGAACTTTAAACCAGGGCTCCATAAACGTTTCAGCAAATTTTTTGACGTCTTCTAAGAAAGCCTTACATGTGCCGGAGATGGGCAACATTCGCAGAATAACCCGAGTCTTCTTCTTCTTGGTTGTGTATATGTCCTGGAGAATATGATGCACCAATTTCTCAGGTTCTAAAAGAAAAAACAAAAAAAATTATATGTGCGTGCGTGCGTATGTATAAAATAAGCACATTTTAATGGTACTTCAAACCCTTTAAAATGAATTTTCAGGGTTAGAGAGAGTTCAGCAAGTAAGGAGATAGTTCAGCAAGTAAAGAGACAGTTCGCAAATATCTTTCATGCAGCTAACCCAGTTTCAAACCCTGGCACAGGATATGGTGCCCTGAGCCCTGCTAGAAATGATTTCTGAGAACAGAGTCAGGAGTAAAGCTTGAGTACAGCTGGGGGTGGCCCCAAAGTAAATAAAAATGAAATTGAAGATAGAATATAATGCAATTTCATTGGCAGAAACATACGTTGACATCTGTAGCACTGTCGTCCCGTTGTTCATCAATTTGCTCGAGCGGACAGTAATGTCTCCATTGTGAGACTTGTTACTGTTTCTGGCATATCGAATATGCCATAGGGAGCTTGCCAGGCTCTGCTGTGCGGGCAGGATACTCCCAGCAGCTTGCTGGGCTCTCCAAGAGTGGCAGAGGAATCAAATCCGGGTTAGCTACATGCAAGGCAAAGGCCCTACCCACTGTGCTATCACTCCAGACCCACGTTGACATCAGAGTAAAAGAAAAAGTTCACAATTTTTCCAACTAGCATTTCTTCAGTGACTGTCACATATTAATAGTGTATGTAATACTTCCTCAACTAAGTTTTGCTTTCCTATTTGTGGGCTAGGGAGCACATGCTCTGCATATGAGAGGTCTGAGTTAGATCCCCTGAACTGCTGGGCACACTGTAGGGAATGACCCCAAGAAAGCACTGAGCACTGTCAGGTATGGGCAACCCCCAAATGTTTGTGAAGACACTGTAATCAACATTTTTGTGATGTATGCTTATCAGATTGAAACACCCCTACTGTCATTTCCATATAATGATAGTAACAATGCAGCAAACAAAATATAATGCGCTTTATTTTCACAAGATTCACAAAACTCTGCTAGTCACTTAAGAATAAATCCCATTTGTTAAATTAATACAGAAGCCCAGTTCTCAGACCTGGTCACGGTCACGGTCCTCCTGTTATTCATCGATTTGCTCGAGCGGGCCCAGTAACGTCTCCATTGTGAGACCTGTTGTTACTGTGTTTGGCATATTGAATATGTTATGGGTAGCTTGCCAGGCTTTGTCATGCAGGCTCTCGGAGAGAGGCAGAGAAATCGAACCCGGCTCAGCCAGGCTGGCTGCGTGCAAGGCAAATGCCCTACTGCTGTGCTATCTCTCCAGCCTTCTCAGACCTGAAAGGACCATAAATTGCACAGGGTCGTAATGCTGGCTTTGGGTCAGATCTATACCATATGTAAGTCTATAAGCAGTCATTCAGGGTTCTCAATGAAGGTGAAGGCCCTCCCGTTGATCGTCGATTTGCTCGAGCGGGCCCAGTAACGTCTCCATTGGAGACTTTGTTGTTACTGTGTTTGGCATATCGAATACTCTCGGTAGCTTGCCGGGCTCTCCGAGAGGGGCGGAGAAATCGAACTCGGGTCGGCCACATTGGCCGCTTGTAAGGCAAACGCCCAACCGCTGTGCTATCGCTCCAGTATGTTCATGTTATCTGTGTTTAAAATACAGAAACTTCTCCAGTTTTTGGGTTTTTTTTTTTTTTTGAAAAACCAGAAGATCTTGTCCTATAGCAATTACATTCTCAACTGGGTGGAATCATTCCCAACTGGCTGATGCTTTTAACACTGGTTCCTTTTAACACTGTAGCACTGTCCTCCCATTGTTCACTGATTTGCTGGAGCTAGTACCAGTAACATTTCCATTGTGAGACTTGTTACTGTTTTTGTCATATCTAATGGGAGCTTTCCAGGCTCTGCTGTGCAGGTGGATACTCTCGGTATCTTGCCAGGCTCTCCGAGAGGGACACGGAGGAATTGAACCCGAGTTGGCCACGTGCAACACAAATGCCCTACCTGCTATGCTATCACTCCAGCCCTTTTAGAACAACAACAACAACAACAACAACAAAAATTCTTGTTTTGTTGCAAGTTACATACAAAATAAGTGAGAAAGCAGATTCTAATCTTTCATCAATGCTGTCCACCACTCCTACTCCTATGACACTGTGTAAAAAGAAATGCAATTCAGTGATGAAGCCAGACCCCCACGAAGCCGTTTTGTAGGCAGTGCTCCCTGAATGTGAAGATATTACTAACGAACAATCTCAAGGCATATTATTAGTCAGAGACGTACCGATTCCAAGTGTCCTGATGAAAACAAGATTATTTGCTCCACTATCCACAGACTGGAATCTCCTTCGCCTTAGTACTGTAGATGCCTTAATGTCACCAACTTCTTTCTTCAAAGCTGCCTCCACATCGTCATCTTCCCCCTCTCTTCCTGAAGGCTGCTGGTCCTTGTCTGTAAACTGTTTACACTGAATTAATGAGCAGAAAAGCCACAACAGTTCCTGTAAAAAGCTAGAAGTAACTACTTATGTGACACCCCCACTGGCAGATGGCTCAGCATTGACAACGACGGTTTTTGTTGAGAGACAGGCACCGCTGCCTCCAAGAGGCAGAGGAAGAAGGGAGTTTAACAGGTATCATTTGAAGAGTGTTTTCAAAATAGCATTCTGGAAGTCTGAAAAGAGGGAACTGTGTTCACCAGATGAACCAGTCAGGGTGGATCTTAATCTCCTCACTAGATATTCTTGTGCGTGATTACAGCTCTCCTTCTGGTAAGATTAGAGCTAATGGGGGCCTAGGAGTGGCTCACAGGTAGAGCGCATGACCTGCATACACAAAGGCGCAGAGTTTGAGCCCTAACACAGCATGCAAGTCCCCCGCCCACTTGCACACTGGTGACAGAGGTTAGACCAAATAGTTCTGAAATTAGAACTCTCATTCCTGCTCTGCAGAGTAACAGAGCACATTACTAGGAGACCACATGCTTCTGGTTCAGCCCTCTACACCCATCAATGGAGTTTAAATAAGTTACTAGTAATAACTAGACTTTTTTTTTTTTTTTTTTTTGCTTTTTGGGTCAGCAATGCACAGGGGTTACCTCCTGGCTCTGCACTCAGGAATTATTTCTGGTGGTTCTCAGGGGCCATATGGGATGCTGGGAATTGAACCCGGGTCGGCTACGTGCAAGGTAAACCCCTGACCCGCTGTACTATGGCTCCAGCTCATTTCTTTTTTTTTTTAAAACTAGATTTATTCATGGAGCCTTTACTATATACCAAGATGTTCCTTTAAGTATAGAGGCAACACTTTAGGTAACGGTATTGTTCCTCTTTCTGGGAAAAAAAAAAGAATCTAGCTCAACAGAATTAGCATGCCCAAGCCTCAGATCTAGTCAAGGATAGTCTGAAGTCAATCACCTGCCGCTTCCTTCCATTACCTAATTCATGCATGTTGGCCCGATGTCAATAACACAATGATTCCCATCTGGAATGAGACTATTAGATTTTAGACGCCACTGATACAAGCTTTTACTTGTTTGGGGGCCACACCCAGCAATGCTCAGGTCTTACTCCTGGCTCTGCGCTTACGGATCGCTCCTGGCTGGCGTCAGGGGATTTTATGGGGTGTTGGTGATCGGAGATCAAATGTGCGTTGGCCACGTGAAGGCAAGAAAGTATTCTGAGGGCGCTCCTGCACCGACGTTTCTCTTCACTGTACGGCACGGGGTACTGAACCCAGGGGTTCGTGAATGCAAGGCACTCACTCTACCACTGAGTCACTATCTCCCCCGCCCCCCAGCTTTTACTCTGGAAAATGCTTTTGCGCATGCATCATTGTATCCACATGCGGAGCTGTTACTGCTGAGGGCAACACATCAGTTCGGAGACACAGATAAGCGCGGGCGGCGAGGCAGGCGGCCGGGAGGGGCGCCCTCGGCAGCGAGTTCGGGAAACTCTTCGGATTCAAAACCGAGCTAGGACTGCAGAGGAGTTGCCAGTCGTCATCAGCTCATGATTCTGCAAAAACCAAGGCTCGGCTCGGGGCCCAAAAGGCCCGCCAAAGGGCCCGGCCAGGCCCACACAGTGGCAAAAGCCTCGATGGGGCCCCCGACAGCCGCGGAACACCAGCACGCGGGCCGGAGAGGAAAAAGGCGGCCCGGGCGGAGCAGACAGACCCAGGCGGGCCGCCAAGCCGCGGGGGAGCCTGGACCGTCCACTCGCCACGGCGCCCGTCCGCGCGCACCTGCTGCTCCTCCGCCGGGCGGGAGCCCCGCGGCCCGCGGCCCAGGCAGGGGCCAGGGAGGGGTCGCGGGGCCCGTTACCTGCTCGGGCCCGTACATGTCGTCGCCGTACTCGTTGAGCAGGCTGTAGGCCTCCTCCACGCACTTGCGCTCGTTCATGTTGCAGGTGATGAGGATGCCCTGCAGCCCGGGCTCCAGCTGCCGCGGCCCGCCGCCCTCGCCGCGCCGCGCCCGCTTCGCCGGCAAGTACTGGGCCTTGCCTTTGCGCTTCCAGCCGGGCTGGGGCTGGGGCATGGGGGCGGCCATGGCGGCGAGCGCGGGGAGGGTGGGGGAAGAAAGCGGAAAAAAACGTGTCTCGCCGAGGGCCGGGCGGCGTCCTCGCTCCGGCCGGCGCGGCAGGATGACGTCAGGCGGGCGCGACGGCCGCTGCCGGCCCCGCCTCCGCCAGGCCCCAGTCCGCGCTGCGCTGGGCCCTAGCGCGCTCCCTCCGGGCCGCGTGGACGGTCTCCTTCCTTCCGCCCTGCCCGAGGGGGCGGTGGTGGTGGAGGCCAGGGTGGACCTGCCTGGAGGACTTGCAGGCTAGTCCTTGCATCTTCTCCTACACGGACTCAGTTTGTTTATTGAGCAGCTGGGTGCTCGGTCATTCTTACTGGAGATCGTCTCTCCCAGGACTAGAATTGGGGTCACAGGCAAAACAAGATAGCCTTTGCGCTCACAGTGTTAGTACTGGCCAGAGCTGCTTCTTGTTTTTAATGCCATTTATACTTTAATAAAAGTGTTTAAAAAAAAAGACGACCCAGAAACAAAACATTTTATGGCTTAACCCCCAGTTCCACAAGCAACATGTATGTGATCAAGTAGAAAGTTTGTTAGAAACACAACCACATGAGATTGTCTAATTAAATTCCTTTAGAAAATTTCTTCTGATCAAAAAAAAAAAAGAACCCCTAAAAAGAGCACATGAAATAGAGCAAAGAAACTTTCTCTAATAAATCGTGTTGTAAATACTGGACAGCGACATCGCCAGACAGAACAACAATGGTTGATCTTCCTTGAACCATTGATCTTCCTTTTTTGAAACTAAAATAAACAGGCATTGCCTCTTCTTTTGTTGCTCCCATTTTTCCTTTCTTCTTTCCTTTTGTTTTTTAAGCTGTGATTGGCAATGCCTTTAATGACGGGGGTTTCAGTCAGACATTGCAACCACACACCCTCCACCAAGTGTCTGCTACCCTCTACCACAATATTATATTTCAACCTTCCAGAGTTTAAGGAAGAGCATCTTTCATTCAGATCCATTTAGTGATAAGGGATTATGGTGACCTTTTCAATCATTATAATGTTATTGTGATAAGGGATTATGGTGACCTTTTCAATCATTATAATGTTATTGTGAATAAGGGTTGAGTCACTATTGAGGTACATAAGGAAGTACTTATGAATTAAATCATTTTGTAAAATTAAGGCCTAGAAAAAGAAGAGTAGGTAGGCATATAAGTGAAATAAGATTAAATATGTTGACAATTTTAGAACTATATGATGGTTCTTAGGGCTCTTTATATTATTCTAGCTATGTGCATATAATTGTTTAAAATTTTTTGTGATAAGCAAGAGACAAAGAGAGAAGAAAAGGCTACAACAATAGATATTCATTTTTGGAAATGTTTGTTATAAAAGGGAGAAAAGAAACATGTAAATGGTTTAAGATATTTTAATAAGGGAAATATTGCCAAGTACTTGGGGTTGATTGTCTTTCTCTGCGATAACTTCTAGTTCAAAAAAGGGGAGGAAATTTCTGATACAGGAGAGAAGAGAAATCATGTTCTTCAGTAGGGGAGAATAAATGGTGTCAACTGCACAGAGAAAGTTTAGCACAGCTGGGAGTCTGGATAACCAATAGTCACTGGAAGAAATGCAGAGACATGCAATAATATTGGTTCATTAAGTGGTACAGGGTTGAAGACTTTCTCACCTGGCTACTTATAAATGTTTTTCAAGAAGGAGAAAGGAAAAGTGAGAAAATTAACATTGTTACCATCAAGGTGATGATAAGAGATATTAAAATTTAAAACACTTCTATGAAAAAGACAGATGGCCAACACACACATAAAAAAAATGTTCACCATCACTTGGTATATGTAAAATTAAAATAAAAATGTCAGTGAGATATCATTTCACACCACAAAAAGTGGCATACATTTAAAAAACAAACAAAAGAAACCCGACCTTAGAACAATCTATGTTGGTGGGATATAGTGAAAAAGGAACTCTCATCTGCTGCTTGTGGGAACGTTGCCTGCTTCAGCCCCTATGGAAAAGAAAAATAGTATGGAGGTGTCTCAGGGAAGTAATAATGGAGCTGGCATATGACCCATAAATTCAAATTCTTGGTATTTATCCCTAAGGCACAAAAATATTAATTGAAAGGAAAGAGAATACTACACAGCTGCAAGGAAGGATGAAATCATGCAATTCACTTCAACTTGAGTGAAACTTGAGATTATGATGTTTAGTAAAGTGAGCAAAAAGAAGGAGAATGAAGAATATACGTTCTTCTCCAGTGCACGTGGAACATTTTCCAAAATAGACCACATGCCAGGCCACAAAACATACCTCAACAGAATCAGGAAGCTAGAAGTACTATCAACAATTTTTTTAGACCACAATGCACTGAAGATAGAAACTAATCACACACAGACACAAAGAACCAAATCAAACACCTGGAAATTAAACAACTCAATGTTGAACAATGAGTGGGTCAGGAAGGAAGTCAAGGACAAAATCAAAAGATACCTGGAAATAAATGAGAATGAAGACGCAAGCTACCAGAACCTGTGGGGTGCAGCTAAAGCCATGTTAAGGGGAAAATTTATAGCTCTGCAAGCATTTTTCAGGAAGGAAGAAAAGGCCCACATAAACAACTTGACTTCAGAGCTCAAGATCTTAGAAAGGGACCAACAAAAGGAGCCCAAACCAGGCAGAGGGAAAGATATCATAAAACTTAGAACAGAAATCAACGACATGGAAACCCCCCAAAAATCCGAAAGATCAGTGAACCCAAGAGCTGCTTCTTCGAGAAAATAAACAAGATATATTAAACCACTTGCAAGACTCACAAAGAAATAGAGAGAGAGAGCCCTAATAAACAGAATCAGAAATGAGAAGGGGGATATCACAACAGAAACCAAAGAAATTCAAAAGATTATCAGAGACTACTTTGAAAGTCTGTATGCCACAAAACAAAGAGAACCTAGAAGAAATGGATAAATTCTTGTATTCTTATAATTTCCCAAGGCTGAATCAAGAAGATCTAGAATACCTGAACAGTCCTGTTAACATCAAGGAAATTGAAACTGTAATCAAAAGTCTTCCCAAAAACAAAAGTCCAGGTCCAGATGGATTCAATAGCGAATTTTTCCAAACATTTAAAGAGGACCTATTACCAGTTCTTCTCAGGCTTTTCCAGGAATTTGAAGAAACATAAACTCTCAAAAACAGTTTCTATGAAGCTCATATCTCTCTAATAGCGAAAGGAAACCAAAACACCACAAGAAAAGAAAACTACAGGCCGATATCCCTGATGAACACGAATTGCGAAGATCCTCAACAAAATACTACCAAACAGAATTCAACAACTCATCAAAAGGATCACACACCATGACCAAGTGGGATTCACCCCGGGGTTGGAAGGATGTTTAATATTCAGAAATCAATCAACATAATCCATCATATCAACAAAAGATAAAAACCATATGGTCATATCAGTAGATGCAGAGAAGGTATTTGATAAGATCCAGCACCCGTTTACGATGAAAACACTCACCAAATGGGGAGAAAAGGGACTTTCCTCAATATAGTTAAAACCATCTACCACAAGCCTATAGCAAGCATCATCCTCAATGGGGAAAAATGAAGAGCCTTCTCTCTAAGATAAGGGATGAGGCAAGGATGCCTACTCTCTCCACTGCTGTTCAATAAAGTACTGGAAGTACTTGCAATAGTGGTTAGGCAAGAAAAAGATATAAGGGACATTCAGGTAGGAAAGGAAGAAATAAAGCTCTCAATATTCACAGACGACATGATACTGTATTTGGAGAACCCTAAAACCTCTACCAAGAAACTCCTAGAAACAATAAACTTGTATAGTAAAGTTGCAAGCTATAAAATCAATACCCAAACGTCCATGGCTTTCCTATATGCAAATAATGAGAGAGAAGAAAGTGACATGGAAAAAAAATCCTGTTCAAAATTGTGCCCCAGAAAATCAAGTACCTAGGAATCAGCTTAACTAAGGAGGTACAAGACTTGTACAAAGAAAACTACAAAATGCTACTTCAGGAATTAAAAAAAGACACGAGGAAACGGAAAGATATCACCTGCTCATGTATCAGGAGAATTAACATTGTCAAAATGGCAGTAATCCCCAAAGCATTGTACAAATTCAGTGTGATCCCTATAACGATACCCAGGTTTCTTCAAAGAAATGGAGCAAACACTCCTGAAATTCATATGGAACAATAAGCACACACAAATAGCTAAGGCTATTCTTGGGGAAAAGAAAATGGGAGAAATTAACTTCAAACTCTACTACAAAGCAGTAATAATTAACATGGTACTGGAACAAAGGCAAAGCTGCAGACCAACGGAACAGGGTTGAATATACTGACATCTCCCCCCCAAACATACGATCATCTAATCTTTGATAAGGGGGCAAGAAATGTGAAGGAAAAGGAAAGGAAAGCCTCTTTAACAAATTGTGCTGGCAAAACTGAATGGCTACATGTAAAAAAATGGGCTCAGATCTCTACCTAACACCAGGTACAAAAGTAAGATCAAAATGGATTAAAGACCTCAACATCAGACCAGAATCCATAAGGTACATTGTAGACAAGGTTGGCAAAACCCTCCACGACACTGAAAAAAATGGTATCATCAAAGATGTCATGCCACTGGCCACGCAAGTGAAAACAGAGATAGACAAATTGGACTGTCTTAAATTAAGAAGCTTCTGCACCTCAAAAGAAACAGTGACCAAAATACAAAGACAGTCTACAGAATGGGAAAGGATATTCTCCCAATACCCATCCGACAAGGGGTTGATATCAAGGATATACAAAGTACTGGTTGAACTCCACAAGAAGAAAACACCCAACCCCATCAAAAATGGGGCGATGAATTGAACAGAAACTTTCTCAAAGAAGAAATCCAAATGGCAAAAAGGCACAGGAGAAAATGCTCTACATCATTAAATCATCAGGGAGATGCAGATCAAAACAACAATGAGATACTATCTCACACCACAGAGACTGGCCCACATACAAAAGAACAAAAGTAACCGGTGTTAGCGTGGATGTGGTGAGAAAGGGACCCTGCTTCACGGCTGGTGGGAATGCCGACTGGTTCAGCCCTTTTGGAAAACAATATGGACGATTCTCAAAAAATTAGAAATTGAGCTCCCATTTGATTCAGCAATACCACTCCTGAGAATATATCCCAGAGAGGCAAAAAATACAGTTGAAATGACATCTGCACTTCTATATTCATTACTGCACTGTTCACAATAACCAAAATCTGGAAAAAACCCGAGTGCCCAAGAACAGATGACTGGTTAAAGAAACTTTGGTACATCTACACAATGGAATACTACACAGCTGTTACAAAAGATGAAGTCATGAAATTTACATACAAGTGGTACTACATGGAAAGGATCATGCTAAGTGAAATGAATCAGAAAGAGAGGGACAGACATAGAAATGTTGCATTCATCTGGGAAATATAAAGTAACAAAATAGGAGACTAACACCCAAGAATAGTCGAGATAAGTACCAGGAGGTCTACTCCATGGCTTGAAGGCCAGCCACACATGCTTGGGGTAAAGGCATCTCAGATAGAGAAGGAACACCAAGTAAAGGGTGTTGCAAGGATCCTCCCAGGATGGGAAATGCATTCTGAAAGTAGACTCTAGACCAAACATGATTGCCACTCAATACCTCTTTTTCAAACTTCAGCACCCAAAAAGGGAGAGAGAGAACAAAAGGGAATGCCCTGCCACAGAGGCGGGATGGGATGGGAGGGATGGGGGTGTGGGAGGGATACTGGGATCATTGGTGGTGCAGAATGGGCACTGGTGGAGGGATGGGTGCTCAATCATTGTATAACTAAAACCCAAGCACAAAAACTTGTAAGTCTACAATTGTACCTCATGGTGTTTCACTAATAAAAACTAAAAAAAAAAAAAAGTATGACTACCAGCTGATTTCACCTACTTGTGGTTTATAGAAGAATATCAGGATGAGGAAAGATGTAGTTGCAACAGGGGACATACTCATATTACCCTTGACCCTTGATCAAAGAAACTAGAAGACAGGGAAGGGATGAATCTGAGTGGAAAGGGAAGTAAGAAGAAAGATGGAAAGGAACGGGTGGTGTAGAGGAGTGGTATAGGCACATACATGTACATGTGTGGTGTACATGTAAGTACATGTGTGTACTTTACACACATCTGTAAAGTGCAGAGCCAGCAATACTGGAAGCATGAGATCTAAGCGACAATAAACAAACTTTAAAATGTGCGTGCCAAGGAGGCAGACTGGTGCATGGGAGGGACCTAAGGACACGGTGGAGAGAAGTCGACACTGGTGGCTGTTAGTACACTGATCTCCTCAAACTCAGCTATGAATAACTATGGAAATCATGCTGCCTTCCTATTTATTTTTTTTATGTTAAGGTCAAAACCGATTAAAGAGGGGAGAAATGTTGAATAGTATTTCAGAAAACATGGAAAAGGAAGATCTTTGAGAGGGTACCTCACCAAATAAGGACTTTGGCCAAGGGGATCGAATAGAAAAATGTTTTTGGCAGGGAAAACTGTATATACATATATATCCCAAGAGTGAACATGCTGGTGTGTTGAGATATGGTAAGCGGGGGAGCAGGTAAGGCGATTGGGGAAGGGGTGGGGGCACTGCTGGTATAGAGGAGTGAGAGAGAGAGGGGCAGTGAGTCAGAAAGAACCTGAGCTAGACAAAGCAGGTCCTTGTAATCCAACTAAGAATTTGAAGTTTTCTTATCTGGAGTTAGCTGGAAAGTGCTGAAGAATTCAAGCCTAGGAGTAACCTGATTCATCAACAAACAAACACAGAAACTGGTTAGGGGACTCCTACATCTCCCTGTCTGTTCTGCCACTTATCTGATGATGTTTTCTCCCTTCTTTGTTTTTGTTTTTTTTTGCTTTTTGTGTCAAACCTGGCATTGCACAGGGGTTACTTGTGGCTCATGCACTCAAAAATTACTCCTGGAAGTGCTTGGGGAACCATATGGGATACTGGAAATCGAACCCGGGTAAGCCTTGTGCAAGGCAAACGCCCTACCCGCTATGCTGTCCCTCCAGCCCCTCTCCTTTCTATTTCAAAACACTTCTGTGCTTTTTTGCTTGTTTGTTTGCTGTCATCTTTTTTCCCCCTCATTCTAAGAGAAAACCTTTTGGTCTAACCCTTCACAGCACTAACTCTGCCAGCAACTCCTTAGAGACTTTCCTTCCTGTAAATGAAGCATATTTTCAGCTTCCCCAGAGTGTGCAGTGTAGGTAAATCATTGGCTCTAAAGGGGAAGACGAAAGAAAATAAATGTACTTCGATTGTAAAGTTAACCCAGAACTCCAGCTCCACCCCCCAGGACGTCTCCACCAATAATGGAAAGGCTCTGCCAGCCGCGCTTGTTACTGCCAATTGTCTGATTACGGTCCTGCTTCAACTGGAGTAAAGCAAAGTTTTAGAACTGCGCCTCTAAGAAACGGGTCTCGTTTCCTCTCCAGTTTGACTGAAATTTTGTCCCTTTGGTAAGTTTATTATCTTACCTTTTATAGAAGGTTTTCTGGGCTGGCACCTGCAGTTTTGAGCATAGTAATACAAAACCAAGACTACGAGCGCTGTCATTCTTGATCTGTTGCATAATGCTTATTTAGTAAGAGACCAGAAGTATGTTCATTAAAAAAAAAAACTGTGAACATAGCTACTGAGGTTTTTTCACTTTAATTTGTCTTTTAGTGCCATTTAATTTTGTCTAAAACTCTGCACTTGGTACAATGTTTTGAAAAAGTTTAACTGGATCTGAACAGCTGAGCTTTCCACTGTTCTGTTCAGTGGCAGATAGAAATCCATTTTCTGCTCCAAATCCAGAGTATATGCAGACTACCTTCAGGAAGCTGTGGGCAACCTATATGCAAATATAAGGAATTAATCCGGGGGTGGCACTTTCCTCAGTGAAGGATAAAAATCAGCTACAGAAGTTCAAGTCAGTTTCTTTTTATGGTTAGGGAGAAATTTTTGCCTTGCCTTAAGATTGTAGGAGATTTAAGGTTCTGAAAGATTTTCCTGGCTTCAAGATTACATGAGTTATCACTGTTATTACTCAGATTAGTAAGATAGAGTAGGGTACCTATGGAGATGTGGGGAAGCCGCATGGAGAGTTTATATGTATTAGCTGAAACTTTAAATATGTGCAGAAGCCCTCTGATCAACACTGAGATGGAAAGAACTTTCCATGACAGTGTAAAAATCTGAACTCACACTGGGAAGGTTATTTGATACTGAAAGTTATCTTTCACCTACAGAGAATGTTGGCAGTTTGAAAAATGAATCTTTGAAATGTTAAGATTACAAAGAAGAAAAGAAAAGAAAAAACAGGACAGGCAGAATTTTTGGAGGAGAAGGCAATCTTACAATTTGATAAGAAGCGTTAACAAAAAATGTTTAGAACATAATGGCTGATTTTAAGCACCAGGAAAAGAAACTGGTCAATTTTCTTCTTGGTGTTTGAAGGATTTAAAATGTGGTAGACAGTGGGCTGGAGCAATAGCACAGCGTGTAGGGCGTTTGCCTGCATGCAGCCGACCTGGGTTCAATTCTTCCACCTATCTCGGAGAGCCTGGCAAGCTACCAAGAGTATCTCACCCTCATGGCAAAGCCTGGCAAGCTACCCATGACATATTCGATATGCCAAAAACAGTAACAACAAGTCTCACAAATTATGAGACATTACTGGTGCCCGCTCAAGCAAATCGATGAACAATGGGAGGACAGTGCTACAGTGCTACTTTTGTCTCTCTGGAATGACATGAAAACACTTTCAACATTCTTCATTCTTTAAAAAAATATAAAGCTGGGCAAAACTGCTGTGTATTCTAGGCTGTCATCTAAAAGTGGTAGAGAAATATTTGCTTAAATATTTAATATGTAAAAATACAACTTGAAAAGTTGTATTTGCTTAAATACATATAAGACACTTTGAAAAGCTACATAGAAGTTATAGTAATAAATCTGGGCAGTTGTGTAATTGCGGATGGGGAAGCTAATTTTTCACTGTGCACCTTACATATTTTTGAGCCATATGAAGACTTGACTAATCAAAAAAAGTAAAATATCGAAAAACATAATGTTTACTGCATCTTCCTTCAGTTGAAGGAATCTTGATGCTAATCTTTAAGAAAGGAGTTAGCCAGCAAATGTGCAGACTGTAACTTGACAATAGAGAGAAGAGTGGTTCCCTCCATTCTAACACTCTCCTGCAATGAAACAGAATGTGTTTGAGGACCTTGGAGCTTATTTCTATTCTAAAAAGCTGTCTTTTCTCCTAGTTTTTAAAAGAACTTTTTTTTTTTGCTTTATTGGGTCACACCCAGAGATGCTCAGGGGTTACTCCTGGCTCTGCACTCAGAAGTTACTCCTGGCGGTGCTTGGGGGACCATATGGGATCTGGGGATCGAACCCGGGTCAGCCACATGCAAGGCGAATGCCCTACCTGCTGTACTGTCACTCTAGCCCTTAAAAAATTTTTTAAAAGATGTGTTACCTCTTTACCTTCCATTGTTCTTGATTAAGAGAACAGTGATAGGGAACACTTTATTAAATCTGAACTCCTTAGAAAGATCTGATCTTGGGAACCCTTTCTCTCAGTTTTCCTGATTTTAAGGCTCTTTACCACTCTTGAACAGATTGATTATCAGATAGATAAGCACTGTTCACAGAAGTGTTCAGCAAATACAGAAATGTTCTGTGTTTGTGCTGACTTTTATACTGTACCCACTTGGCACATGTGACTCTTAAGCACTTGAAATATCGTGACAGGATTGAAGAACTAATTTTTAAAATTTCATTTAAATTAATTAAAGTTAAAATAGCCACATGAAAACAGATTTGGTTAAAGCAGTAAGGACACTTGATAGGTCTACTATAGACCTAAATTATTGAAGTAAATTGCTTTTAAAGTTCTTCCTTCTAAATGCATTTGATTAAAAAAACTTATTAAGCATCTATTATGGACCAAAAACTATTATAATTCCCAGATATAGGACCATGAACATTATAGACAAGACCCCCCATCCCCAAAAGAACTTATGTGCTAGTGCAAAGGTCAACAAAACTGTAGCCCATAGGCTAAATTCATCCCTCTATTTGTTTTTGTACAGAACACAAACCAAGAACATTTGAAAAAATTAAAAGAGGAATTGGGCCTGGAGATAGTAGAGTGTATAGATAGTACAGCAGTACCAAAACCGATTCAGTGCCTACTGGGTTTGATCCCCTGTACAACGTGGTCCTCTAAGCATCACTGAGTGAGCCCCAGAGGCTGCCAGCAGTGCCCAGATACTCCCATACAGCACAAGGTCCAAACAGCAGGTTACTCTAGGACTCTTGCATTGAACAACCAGACTAGGTGGCCAAGAACCACCATAGGGCCCCCTGGGACATCCTCAGCACTCCTTGGGAGGCCCTGCCCCCTCACCTCAAAACTAAAAGAGAAATAATAACTCAGAACATGTGAAAATTACCTGAAATTCAATTTTCAGTGTCCATAAAAGGTTTGTTTGCAGGGGGGTCTATGTGTGAAGGTGGGGAGTGGGAGACAGAGCCATAGCTATTTATTTAGACACTGTCAAGGCTATTACCTCCACTGGAGTTAAATGGCTGCAGCAGAAATCAGATGGGATTTCTAAAAAACCTAAAATATTTACGATCTGGCCCATTGCAAAAGAGTTTGCTAACCATAGTAAGTTGTGAGGCATCCTAAAAAGCCCTTTTTATGCATTATTTCACTTTGTCTTTGGCGTAACTCCAGCAGCAGGCATTAGTCTTTCGGCTAGGGAAATGGAAAACTGGGTGCTGAGCATCTGTATTCCTAACTAGCTTCCTCGTGGCACTGCCGCTGCTAATTAACACATCACAGCCTTGATATCAGTGACTCTCAAGTGTGGCTGAACACTAGAACACTCTCAAAAAATTTAAAAAGAATCTGGAGCTCTGGCCTCTCCTGCTGAGAGTCTATTTTAATATATATGTATATTTTAATATAAATTTATATATAGTGTATAAGCTTTCTAGGAGCCAGGTATATATATGTATATGTATATATGCGTACATATATATGTGTGTATATATATATATATATATATATGACAGTGACTCTGTCACTGTCTCTGTCCTCCCGTTGCTCATTGATTTGCTCAAGTGGGCACCAGTAACATCTCCATTGTGAGACTTGTTACTGTTTTTAGTATATCGAACACGCCACATGAAGCTTGCCAGGCTCTGCCATGTGGACAAGATACGCTCAGTAGCTTGCCGGGGCTCTCTGAGAGGGATGGAGGAATCGAACCCGTATTGGCCCAGGTCGGCTGCGTGCAAGGCAAACGTCCTACCTGCTGTGCTATTGCTCCAGCCCATTAATGAAAAGAAGATAAATTAACACAGTAGGGTGTTTGCCTTACGTGCAACCAGCCCGGCTGAGCCGGGTTCAATTCCTCTGCCCCTCTCGGAGAGCCTGGCAAGCTACCGAGAGAGTATCTCGCCCGCACAGCAAAGTCTGGCAAGCTACCCGTGACTTATTCAATATGCCAAACACAGTAACAACAAGTCTCAAAATGGAGACATTACTGAGCCTGCTCGAGAAAATCGATGAACAACGGGAGGACAGGGCAGTGCAGTTGAAAATATAGAACTCTATCGTCTCTAAAACTATATAGTCTCTATATGTTGACAGTTTCACTTAGGAAATCTCAGCCAAGTAAATGACATCATGATCAAATAATTTCCCACGGAAACTGGGAGAGCTGAGAGGCCTGGAGGGACAACCCCCACGAAAGTCCTAAAGGTTAAAGCCTATTATTACACCTCTGGTAAATACAGCTCCAAGCCTGGATTCAAGGATAGTGTGGGCTCCTCTGGGGAACTTATATATACATCAGAGGGATTTTCACAGCGCCTTCGTGCGTAATTGCTAGTAGGTTTCTCTCAGTTTCCTCATCTATTGGATTACCCATTGTGAGAAACTCTCCTTAGCATTTCATCACTACTTTTGAAATCTCTAGGTGAAAGATTAGTTAGGCAAGAAGGTTCAGTTCTTTGCTTTCACCAAGAGTAACTCGGTGACCCAGATTTTTTCTTCTTTAGAAATGTGCACTGGAAGCAGTAACATATAGAAGTTAGGAAATGACCTGGGACAGAGTTCTGGGTTCAAATCCAGTCGATCCCTTTGCTACAGATGGAATATATCCTCCCCAGCCCAAATTCATATGTTGAAGCCCTAAATCCCAAGGTGATGGTATATCCAGGTGGGGTCTATGAAAGGTAATTTATTTTAGTTGAGATCTTGAGGGTGAAGTTCCCACAGAGGGATTTGTGTCCTTTTAAGAAGAGAAAGACCAGAACTCTCTCCATCATGCAATGGCAGAGAGAAGGCAACCATCTGTAAAGTTACCGGGAAACCCAATCAGTTAGCCCCTTGGATTTCCAAGCCTCCAGCATGGCGATGTGTAAAAGTCTTTTATTTTTCATTATTCTGGAGGCTGGGAAGTACAAGGTGCCAAGTGATTTGGTTCCTAAAAGGTATTTAATGATTAAATCAGATGTAAACAAAACACTCGAATAGGGTGTTTGGAACCTGGCAAGTACTCGGAATTGGTGCTATTATAATGATTGATCGTCATAAAATATAGATTTGTAGAATGTTTAATTTCAGGCTAAAAAAAAGTGCATGTCTTATTGCTTATCTTTTAGACGCATCAGTCTCTTTGGAAATTCTGAGTGTTACGACAACCAGCAAGACTGATGCTAGCTCTTGTCAACACGCAGATGTTACTTCAAGCCAAGTACTTTCAGCGCTTAGCGATCTCAGGTTTTGTCAGATTACTGCATAAAGATTACAAATCAGTGACCCCTCAGAATTTCTCCGATTATGAATCTATGAGACGTGACTTCAAACTTGAGGTTCCAGAGTATTTCAATTTTGCTAATGATGTCTTGGACCAATGGACTAATTCAGAAAAGGTATGGAGAAAGGACCAGTCCATAGTTTCTTAATTGAGAGCAGTTTCCCCTCAGGAAATATTTGGTAATGTCTAGAGATAATTTTGTTGCCATGATTTGAAGGAGGGTGTATGTCAAGGATGCTGATAAATCTCCTACAATGTGTAGGATGGGCCCTCACAGTGAAATATTATCAGGCACAAAGGTTCCAGGATTGATGCCTCTACTGTAAATTACACCTATTAAAAAATTTTTTAAAAAACATTGAATATTAAGTCAAAGTTATATAATATATCTTGCTCTGGGTATATTGATTTTGCCAGACTCTCTGGGAAATAATAGTGAAAAGACTTGCAAGTTAGAATTATGAACTAAAGAGAATCTACTGTGTTTTATTATGTAAACACAGTCAACTCTTATTTATGCATATGGTAGAAAGCATCCCAAGTAATAAAATACTGTGTTTCATTAAAAAATATTTTTAATTATAAAAATCCACATTGGGAGGAAGGAAGGAAGGAAGGAAGGAAGGAAGGAAGGAAGGAAGGAAGGAAGGAAGGAAGGGAGGGAGGGAGGGAGGGACAGAGGGACACCAGGGGTAGGTGGTAAGTCACTTACCTTGACTGGGACTTCAGCTGACACAACCTAGTTGGAATCCCAGCACTACCTATTGTCCCTTGAGTGTCACCAGGGGTCACTCTAAAACACAGAGCCAGGAATAGTACCTGAATACCTCTACATGTTCCAACCTTCTCCCCCAGAAAAATTCCATCAGTGAAAGAAAATAAATATGATAGAGCTCATGAAGAGATATAAGAATTCTAACATTTTGAAAAGAAACACAACCATTCCTAAAAGAAATGTTATGAACCAAGAGAAATAACATGATTCCCAATGTTTGTAAATGAGGATCCCAAGGTTATTTCCAGTTACTTTACATATGTCATAGCTCATGACCTGTGAACTTTCTTCAGAGAAAACTTTCAGTAAACTAGGTAAAATAGAATTTAGCTGCATAACCACCTTTACATCTATGACTGAATGCTATCTGATAAAAACCAAAGTTCTCAAGATTATAATATAGGGAAACTGATATATGTATATGTATACATATATAATACACACACACATATATATATTTACTTTGATCATTTGATACCCCGTTATTCATCGATTTACCAAGTTCGATTCCTCCGCCTCTCTCGGAGAGCCCGGCAAGCTACCGAGAATATTCCATATGCCAGACACAGTAACAACAAAGTCTCCAATGGAGACGTTACTGGGCCCGCTCGAGCAAATCGACGATCAACGGGAGGGCCTTTACCTTTACCTTTACTCGAGCGGGTGCCAGTAATGTCTCCATTCCTCCCTGTTGCGTGCTAGCGTAGCCCAATGGCATCTGCTCGTTCTAGGAACATGCAGAGCCTCAAACTGATTATTCAGGGTCTTGACGAAGGTCTTGACGATTTCCAAGTCCTTTACTTTAGGACTTGGAAATGGGAGCACCAATATGGCTATATGGTTGGATATAGATTAGTCAGATTTTTCAGGAAGGTTGAAGGTTTTCTAGAAGTTGTGAGGTCGGAAAAGATGCTGTACTGGGGTTTTGTTTTATTTTAGTACGGGATAGAAAAGAGGCAGTTATTTTAGGACACTTCTGTAATGTGTTTACAGGGACACCCTCACAACTATTTTTGAAGATGATGATTTTATTTTGTTCAGTTTGTTTGTCTTTGACTTGGGGGGGCTCACCTGTCAGTGCTCAGGACTTACTCCTGGTTCTGTGCTTAGACATCACTTCTGGTGAGCACCATGTATCACTCCATATATGGTACCAGGCATCAAACCAGGGTAGTTACGTGCAAGTTAAGCACAGTACACATGGTACTATTGTTCTGGCCCCTTATTTTATGTTTTAATTATTTTATTTACTATAGTTTAGTTACAATATTATTAAAGCTTATGATGATGTTATGCAGAATTACTACAGGCAGCCACCACTAAAGATATAATTTTAATAAATCCCTGGGAAGGAAGATTTAATATATTGGATTTCATTTTATTTTATTATTGTGTGGAGCACATTTGGCAGTGTGAAGTGGGCCTAGAGTCTTACATAGGCAGATAATGTGCTTCGCTACCTGAACTTCATCACTGCGCCTGCCAAAGTGGATCTGTATCTTCAGAAATTAAATGGAGCTGTGAGAGATAATCATATATGTCCCTGGTATAAACAGACTGTGTTTCAGGGAAAGGGTAAGCTTTAGAAGGGGCATTAGAAGCATTTAAAAATTGCTGTGAGAGGCTGGAGTGATAGCACAGCGGGTAGGGCATTTGCGTTGCACACGACCAATCCAGGTTCGATTCTCAGCACCCCATATGGTCCCTCAAGCACCGCCAGGAGTAATTCCTGAGTGCAGGAACCAGGAGTAACCCCTGTGTATTGCCGGGTGTGACCCAAAAAGCAAAAAAATAAGTAACTAAAAAAATTTAAAATAAAAATTGCTGTGAACATAGGTGCCAACATGAACAACAAAAAGTGATCTGTGCTTTTTAAATTTACTTTTAGTTTTGCACTGTGTATTTTTTTGTATTAGAATAAAACAGCTTTCAGTTTTTGATATGAATAAATAAATAAATTTTAAAAATCCATTACTGGTTTGTCATTCCTCAGGCTGGAAAGAAACCTTCCAATCCAGCCTTCTGGTGGATAAATGGAAAAGGAGAAGAAGTGAGATGGAGTTTTGAGGAACTGGGGTCTTTGTCTAGGAAATTTGCCAATATACTTACAGAAGCCTGTGCTCTGAAAAGGGGAGACCGCGTGATTGTGATTCTGCCCAGGATCCCCGAGTGGTGGCTTGCCAATGTGGCCTGTCTGAGAACAGGTGAGTGAAGCTTTCAATCTGATCATATGTAAGCCGAGTTGGGAATGTTATGTCAGTGCAAGAACACAGGTCACACATGTATGAAGTACCAGTTCTATTTCTAGCACCGAATGCAAACAAATAGCAACAAAAATATACCAGGGAGACTGGATGGGAGATTTTCCAAAACTTCTAATAAATTACAAGACATTTATTAGAGTAACTTATTTGAATTACAATATACTATTATTCTTTTTTAAAAGAGACCTACTAGTAAACATCTTATTATTTATTTATTCATTTTGCTTTGGGGGTCACACCCAGCAGTGCTCAGGGATTACTCCTCTCTGCACTCAGGAATTACTCTTAGCAGTGCTTGGGGGACTTATAGGATGCCAGGGATCAAACCCAAGTTGGCCACGTGCAAGGCAAACACACTACCCACGTACTATCACTCTGGCCCCAATATATACACTCTTATTCTTAAGAAACTTAGGAATGTTTTGGGGGGAGGAGAAAGATAGTACACTTGCCTCGTATATGGCCAACCTGCCTCAATCCCAGTCACATACACGATTCCTCCAGCACCAAAAAGGGCCACTCCTGAAAAAAAGAGATAGGAATCACCCCTGAGAACCACTGGGTGTGGCTCCCAAACCAAATACATATGGCGAATACTTTTTAATTGGAGGAATTAACATTGTTAAAATGGCCACTTCATCTAAAGTAATGCCAATATTCAATGCAATTGCTATCAAAATTCCAATGGCATTCTTCATAGAAACAGAACCAAAAAAAAAAAACCAGAATTTGGGGAGTGTAAATTATGTAGCCATCATGAAAAACAGCATGGAGTTTTTTTTTAAAACATTAAGAACTTTTTTCTTATCCCATTATTATGTGTTTATATGAAAAATACAAAAACACCAATTCTGAGAGATGGATGCACTCCTGTTTATCACATTACTCACAATAGCCAAGTGTTAGCAACAACCTAAATGTCTATTAAAAATAAGTAATTAGGTAAAGAAGATACAGAATATTCACACAATAGAATACTACTTCGTGATTTAAGAAGATGGAATCCTATCATTTAAATTTGTTATATATATGCATATATTTCACATGGATAGAACTAGAGAATATATGCACTTAGCAAAATACAAACACTATATAATTTCATTGATGTGTTACCATAAAGGAAAGAATTAACCTAAAACAAAATTTCACATTGCAAGAACAAATTAGTATTTAAGGGGAAAGAAATGGGGCAAGAGTTGGTAAATTTCACAAAGGGGGTCAACAATAGAGTGTTGGCAACACCCCAAAAGAGAGAAAGAGAGTGAAAGGCAATGAGCCTGCCGTGGGGGGTGGGGGGATCGGGGGGGGGGAATATTTTAGGAACATTGGTGGTGGAGAATGGGCACTGGTGGACGGATGGGTACTCAATCATTGCATGATTGAAACATAAGCAGGAAAGTTTGTAAGTCTGTAACTCTACCTCACAGTGATTCAATAAAAATTTTTTTTTAAAATAAAAAATAAATAAAAAACAATAGAGCGATGGATAGAAATTAGAAGTCTGGTTATAAACATATACAGACGTTGATTTAAATAATTCTCTTCAATTTAAAAAAATGTGCAAGAACACATGGAATAGTTCCTGGCATTCACATACTCAGTAATAACTCAGGACTGAGTAATAACTACTTTTCAATCAAAAGCTTTTCTAGTTGAATGTTCTGAATGATCTAATGATGGCAAGCGTTAGAAATCCTTTCTTTTCACGTTAGGTCAAAAGGGCCATAGACTGTGTAGCACTTAAAAGGCTAAAACAAAATAATGAAAGAGAGACTAATAGACCCCTTCCCTGGTAAATTGACAAAGTCATTCTTAAAAGTATAAAATCACATGAGCTACCTACATCCTACCTAACAGGATGAAGAAAATCCCTCCAAATCATTTCTTTTCTTCTTTTTTCAGGGACAGTTATGATCCCAGGAACCACTCAGCTGACCCAGAAGGATGTCCTTTACAGGCTGCAAACAGCAAAGGCAAAGTGTATCATCACAAATGAAGATTTAGCCCCTGCTGTGGATGCTATTGCATCTAAATGTGAATATCTTCACTCTAAGTTAATTGTGTCTCAGAACCCCAGAGAGGGATGGGGGAATCTCAAGGAGATGATGAAGTGAGTATAATTGTGGAAAGCTACTCAAAAAAAAAAGGGAACAATGGAAAAATATTGAACCCATAAATGATCACAAAGGAGAACATTAAAACAACGGCCAATGCATAATATTTCGGCACCAACTGTGCAAACTCTGAGGGAGGAAGGAGGATGGGGTGTTTTTCGTCGTTTGGGAGTGTTAGGATGAAGAGCCTGAGACAGAAAACAGTTGTGTCAATGAAGGAGTTCTCTTGGGACAAAAGCCGTTGACAGAAGGACATGGATATAGGATAGAGAGCAGAGGAAGAAATCTATCTAGATACCCACACTGATCAGGAAGTGAATACAGATTGACCCTAGGAAGAGGGACGCATGAGCCCGAGGAAGGTAGCTTTCTTCAGCCCTGGTAGCTTCTTTTATTTTTTAATTGGTGACTTGGGGCAGAAGTGTGGGTGGTTTATTTTTATTTATTTATTTTTGCTTTTTGGGTAACACCCAGCGATGCGCAGGAGTCACTCCTGGATCATGCACTCAGGAATTATTCCCGGCGGTGCTTGGGGGACCATATGGGATGCTAGGAATTGAACCCAGGTCGGACGTGTGCAAGGCAAACACCCTACCCGCTGTACTATCGCTCCAGCCCCAAGTGTGGGTGGTTTAGGCCACACAGGATAGTACCCCATGGTTAGTCCCAGTGATGCTTGGAGAATCATAAGCAATACCAGGGATTTAACTAATAGGGTACATGCAAGCACCCCGCAAAACAAGTTCTTAAAGAAGGCTCCAAGGACCTTTATTTCCACAGTAGAAAAAACTTGCTAACCCACATACTTTGTATGCACTATCCTGGGGTTCAGTTTCCAGCATCATATAGTTCCCTGAGGACTGAACTGGGTGTGACACAGTCAAATTGCCTGGTGTGGCCAAAAAACAAAAAAGAAAAGGAGAAAAAAGAACAGTTTTTCCTGTTCTAAAGGTTACGGTTATAAAACTGAACTATACTATTGTTCAAGCCTTGCTATGGATTGCTTCCTAGTCTCATTTTAAATGTTTTTCAGGCAATTGGGAATATCTTAGTTTTAGTTTGACAGCTAATTATGAAATGAGTTTCCTACTTTTACTCAAGAATTTGAAAACATCCTTGAAACTATAGTCTGGTCCCTGCCTGTTCTATAATGACTAACATTTATTGAATTCGTATCAAAGATGGGTTAATATACAAATAAAAATAATGTTAATAATTGCTAGCAACTTACACGGCTCTGTTGGAGGCCAAAAGTTTTTCCAAGAACATCAAATAAAATTTATTAAAATTCTATAACTACCTATAATTATACAGATTAATAAGTATCCCGCAGAGCTGGATTTCAATCACAGGCTATAGGACTTTTGAACCCACACTTCAAATTGTAGCATTAGTAGTGAAAGATTGGCACAATAACCCTGTCTTGAATTTCAAGAACAATCTTATCTATTTATCTATTTAGAGAAGATGGGCTGCCACAATCTTATTTATTTAATAGATCCACAGATATAAGTACTATTTTTTAAAAGATAATTATGGAATCATAGACTAAATACTCACTCTAGCTGTATTAGGTTTTGAAAATGGTTTTGTTTATATTTCCATAACCTGGATACTTCTTATTTATTCATTCTTTCCCCCACCAGTCCCAGAAATCTGTTTCCTTCACAATGAATGTGCAGATGACTAGTTCTCAATTTCCATAATATCTGACTTAAAAGAAGCTCAATTAACCTTCAGAAAACAAAAATGTGTTTTTTCTCTAAGTGATGTCCTTCCTTTCATGGATGAATACTTTTATCCTCTTCAGTATTGCTAATTGTGTTCAGAATTACATAGATTCTCTTGGACAGGAAAACAACCACTTCCTTTTGGTGGTGAGCAAATGTTTTCTATAAAGAACAAGTGGTAAATTTTTAATTTGCCATTCAGTCTCTGCCAAAACTTATTTATTTTTGCTGTCCTAGTGTGAAAACGGCGACAGACAATGTGCAAGTTAGTGGACAGAGATGTATCCCAATAAAACTTCATTAAAAAAAAAAGGCATACCAAATATAACTAATGAGATGTAGTTTATTGATCCCTGCTTCACACAACTACTCAAGACTTCTATTAACATACTCGCATTTTAAAATGTTTAAAATGAAAGGGGAGAAACAGTTCTGCATAATCGTAAGATTACAGAATATCCATTCAGCTGGTAATGTAGTAAAACTTTAAAATACCTTGTCTCCTCTTTATCAGATAGTGAAAAGCGATGAAATCAGTTGTTACAAATGGGTTCTTAAAGGAAAGCTAAACTTGATTCCGGGAAGCAGCACCTAGAGATATGTCGAGAGCAAAGGCTTTTATCTTGGAATGACTTTTGTAATCACTGCAGTTCTTCCTTTGCAGTCATATCAGTGATAACCACACCTGTGTGAAGACAAAGCACAATGAGCTAATGGCCATTTACTTTACCAGTGGAACAACTGGGTCTCCTAAAATGACCGGACACACTCACAGCAGTTTTGGTTTAGGATTATCTATCAATGGAAGGTACTTCTGAACTACAGCTTTAAGTGTTGAAAGCACAAAAGTGGTGATAAATATCCATTGGTCTTCGTGTTTTTTCCCTACGTATGTCAGGGCTGTTCTTTGTTTTCCCAGGTTCTGGTTGGACTTGACACCGTCAGATGTGATGTGGAATACAGCGGACACGGGCTGGGCAAAGTCAGCATGGAGCAGTGTCTTTGCTCCATGGACCCAAGGAGCATGCGTCTTTACACATTATTTACCACGTTTTGAGTCAGCTTATATTCTGGAAGTAAGGCAGAGCTTAAGATCTACATTTAGCAAATGTACTGACAGTGGCACAGCAGAGCCTGGCAAGCTACCCGTGACGTATTTGATATGCCAAACACAGTTAACAATTAGTCTCATGATGGAGACGTTACTGGGCCTGCTCGAACAAATCGATGAACAACGGGACCGTGCTCATTGACAGTGGCACCGATAGTACAGGCAAATGAGGTAACTTGCAGAAATCAGAGCAGATAACATGATTTAGAATAAGCCCAAAAAGATGTATAGAGGAATGGTGTGAGCACACTTATGATGGAATTAAAAAAATGTTTAAGTTGTTCGATTAAGTTGCCTTCCGTAGATGTTTAGATGTTTAGGTATTACATTCTAGTAAGACTGAGAATGTACTTCTAAATTGCAGACACTTTCCAAGTTTCCTATCTCAGTCTTCTGTTCAGCACCAACTGCATACCGAATGCTTGTACAAGATGATATGAGCAGGTAAGAAACGTGGATGAAAAGGTACTTAGTGGAGGGAGGTGAGGAAAGGAAAAAGGAAGTGCTAAAATAAAAACTCTGCCTAAAAAAGAAATTCCAGGCTAGGGAATGGGATATAACACTCTCTTTTTCCTTTGCCTTTGAAGGGTGGGCTGAATTGGGTTACACTTGGCTGTGTTCAAGGCTTACTCCTGGCTCCTTACTCTGCAATCAGTTCTAGCAGGGAGCCAGCGGGGTGCTAAGGATCAAACCAGTATTGACCACATGCAAGGCAAGTGCCTTAATGGCTGTATTATCTCTCAGGCCCCACATTTTTTAAAAGATCATTCTATGTCCAAGGAAGTCACCCTTAAGTCAAAAGAGGAAAGGGAAACTTCAGGTTTATGTATAACTTCCATGGTTATGGATGCAAAGGTATTTATCTTTTGGATGATGTTTGTTATCTTAGCTGAGAATGCAGAGAACTTGGCCCTAGTTGGAACACTATACCAGCGAATAGGAAAGGAGATACATGTCTTTTACTCTAATACTGAGTTCATTGATGAGGAAGATTGGCAAATATTCTAATTGATTTATTTAAATTTTGAATAGGAAATAATTCACGTGACAAAAAACTTCAGTTTGCTATGAGTTTATATAATAAGTCTTTCTTATCTTGTCCTAAATTTCACTTCTCTCTGAAATCTATTATTATATCAGCCAATTTCCCTGTATTCTCCCTCCGTTTTTTAAACATAAATGGAAACCAAATCCTGTACTTCCCTTTTCCATACTTTCCTTTTATTTATTTAATAACGTGGGATACAATATAGTAACCACAAAGTACATATAGTTACTTAAATTAATTAAATAAAACACTTTGTTCCTCAGTTGCATCGACCCTATTTCAAGTGCTCAGTAACTATATGGTGCTAGAGAATAGTGTAATGGACAGGGCATGTTAATGATCATGTCCATAGCAGCAGAATGTTCCAGTAGCTTGCTCATTTTTTCACAGTTGTATAGTATCCCAGTGTATAAATATTTCACAGTCAGCTTCTTCCTTTCTCTCTCTTTTTCTTTCTTTCTTTCTTTCTTTCTTTTTCTTTCTTTCTTTCTTTTTTCTTTCTTTTCCTTCCTTCCTTCCTTCTTCCTTCATTCCCTCCTTCCTTTCTCTCGTTAGTTCATCCTTCCTTTCTCCTTCCTTACTTCCTTTCTTCTTTCTTTCTTCCTTTCTTCTTTCTTCCTTTTTTCTTTCTCTCTCTCTCTCTTTCTTTCTTTCTTTCTTTCTCTTTTCTTTCTTGTTTTTGGGCCACACCTGACAGTGCTCAGAGGTAAGTCCTGGCTCTGTCTCTGTGCTCAGGAGTGACCCTTGCCTGTGCACAGGGGACTATATGTGGGGCTGGGGATTTGAACCCAGTCAATGGGATCGCGCACCTGTAGTAACTCTCTGGCCCCTAATATTCAGTTTAAACTGACAATAGGTTAACTTAATCTCTGATTATTTATTATGATTTGTCTTTTTCTGATCACACCTGGCGATGCTCAGGGGTTATTCCTGTCTCTGCACTCAGGAATTACTCCTGGCGGTGCTTGGGGGACTATATGGAATGCTGGGATCAAACCTGGGTTGACCAGGTGCAACCCTCCCTAATCACTGATTTTAAATACTATTAGGACTGGTTTTAAATGCCATTAGGTGGTGCCTTATAGGGATGGTGTTGCTTTATTCTTTTCTTTTTCAACAACTCATATAAATACATACATACATTCTTTCAAGTAAAAAGGGAGCTAAGTGGGGAGGGAGGCGGTGTTCAAGGGATCATTGTATGATATGACAATGGTTTGTTTATTTCGTATTTGAGAGAGAGTCAGAAAGGAACTAAAATCTATGGCCATGCCACCCTGCATGCACCCATCTCGTCTGATCTCTGGAGCTTAGCAGGGTCGGGCCTGGTTAGTACGTGGACGGCAGAAAGGAACTAAAACAAATTTCACAAGTGATCCTAATTGACATTTCTCCTCCGAAATTTAACTTGTTATTTATTTTCCTGAAAAGCTACGAGTTCAAACACTTAAAGCACTGTGTGAGTGCTGGGGAACCCATCAACCCTGAGGTGACCGAACAGTGGAAACACAGGACTGGCCTGGATATCTATGAAGGATATGGACAGACGGAAACGGTAGGCTGACCTCACTGGGGAGAAGGGCCAGATCAATACCACAAAGAGGAGGAAAACCAACCAACCCTGACAGTTGTTTGAGGCAAAACCAGGAGCTGAGGAGTTAGAACAACTGAAAAATAGAAAGTTTGAGGGGAACTAGTTGTAAAATGCTCTGTGACAGATAATTGTTTAATTGCATCGAAAAAAAAAAGGTTTTAATACAGATCAGGGTGAAAAGATAAAACTATTTAAAAATAAACATCTACAGAGAGATGGTGGTTTGTAGAATTGGGAGCTTCCTCCTGGCTGCCTCAAATGTGGAAGGCGGAGCTCCTTATTACCTCAGAGGTTGTTTGCTAGACAAATTCTCCTTGGCAAGAGTACTCTAAAAAGACTATTTAAATATTTTGTGGATATAAGAAAAAGTTATTATTACATATAAAAATGGAAGGATAAGATAAAGCAAACATGGAAAGGATCAAAGAAATTTTTTATGTGCTTTTTCTGATGCGAACATTTCTAAACAATGAGAACACGGTGTATGATTAAAAATTAATATATTATTGCAAACCATAATGCCCAGAAGTAGAGAAAGAGTAAGGGGAAATTTTCTGCCAGGTAGGCAGGGGGAGGGTGGGAAACCGGGGGGTATTCTGGGGAGACTGGTGATGGGGAATGTGCACTGGTGGAGGGATGGGTGTTTGGTCATTGTATGACTGTAACTCAAACATGAAAGCTTGTAACTGTACCTCATGGTGATTCAATAAAATTTAAAAAATTAATTTACTACTAACAAAAACCAAAATGTACATCTTTGTCCAAAAGAAGCAGCATAACAAGCACAAGCTTATATGAGTACAAATATTCTCATGAATATGGATGTTTTAGTAATTATGAATTTATTATATTATTATACATCTGTTTAGTTATATCTTTACAGCCCACGACATCTCTGTTTTGTTTCAAGTTTGGTTCGTAGTAAGTGCTCAGTAATTATTTGCTGATTGAAGACATGGTGAATTAATGAATAAATTTTAAATTACTGGCATTAGTATTTTGTTCTTCTTAACTAGGTGCTAATTTGTGGGAATTTTAAGGGAATGAAAATCAAGCCTGGCTCAATGGGAAAGCCTTCTCCTGCTTTTGATGTTAAGGTTTGTATATCCCCTTCTAGGATGATATTCTATTTTTAATTTTTTGCTGGGACAATAGTTTATAATCCAATCTGTTTACCACTGTTACTACCTTTCCCTCATACTCATGGTATTGGGAATTATTTCATGATACAATATCTTAATGATATCCCCATGTAAAAATAAAAAATGGATTAGAAATGTTAGTTTATTTGATTTCCATTTGGGGGATACAAATATCTTGTGGCATGTAATACTTTATAAATATTAAATCTTATTATTTCCCTGACGGAAACTGTAGCACACTAAGTTTAGAAATATTTTACAGATGAGGTTTACACTTGGGTAAGGAGCTCACCCAAGTTGCACACTCAATAGCCGCTACGACTGGAATTCAGTCTCAAGCGATTATTTGTAGGTTTTTGTTTGTTTGTTTGTTTGAACTTTTTTGGGTCACACCTGGTGATGCACAGGGGTTACTCCTGGCTCATGCACTCAGGAATCATTCCTGGCGGTGTGTGCAAGGCAAACACCCTACCCAGTGTGCGGTGTGCTGTCACTCCAGCCCCTTGGAACCACATTCAGTAGTGCTCAGGGGCTAAGCCTGGCTCCGCACTCAGAAGTGACCCCTGGTGGTTCTTCAGAGACTATATACTATGCCTATGATAAATTGTATGCAAAGAAATTATCTTCCCCTTTAATTAAATCTCAAGCTTTTGATTACAGTATACTTACTGTTAACCAAATAGTCACACAGCCCCCCCCCCCCCTTCTGTTGCTGGAGGTCAAGATTTCTTTTCTTTTCTTTCTTTTTTTACTTTTTGGGTCTGGGGTAGCGGGAGCGATAGCACAGTGGGTAGGGCGTTTGCCTTGCATGCAGCCAACACGACTGACCCGAGTTCAATTCCTCTGCCCCTCTTGGAGAGCCCAGCAAGCTACCGAGAGTATCTCACCCACACAGCAAAGCCTGGCAAGCTACCTGTGAAGTGTTCGATATGCCAAACACAGTAACACAGTAACACAGTCCCACAATGTTACTGGGCCCACTCAAGCAAAACTGATGAACAACAGGAGGACAGTGACAGTGACAGTGACAGTTGCTTTTTGGGTCACACCTGGCGATGTACAGGGGTTATTCCTGGCTTTGCACTGAGGAATTACTCCTGGTGATGCTCGGGGGACCATATGGGATGCTGGTAATCAAACCCGGGTTGACCGCATGCAAGGCAAACACTCAACCCGCTGTACTATTGCTCCAGCCCTCAAGACTTCTTTTAAAGGTCAAATACGCCAGAAGAGTCTTAATTTACAGTAACTGTAGACTTCTCTCTTAGGACTGCCAGACAATTCCTGATTCTATGTAAACACTGATAGAGTTACCCCACTCCCTAGGAGACACTGTCCCATCAGCATCCTAGTATCCTATCGCACTCAATATAGGGTTATGATTATTTTCTGATTAACCCAGACAAATAAGCTTACACTGATACATAGCAGACAACCATAACAACAAAAACAAGATATCTGTAGATTCGGTGAGCATTTTCCAAGTTTATTTGATCACGTGGGCATTTATTAAAATACTAATATCCAGACCCTTTTCTTAGAGAGTCTGATTGGACAGATTTAGGGGAACTTTGAAACCTGTGTTTCAAACAAGCACCACAAGTCATTCTTATGGCTAGATATTTTGAGGAAGTATTTGCAGAAGAATCTGTCCTTTGTCTTACTTTAACTTTGCTCCAGGGCCTGATCTAAAGGGCGGCCTAATAGTTCAGATCTGGTTCTGCTATTCACTAGCTGAGTATAGTTGGGGAAACTTTAAAAGTAATTTTCCTAATTTGTTAAACAGGATGAGATAACTTCTTGTCCCAGGTTTCCTAGGACAAGATGATGCATTTTGATTTTAGCACTAAGGATTAGATATCCCAGGGCATCCCTTTGCCTAAAATCCAGGTCACCCATGATGGTTGACAGTCCCAGTGATAACATAACTGATTTCACTGGCTTCTAGCGAAGATCTAAGAGATAACATTCATAAAGAACACAGTAAAGGCCTGGTACAGAGATTGGCACTGAGGTCCAAAAGAGAGGTGTTGGGCTGGAGACCTAGCACGGGAGGTAGAACACTTGCCATGCAGGGCCTGCCGAGGGATGTGACCCTGGTTTGGATCCCTGGCACTGCACATGGTCCCTGAAGTACTTTCAGGAGTCACTGCTGAGCCTAGAGCCAGGAATTGCCTTGAGCAGCACCAGATCTACCCCTTCACCCTCCCACCCCCACCCCACAACCACCACCAATAGAACCTAAAGATAGGTCTCATCGATAATGTTTTCCTCCTTCCTCTCCGACATTTCCTCGTCAAAAACTTGTCTAAGAAGAGATAGTTGGGAGACAGAGCGATAGTGCAGCAGGTAGGGCATTGGTTTTGGATGCAGCTGACCAGGGTTCCATCCCTTGCATCCTATATGGTCACCCAAGCACCACCAGGAGTAATTCCTGTGTGCAGAGCCAGGAGTAACCCCTGAGCATTGCTGGGTGTGACCCAAAAAAAAATTTAAAAGGGAGAAATAATTCAGGAATCCTTGTTATATTCTGGTACCATTAGTTCATTGGTTAATAGCCTGGGGGCGGGGGGGAATGCTAATATGTTATTTAGTTGGCATTTCACACGTATGTGTTCCTTTCTTCCCTGATTCAGTTATTTACTTATTTTTGGACCACACCTGACTGCTCAGGGTTTACTCCTGGCTCTGTGCTCAGGCATCACTCCTGGCAGAGCTTGAGGGACTATGTGGGGTGCCTGGAACTGAAGCCAGGTTGGCCCTGTGCAAGGCAAACATCCTACCTGCTATGCTATCGCTTCAGCTCTCATCTCCAATGTGATGCTTGTGAGTACAAGACAATGTGTCTTGTGAGTACTCACAGCAATTCCAACCATTATTTACCACCAGTTCCCTACTTTAGTAAGCCCAGTGGTTTTAATGAGTTTTAAAATGAGTTAATCTTTGAATGTCAGTGATTTTATCTTTTAATATTTTTTTTTTAAAAAGTGCATTTGAAGGAAAGACTGTGCTCTGATCCACATCCCTTGCTATATCCTTTCCCACTGGGTTCTATTCGTAAAATGTGCATTAAATGTACCATATTCAACATTTTTATTATACAGTCAGTAGGATTCAAATATCTGCCATGTTGTGCAATCATCACCATCGTCCCTTTCCATATTTCTTTTCATCTGAAACTATATCCCCCAGGGCCAGAGAGATAATACAGTGAGTAGAGCATTGGGTTTAATCCCAGATATCTTGTGCGGTCTCGCAAGCCTCACCAGATATAATTAAGTGCAGACCCAAGAGTAACCATTGAACATCCATGGGTGTAGTCCAATGCCTCCCACAAAAATACTAAGTCCCCTTGGTGTCTACCCCAAGGACCCCAAAAACACTATTTTGAAAAGACATTTGTGCTCCCGTGTTCACTACAGCACTATCCACAATAACAAGATCTGGAAACAAGCCAAGTGCCCAAGAACAGACAACTTGATAAAGACATTGAGATACATATTGTACAATCCATTATATATATATATATATATATATATATATATATAATGGAATACTACTTAACTATGAGGAAAAATGAGACCATGCAAGTAGATGGAACTAGAGGGTAGTATGTCATAAGGTGACAGACACATTCAGAATGATCCCTCTCATGTGTGGGAGACAAAGAAACATAGTAAAGGGGCAACAGAAACTTAAGTCTACAGATCAGATCTTACTTGGGATGGGGGAGAGAGATGAATGGAAGAATCTCTGGAACATCAGTACAGAGAAGTGGGCATTGTGGTGGGTCGTGTGTTGTATTTTTGTGGAAAATTTTAAATTCCCTTAAGTAAACTGTTATGTTTTATCCATCCTAGATTTTAGATGCAAACGGCAATGTCCTGCCTCCTGGACAAGAAGGAGATATTGGCATTCGAGTTCAACCCGATCGACCATTTGGCCTTTTTGCTCATTATGTAGTAAGAGACTTACTAAGTACCCTCTTATTTTCCTGTTTATTTCTAAAAAGTGCTTGGTATCCCTACATCCACAAAATACACATAAGATAGATACATGGCCCCTCTTGAGAAATTTATAGTACTGAATGTAATCCCTTAGATAGGGCATGAATCCAGGAATACACTTGTCCCAGAACTAGGCTAGATTAGAGCTCCAAGCCTGTGAAGGCAAGAGGCTAGGAGCCCTCTTAATATGCCTTTATCTTTTTCACTCTAAAACTGAATGGAGGGGCTGGAGAGATAGCACAGCGGGTAGGGTGTTTGCCTTACACGCAGCTGACCCGGGTTCGATTCCCAGCATCCCATATGGTCCCCTGAGCACCGCCAGGAGTAACTCCTGAGTGCAGAGCCAGGAGTAACCCCTGTACACCTCCAGGTGTGACCCAAAAAGCAAAAATAAAATAAAATAAAATAAAAATAAAACTGAACCGAATCATTTTACTTAAATCTAATTAGTGGTCTTTCTTCTTGGGAAAAGTGAGCGAGGTAGAAAATGGGGCAGAGAAATTAAATTTCTTTCACTAGAGGCCTTCCAAGATCCTTAATGTTCATGAACATATTTTAATGTCTAATCTCAGTACACAAAATTAAAGCAAAATTCATATCAATATAATCAAAGTTCCTAGTACTTCTTGTCAGTGAATTTTACTTAATGTGAAAATACTTCATTTTTCTTCCTGTCAAAAATAGTAAATCTTTGTTTCTGTGTAAAACAAAATACAACACTACACACAAATTCACACACGGCTACAAAACCACACACACACAAACACACAGAGACATACATATACATACTTTTTTAAAATTAAGGTGTTGGTGCTTTCTTTTGAATATTCCCTTTTCTTTCTTCCTACCAGTTAGATCATCAACTATTTAGCATGGTCTACTCTGAGTTCTGAACTTCTGCATTATTTTGTGACCTACTAGGATAGCATAGTGGTAGGCCGTTTGCCTTGCACGCGGCTGACCCAACCGACCCAGGTTCAATTCCTCTGCCCCTCTTAGAGAGCCTGGCAAGCTACCGAGAGTATCTCACCTGCATGGCAAAGTCTGGCAAGCTACCCGTGACGTATTCGATATGCCAAACACAGTAACAACAAGTCTCATAATGGAGACATTACTGGTATGTCTCATAATGAGACATACTGCTCGAACAAATCAATGAACAAAGGGAGCACAGTGACAATGACAGTGATTTAGGAAAATTACCAGAATGGAAGCACAACTTATCTTTTAAACATAGATATAGTTTACTTTTTGAGGTGTAAGCCTGATGGTTTGATGCTCAAGGCTGGGATGCTAGGGATATCAAATAGTGCTTGGGAAGTACCAGGACTATACTTGGCGATGTTTGGGGGTGGCTAATGCAATGGAAGGGATGAAGTTGGAGCCTCACATATGCAAGGCATATCTCCACCCTAGACAGCTCAATTTTGGAATTCAATATCTATTTGAATAAAGACCTTCCCTTTTTACTACAGATATATATATATTCCCTTTTTAATACAGATATATATATGTATGTATAGATTGATAAATATGTATATATACTAAAGCAACCAACTTCTCTGTTCCCCTGAACATTTAAAAATTCAACTCAACAGAAGAGTTACATTCACAATATTAACAAAACGCTGTTTGTTTCACAGGATAATCCTACAAAAACAGCTTCAACTTTACGAGGCAATTTCTATATCACCGGGGACAAGGGCTACATGGATGAAGATGGGTATTTCTGGTTTGTTGCAAGATCAGACGATGTCATATTATCCTCTGGGTAATGTTCTTCTTTTATGCATATGTCTATGCTAATGGATCATCGGTGTTCTAGAATGAGCCTGTGAGTGACCTGTATAAATTCTTGCTATATTTCTTGCTTTATTTCCCAGTTACCGAATTGGACCATTTGAGGTCGAAAGTGCTTTGATTGAGCATCCTGCAGTTGTAGAGTCAGCTGTTGTGAGCAGCCCAGACTCCCTCAGAGGAGAGGTAAAAAAAAAAAAAAAAAGATTCATCTCAACTTTATCATTCATTGGCAGTCTGACACAAGCATTGAAACGTAACTACACCAGCGATTTACTGACATGCTTTCCGGATAAAACATCATGTATTAAATGTACAAGTCTGAAAGAAATATGGTAGCCAGAAAGAACTGCTACATAGTAAGAATACAAATTTACATAACAAATTTTCTTTTCTATGGAGCAAAGATTATGGAGTGCCAAGAACCCAGGCTCAAACCAGGATAGTCAAAGGTTAGCCAGATAAGAGTTCATTTGTTACCTAGGTCTGGAATAACCACAGTCTCTAGAATAGTTGAGGATAGGCTGCCCTCAGGTATCAAGGCTAGAAGCATTTCATTTATACTCAGATGATTATTTCTCTGATTGAACTTGTGGATCATAGTTTTGTGTTCCTTCGGATCACTTTAACATACTTTTTAGAATTTCATAGGGGTTGCTTTGTTTTAAAAAACATCTTGAGTCATAATTTATTTAGCTATCATTTTTGCAATTTAAAAACCATGCTTCCTGAAAGCCTTATTTAAACGATTTGAATTCTTTCTAATAGGGTTAAAGGAATGGATGGTTTCTGTCATTTCTCGGGGGAGGAAAAAACAGTAACATAATTTAAATACTACTTCTGCACTGGAATGTGAAATAGACCAAAACAAATTTGTCTAGGTGATTGGGTTATTTATTTTTTTGAGGGGGGAGCTGGTACTCCTTTTCGGGAATTAATTTTGCTTTGGGATCTCACCTGCTGGTGTTCGGAGGTTTCTTGGGGATCATGAATTGCTGAGACTGAACCCCAGGACTCCCCCACGAAAAACATGCGTCTCATCCTTTGAACTACCTCTCCTCCCCATCTCTGCAATTGGAATGCCACAGTTCACTACTGGACTTGCTCCATAATGGAAATGTTCTGCACATACCCACTGAATATAATACCAAGAAGGCAACAGTAGGAGCAACAACAAATGGGGAAATTGTTTTCAGTGAAATAGATGAAGTGGCTACCACATTGAATAGCATAGTCATAAACTCATTTCCTAAAACTTAGAAAATTTTGCATAGAACTTCAGAGAAATTTTAAGTTGTTATAGATTTTGAGTACATTGAAAAGTCTGTACTTATTACAATAAAACCTAATGTTTTGAGTGACTATGTTCTGGGTATGGTTAAAAACCCATATTTATTCTCCCTTAATCCTCACAACCTCTATTTATAGAGGAACAGTGAAGTCATTTAGCTTGCTCAGGATTACACAATAATGTCTAACTCTGACCCAAGTTATCTGAATTCATGCTATTATTCATGTAATCAAATGTTATCATTTTCTATAATGTTTTATACTTTTTTGCCGGGTGGGGCATACTCCCGGCTCTGTACACAGGGATCACTTCTGGTGGTGCTCAGGGTGCCATATGGGATATTGGGGATCGAACATGGGTGAGCTGTGTGCAAGGCAAGTGATCTACCTGCTGTACTACCTCTCCAGCCACATGGTTTATAAAGACTTTACATACTTTATCCAAGGTGCAAAAGAACCATTTTGCACCAAACCAGTAACTATCAACACTAGTTGTGATATAGTTCATTTGTATCAGAATTGTCAATGAACAATATAGTTCTATACAATTCACTTAAAGATCAATTTTTTTATTCATTTGCATTTTAAAACATCTGCAGCAGGGGGCAGAGTGATAGCATAGCAACTAGGGCATTTGCTTTGTATGCAGCCAACCCACGTTCAATCCCCAGCACTCCATATGGTCCCCCGAGCACCACCAGGAGTAACTCCTGAGCATCACTTGGTGTGACCCCCCCCCAAAAAAAAGAAAACACACACACACACACACAAATACTCCAAACACAAATATCTGCAGATCTAACTGTAGGTGACCTTATATAATGGCTTTATGTTCAAATAAAAAAGATATTTATATGCTTACATCTAAATGTATAAAAATATACACACATATACATGAGATAATCTGTATCTGTCTTTCTCCTTTTGACTTGTTTCACTAACTTAACAATTTTCATATCTATATTTTTTGTAGCAAAATGCAAAACTTTGTCCTTTTCTGGGAACAGAGGGAGTCTAGGCGACTGTTGTGGTGGTGGCGTTGGTAAAGTGGGGTATCAAAACTATAACTGTCAACCAACAGAGGGGAGAAGGAAGATCAGACCAGAGGTGGCAGGAGAGGGTCATGAGTAATTCAGTGGCAGTTGTAAGCAGTAACTTTGCACGTCAATACTATAACTTACCCACTACTGTAATCAGATTATTTAAACCATAACAGTGGCTAACGGAGCCATGACCTTTTTGTCTTTCCCATTACTAGGCTGGATTTTCCAAGCATTAGTGGCATTTCGAATATACAGTCATCAACAGATGTCAGGAACAGAGTTCATGGCTTCAACTGTTTTCTTCAACAAGGATATGGCAAGTTGTGAATCAAAGGATATGAAAGGACCACAGGGAGGGTGTGAATCTAGGAACTTGCCTAGATAAGGCCAGACTGTTAGACAAAACACTACTTGGCACATTGCCAAGTTTCTGCAAGTTTTATTTTTCAAAGACAAAGAATGAGATGGAGTCAAGAGCAGAAGTAATTAGAAGCAGGTCAGAAAATTGAGTGCTGTGAGAAAGTTAAGAGTGTCGATAGTAAAGTAGGAGTTCCAGAAGGTCTCTTGTACTAGGAACAGAAATGGAGTTATGGGATTAATTGGCAGGATGAAGAATATAAAGCTATGCTCAAGGGCTATTTAAACTCTCTGGGCTACACCACCAGGCACTTAGATTCCTAGTCAGGGAAAGCAAACAAGACAGAACAAAATAAAAATTCAGAATTCATTTTCCTGTTTTATATATTTACTTTAGGTAGTTAAGGCTTTTATTGTTCTGAATCCCAATTACAAGTCACATGATCAAGAACAACTGAAAAAGGAGATCCAGGAGCATGTAAAAAAATCTACAGCACCTTACAAATACCCAAGAAAGGTAGGTACTTAATTATATTTGTTCAGAAAAACATTATCTGTATTTTCATTATCATCATATTCTCCTCAAAACATATTCTACCAGATATTCCAAAGTGAACTAAAGACATAGATAAACGTCAGAATCTTGAGATTGAAATGAATTCCCTAGCTTTATTTGTTGGGTCTTTTGGCTTACCAGACTTATATCTCTCTTCTATTTGTTACAAAGAACTCACCCCAGTGGGTGTTCTAATCCTTTCACCAAAAATTCACGGCAGAACTTCTTGTAATTAATTTTGTCTAAAGATAAAACATTTCTGTTCTAATTTTCTTCCCCTTGATAGATAGAATTTATTCAAGAGTTGCCAAAGACCATCAGTGGGAAGATAAAAAGAAAAGAACTGAAGAAGAAAGAATGGGAAACAATATGAATTCATTCCATTATCATGGTACAAGCTCAAGACGAACCCTGGAAACCGTAAACTTACACAGAGGTGATAATAAGCCAGCAATCTGGTGATCTAAAGTATCTTGTGGTTATGACATCAAAGGCTGAATTTTGAAATAAAACACTCAGTAAATTCCTCTGTGTTAGTGCTTCTATAATTTAGTCATAGAGTGCCATCAGTTGTTGTTGTTGTTTTTGCTTTTTGGGTCACACCCAGTGATGTTCACAGGTTACTCCTGGCTCTGCATTCAGAAATCACTCCTGGCGGTGCTCAGGGGACCATATGGGATACCAGGAATTGAACCTGGGTCGGCTGCGTGCAAGGCAAATGCCCTACCCGCATAAAAGCAGTTTCTCAACCAAATCTCTGACCTGTTAGTTTTTCAAAGCTCCGTAAAATAATCAAAATTTTGTTTCAAGGTGCTGAAGAGATAGTACAACAAATAAACACTTGCCTTTCATACAGCCAACTGGGGCTCAATGCCCAGTACCCCATATGATTGCCTAAGCACTGCCAGGCTTGATCCCTGAGGAAAGAGCCAGGAATAAGACCTGAGCATAGCTGGGTATAGCACCAAAACAAAAACAAAGAAAAAACATTTGTTTCAAAGCTAACTATAAAAGAATACATATTAAATTTGCTTATAACCTAAATATTTTGATTCTTTTAAAGAAGTATGATACAATCAGCAAATGTTAATATATGAAATATAAATATGTAAGACATCAAAATACTCATGTTTGGGAATTTCAGGAACAACCAGAATTCATAAACAGAAGACATATTAGATGACTGATAAACAAAATTAGGAGCCTGTGAAATTTATTTTCAGTTTATGTGTTTTTTGTTTTGGGATCATACCCAACCCTGCTCAGAGTTTACTCCCAGCTGTATGCTCAGGGCATCACTCCTGGTGGGGCTCAGGGGATCATATGGGGTGCCGGGGATCAAACCCACATTGGCCGCATACAAGGTAAGTGCCTCATTGCTGTACTATCTCTCCAGTCCCTATATTTGATAGTACCAGTATAATAAAAGTCTAAATCCTCATACTGAAGGTCTATTCACTGAAAATAAATAAATAAATAAACAAATAAAAGGCCCTCCCCAGGGGTGCTCTGGGGCAGGATTGAGGGAGTGGGTCCTCTTCTGGCAATGCTCAGTCTAGAATTGCTGGCTTGCCAGTTTAATAATACTCAGATTCGTGATACTCTGCTACTCAGGTGTTAGAGCTTCCTGGGACCATCATAGTGGTGTAAAGAGGTCACAAGGGCCACACCACGTGGTTCTCAGGAGGCCCCATGGCTAAATCGGAGGTGCTCTGGCAGGGTCTCCTTCCTTCAAAGCATATGTTTCACATGCTTCGAGCTCTTTCCCCACCCTATTTTTTTTTTTCATTGTTAACCACACTGAAAATCACAAATAAAAATATTTAGGTATAAAAAAAAGTTCATCAATTTCTCATTGAAGGTCTAAGTCTCAGTGAATTCGGGGTAGACAAATTCAAACTTTTGTTACAAATCGCTTCTGGACCACTGAAATTGTGCCCCCTTGGAGAATGAGAAAGAACTATGCTATTGGCTTTTTCCTTCTTTAGTGTATGTTCCCATTTGAAATAATCACAACACTTTCTGTTTTCTTGGTGTTTCCCAATAGGGCAACAGTAGAAGACTTTCCCATGATTTGGCCCATTATTAGAAACAACAAGTCTTTTAGATCTTCGGCCACATTTGCATAAAGGAGGAGTCATTTTCCCAAGCTTCCAAGAATCTCGTAGATGAACATTAGAGGTTAAGACAGAAGGAACAATCTTCTTGGAGGAATTTCTCACTTGGGAGACTTCCTGTGCTGTGGGCTTTTCCTCATGAATAGTGAAGGTCTGTTTTTTGGCTGGTGGGAAAGCTTGGGGATTTGATGAATTCCTTTTCATACCTCCAGGATGTTTCCCCAAAACTGAAGGACAAGAAATAGCAGTGTGAACACTGTTCAGAATATTTGATTTACATTCCGGTAATTTAAAGTCAGAAACATTTGAATTCCGATCTTTGGCTTCTTTTACATTATAAATAGTTGTGTGAGGACTTCTATATACAATAGACTTAGAAGTCTCATATTTCTGAGGAGTTTCTTCCATGTCTTGAAAGTTTTCATGATCTGGCATTTCAAATTCTTTTAAAATCGTTACTCTTTCTCCAGAACTGAATGAGACGTCTATGTTTGAGTCATTAACAGAAGGCATACAATCTGTATTTTGTTCAGGCTGAGAAGCTGGAAGTAAAGCAACATCTTCCCAATCCGCCAACATAGGTAAACAATCAAGAGCAGAACTCATTTCCATATCAGAGACATGATTAACAGATGAAAGGGTAGTTGAAACAAGTACCAATTCTGAACCAGTTGTTGAAGATTTACATTTGGTATTAAAAGCAAGATGTTCATTTTGTTCTTGCTTCTGCAGAGAAATAGGCAAATTCACTCTGGTAGACTGTAACTGCCCCGCAGAAGCAGAGGATATAGTATTAAAAGGAGAAAAGCAGCTTTTGACACTGCAAAGACCTGTTTTCACACTGCTTTTTAGTAGTAACTGATCTTGCTGTACCGTGATGGGAGAATTCACACCAACTGACTTCATCTGAACTTCTTTATGAGAATTTGTTTCGTTTTTTGATTCCCCTTCATTTACGCTTACAGATTGAATGCTATTTTTGCAGACTGAAGTTTCGTCAACCTGATTTGCATTCAAATTTCTAACCAAAATGTTGGAATTCTTCTTAGTGGGAACCTGTGATGACACAGACAGATCTATCAACTATAAAATCTGGGTGCTCATCATTTCTTTAATACCCCTACGACAAGACGAAAAAAAATGCAATTGATTTACAAATGATTGCACATATGAAATCATTTCAATGAACCTATGGTTACTTTAGCGGTTTAAGAAGTCAGAACAAAGGTGCAAACAGTACTAACCTTGTTCAAGGACCTTGTAATTTTCATTAGGCAGCCATCCCTGATCATTTTCCAAGCAAGAAGGGCCGTATTCCGAGAATCATCCAAACCTAAAGAAATATATCGCAAACACTGAATTAAAGTGGTACGAGTATAAAGAACTACAGGGGGGAAAGAAAGCCATCACTGAAACATAAGTGAGAACCTATGGTTAGTTTTAATAATGGTAAGTTGGTCGTGTGGAAAGCTGTAGCAACATGACCTAATGAAAGACATGATCTCCAACATTTAAAGGCCCTCCCGTTGTTTGTCGATTTGCTCGAGCAGGCCCAGTAACGTCTCCATTGGAGACTTTGTTGTTACTGTGTTTGGCATATTGAATACGTCACGGGGAGCTTGCCAGGCTCTGCCATGCGGGCAAGATACTCTCGGTAGCTTGCCGGGCTCTCCGAGAGGGGCGGAGGAATCGAACTCGGGTCGGCCATGTTGGCTGCGTGCTAGGCAAACGCCCTACCGCTGTGCTATCACTCCGGGAGGTAATAATCTGTTAGACTCATAAAGATGTCATCAACTTTCTGAAGGGACCATGATTTGTAAATAATTTAATAGTCTTGTTCATTTTCTTTGTTTGGGTTTTTCAGTTTGTTTTGGGGGCTACACCCAGTGGCACTTGGCAGTCACTTCCAGCAGCGCTCGAGGAACTAGAGGGTGTCAGGGAAAACACGCACACTTCCCATATGCATCAAACAATGTCTCTAGCACAAGTCTTATTCAGTTTTCCACTAATTAACAGCCATCATGGGCTGGAGCAATAGCACAGTGAGTAGGGCATTTGCCTTGCAAGCAGCCAACATGGCTGACCTGAGTTCGAGTCCTCCACCCCTCTCGGAGAGCCCGGCAAGCTACCGAGAGTATCTCGCCCCCATGGCAGAGCCTGGCAAGCCACCCGTGACGTATTCGATATGCCAAACACAGTAACAACAAGTCTCAAAATGGAGACGTTACTGGGCCCGCTTGAGCAAATCGATGAACAACGGGAGGACAGTGACAGTGAGCGGCCATCATCTAACTATTTTCATTCTTTTAAACAAAAGATGGCAGTGTTTAACTTATGAATGTGATCATTTAAAAGTCTTAAAGTCTTAGAAACAATCTGAATTGCACACAACATGAGTTTTTATAAAAGCTAGAAGATATTCCTCATTAATGAGGTGAAAGTACTTTCCTGATACTAACCAGAATGTTCTCGTCCTAGGAATTCTATTCCCACTTCCTTCAGGGCACCACGTAGTCCTTTTGGTTTTCTCCTGTAGAATGTCTAATAAAATAAAAGACGGCGATTTCTGAAAAGTTTATCACTATTTGAAAGACTTTGATTAACGTCTTACTTTCCATAATTTTTAGCTCTACTAATTAGAATACACTTTGGTTTTTTGGGGGTCACACCCAGCAATGCACAGGGGTTACTCCTGGCTCTGTACTCAGGAATTACTCCTGGTGATGCTCAGGGGACCATATGTAATGCTGGGAATCGAGCCCAGGTTGGCCACGTGGAAGGCGAATATACTTTTTTGTGGGTTTTGCTGTTGTTTTGCTTTTTGGGTCACACCCAGTGATACTCAGGGTTTACTCCTGGCTCTGCACTCAGGAATTACTCCTGGCGGTACATGGGGGACCACACGAGATACTGGGGATAGAACCCAGGTCGAACCCGCATGCAAGGCAAGCACCCTACCGGCTGTACTATTGTTCCAGCCCCTACTTTTTTGGGGTTTTTTTACATACATATTTTAAGATGTGTTAATATGAATGTTTCAAAAGAAAATATTTTATTTAAAAAAATCTATGATTTCTATGGAAAAAGGTTTGATAATTTTTTAAAAACTAAAAATCACTTTTCAACATAAGGACATCTCCGTCTTTGACTCTTACCTTGTAAGTTACTCTAAGATCTATCCAAGAATTTAAGAATGTGGGTTTTAAGAGCTGTTTTCTTTTACACTCATATTCCAGGCAAACCGCCAAGTCCCAATCTGCATTAAATATGTTAAAACAAAGTTTATGATGCCGATATGTTTACTTTGCTAATATATAACAACTATTCACTTTACTAATCTATTAAAAATTAGATTGTATCTAAGTTTCATAGTATTTCCTAAATACTTAATGAAGTACACTAAGTATCTCAGAATACTCTCCAAAAAGTGCTAAATTGCATGGTCAAAATGGAGGTTATCCTTCATTCAGCATTCTAAGGAAAAAATAGGAAAACCAAACATCTGTTAGCAATCCACTATCTTTAGAAAGCAACGATGACTATTAAGGCTAAGCTATCAATAGCGCAACCATGCTATCGATGACTACTAACAGCAATGCTATGTCACGAGAATGTAAAAGATCTGCTTTAAATGACTCATTTTTTCCTTAATGCCTGTATCAGTATGTGTCAAAATAGAAAAGCATAGAAAAACTGTGAGTTGAATGAGGACTCTATTTTTAAGGTTCTAAAAACATGACACAACCTTTACAAAATCGTCTTTGTTTGGATTCAGAAGAATAGAGAGAAACAATCTTTAAAAATTCTTAAAATTAAGGCTTTCATTTATAAGGCACCACAGAATAGTAATTTTGAAAACATAAATTTATATAGTTAACATCTGGTAAGCACTTGTATTCCTTTCCTGGTTCAGGGGATTAATATCAACAATTTTTACTAAAGTAAAGAATCAGTGATTAAGCTATTTATATATAACTTAATTTTTACCTGACCAAGTAACAAATGCACACAATTTTGCTTCAGAAGTAGAAAGATCTGAAACTCCAGTATCAAAAATAATTTTCTTCTGTTCCTGAATTGTATGAATCCATTTACAAAACTGAGATAAGCAAATCTTCAGAGGGACCCCTTCATCAACTTGAACCTGAATAATCACAAAATCTAAATTCAACCACTGAATTCCATAATTATTCAGTATATATTGCTCACATAATTAGGCACTGTTGAAGAATACAACAAAGAAAAGGTCTAATGAAGAATGAATATGTTAAATGCATGAGAGAGAATATGATTAGGCCTTTTCAAGTTGAGAAAAATTAGGCTGATCAATCTGAAATCAGATTTTAAAAAGGTAAAAATGACTCTGCACCACTGCACATCACATAGGATGGGATGTAAAGTAGAAGGCAACCAATCTCGATTAAGGAAAATATTAACAAACAAAGCTTAACCTGTAACAGCATATTAGTAATCTCTTAAGCAAGGGCTTAATGGCTCCAGGGTGAGAAACAACAATCTTCACACACTTTCCTCTTAGAAAATCTTTTTTGATCATTTTTAGTGAATTATTCATAACAAGCAACATAGAATAAATCATATCGGAGCAGGCTTGGGTGATGGTTGGGAAAACTGGAAATATTGGCGGTGGGAAGTTGTAGTGGTGGTGGGATTGGTGTTGGAATACTGAACGTAATAAATCATCGTAGACAACTTTATAAAAATAAAAAAATCAAAAGATTAGAAATAAAGGTGATAATTAAATCTAGACAGAAATTTAATACTTGATATTGAGAGAGAGCCTTTATTTTCCTTTTGAAACTGATCTCTGAATTTTGATATCTGTATCATACCTGCTTGATTCCTGTCAAGTCCATGCAAAATGTGGAAAGTACTGGGTGTTCCTGAGGTTGAACATAAGCGTGGAACTCAGATTCAACTTCTCCAGTCGAAGTATTCAGCAGTACAGCTGGAAATTCAACTAAATTAAAAAATGTTTAATTGGCATTTCAACATATAATTATTATATTAATGCTATAATCATTTTAAATTAAATGCTAATATAGAGCATTAACAATCATTGTTTTAATTAGGGTATATAAAAATGACCAATGCAACGTGATGTAGTTTTAGCGTATTAAGAAAAAAGAAATTTTAGCGATAGCACAGCGGGTAGGGCGTCTGCCTTGCACGCAGCCAACATGGCCGACCCGAGTTCGATTCCTCTGCCCCTCTCGGAGAGCCCGGCAAGCTACCAAGAGTATTCGATATGCCAGACACAGTAACAACAAAGTCTCCACTGGAGATGTTACTGGGCCCGCTCGAGCAAATCGATGATCAACGGGAGGGCCTTTACTTTACTTTACTTTTAACCACTAAAAAGAAAACTTTTAAATGGATAGTAAAGTAGCATTTTGTCATATGCTTTTGAAATTTAATATAATTCTAAAACAACTATGAGACGTTTAGATATTTGTTCCCTTTCTTTGTCCAGTCAGGTTTTAAAGTAACAATGGCAATATATAATAGTGCTAATGTTGTACCAATTCATAAACGATCTTAATTCTTTAAACTTCAGTTTTTCAGTGGTTTGTACCTGCAAACTTTAAAGTGACACATCTAATGCTAGCTTAGATCACTGGCAGGTCAGACTTACTTATTTCCTGGTCATAGTGGCGTTTCCCATCATTCCAGCATGTTGATTCAAAATCAATGACTATTAAGTAGTCAAACAACTGTTCTGCAAAAGATCAAGGTGACCTTATGCTTTACCTGTTTAAAAATGGCACAGCTACAAAATGTAAACAAAGCACACTATACTTACTGGATTTGCTTTTTCCTCCATTCCCACTTGTTGGTGCAATTGCCTTTCTCCTAATTAATCCAAGCTGCCTAAAAATGTAAAACATCCCAAGACGTTCATTTACACTCCTGTTGGAACAGACTAAAAAATAACATGTTCATGATTGGGGATTGTGTGTATGTGTCTGTGGGGGAAGAGAAAAGAATGGAATCAGACTTTGAGGGAAAAGACCCTCTAGTGGTTTTAGTAATCACTGTATCAGCACAGGCCTCAAAGTTCATATTCGCATGATTCTGCTATAATTTCCCCTATTTCATAACAGTGATGAGGAACTGAGTATGAAGGGGCCGCAGCAATAGAACAACAGATAAGGCCTTGCACACAGCAGACCTAGGTTGGATCCCCGGCACCCCATACGGTCTCCTAAGCTCTAAAAGGAGTGATCTCTGAGCACAAAGCCAGGAGTAACCACTGAGCACCACCAGATGTGACCCCCAAACAAAAATACAAAGTACAGGTCCAAGATAAAGTTACACGATAAATTATCCCCCAAAGCAAAAGCTAAGAAGTCTAAAGAATGACCTCATACTGTGGTCAGGAGAGAGTGCCGGGCGAGCGATAGTCCAGCTGGTAAGGTATTTGCTTTGCACACTTCGGACCCTGTTTTAGATCCCAGGCACCGTCCCTCTGAGCTGAGCAGGAGTGACCCCAGAGCAAAGAGCCAGGAGTAAACCCTGAAGTCAGTGGGGTGTGGCCTATCCATACCCCAGTATGTCTCTCTCTTCACACCCTCTACCACCTCTTCAATGCACACACACATGCACACATGCACACACGCACACACGCACACACACACGCACACACACCCCGCAAGTGTGACAAACTACTTTGAAAAGTCGTTAGTTGAGGGGCTGGAACCATAGCACAGTGGGTAGGGCGTTTGCCTTGCACGTGGCCGACCCGGGTTCGATTCCCAGCATCCCATATGGGCCTCCGAGCACCGCCAGGAGTTAATTCCTGAGTGCATGAGCCAGGAGGAAGCCCTGTGCATCGCCGGTGGGACCAAATCAATCAATCAATCAATCAATCAATCATCTCAGCATCCTCTGCCCCGTTTCAGTGACCCGCGCTCCTGGGACAGAATCGAGAATGAAATCTGACGATTTCTTGAGCAACTGCATGAGCTCGTCCCTTCGGCTACCTGCGCTTTACGGAAGAGGAAACGGGGTCTGCAGACGCCCGAGCCCGCGGAGTCGGACCCTGAGCGCCAGGAACGCCCCTGCCCCGCCGCCCGCCGCGTCTGCGCGCCTGCGCCGGGACCTCCCCCCCACCCCCGCAGCCGCCCCTCGCGCGTCCCGCCCTTCGCCCTTCGACCTCGGCCAGGGGAGCCGCGCCCGGCCGCGACCCCCGCGAGGACCCCGGCGGGAGCGCCCGAGCCGGCTCGGGGCGCCGGTCTCCCGGCCGGGGCACGGGTTCGAGCCCCGTCATCCCCGGGCCCGGGCCCACTCCGGCCCGCACCCGCCGGGTCAGGGCGACCACGACCCCGCCCCGCCCCCGCCGCCTACCGCGCCAGCTTCTTGGTCGCCATGGCCGGCGCGCGCTCGCCCGGCCCCGCCGCCGCCGGAAGTCGCCCGGCTCCACTTCCGGTTCCTTCGAAAACCCGCGCGCCGGGGGGGATACCGGCCGGCCACTCGCTGGGGCGGCCTCCCGGCCTCCCGTCCTCCCTGCTTTCCTTCCTTCTTTCCTTCTCTCCTTCCTTCCTCCTCTCCTTCCTCCCTTCCTTCCTTCCTTCTTTCCTTCTCTCCTTCCTTCCTTCCTTCCTTCCTTCCTTCCTTCCTTCCTTCCTTCCTTTCCTTTCTGCTCTTTTAGCCCGCCCTCACTTCCCTTCTCCTCCCTCCCTCCCTCCCTTCCTTCCTCTGTATTTCCTTATTTCCTTCCTCCCTCCCTCCCTCCCCTTCTTTCTTTTCTTCCTCTCTCCTTCCTACTTTCTTTCCTGCCTTCTTTCTTTCCTCCTTCCTCCCTCCTTCCATCTTTTTCTTCTTCTTCTGTCTCTCTCTCTCTCTCTCTCTCTCTCTCTCTCTCTCTCTCTCTCTCTCTCTCTTTCCTTTCTCCTGCCCCAAGACCACTCCCAGATGTGGCCCAAAAACCCCACTGGACTATCCCCTCCCTTCCTAGCACATTGAAAAACTATATTTTCTTTCCCTTTTAAAAAGAAGATTTAGAAGGGCAAAGGAACTTGACAATCTCATCATCACTTTCACACTCAAAGTTTGCAAGAACAGATGACCCCATCCAATATTAGACGCAATCAACCTCAACTCCCTCCTCATAATTTAGTGTATATTTGTTCCAACTTTAGAGTATGTTTTCAACAAACAAGTCTACGTAGCCACAGTGCACAACCATCAAAAAATGAGAAAATAGCATGTGTATATTGCTATTCAAAAATGACTCAAGTTTTTCTATTTGTCCCAGTTCTTTTTACGAAAAGCTCGCCTAGAATCAGGTGTTAGATATAGCCATCTATTCTTTAATCCAAATAATTTGTCTTTTTCTATACTTTTATAAGCTTACTACTTTGAGTCTAAGGTCAGCTATTTTGTATGTCTCAAGTTAGATTGTTTTCCCTTCACTGATTTTAGATTAGACATTTTTGGTACAAATCTTACAGAAGCAATACTCTGTACTGTTACATTTCATTGGGTTGTACACAATTTTGATTTTCCCCTTGATAGTTTGGTGAGGCTGTATGTACCAAATTTCTCTAAAGTTATTCTGTAACTTTGTGGGGTATATTTTTCTCATTAAAATTACAATTCTTGGGGCTGGAGCGATAGCACAGCAGGCAGGGCGTTTGTCATACACCGCTGACTCGGGTTCGATTCCCAGCATCCCATATGGTCCCCTGAGCATCGCCAGGAGTAACCCCTGTACAATGCCAGGTGTGACCCAAAAAGCTAAAAAAAAAATTACAATTTTTTTTTTCTTTTTGAGTCACACGCAGAGATGCTCAGGGGTTACTCCTGGTTCTGCACTTAGGCATTTATCCTGGCAGTACTTGGGGAACCATATGGGATGCTGTGGATTGAACTTTGGTCGGACGTGTGCAAGTCAAACCCCCTACCCGCTGTACTACTGCTCCAGTCCTACAATTCATTTTTAAATCACCACGAACTCATTTACCTATTTTATAAAATGAGTTATAATTTATTACTATTTTCTTAATGCTTGAAATATATCAGATTTGACCATAAAATCAACTTCTGTTTCTTTTTGACATAACCCGATCAGTCCAAAAATCAGCCATCTCTCCTAAGCTTTCACTTGCTTTCTTTTTTTAAGGAACTATACCAGGTCTTGCTGGTAGAGAAGAAGCATGTATAGGGGATTTGACTCAGGCCCTCATACCGGCACTGCTTTTGAAACAATCCTCTGGCTGTCAAATGAGAATGACATTTAGAAAATAAGACCTGGCTTTTAGATGTGCTTATTGTTCTGGGATGCCAGCACTCAATGGAGAGCTAGAATATATTCACATAAACGTACACAAGTTTACATTTGAACATCTTTCTGAGTCTGTTCATACAGTGAAAACATAGATTCACTTTAGCGTTTCTATTCTCAATTCCACAGGGATCATTTAAGTTTTCTTCTTCCATTTTTATGACATGTAACTATGAAAAAACAGACTACTATTAAGTTCAGTCCTTAATTGCTGCCACTGTCTCACATACTCCTTATGCTGTTTGCCCTCTATTATCCTGTACCTTTAAAGTCAATCATCCTCTTGTCTAAATTTTCTCTCTCACGTGGAAACCCTATTCAAGTTCTGATTTGTGTGATTCTCCAATCATCCCTCCCTCAGCATAAATGCCCCTTTACTGAAAATATCTGATTCCAGGCCTTACAGTTTTATTCTTCCCACTGCGTGGATACTCTCTTACTTGCTTAAGATTTGACACTCCACACCAGGCTACCTTCCTACATATTTATCCTGGATTATATCCATGGTCCTGGAATCTTTTCACCATACTCAAATTCACATCCTGTGCTGAGCAACCATAATTATTGATCACTGAATAAACCCCTAACTCTCAGCTTTCTCATTCATTTGTGGTTAATAACATTATTTGGAAGAGTTTGCAATAGTTATTAGAATAGAAAAATATACATCCTTTTTTTTTTTTTTGCTTTTGCTTTTTGGGTCACATTCAGCGATGCACAGGGGTTACTCCTGGCTCTGCACTCAGGAATTACTCCTGGAAGTACTTAGGGAATCCTATGGGATGCTGGGAATCAAACCCAGGTTGGCTGTGTGCAAGGCAAATGCCCTACCTGCTGTGCTATCACTCCAGCCCATATACACTTATTATACCAGAAAATTATCCTGAGGTGTACAAGGATGTTTGTATGAATTTTTGTCATAAAACTGTATCTTTTTTTTTAAGCAATGGTAGCATTGCCAGAGAAATAGTCTAAGGGTTGACTTGTACATACCACTGACCTCAGTTAGATCCCCACATCATATATTCTCCCCCAGCATCAGAGGGTATAGCCTAGGAAGTCCCCCCAAGCTCTGAAGGTCTCCTGAGCACCACCAGGGGTGCCCTAAGTAATTCTCAGCATCACTGAGCACTAGTAACACTGCATCCTTTGGGTTTGCCAAGAATCCTCATTTCCCCCACATAACTCCCACACATAACCACGCCAAAAGCAACAGTCTCAGTAAGGATTTCCCCCCCCCAAAAAATATGTTTTCAATAAATTTAGAGAATGTAATTTAGAGAATAAACTGTTAGATATTAAAAATTAATCAAAGTGAAAAACTGTTATCTGATAGGGAAAATATTACAGATAGTGTTTCTGGTAGGGAGTAGAAATTGATTACAAAACAGAAAGTAAAGATAATCCTTTGAAGGAGGTATAGTCTGGAGATAAGAGGTTGGACTTTGGAACTGCATTCCAATCTGGGTTCTACCACTTTTCTGCTGTTTGGTTTGTAAGTTAAGAAAACAGTTTTAGGGAGCAGAGCAATAGTATAGAAAATAGGGCACTTGCCTTGTATGTGGGTGAGTTGGATTCAATCCCTGGCATCCCATATGGTCCCCCAAGTCTGTCAGGAACGATCCTTGAGCACAAAGCCCTGAACATTCCCAGGTGTGGCCCCAAAACAAAACAAAACAAAAGAAGGGAAATAAAGAAAGAAAGGAAAACTGTGTTAGGGACTCTGGAGAGATAGTACAGGGTTTGTAGGGTGTTTGTTTTGCCGATGGATGACCCAGGTTGGATGGATGACCCAGGTTGGATACCCAGTATCTCATATACAGGAATTACTCCCCAACGGCTTCCAGGAGTAATTCCTAAATGCAGATTCAGAAGCAACCCCTGAGTACTGCCAGGTGTGGCCCCAAAATAAAGACAAAAACAAAAAAAGAAACTGTTAGGATTTGAGTCAGATCCTCCCAACAAGAGACAAGTACATGTATCAAGCATTCTTCTGTGACAATTTGACCGAGCAAGCAGTAGGAGTTGCAGAAAGAAAAAAGGACTAATACCTGAGAAATAGCATGTTAAAAATAGATTTAACTAATCTAATCCCTATTTTCTTTGATAATCTGGGCAGACACTTGTTCCAAAAATTGAAATTGCAGTCACTTGCTCCCAGATGAATACTGTCCTACAATATTTGAATTGTGGTGTTGTTAAAAAAAAAAAAAGGTGAAATTTGCAGTTATTTTTTGATCCTTCAGGAAAATCAGGGTTGGCCATCCATAGACTAGTTTCTGGGGCTGAATCATAGCTGTCATCTTAGAAGTTTTGCGTGCGTTTCCATTTTCCAAAGCTGCTCCTATACCTTGTTGGACTATTGCATTTTTTTTTAATTCCTGAGGGTTTTTCAGTTGGTGGGCCCTAATGTGATCTCCTTGATTCTCTACTTTCCTTTATACTTCCATATATTGGGAAGTATAAGCTCAGACCTACATTAATCATGCTGTATACATCACCTTTAATAGTACTGTAAAGGAAAAGCTCTTTTTTATTCCCATTTTATACAGAAAGAAATTAGGTAATTTGCCTAAGTTATAGCTAATAATTAGTGAAACTGGAATTTAAGGCCAAACGGTCCTAAAACTAGATCTATTTCTTTGTTTTGCTTTGTCTTCTGACCTACTTACCTACATGCTATACATGTTTCCAGAGATATAATAGTGCTTTAAAAAATGTAAAGAACTTTCTCATTTTTAAGTTATGCATCTCTACAGTGGGCTGGAGCGATAGCACAGCAGGTAGATTGTTTGCCTTGCATGCGGCCCACCTGGGTTCGATTCCTCCGCCCCTCTCGGAGAGCCTGGCAAGCTACTGAGAATATCTTGCCCGCACGGCAAAGCCTGGCAAGCTACCCGTGATGCATTCGATATGCCAAACACAGTAACAACAAGTCTCACAATTAGTTGTGAGACATTACTAGTGCCTGCTCAAGCAAATCGATGAACAACAGGGAACAGTGCTATCTCTTCAGTGTTGTTGTTCTGTTCTGTTTTGTTTTGTTTTTTAAATATGTAACATGGGGCTAGAGAGATATAGTACAGTAAGTAGGTAGGATGTTTCCCTAGTATGCGGCCAATCTTGATTTGATCCTCAGCATCCCATATGGTTCCCTAATGTCATATATTTTATTTTTCCTCTTAGGTTTTCCTGACTGTGAGAACTTTGTACTTACCAAATGCAATAGTTCTAAAACCGACAGGTTTTTCAAGAGGAATGTTGCAAACTGGAGTCAATAAAAGATGGTTTCTTGTTCTAAATCACCAAAGAATTATTGTATTCAGTTACTTTGCTTCTTAGTAGGTCAACACTTTTAATTCTCTACTCCTCCCACCTCCCGTTCCATAATTAATTTCTTTAAATGAATAGTCTAACAGTTCAAGTAACTCTTAAATCAGTGGTTTTTCAACCTGTTTATACTATGAACTGGTAAAGTAGGAGAAATATTTCATAAATAATTATTCTTACCTTTAGTAAGAATATATGTCAATCTTTTTAATAATACAGGTTACTACTGTATTATTAATAAATCGCATACCCTAAGTGGCAGCAACACTACATTTTACCACATTGCTTTTGGTTTTTTTGGGCCACAGTCAGCTGTACTCAGGGGTTACTCAAGACTCTGTGCTCAAAGATCACTCCAGCAGGGCTCAGGGGAGCCATATGGAGGATCAAACCAGGTTCAACTCTGTACTCTGTCCTAAGTACTGCTTCTCTGGCCCCAACACAACATGTTTTTTATCTAAAAAGTATCCCCTCACCCCCCAAAAAAGGGAATAGAATAGTACTACATATTTTGGGAGTATCTTTAAATATCTAACTTATTAAAAGACAAGTAATTTTTCTCATACCTAGTTATATATCTAATCTGTTGAATTATATAAGTAGGACAAGGGAGGACCGTATTTTCAAGGCAGAAATTTGTTTTGAGGTCACACTCAGCAGTGCTCAGGGGTGGCTCTTGTTTCTGTACTCAGGGGCTCTTCCCAGTGGTGCTTGGGGACCATGTGGTACTAAGATCAAACCCAAGACTTGCACTTGCCAAGCATATGCTCAGCCTGCTGAGCTCTCACTCTCTGAGCCAGAGGAAGGACCGGATGTATTACTTCCAGAACAATCTCTGACACTCCTTCAATTAATCAAATTACACTCTAAGAGTGATTGCGTCCTATTAGGCTACCACTTAATTTCTAGTGGTCGTAGCTGAACCTTGCTAAAAACTAAGAAAATCTGCATGAAGCATGGACTTTAATAGTTATGTCAGTAGTGATTGATTATTAGTATCAAATGTACCATTACCATACTAACTTAGACATTATGAATAGTTGAAAGTGGGTATGCTGTATATGGAATCTCTACTATTTTCATAATTTTTTGTAATTCTAAAACAATTACAAATTAAAAGTCTGTGGCTCACTTTCTGCTTTACAACTCCAAAGTGGTCTCTTGCTATAGAATTAATTAGAGTAGACTTCATTTTTATTAACCAATAAAAGACTTTCAAAAATGCTTCTGTAAAATGCATTCCTTTATCATTTTCAAAAGTTGCATGTTTGCAGAGAAGTAAATTTTAAGTGGCTATGGAATGAATGATGAGACACATTGCCATCCCTTTTCACTTAGCACTGCTCAGCCCTCTCCAATATTCATGTAACAGCTGCTAACAGTTTGCATTCTTGGCTTCGTAGCCAGAAACCATCTGGTAACTACTGAAGCCAGCCCAGGGAAAGTCACTGTATGCAGTAGGAGAGAATGTCATTTGATTGTGTTTTATTTATTCTTTTTTTTTTCATGAATTTTTCTTTTTGTCATATGTTTTGTAAGAAATTAGATGTGAGGTCCCGGAGTGATAGTAGAGAGGGTAATGCATTTGCCTTGCACGAGGCAGACCTGGGCTTGATCCCTGGATCCCATATGGTTCCTTGATCTAGCATGCAGCCGACTTTGGTTCCATTCATGGCAGGCCATATGCTCCCCTGAGTACCCCCAGGAGTGATTCCTCAGTGCAGAGCCAGGAGTAATCCCTGAGCATCACTGGATGTGACCCAAAAAGCCAAATTTTAAAAAAAAAATTAGATGAGTTTTACCATGCTTCTTCAAGATTACAGAAATAAATCTGAAAGCACTAGCTAGTTACTAAGAATTGAAAGCAACAAACCAAGACCCAAGAAATACAACAGTAGTTGGGCAGCCACGCACAAGGTAATGTTTTTCAGTACTTAAGAAGAGCGTAGATGACAGGAGTACCATTTCTTATTTATTAACAACATAACCTAGGAATTTGTTTTCATTCTGGGTCTTAAAAAAATTTTTTTCAGGGTCTGGAGCGATAGCACAGAGGATAGGGCGTTTACCTTGCGCGCAGCCTACCCAGGTTCGATTCCCAGCATCCCATATGGTCCCCTGAGCACCACCAGGAGTAATAATTTCTGAGTGCAGAGCCAAGAGTAACCCCTGTGTATCGCCGGGTGCAACCCAAAAAGCTAAAAAATAAAATAAAATAAATTTTAAAAAGTTTTCAATAATGTGGATGGCATTCTGAGGGGAAGCTATTATATATTTTGCCCATCTATTTTTACGATTTTCTGACTTTAGTGAGTAGTTTAGTGTAAGACACAGAAATGTGTTGAACTAAATAACATTAACAGAGATGCTAGAATAGTGAGTCATTATAGCTTTTACGTGTTTCTCGGATTGGGGGAAAATAGCAAAACACAAAACAGGATCAAAAGGGATTTGTCTTCACACTATAATTAATGTATCAGATCCTTGGACTCAGGAACTTTGAGTACATTTCTATTAATTATTCCTCTCCTTATATATAGAACATTACTTTCTTTGGAAAATGACTTTGGTGATTTTCCTCAGTGGTGGAAATATAATATAAATTTTACAAATATATGAAATATGTTTTTCACTCTGGTTCACAGAATGAAGTATGTGTGACTAGTATATAAAATGCAATGAAGGACTGGATTGGCACACTCTTGGGTAAAATATAAATTACTAAAGCAAATAAACTAAAGAAAAACACAACTACCTCCTTGGCACAGAGAAAACCAGTGATTACCAGAGTGAGAAGGGGGTATGAGAAGAATAGGTAGAGTCAGAATAACAGGTAGAGTTGGAGTCTTTATAGTGGGTGATGGGTGCAGTGAATCTTATGTACAAGTAGAAGTGTTGAGATATACCCCTAAAATTCTGTAATATTGCCATAGAATGATAAGGGGGGAAATGGGATTTTAAATTAATAATCAACTCAAGTTGCTAGTACCTACCACATAGACATTGTAATGGTAGAGAAATTTCTCAGGGTATTGAAAAATGGTGGCACTTAACTTTGCTCTCCTCTTTGCAGTTTTTCAGATGCTTAGACTTGATGGATCAGCATCTCCTTTTCATAATCCAAGAGGTAGATGCTAGTGAACTTCCATCTTCCAAAAATTGTCTATTAAATATCTTTCAAATAAAGAGATAATTGACTTGCTCTCTCCCTAGAGACTGCTTGCAGAGCAGAGGGCAGTTATAGCCTGTAAGTCATTTAAAATGTCAAGCTAGAGGGCCAGAGCAGGTAGGATGTTTGCCTTGCGCTTGGCTAACCTGGGTTCAATTCCTGACATCCGAGCACTGCCAGGAGTAATTCTTGAGTACGGAACAAGGAGTAACCCCTGAGCATTGCTGGTTGTGCCCCCCCCCAACAAAACAACCTCCCCATGGGGGAAAAATATCAATCTTGTTTTCATCTATACTCCTAGCTACCATTATAAGCAAACTTGGCTTCTATGTCACAGATTGCATAAAATACTTTTAGCCCAATAATTCTTCTGTGCAGAACTTTCAGCTGCCAGATTCTTCTTCCAGAGCCCAGCAAGCTTGTGGCATTAACCTTATACATCATTTTGAAATTCTTTTCTATTTCAGGTTTGTGAAGATGCTTTGTCTTTTTTTGAATGCTGACTCATATATTGGTTTTCTCATTATATATATACATACATACATATATCATTGCTGTGTATATAAATCAGTGATGCATTAAAGCATAAACTTAGATCATCTTGTTAAAGATCTCTCTATTTTTAATACTTTGGAAATAATTTCACATTTATAGAATATTTTATGACTCATAAAGAACCTCTAGACACCTTCTGTCTAGATTCATCTTCTGTTAATAACTTGGCCCATTTGTTACGTGTGTGTGTGTGTGTGTGTGTGTGTGTGTGTGTGTGTGCTAGTTGGCTTCTGCTCTCAATCTTGATTCCCCCTCCTTCATTGCCATCTTGTTTTCTAAACCAATTGAGAGTAAACTAAATATGAAAATGATGCAGTGAGGAGCCTCTTCCTGTTCATCCCCAATGCTGTGCCAGTCTTCTTCCCCTCCCAGGTCAGTTAACTTGCCAGTGTTTGAACCCAGGACTTGGCTTTCTTCGTGCACAGGCCCCAGGCATTCTCTAGGACCCTGGGATGCCTGGCATCCCTGAGCCTCTTCTTATTCGTCCCCAATGCTGTGCTGGTCTTCTTCCCCTCCCAGCTGGAACCCCCCCCACACACACACACCAGATACCCGTGAGGGCGTGGCCTCTTCAGTAGTGAGCGTGGCTTCTGTAGAAGTATGTGTGGCCTAATTTTGGGCTGTCGGATGCTCAGGCGGCTGCAGGCAGATTAGTCATACCAAGAAATCTAGTGTAACATCTCAGTCCCCATACCTCCCCACCAACATGAAGAAGCAACGCAAATTCGCACTGTGTGGGGAGGATGATGAAGAGTCCAGAAGCCTCAGTAGGTGCTACTCACTGAGAATTCTTTCTCTGAGAAAGAATTCGGATTCGAAGTAATGAAGATGTTCAATGAACTCAATGAAACAGTGAAACAGATATCCAGTAACATGAGAGAAACAATCGAGAAATTACGCGAAGAAGTAAGAGCAGAAATTGGAAAGCTACACACAGAAATGTCATGAATAAAAGCTTCCATAGATGAAATTAAAAACTCAGTCTGTGCCCTCAACAGTTGAATGACCACAGCTGAAGACATAAATCAGTGAGTTGGAAGAACAGCTACACGAAGCCAACAGGCAACTACAAAAAATGGTGAGAGACCTCAAAATATCTCTAGAGTGAATTAGAGTCCTAGGAGATGATTCCAAGAGGAACAACATTAGAATCATTGGAGTACGAGAAGGTCAGGGAAATAATCCCAATGAAAAAGCCACGGTTAAACAAATCATTGCTAAAAAGTTCCCAGAGCTGGACAATACAGCCATTCAGATTCAAGGAGCCCAAAGGGTGCCAGCTAAAAAAGACCCTAACAAAAACACTCCAAGACATATCATAGTCAGAATCATGGATGCCATGGAGAGAGACAAAATACTGCAAGCGGCAAGGTCAAATAAGTAAATCACATACAAAGGAGCATCCCTTAGAGTCACAGCAGATCTATTAGAGGAAACCCTCCAAGCCCGAAGGCAATGGTGGGATATAGTGAAAAAACTGAAATGAACGCTTCACCAAGAATACTCTACCCGGCTAAACTCTCACTCAAACTTGAAGGAACGGCACACTATTTTCTGGATAAATAGCAGCTCAGAAACTTCAGAGACTCAAAACAAAACCTAAAAGAAGGGCTAAATGGTCTACTATAAGACAAGACAAACCCTACAAACACAACAGACCCTGACAAAAATATGACATAACACCCCATAACAATAATCTCTCTCAACGTCAATGGTCTAAACTCACCAATTAAGAGACACAGTGGCAAAATGGATTCAGAGACAGAACCCAACATTCTGTTATCTACAAAAAAAAAAAAACCCTCATCTGAACAGTCAGAGCAAACACAGACTCAAAGTAAAAGGATGGAAAACAATCCTGCAAGCAAACAACTCCCTCAAAAAAGTTGGGGTGGCCATAATACTATCCAACAACATAAATTTCAATTGAAAAAGATTAAAAGGGACAGTGAAGGCCATTTTCTATTCATCAAGGGATACAGACAATAGGAAGAAATCACACTCTTAAATGTATATGCACCAAATGAGGGAACAGCTAAATATTTAAAACAACTGCTAACAGATTTTAAGGAGGATGTTGCTAGCAATACAATAGTAGCCAGAGACTTCAACATCACCTTATCACCTCTGGATAGATCAACAGGAACAAAACTCAGCAAGGAAACAATGGCTTTGAAGGAATAAATAGAAGAGAGAGGGCTTGTACACCTTTATAGAGATTTACACCCCCAAAAGAAAGAATACACACTTTTCTACAGTGCACACGGAACATTTTCAAAAACAGACCATGTGCTAGGACACAAGACATACCTCAAGAATTAGGAAGATAGAAATAGTATCAACAATCTTTTCAGACCACGATGCACTGAGAATAGAAGTGAGACACACATAGACACAAAGAACCAAATCAAACACCTGGAAATAAAACAACTCAATGTTGAACAACGAGTGGGTCAGGAAGGAAGTCAAGGACAAAAATCAAAAGATACCTGGAAACAAATGAGAATGAAGACACGAGCTACCCGAACCTATGGGTTGCAGCTAAAGCCGTGTTAAGGGGAAAATTTATAGCTCTGCAAGCATTTCTCAGGAAGGAAGAAAGGGCCAGCATAAAAAACTTGACTTCACAGCTCAAGAACTTAGAAAAGGACCAACAAAAGGAGCCCAAACCAGGCAGAAGGAAAGAGATCATAAAACTTAGAGCAGAAATCAACAACATGGAAACCCAAAAAACAATCCGAAAGATCAATGAACCCAAGAGCTGGTTCTTCGAGAAAATAAGTAAGATAGATAAACCACTAGCAAGACTCACAAAGAAAGAGAGAGAGAGAACCCTAATAAACAGAATCAGAAATGAGAAAGGGGATATCATAACAGAAACCAAAGAAATTCAAAAGATCATCAGAGACTACTTTGAAAGTCTGTATGCCACGAAACAAGAGAACCTAGAAGAAATAGATAAATTCCTGGATTCCTATAATCTCCCAGGCTGAATCAAGAAGATCTAGAGTACCTGAATAGTCCTATTAACATCAAGGAAATTGAAACTGTAATCAAAAGTCTTCCCAAAAACAAAAGTCCAGATCCAGATTGATTCACTAGCGAATTTTCCCAAACATTTGAAGAGGACCTATTGCCAGTTCTCCTCAAGCTTTTCCAGGAATTTGAAGAAACAGAAACTCTCCCAAACAGTTTCTATGAAGCCCATATCTCTCTAATACCAAAAGGAAGCAAAGACACCACAAGAAAAGGAAACTACAGGCCGATATCCCTGATGAATACGGATGCAAAGATCCTCAACAAAATACTAGCAAATACGGGGCTGGAGCGAGAGCACAGCGGGTAGGGCGTTTGCCCTGCACGCAGTCAACATGGCCGACACTGGTTCGATTCCCAGCATCCCATATGGTCCCCCGAGCACCTCCAGGAGTGATTCCTGAGTGCATGAGCCAGGAGTAACCCCTGAGCATCGCCAGGTGTGACCCAAAAAAAGCAAAAAAAAAAAACCAAAAAACAAAAAAAACCTAGCAAATAGAATTCAACAACTCATCAAAAAGATCATACACCATGACCAAGTGGGATTCATTCCGGGGTTACAAGGATGGTTTAATGTTTAATATTCGAAAATCAATCAATATAATATGTCATATCCACAAAAGAAAAGATAAAAACCATATGGTCATATCAATAGATGCAGAGAAAGCATTTGACAAGATCCAGCACCCGTTTATGATGAAAACCCTCGCCAAAATGGGGAGGGAAGGGGCTTTCCTCAATATAGTTAAAGACATCTACCACAAGCCTACAGCAAGCATCATCCTCAATGGGGGAAAAAAGAGCCTTCCCTCTAAGATAAGGGATGAGACAAGGATGCCCATTCTCTCCACTGCTGTTCAATATAGTACTGGAAGTACTTGCAATAGCGGTCAGGCAAGAAAAAGATATTAAGGGCATTCAGGTAGGAAAGGAAGAAATCAAGCTCTCACTATTCGCAGATGATATAATACTATAATTAGAGAACCCTAAAACCTCTACCAAGAAAATCCTAGAAACAATAGACTTGTATAGTATAGTAGCAAGCTATAATATCAATACCCAAAAGTCCATGGCTTTCCTATATGCAAATAGAGAGAAGAAAGTGACATGAAAAAAACAATCCTGTTCACAATTGTGCCCCAGAAAATCAAGTACCTAGGAATCAGCTTAACTAAGGATGTAAAGGACTTGTACAAAGAAAACTACAAAACACTACTTCAGGAAATAAAAGAGAACACGAGAAAATAGAAAGATATCCCCTGCTCATGGATCAGGAGAATTAACATTGTCAAAATGGCAATACTTCCCAAAGCATTGTACAAATTCAGTGTGATCCCTATAATTATATACAGGACATTCTTCAAAGAAATGGAGCAAACACTCCTGAAATTCATATGGAACAATAAACCCCCACGAATAGCTAAAGCAATTCTTGGGGAAAGAAATGGGAGGAATAAACCTCCCTAACTTCAAACTCTACTACAAAGCAGTAATAATTAAAACAGCGTGGTACTGGAACAAAGGCAGAGCTGCAGACCAATGGAACAGTGTTGAATATACTGACATCCCTCCCCAAACATATGATCATTTAATCTTTGATAAGGGAGCAAAGAAATGTGAAGTGGAGCAAGGAAAGCCTCTTTAACAAATTGTGCAGGCAAAACTGAACGGCTACATGTAAAAAAAAAAAATGGGCTCAGATCTCTATCTACACCATGTACGAAAGTAAGATCAAAATGGATTAAAGACCTCAACATCAGACCGGAATCCATAAGGTACATTGAAGACAGAGTTGGCAAAACCCTCCATGACATTGAAGCTAATGCAATCTTCAAAGATGTCACGCCACAGGCCAAGCAAGTGAAAACAGAGATAGACAAATGGGACTATCTTAAACTAAGAAGCTTCTGCACCTCTAAAGAAATTCATTCATCATTCATTCATCATCCTGTTAATCGTCGATTGCCTCCAGCAGGCCCCAGTAACATCTCTTATATCCTAGCCCTGAGATTATATTCAAGGCTTTTTAGGAGAATGAGACCCATCATTGTTACTGGTATTTGGCATATTTGGTGCACCACGGGGAGTTTGCCAGACTCTGCCCTGTGGGCAGGCTATATTCGATAGCCTGCAAGTTTGTCCAGAGTAGGAATGAGATAATGAGATATCATAAAAAGATATTCTGTTAAGATGTTGCGCGGCCGCAAATGCGGCCGCGCGGTTCAGGAAGCTGCATTTTGTAGTCTCTGAGTCTTGGCCGCTGATGGGATTACACGGCGCCAGGGGGCCAGGTGGTGGGTGTGACCCCCGCCTACTGGAATTTGGAGGATCTGGGTGGAGGATGCTCGACTCCAATTCGAGTAGGCTTGGAGATCTCGGCCCCGGAACCCGCATGGCTTTGTCCCTCTGCCAGTACCTTCATGTGTGCGGAGAGTGGTCTCGGCATGGTGGTGGCTGGTCCTGGAGAAGAAACAGTGACAAAAATACAAAGACAGTCTACAGAATGGGAAAGGATATTCTCCCAATATTCTCCCAATACCCATCCAACAAGGGGTTGATATCAAGGATATACAAAGCACTGGTTGAACTCCACAAGAAGAAAACATCTAACCCCAACAAAAAATGGGGTGACGAAATGAACAGAAACTTTCTCAAAGAAGAAATCCGAATGGCAAAAAGGCACAGGAGAAAATGCTCTACATCATTAATCATCAGGGAGATGCAGATCAAAACCACAATGAGACATCATCTCACAGCACAGAAACTGGCCCACATCCAAAAGAACAAGCAACCTGTGTTGGTGTGGATGTGGCAAGAAAGGGATCCTCCTTCACAGCTTGTAGGAATGCCGACTGGTTCAGCCCTTTTGGAAAACAGTATGGACGATTCTCAAAAAATTAGAAATTGAGCTCCCATTTGACCCAGCAATACCACTCCTGGGAATATATCCCAGAAAGGCAAAAAAGTATTGTCAAAGTGACATCTGCACTTGTTTGTTCGTTGCAGCACTGTTTACAATAGTCAGAATCTGGAAAAAACCTGAGTGCCCAAGAACAGATGACTAAAGAAACGTTAAAGAAAAGTTAGTACATATAAAAAATGAAGTACTAAGTAGCTGTTAGAAAAGATGAAGTCATGAAATTTACATACAAGTGATACTACATGGAGCGATAGCACAGTTGTAGGGCGTTTGCCTTGCATGCAGCCAACATGGCTGACTCGAGTTCGATTCCTCCGCCCCTCTTGGAGAGCCCGGCAAGCTACCGAGAGTATCTCGCCAGCACGGCAGAGCCTGGCAAGCTACCCATGACGTATTTGATATGCCAAACACAGTAACAGCAAGTCTCATGATGGAGACGTTACTGGGCCCGCTCGAGCAAATCGATGAACAACGGGAGGACCGTGTACCGTGTATCCGATACTACATGGAAAGTATCATGCTAAGGGAAATGAGTCAGAAAGACAGGGATAGACATAGAAAGATTGCATTCATCTGGGGAACATAAAGTAACAAAAATAGGAGACTAACACCCAAGAATAGCTGATATATGTACCAGGAGGCTTACTCCATGGCTTGGAGGCCAGCTGCACATGTTAGGGAAAAGGCAGCTCAGATAGAGAAGGGAGCACCAAATAAAGGGTGTTGGGAGAATCCTCTCAAGATGGGAGATGCATGCTGAAAGTAGACTATAGACCGAACATGATTGCCACTCAATGCCTCTTTTGCAAACCACAGCACCCAAAAGGAGAGAGAGAGCAAAAGGGAATGCCCTGCTACAGGAGCAGGGTGGGATGGGGGGGGGGTTGGGAGAGATACTGGGATCAGTGGTGGTGAGGAATGGGCACTGGTGGAGGGATGGATACTCGATCATTGTATAACTGAAACCCAAGCACAAAAATTTGTAAGTCTACAACTGTACCTCATGGTGTTTCACTAAGAAAAATTTAAAAATAAAAGAATGATGCAGTGATAGTATGGCAGGTAGGATGCATGCCATGCATGCTGCCGCATCCCTTTCAATCCCCTGAACCCTATCAAGAAAGATACCTGAGACTGAAAATAGGTGTCTCTTGTTCCCTCTTTCATGCTGTTGAGTAGACTATTCCTGGTGGAATCCAGGGCACAGGATGTTGAACCTGGGTGGGCTGTGTGCATGACAAATCCTCTACCTGTTTTACTATCACTCAGTTCATGCTTATTTATTTAGTATAGGCTTGTGGATTCCTGTGTATTTCAGTATTTTATAATACATTGTTTATGATTATACTGAATTGCTTCAGCTTTCAAATTTCTCAGATTTGACTAGTAACAGACTTTAAATCAGCTCCTCTGTTCTTCTAAAATGCTCACCTAGTTTTGTTTTTTCTTTCTTTCATGGCTTTTTGGGTCACACTTGGCAATGCACAGAGGTTACTCCTGGTTCATGCACTCAGGAATTACTCCTGCGGTGCTCGGGGGACCATATGGGATGCTGGGAATCGAACCCAGGTCGACCGTGTGCAAGGCAAACGCCCTACCCGCTGTGCTATCCTTGATTATTATCTTTTTGGTACAACAATGAAGCCGAGTTCTTGGCTTTAAATATTCAAGATCTGGGTGCCATTTGTGTATGTTGCTACCGAGCTATTTTACTTGTTTACTTGAGGTATTTTACTTGTTTACTCCTGAATTGTTTGTGGAAAAAAACTAGAAAAGATACACGCACATAAATATATGTGCACATAGACACTTTGTACACAGAAGCACAAATAAATTTTAGGACTATTTATGCTTACCAATACCTTTCATTTGAGCTCATTGAAGGTTTTCTCTTCCTTTTCCTCATTTTATATTTGTATGTACCTTTTCCACCTAGGGAATATTGGTTGCCAAAAAACATCAACTTGTTCATTTAGGTTTGATGCAGCTCAAACCTAAACTACATCCAAAATAGATTTATCATTGTCTACTTACTATATAATGAGTCCAGAATTGGGTTTGCAGTTCTATTCTCTGAACTTTCCCACCTACAACTGAAGGTGTTGGGTATTATGAATATTTTATGTTACTTGTATCTCTGCTCCTTCAGCTGCTTATTTTGTCTAATCGCTGTGACTAGGATTCCCAAACGATGTTGTGAGAATCAGGGAAACTTGTCTTATCCATAATCTTAAAGAAAACTTGAATCTTTCACCTTTGATACACATTACCTATGGGCTTTTCATACACAGCAGTTAAGATGGCAGGGTAGTTCCTTTTTTTTTTTTTTAATAGTTTATTTCATTATTGAATCACTGTGGGAAAAGTTACAGAGCTTTCGGGTTTAGGTCTCAGTCATGTAAGTATCAAACACATTTCCCTTTACCAATACTTATTTTTAACCGTGAACCCCAATAGAACCCCACCTCCCACCCCTCCCAATTCCTGTGAGGCAGATGAGTTTTAGTTAATACTCTATATACTTTGACTAGATACATTGTTTCGATAGAAGATACACAATTATTGTTTAGAGTTTACAACCCCGCCCCCCAATCAGATATGCTGAAACAGTGTTGTGAAATGATTTGCTTTCTACAGCTTGGTTTAAGAATAAAATGATGTCTTGGTTTTGGATTTCTGCTGTTTCATTTATTAACCCTGGAAGTATTTCTATTAAAAGTTAGATAGTTAAGAGATTGGTTTCTGTGCTCTGGAGTCGTGGCCGTGCCAAAGAGCCGCTCGTGGGGGGCAGCTGGTGACCTCGGTCGGGCGTGAAGGACGGCCCAGAACGCCCCCCTTCCCATGAGGCCCCTGCTGCCCCCCGCCCCCGGCTCAAACCTGCTGTCCACAAGGCTCCCGTGCGGCCGCCATCTTTCTTTCAGGGTAGTTCCTTTCTATTCCCAGTTTATTTATTGTTCTTTTGGAAGAGCATTGAATCTTACCAGATGTTTTTTATGCATCAATTGAGATGATTATTTGGTTTTGTCCTTCATTTTATTAATGTGTTGAAAATCACATGGACTGATTTTCATTGTTGAGCTACTCTTGCATTCTAGCACCGTAGCACTATCCTGTCATACTGTCCTCCCATTGTTCATCGATTTGCTCGAGTGGGCACCAGTAACGTCCCCATTGTGAGATTTGTTGTTATGTTCTGGGCATATCGAATATGCCACGGGGAGCTTGCGAGGCTCTGCCATGTAGGCGGTATAATCTCGATAGCTTGCTGGGCTCTCCAAAAGGGAAGGAGGAATCGAACCTGGGTCTGCTGAGTGGAAGGCAAATGCCCTACCCACTGTGCTATCGCTCTAGCATTCTAAGAATAAGTAATTTTCATTTATTTGTCCTCCTGAATTGGTCTGCTAAAAATTTTCTATGGAAAGTACTGAATTGGAGGACTTGATTTGATATTAATGTTTTGTAATTTTCTGTAAGTCTTGTAGGGTTTTTTTTCTTTTGCATGTCCCTCCTCTCATATTGTATTCCCTTGGGTTTTTTTTTTCTGTAGTAACATTTTTGGTTTCACCATTTTTTCCATGAGTACTCTATAGATACTTGCTTTGCAGTTGTATTGAAATTTAATAAAACACTTAAAAGTGATAAATTTTTTTAAAAAAACATATAACAATAAAACCTAACTCTTAAATTCCAGTCCATCCATTTATTGGAACTTAAGAGCTTAGTTTTATTGTTTATTGTTAATAATTTACATAAGTAAATGTTACTGATACCATAGCTTACATTTTTGTTTAATGAAGTCCAACATGGCGAATTAGCTCAAGAGTTTTCGAAGATAGGCGATTTTTTGTGGCTATCTCTCTCTTGGCGTTCCTCGCACATTCATGGAGGTGCTGAACCAGTCGATCATATTCCTCGTCAATGTTGTCAACAATGGCATCTTCCCATGTTGCCGCAATAGTACCAAAGAGTTCCCAGTTGGTGGTCATTCTGGGAGTTCTCTTTTTGAACTTTGCAGCCCTTTCTCCCCGCTCTGTGAAGTAGAATTTTGCACGAAGGAGACGGTGGTCTGATCCCGTTCGAAATTTTGGGACAACAGCGACATCGGTCAGGCAAAACCGTTGATTGAATATGATGTGGTCTATTTCGTTGTGGAATCGTCCACCGGGAGACTCCCATGTCCATCGTTTAGATTCTGCCTTCTGGAACTGTGAGTTACCATGAATGGTCTTGGTCGACATGATGAACTCAGACAGTCTCTCACCCTGTTCGTTCCATTCTAGGCCATGGGTCCCGATGTGAAGTTCTTCAGCTGATCTTCTCGGTCCTATCTTGGCATTAAAATCACCCACAATGATCTTGTAGAAGGTGTGGTCTTCTTTATAGAACTTCTCTAGCTCCATGTAGAACTTCTCGATTTCTCTTTCATCATAATGAGATGTTGGTGCGTAGACAACGAAGATAGAAACTGCAGGCAGTGAGCCACATCTATTCAAATGTAAACGTCCGATTCGGGTTGTTAGGCATTCGAATGAATCAATGCTCTTGGCCAAGTTTGTGTTGACAAGGACACCGACGCCTCCAACACCTCTTTTATCGCATGTTCCGAGGAACAATTCTTCTCCAGTGTCGAAAACGGCATGGTGAGATTCGTGCCTTCTTGTCTCGGTCAGACCAATGATGTCGTACTTGATCATTCGCGCTTGTACCATCAGGTCCTCGATGGATGCATCTGATGCTAGCGTACGTGCATTGAAAGTACAGACGATCATTTTTGTCTTCCTTCGTTGTGGCAGCCTAGGTCGGCCTTGAGATTTTGTCAGCCTCTCCTTTCTCATCCTTCTCAGTGCTGCCATGTCGGTGAAGCCTTCAGGGTTAGGTGAATGAGACCAGTTGTAGTTACTGGTTTTGGCATATCGAATACACAGCGGATAGCTTGCCAGGCTCTTCCGTGCAGGCAGAATACTCTCGGTAGCTTGCCAGTCTTTCCGAGAGGGATAGAGGCTTTTGGGGTGACCTCTAATCACCCTTGTAGGTGTTACCATATTTGAACCCTATCAAATATGGTACGACAATTCCGGAAGATGGGTATTTAGTGTTTTATGATGTGTCCGGAAAGCGTCCTGGAGTGTGGCGACAGCTGGGTAGTGGAAGTAGTGTCCACTACTTGGTTTGGCGCATGCCTCAGGCAACCGCAAGCTAACGTCCGAGCTCGCAAAGCAGTGCAGAGATGCGATCAAGGAAGACCTCAAAGAGAGAAGAGCAGAAGTACTGGTAGATGCGGCAGAAGCCGGGAAAAGTATTCCTAACGCCCGCCTGTCCTTCGCCAACTATAAGACCAAGATGACTGCTCTCTGACGTCCTGATGGATCCATCACATCCTCCAGAACGGCAATGGAGAAGATTATCTATGACTTCTACTCAAATCTCTTCGATAGCCATGTCCACTTGCCGACATACCAAATTCCACAGGATGGATATGTCGTTCCCAACGTTCTCCCTTCTGAAATCCGACACGCCATTTCGTCGGTAAAGAAACAAACAGCACCCGGCCCAGACAAGGTCAGACCTGAACACCTGAAGAACCTGCCGTCAGTACTCATCAATACACTGGCTCGGCTCTTCACTCGCTACCTGTCTGAATGCAAGGTTCCGTCCCAATGGAAAACCAGCAGGACCGTACTACTGTTCAAGAAGGGAGACATCCATGACATTGGCAACTATCGCCCGATCTGCCTATTGTCTGTCATCTACAAGTTGTTCACTCGAGTCATCCTAAATAGGATTGGCAGAACACTAGATGAAGGACAACCATGCGAGCAAGCAGGGTTCCGCAAAGGATTCAGCACCATCGACCATATCCACACAATAACCAAGCTCATTGAGGTTTCTCGGGAGTTCAAGATGCCGCTCTGTTTAACGTTCATTGATTTAAAGAAGGCCTTTGATTCTGTTGAAACGGAAGCGGTCATTGAAGCCCTAGCCAATCAGGGCATTCAAGCCCAATACATCAGGATCCTCCGTGAGCTGTATTGCGGATTCACTACCAGGATCTCACCATTCTACAAAGAAGTGATCGTTGATGTCAAGAGAGGGGTGCGGCAGGGTGATACCATTTCACCGAAACTCTTCAGTGCCACCCTCGAGAACATCATGCGACGACTGGAATGGGAAGGAATGGGAGTGAAGATAGATGGTCGGCAACTACACCACCTCCGCTTTGCTGATGACATTGTTTTAATAACACCAAACATCAGCCAAGCGGCACAAATGCTGGCCGACTTTGACCGTGAGTGTGGAAAGGTAGGACTACAGCTGAATCTCACGAAGACAATGTTTATGAGAAACAGCCTTGTTCCTGATGCCCCATTCGCTCTCAATGGAACGACCATCTCCGAATGCAACAGCTATGTGTACCTAGGTCGAGAGGTCAACATGACAAATGATCTGGCACCCGAGCTGCGCAGGAGGAAGAGAGCGGCTTGGAACGCCTTCAAGAACGTCGAAGAAATAGCTAAGAGGACGAAGAACCTCCGGCTCCGGGCACATCTCTTTGATTCCACTGTTCTTCCTGCATTAACATATGCCTCAGAGACCTGGGCCCTACGCAAACAGGATGAGAACGCTATTCAGGAATCCCAAAGAAGAATAGAAAGAGCTATGCTTGGAATATCACGTTTCACTCAAATGAGAGAAAGAATCCGGAGTTCTGACATCCGTCGAAGATCAAGGATCAGGGACGCTGTCTCATTTGCCAAGGTGTCGAAAATCAGATGGGCTGGTCACGTAATGAGATTTAAAGACGACCGCTGGACTAGAGCTGTTACCGACTGGATTCCACGGGATGTCAAAAGACCGCGTGGCCGCCCACCTACCAGATGGTCAGACTTCTTCATCAAGATCATGAATGATCAGTTTGAGGCCCTTCATGTTCCCGGAGCGAACAGATGCCATTGGGCTACACTAGCACGTGACAGGGACAAATGGAGACGTTACTGGCGCCTGCTCGAGCAAATCGACGCCTAACGGGAAGTTAAGTGATTAAGTGATAAGTGAAGTCCAACATAAAATTCTTTTCATGTTTATGTCACTTAAATTCTGAACAAGAATTTAAGGTGAAGTTATGCGTTAAAATTTATCAATAATTTTACGGGGCTGGAGTGACAGCACAGCGGGTAGGGCGTTTGCCTTGCACGCGGCAGACCCGAGTTCAATTCCCAGCATCCCATATGGTCCCCTGAGCACCGCCAGGAGTAATTCCTGAGTGCAGAGCCAGGAGGAACCCCTGTGCATTGCCGGGTGTGACCCAAAAAGCAATAAATAAATAAATAAATAAATTTATCAATAATTTTGAAGTTACCTTTTTATGTCCACACGTTTTCCTTTACTGGAGGACTTTATATCTGTATTGATTTATGTTATATCTAATATCCTTCCTTTCTTTTCATCTTGAACTTCTCCCTTTAGCATTTCTTACAGACTAAGTCAGATATAACTGGCTTTTTCCGCTTCAACGTGGAAGAATCAGTATTTTTTAAAATTTCCTTCATTTTTATTGTGTGTGGGGCAACAACAGGGGGGTTTTAGGGCCGCACCCAGAGGTGCTCAGGGGCTGTTCCTATCTCTGTGTTCAGGAGTCATCCTGAAGTGCCCAGGGGGCTATATGTAGTACTGGGGATTTAAACCAGGGTTGCAGCTGAAGCAAGATAAGTGCCTTTCCTCTTGCACCATCTCTCCAGCTCCCCAAGTTAAGAAAACCTTGAGGGGCTGGAGCAATAGCACAGTGGGTAGGGCATTTGCCTTGCATGCAACCAACCCGGGTTTGATTCCCAGCATCCCATATGGTCCCTCCGAGCACCTCCAGGAGTAATTCCTGAGTGCAGAGCCAGGAGTAACCTTTGTACATCGCTGGATGTGACCCAAAAAGGAAAATAAAAAATCTTGATATCTCCATATTTAAGCACACTTTTGCTGACCATGGTCTTCTTAGTTTATCTTTCTTTCTTTGAACATACCATGTCTTTGTCTGTGACCTGCATGGTTTCTGCTGAAAATTTTCCTGTTACTCTTAATGGAAACTTTTTCTTACCTTTCTCAAATTTCTGTCACTCTGGCCTTCTTTTTATTTATTTATTTTTTATTTTTTATTTTATAAAGTAGTTCGCAATATTTCATTGCATTTAATATTCAAACACCAATCCCTCCACCAGGACACCTTCACATCACCATATTTCGGATGCTTCCATCCCGAACCCCAATCCCTGCCTCAAAGCAGAATCAAAATCATATATTTTGTATTGTTACGACCCAAGTTCGATTCGTCCGGCCCCCTCGGAGAGCCCAGCAAGCTACTGAGAGTATCTTGCCCGCATGGCAAAGCCTGGCAAACTACCTGTGACATATTCGAAATGCCAAACGCAGTAACAATTGTCACAATGGAGATGTTACTGGGCCTGCTCGAGTAAATCAATGAACAACGGGAGGACAGTGACAGTGACAGTTATGAAAAACTGCTGAAAATGCTACAAAAAAATATCCTTAGATGAAAGAGTGTGGAGGTTGTTGTATTTCACCCAGGAGCCATAAAGCCCTTCTGTAAGAGATCACTAACATGTAGTTCAAGGTTGAACCTTGTGTGCTTTTTACACTCTGATTTTCTGACAGATTCTTAATCTGTCTTCATGGAGGTAATTTTGGATTTGATCCAGTTGGGGGTTTTGTGAGTGGAATTTGCATGTCCATTTCTTTCCTCGGAGATGACAAGTTTTCAGCCAGCCATTGTTTCTCTGTCCCTTTCTCTCTTCTTCAGCATGACTATGCAGTTCCTTTGGATGGTGTCTCATAAGCATCTTCGATTCTTCTCTGTTTTCTTCATTCCCCCTCCCACCCCCGCCTTTACTGTGATGTGATAACTTCAAACAATCTGCTGTCAAATTTGCTGATTCTTTCTTTTACCTAATAAGGTCTGGTGTTAAACTTTATTAGTGAATTTTTCAATTCACGTATGGCATTTCTCAGCTCCAGGATTTGTTTTGTTTTTATTTAGATTACGGTTGTTATTAACAACACGTCTCACAATGGAGATGTTACTGGGCCCAGCTCGAGCAAATTGATGAACAATGGGAGGACAAGGACAGTGGCAGCAACAGTGACAGTTGTTATTGTTTACGTTATCTTCCCCCCCCCCACCCATGTATTGTTTTCTTCAGTTCATTAGCTATCCTTGTTCTCTTTTAGCTCTTCTCTCCTATGTTTGGTCAGAGTCTTATTTTGTTTCTTTGGTTCTTTTTTATCATTTAAGCCTGAAAGTATTTTTCTTGTTGCATAAAGAAAAAAAGCCATGTCTTCCTTCTTTATACACCCTGACATCATGCAAGAGGAAAATTTTACCAGTCAGCCCCCCCAGAGATTCTAGGGCTCTTGCACCTGTTTTGAGGATGCATCATATTTGAATTTGAGTGTGTGTGTGCGCGTGCGTGTGCGCATGCGCGCGCATGACCTACAACTTTAATGTGCCAGTTGATCATGTAATTTTCAAGGCTTTTACAAGTCCACCAGTACTGTCACTGCTTTGAGGCGAGACAGAAACTAGTCCCTCAGGCACTCCCCACGCAATTCCTGCTTTTGTTTTTTTACAGCCTTCTGATAAGCCAATTGTTAAACATAAGGTCTCCTCTTCTGTGACTGACTCAGGGAAAGATTCCCAATGCGTTAGGCATTCAAAACACCACAAATTTTCTCGTCCCTTTCCTGGAAGCCTTTCTGGGTTTTATATTGGTGTAGGTGCACGAAAACTTTTCCTCTGGCCTCCGGGGTTTTGCAAAGGTGTCCTACTCTCTGTGTTACTAACTCAGTGTAGTAGAACAAGAACTTAAGTTCCTTAAACTCCACCTTATCTCTCTCTCTCTCTCTCTCTCTCTCTCTCTCTCTCTCTCTCTCTCTCTCTCTCTCTCTCTCTCTCTCTCTTCCACTCTCTTTCTCTCAAGATATTTTTTCTTTTGAGAATGATGCATGGGGGGGAAAGGAATGTCTAATGTTATTGAGAAGGGTTGTCATTTACTTTGTTTTCTAGCGAGATTATTTCACCCCTATTTCCTGTTCTTTCATGCTACTATCTCAAACGGGATTCTACTTCTTCTCTCTCTGACTCTTCCATAGTGCTTCTCTGAGGTTATTAATGTTCTTTCCTGAAGTTGGAAGTCAAGTGTTATAAACTATCCGAGTTGTACCCTGTGTTTATTATTTAAGCAGTGAGACTTTCTTTCTAGGGTTGATACAGGAAGGTGTCCGTGTCACACCTGGTGTTGCTCTCGGGACATACTCTGGTTCTGTGCTCAGGGATCACTCCTGGAGGTGCTTGGGGTTGCGGAGATGGTGCCAAGGATTGAACCATGATTCGAGCACACAAGGCAAGATGTATTCCCTCTGGCCCCTCTGGGTTTGGGGTGTGTGTGTGTGTGTGTGTGTGTGTGTGTGTGTGTGTGTTTTCTTAACACCAAAATTTTGATATGTTGATGTAAGATTTCTGGTAGTGCTCAGCTGACCACACGGTGCTAGAAATCAAACTCAGGTGTCTTGCATGCAAAGAGTACTCTTCAGGGCTGGAGCAATAGCACAGCAGGTAGGGCGTTTGCCTTGCACGCGGCTGACCCGGGTTTGATTCCCGGCATCCCATATGGTCCCCTGAGCACCGCCAGGGATAATTCCTGTGTGCAGAGCCAGGAGTAACTGCTGTGCTTCGCCAGTTGTGACAAAAAAAAAAAAAAAAGAAAAAGAAAAAGCGTGCTCTTCAGCCCTTTGATGCAGCTCCTCCCCCAAGCGACTAGCTTGCTTTCTTTTCTTTTGCTTTTTGGGTCACACCCTGCAATGCACAGGGGTTACTCCTGGCTCATGCACTCAGGAATTACTCCTGGCAGTGCTCAGGGGACCATACGGGATGCTGGGAATCGATTCTGGATGGGCTGTGTGCAAGGCAAAAGCCCTACCCATTGTGCTCACTCCAGCCCCTCGACTAACTTTCTTAACCCTTAACAGATTGGTGTGGGGATTCTTGCTTTGAGAATTCAAAACTTTTGCCATTGCTCATAGGGCTCTCAACATTCTCCATGCCAGGAACCGGAAGCTGAAAGGTAGGGATGCTCTAACCCCGTGGCCCTCCATTGCCTGCCTCAGATACTTTATTTAACCTGACTCCAAAAGGCCATTAGTGCTTCAGGTAAGTGAATCCTTGGGATGAGAAAGGAAAGGAAAGGGGACTGCACATGGTTTGCGAGCTCTGGGGATTGGTGTTCTATTGTTTATCAAAATCAGGACAGTCTGGCTCAACTGGTATGTTAAAATGCCCCTTTTCTGTTTTTTTTTTTTTGAGGGGTGGGGTGGGGTGTTTTTTTTTCTGGTTTTAACCCTAGTCTTATTTTAGTCTCCAGATTCTTCTAGCCCTGGCCTTTTTTTTCCCTTCCAAGTTTTCATACTTTTGGGTGGGATAGAGGGCAGGGTATTGGGCCACACCCAGAGGTGCTCAGGGATCACTCCTGGTAGTGCTTGGAGGACCATATGTAGTGTGTGGGCTAGAACCAGGGTCAACCCCATGTCAGGCAAGCAACTCAACCCTGTCCTCTCTCTCTGGCTCTGCAGCTGATTCTAGATTCTGAAGGTAGACCACCCGGCCACCCGAAGAGAGAAGCTTGGTGCTGGGGCCAGAAAATAGGAAGACAATCCAGCCTCTGCTCTGGCACCTCTGCTTCATTCTGTCCCAGGAACCAAGAGGGAAGCACTGAAGGGTTGTCCCTTTGTGTTTCTAGCCTTTGGATATTATTCCTACACAAAAGCCTTTGGTGTGATATCTGGGTATGTGAGGACTTACTTAAAAGAGTCAGCTCTTAATTCTCAGCTCTAAGAAACAGGTACTGCATTACCATTTCTACATTTGTATGTTCTGTATGTTCTTCTATAGCTACACTTACTGGTCCCTCAAGGTAGATAGCTCATTCCTGTTTAAAGTCAGATGTGTTAGCAGCATGGATGGAACAGAAGATATCGTGCCGAGGGAAGTCAGAAGGAAAGGGACGGTACAGAATGATCTCACTCATATGTGGGACTTAAGTGCACATAGCAAGGCAGCAATAAAGGGCTTACTTTGAAAATTCAAAACCAAGGCAAAAAAGCAAGAAATCTGATCCACAAAACTGATTTGAGAGGGGAAGGGAGTTGCAAGGGAGGGGTCTCGGATACACTGGGTTACATTTGAAGGGGAGGACATGGGTACACTGGTGATGGGTGTGATGTTAGACTATATACATGGGAAACCATCATTAACAATATTGTAAACCATAGTATCTCAACTAAAAAAATTAAAAATACACAAAATCAGATACTAGTCTCCTTATCTAAGCTGTCTAACCCCGCTGAAGAAAAATGGTCAAGAAATTCTACAACAGGGATTAGGGATATAGCTCAGGGACAGGATTGGAATCTGAATTTGATCCCCAAACACCTCCAGATGTGACCCAGGTGGCTTCCAGTACTGCTGGGACCAAGGAGACAACAGTTCTGGACTGAGTGAGTAGGGAGACGAACTGGGGATAAGGCAGTAGACTCTTTTGAGAACAGTTTGAAAATCACTGGATTGTATTTTGAAGGTTCCTTAAGGGCTGGAGAGGTAATTCAGTAGCTGAATGCAAGCTCTGCATGTAGGCCTGTGTTTGATCCCTAGCCATGATCCCTTGAGCATCTCTGGGAATTATCCCAAACATTACTTGGGTGTGGACACAAAAGAAAGCAAAACAATGTCCTTTAAAATTCTGACATTCTAGAATTCTTTCCCAAATCCAAGGTCTCCAGTTGGTAAAATATGCTGCAGGCCTTGATCAGGATGCTGGATCAGGAATTAATTTCTTAATATAAAATTCTTGTGTCGCGCTTCTCAAGCCACTTCTGGGAATGGGCTCCCCACCATTAGGCTGTTTGAGAGAATTGTTGTCTCTGAGAAACAAACAAGTGTTAAATACTCACTGTCAACTCAAAAACTTAGATGTCCATCAATGCAGGTTGTAGGTAGGCTAATAGCAAGGACTTAAAAAGTAACTCAGAGTTGCCAAGAAAATGTTCTGATTACAAAAAGTATAGACGCAGAAGAGAAGAGATTTCCTCTGACAGAACTTCTCCGAGTACAGAGATGTTAGGTTAGAAGAGAACTGGGTCTTTAGACTCCAGGTCAAATACTTAGATTTCAGTTTTCTGTTGTGAAAGTCAATTAAAACAATAAGAAGTCAGAATTTTCCTTCTCGTAGTAGCTGGGTTGTTTGTTATATAGGATGAGGGCTTGGAAAGAAGATATAGGGGGAAGGGACGGTCAGGGAGCAAAAAGCTTAGAATCTGACGACACATTTGTTAAGTCAAGAGAAAACTCCAGAAACAAAAACATCCTTCAGTAAGGAAACTGGATGTTATTCCTTTCAAAAGTTACACTTGGGGGCTGGAGAGATACAGTGGGTAAGGCGCTTGCCTTGCACATGGCAGACCTAGATTCAATCCCTGGCACCCCATCTGCTTCCCCTGAACCTGTCAGGAGTGATCCCTGAGTGCAGAGCCAGGAGCAAGCCCTAAGCACAACCAGGTGTGCCTCAAAGACCAAAAAAAAAGTTACGCTTTGGCTTCTATAGTCATAGTGAACAAACCCAGAGCTTGCTGTATGATTGCTGTGTGACTTGACTTCTTTGGGCCATGCAGCTGTCTCCATGATACCAAAAGATAACTGTGAAGGATGAAAATGGCTCAGGAAGTAGTAGCAAGAAAATGGGTCACCTTAAACAGGGACTCTAACACATCTCTGAATCTCTGTATTTCTAGTAGTTGTTAGCATTGAGAATAAATGCCTTTGTCACACCTTTATGGAGCATCAAATACTGTCCTAAATGCTCTTATATGCATTTTTGGGGTTTCATTGGAAAAAATTTAATAATAAAGAATTTTAAAACAGAAAAAAAACCACCTCCAAGAAGCCTGTTAAAGTTAAATTCCAACCCAGCACTGAAATCCTGTGTCCTTCCCAGGATTCATGGACTGTGAGCCGTTGGTGGAAGAATTCCACTCTATGAGAACATTTAATGAATTGTTATACGCATTTTTGGATGAAGCCGTTGACTCTCAAGTAATGAAAAAGGCTCCTAGAAGGTGATATGACTGCGGTTACACAACCAATAAATAAGCAATAAATAAGCAATTAGGATTTGAGCCCTGATGACCAGTTTTAGAGCTACTCACCAACAAACTCTAGTGCTTCACACTTAGAAAAAAAAAACTGTTGAAATTCACAAAACATAGATGAATTGTTTCTTTTCTCATTTCTGTCTGCTTTGCTTTAGAATTATCTCCAGTCTTCTAATCCATTGCATGAATATGGGCACAGGGACAAACATTAATGGAAGATTCCCAAATGGCCCACCCAAACCCACGCTTAGTTGCCTTTAGAATGAGACTGTAATGCCAACCTTCACCACTAGGTGCCTCCACCACACCACACTTTAGAACTGCAAGTTTCCCTTCCAGCCGTCTATATTCAATTCTCAAACTGTTACCATGCTGGATTAGATGGCCTAAGGCATAAAACTCATCGAAATTCACCAACTAATAAAAAGGATGCGTTAATATGGTGTACAATATATATTGCATATCTTGTAAACTGCTCTGTACAATAAGGTAAAGGTAAGGTAAAGGCCCTTCCGTTGATCGTCGATTTGCTCGAGCGGGCCCAGTAACGTCTCCATTGGAGACTTTGTTGTTACTGTGTCTGGCATATCGAATACTCTCGGTAGCTTGCCGGGCTCTCCGAGAGGGGCAGAGGAATCGAACTCGGGTTGGCCATGTTGGCTGCTTGTAAGGCGAACGCCCTACCGCTGTGCTATCGCTCCAGCCCTGTACAATGGGACCCAGCATTTAAGACTGGTAGAGCATTTTTCTACACAGTCTTTGCAAAGTGGTGATATCCCTCCTACAAGTGGTGCCACTAGAAAGATACAGAGGGGTCTGTGGTAGTCGCTTGGTGCAACTGGGGTCTGTTTGCTTAAGGTAAATTTCTCGGGTGGTGGGCACTGGGTTCCTCTTCTAAAAAGGAGCAAGCCACATAAATTTTGGAGCCTCTGCCCTATAGGAGAGTATCACAAAAACTTGTTTGGGGGAAATATCAGAGAATTACTGCAATGGAATTCTAGCACACCATCTTTTAAAAGTGCACATAAACATGTATTTAAATAAAATCTCTAGTGGAAGAGATCTGTAAGAGCTACATTAATTCTGATTTCAGATAGCCTTTGACGTCTCTCAGCTTTTCTGTTTTTATTGTGTGCAATTGAATAAATTACTTAATATTGCTGTCTGTACTTAATAGTACATTTCTCCAGGACAGTCGTGAAAATTAATGAGATTATACATTCAAAGTACATGTTGTAGAGAGTAGGGATTCGAATGTAAAGCTGAGTCCATTTTTGTACAGAAAATAGGTAAAGATATTCAGAGACTTGGCAGAGAAGCTAGGCTGGCATGTGCCAAAATGCTGAATAACTATCTCTAGCTAATGTGATTGGCAGATTAATTGCGTTTGGTGTGTAGGCTGGTATTTTTTGTTTTTCCTTTTAAAATTAGCATGCTATTTTTCCTCATTAGAAAATAAAACTACTTAAAATTAGCAAAGTAGGGCGTTAGCAATAATATTCAATTCTTTAAATGTAACTTTATAAGCTCTGCCCCGTGCAAGTTGCAATCAGGAGCTAAAACTGTCGTGCTTGTTTTCCAATTGAGACATGACAAATTAAGACCCATTTTAAAGAGGAAAGTTGCCCTGGAACTTCTACCCTCAGCTGCAAGGCCTTAAAAATAATTTGAAATTGAGTTACTGACTTCTTCCTTCCTTAGCTGAACCCCAGTGCTATGAGAACTTAGCTGATCTTTACCTATGAAACTCTAAGAGTAATTATTAGTATAAATTATTATGCTGATATTACTTAACAAAGGAATATAAATGCTTTTATTATTAATATAATTGTTAGCAATGTGTTGACAGTTATTATTGTGAATAGTTATTCAGACCTGGAGCTCCTTAATATTCTTGGGTAACACTGAACTTTAACTTGAACCCTTTTCCACAACTGTCTAAAGTTAGGTAGAATCTTTTTAATCACTGCAAAACTGCAACGACTCAACTTATAGAAAAGAACCGAACTGTGGGTTACATATGAATTATTTTACATGTCCTCATCTTTAAAATGGGAGCCTTAATACTTAACTTCATGAGGTTGTTCTAGTCCAAGTCCAAATTGTGTTCAATAAATAACATTATACTGAAAATCCTCTTCCAAGTATAGACTCACAGCAGATTAGGATTCCCTGTGCTGCTAGAAATAATAAAGGTCATTTTTCTTGGGGTGGGGGGATCACACCTAGCGATGCACAGGGGTTACTCCTGGCTCATGTACTCAGGAATTACTTCTGGCTGTGCTCAGGGGACCATGAGAGATGCTGGGAATCGAATCCGGATCGGCCGCATGCAAGGCAAAACGCCCTAGCCACTGTGCTATCACTCCAGCCCCCATTTTCTTCTTAATAGGTGGGGCTGGAGGTTTCCCCAAGAGCCTCCAAATTCTGCAGAGGCAGGCCCAGGATTCTGCTGAGGTAGGCCCAGACTACGAGGCTCTTCGCGGCCTCAGCCCGCACACTCTGTTCTTTCAGCTGATGCTCCCACCTTTTGGAAGCCAAAGCTGCCAACTTGGCCTCTAGCAAAACACACATTCCATTCATAAGTGCGTTGGAGCATTTTCCCTCCCACACCCTTCGAGGCAGCCAATGCGAAGCTGCCGAGGCAGCTGCTTAGAGAAGCAGCTTCTCATTTGGGGAGGGGGCCTGAGCACAACTCAAGGTTCTACAGAACTCTTGATTTAAGACTTTGTACATACCACTTTCTCCCAACTCTCTGGGCTCCGCCCCTGTAACAGTGTTGCCGAGGCTTTCCTTTCCTTTGGTTCTCCTTTTCTGTTTCCCATTATCAAGTCGCTACTGGAAATTTGAAAAATCCAGTAAATTTTAAAACCACACTAATCCTACTACCCAGAATCAAACCACTATTATTTTAGACTATTAAAATATTTCCTTATTATTCAAAAACAGGGTTTTTTTTCTTTATAGCTTTTTGGGGTGACACCTGGCGACACACAGGGGTTACTCCTGGTGGTGCTCAGGGGACCATACGGGATGCTGGGGACCGAACCTGGGTTGGCCCTGTGCAAGGCAAATGCCCTACCGCTGTGCTATCGCTCCAATCCCTCAAAAGCAGTTTTTAATAATATTCTAACATGATGTGCGATTTGATTTCTAAAAGTTTTGATGCTGAACTTATTCACAAATGATGCCCCCAATCCACACTTCTGTACATTTCTTTTCGTTTACCTTACCACAATATGCTTGTTTCCACTGACACCGGGTGGAGTGGATCCGTGTTGGTACCGCCGCAGGCTTGACTGCAAGTGCTTTACCTGCTATATTCTCTTCGGCTCCTGTACATTTAGTAATTTTTTGTTTGGGGGAGTGAGGGGCGCACTGGGTTCTGTGCTCAGGGATCACTTCTGGCAGGCTCAGGGGACTGTGATGTCAGGGGTTGTACCTGGATCAGTTTTGTCCAAACAAATGCCTTACCTTTGGCTTTTGGTTCCTGGCAGAAAATTTCTGAGGAAAAATTTCTAGAAAAGGGCCACTGATGTAAGTGCTACATTCCTTTTAAGGCCATGGGTTTGATCCATGGTCTCACTTCCCACCCCCAAACGGGAAAAATCCCAGGGTTAAAGGATATGAACACTTGGGTTTTTTTGGTTTTGTTTCATTTTCGGGTCAGGTTGGAGGGGGATTCACCCAGCAGTGCTCAGAGGCCATTTCTGACTTTGTTCTAAGAAGTGAGCCTGATGGTATGCAGGGAACCCGCTATGGTGCTGGGGCTTCAGGCCAGGGACAGCAGGACACAAGGCTGTCCTTACACCCCGCCACAATCTGGTCCTTGGGTTCTTCTGCTCTGCTACAGCTTTGCTAGAGCATAGTTTAAAATTTTTCGATGAATTGACAGAATTTTTTTAATTATAGGTTTTCTATTCGATAAACTGTAGTTCAGCATCTACTTGATAAGACTTTGGTCAGTGTCTTACTTCAGTGAGTTGCCCGTATTTCTATTAATTTTCCAACCTGCATTTTAAAGGAAGATTTATGGATTGACACCTTGAAGGCAGCATTGAAAATTGTGTTAATTAAACAACATTCATGTCTGAGCCATAGGTGGTACACATCTGCAGCATCTACTATAGTGTCAGTTACTGCAAGCATCTTTCTAGATAGCTAAGCTTTGAAGGTCTCGAAGCTGTAGAAGTTTATTGTCAGGAGTGCATCCATTTGCTTTTATGTTTGGCAATCTCAAAAGAAGGTCGATTTCCAAGGGAGTGTATAAAAAATACATTTTTTTATTTTTCCCGGAAAGAAACTTTGGGAACCCCTGCTCTAGCGTGTCCATGTTTTCATCCACCTTGTCTTCGGCTAGCACTATGTTGAGTTTCTGTATTTTAACACACCAGAAATTTCAGCAGCACCATCCAGATAAACATGGGGGCCATGATAAGTCACCATCAACAGGGACTGCAAAAAAAAGCACTCTTCAAGCAGGAGGTGTAGTTAAATTTGGAACATTACTTAGAAAGGCTATACCCATGGAAGAGTCTTACAGCTTTCAAAAGACAAGGTCCTCAGAAGTCACAGCGAGGGGAATAGTCAAGGTGAGGGTGGCTGGTGGCTCTTCTGGCCAGGCTAGACCTTCTGAACCAGAGTCAAAATGCAGGGCTAGAGGACGACTTCTGGAGCCCAGCTAGCCATGAGCGTTGGCAGTTGGATTTAAGAGGCAGGGAAGCCAGTGCTCACATTACTCCTCTGACCCTCAATGCTATTTTCAAGTACTCTTCTATTACAAGAAAAGCTCACTGCACGTGTTTTAATCTTATCCGGTAACTGAAGAAATTTCTTGCCCAGTACTGTGGGCCACATTTTCAATACCACTGCACTCGTAGCACTGTCCTCCCACTGTTCACTGATCTGCTCGAGTGGGCACCAGTAACATCTCCATTGTGAGACTTGTCGTTACTGTTTTTGGCATTATCGAATATGCCATGGTGAGCTTGCCAGACTCTGCCATGCGTATGGGATATTCTCAGTAGCTTGCCAGGCTCTCCGAGAGGAACAGAAGAATCGAACCCGGGTCGGCCAGTGCAAGGCAAATGCCCTACCCGCTGTGCTATCGCTCCAGCGCCTCTAAGTCAGTATGCACACACTTTCCTATTTCCACATTCTGTAATGGGAATAAAATACATAGAGCTGGGCAGTATTTAGAAACAAAGCACAAGAAGGTACAGCTCAAAGCCTTCTGTGAAGAAAAATATAAGGTTTGGAGGTACTTTCAAGTGTGAAAAATGTCACTCCCTAGATTTCCTTCCAGCTTCAGTCTGATGTTAACCTTAGTAACGGGGGGTGGGAAGATCCAACTGAAGAAAACTTATATTCCTCTCTCTAGCTAAAAAGAGGATACAGCCATCACTACCAAGCCCTTCCCAACTGAGAAGAAAATTTCACATCTAATCCCACTGCTATTTTTAGGAGATACCACCACGAGGATAGGAATGTTTGGGGAGGCCATTAGGGCCTCCAACAACAACAACAAAAATAATAAGAGGACTTGCCAATAGCTTTCCTGGCTACAAACAATAAGTGGACAGAAAATTACAATGAAAGGAAGCTAAGGGTCATAGTGAACTACCATAATCAGAGTTTGTAGACTATGAAAGCCAGAAGGAGCCATCAGGAACCATGTTAATTCAAGCCCTTCTACTCCCCGCCCCCTCCCCCCCCACCCCCCAATTTGGGCACAGAAGGAAACTGAGTGCCAAGCAGGGCAGGCAGTGGCTTATCAAAGAGCGTGTGTGACCAGGCTGGACCACCCTCTCTTGTTCTTCGGATTCACTGTTTTACCTCATATTTAAGCGACTGAATACTTGACTGAATATTTGTGTCTTGATTATAATTTATTTTAAATACTAGTAGAAATAAGTCTCTTGATTCTATAGATGAGCAAAAGGAAACCCAGAATTTCACTTGCTTGCCAAAGGTCACAAAACCATGGCAAGCGTCCTTTTGTCGTTGTCAGTTTATCTCCTTTGTCAATGTGCTAAAATGTATAGGAGCCATCCATTTGGCAGTGTTCAAATTCACGTTCTGTTCTTTATGGGAGAACAGATCAGTTGCTAAGGTAATGACTGGAATCATTTGTTTTTTTGCTTATAAAAGTAGCAGAACCCTACATGTGGTCCCTTTAAGGGGTGTGTGTGTGTGTGTGTGTGTGTGTGTGTGTGTGTGTGTGTGTGTGTTCGGTATCCATGTTTTGACTTTGGGAATCCTAGACTACCTGGGTTATTTTCCAAAGCAAAGGCATTGCTATCCAGAATCATACTGAAAGGTAAATCTCACTCCACAATAAAGTCATTGTTTTTCTTTTTTTCCAGAATTGTCAATTGTCAAGTAAACAAATTTATTAAATCCAACAGCAGGTAACCTTCCAAATTAAAAAATAAAAATCAAAGGAAAGAAATAATGTAGACATCAAAGACAAAATGTGTATAACAAGTTAAAAATATTCAAGGGGCCATCTGGAGAGTGCAACAGTGCAGAGAATACAAACAAAAGCATTGACTTTTGTCAACAAGTTTGTACAACCTCAAAAACAGACACACTGGTCACAAACCAAGAGGAATCCACAAAGGTGGAGGGTCACATGAGCAGTGGACTCATCACCTCAGCGGGTTAAGGCAGGGTATCTGTAGGACTCATCCACCCAGGCCCCGTTTGCCTATTGCTTCACATTCCCCCTTAGAAACCCAGAATCATATTCATTAGTGCAACAGGTAAGAGCAATTAATCACAGACTTGGAGACAGGGACCATGGCCAGAGGGAAGACATTTCTCATGGAATAAATGTGTGTTTGTTTGCTTGTTTTGCGGGGGACCCACAGCAGCAGCTGAACAGCTTTCCTTTGGCAATATCCAAGAAGTGTGTTGAAAGTAGTAAGGAGTGATGGAAGGCAGGTATCTTTGACAGCAGGCTGAATTTCCAAGAGGAATATGATACCCAGCACCTGACTCGGAAACAGAAATGGATAGTTACTCAAAGCTATCTGAACCATCTTGGCTTTTGACACCCAAGTGCTCAAGCCTCGATTTTGTCTTTCAATAAAGAAAAACACCGATTGATCTTCAAACACAATCCAGCTTTAGGTTAAAGTGGGTAGATGCTAGAGTTCACCCTCAATCTCGTAAGGGAGGGTGGGGGCAGAGGGGGGACCCCCTGTCTGATTCAGGAAGTGAACTGTGATAGGTGAGGAACTTGCTGTGATTCGTTCCAATCAACACACTTGAATACTTTCCAAAGCATTTTCATCTGTTTAAGCAAGATGCTGCTGGAGTTCCCTCTCAGGAAGACCTCTGACAGTTACCTAGGTTTTTACGAGTCCCCCAAGAACGCTGTCAGTCACCAAAATGTTCAAGTCATTACTAACCAAATATTAGAGACAAAAAAGGTGAAGTAGGCAACTTAAAAACAAACCAGCCCTTATAATTGTACAATTGGGTCAGGCTTTGGGGCTTCATTGCACCAAAGACCTCACTTTAAATGTGGTAAACCAAACTCCTAAAAATAGAGATGTTTTTGGTTTTAAAACTTCTTTTGGACCCGAGTCATTATCCAGTAATTTCCCAACCATTGTTGAACAACACAATTTGGCAAAATATAGCATTTGAGAGGCCATGGCACGGAGTGTGGGGCACCCTCCGCCCCCCTTGCAGGCTCCAGTACTCAGGGGCTGCATCTTGGCACCAACCCAAGAGAAAAGCACTGTTTCCAAGACACTAATACTGTGTGGCTCCATCCTTTCTTCCCCATGAGGCTAGGCTTGCCTTCCTTGGGGAAACGTTAGTATTGAAAACACTGCCTTAGACATATTTTTTTTTTTGGCTGAATTTACTTGGGCCTTGAGGATTTAGTTGAAATCAGTTTCTCCACTCAGCTCTAGGTTTCTATCTAGAGGAGGACACACCTAGCAGAGGTGAAGGAGAACGACTAATGTACCCAGCTGAAGCCAAGCGAAGGGTGACTGAGGGTGGCGTGAAGAGTGATACATTCAAATTTGGCAGGGATGGGGAAAGAGCAGTTCCACGAAGCAGTTCCACGCTTCATCTCAGAGAGCTTCCGAATAAGTTGCTACGGAAATACCATCAAAGCTGCCAACAAAAAAACGCTTGCCCAAACCATGTGATTCCCCAGTGCCCATTCTAGTAGTCGCCCTTGGGATTTTCCATTTCTAGATGGTTCCCAATCCCTGCCTCTCTCCATACCATCCTGGTGGAAAGTTAAAGTGATGGATGGAATATCCTGCCGAATATTCATCGGGCCATTCCACATACTCAGAGCTCCCTCAGTGAGTAGAGAACCTATCTTTTGGTTAAGAGGAACACAGATGTTTTATTTCCCCGTAGGTTTAACGGCAGACCACGGTCACCCCGCCTGGAATCCCTCTGCAGGGTGACAGCACTTCCTGTTATGGTCACCGGAGTCAAATGTTGGCCCAGAGGTACCTCAAAGGTTGAAGTCCTTACGTCAGGGACCCCAAACCTGGGCGGGCCTATACATCCCTCTTTGACTGCTTCCTTTTCTGGCTTCTCCTTTGTATTTTTGTAACAAAATAGATCATAAAAAAAATATATAAAAAATTTTTAAATGGCTCTTTTGTGGGGGATGGGAGGTGGAGAGCTGAATATTAATTAGAAAAGAAAACCGTTTTATCCAGCATCTGACCACTCATGGCTGGGGAAGGACCCAGTTCATTCAAGAACGCTCAAGCACCTCAGCACCCTGCCCTCCACACACCTTTCTGATTTGGAACAGAAAGCTGGACCTACCTGTGGCCAGCCTGCCTTTTCCCTCACTCAACTTCTACCAGGTCTAGACTTGGGAAAATGAGGTTAGACTGGTCAGAGAAGGGAAACTATAGTCTGGGTACCCCACAGAGGATGTTAGGATCCAGAAAAATACTCTACACATCTAGAACAAAGTCAAATCTCTGGCTTGGGAGGCTATCCCTAACCTGTGGCTGATTTCAAGTTTCCCATCTGCCTAAGAACGGTCAGACTTAAGATGAAAAAAATGAAATAAAAAAATAAAATAAAAAGCCAAATCCCTATGCACATGTCTTTTAGAAAGACATCAGAAACTCCTGAGCCTGCAGCTACAGCCGATGAATGAATTCAAAGTAAGAGATTCCTGCCCAGGCTGAGAAATGTACCTGGGAGGGAGGATGGGTAGTTAGGTAAGAAAACACCAAATTTTAGTAGACACATGTTCATTGCCTCAAGAATATAAATATATTTTAGGTTTTTATTTTAAATAATCCCTTTTCAGTCTGTTCCCAGGTGTTAGAAGCTAAACTTCCATACAAGTTCCTGCCACCCACCCTCCAAGTACAACTTTTGAGGGTATTTTTTTAAATGGAAAAAATAGTAAGAGGGCAACCTACTCCAGGTGGGAAGGACTCCCATGCGGCAGTCTGGCCAAGGCTGGCCTTGCGGAGTGAACACGGGGAGGAGACTGGGGGAACTGGGCCTCCCTCTTGTGAAGAAAGGAGTGAAAGTTCATGTCTACCGTCAAAGAGGTCCAACAGACACAAAAACCTCCGTTCCGACGTTCCCTGGCACTCACACTCTATATACTGAAGGCAGCGCCCTCTCTTATGGCCAGTTTTAGCAGGCAAGGAAACAAAGGATATACATATACGTGTATATATATATTTTATAAATGTAAAATATATACATATCTGATATATGTATAGATACATATTTGGGGGTAGGGAATCCAAGAGGGTCATGTAAACCTAAACCGTCATCACATTACCCCAAATGAGCCTGACATGAACAAAGAAGATAATAAATAACTCCTGGGGGTTAAGTGACAACACGGGTGCAGCAAGAAGGGAAGAGGGCACACATTTAACTATTAAATACACGTCTAGATTTGTTTGGCAGAGTTCAGGCCAGCCCCAGGCTTCTGCACTTGCCAGACAAGTAAGCCGATGATAACTCAAAGGGGAGGAAAAAACAACAATAAAACAAATTCAAGCAGAGCTCCATACCACAGTTTTCCTTCAAGTCAGTTGGTCGGCAAACAGTCTTCCGACCACCAGGAACAGAAACTTTGGCTCCAAGGCAAATTAAAAAGAAAAAAAAAAGTATTTCCACTCACAACATGAAAATACGGGAAATTCATCAAAGAAAGAAAATGATCAAAGTCTACTTCCAGCAAAACTGAGGTAGCACTGCTTTCTCTGCATCCAATGCTTAAGTGGTTGCTAAGTACAATGTTCTAAACAAACTGCTCACTTGACTGACAGGTGCAGCGTGGTGATGGAGAAACTCAACACGAAATGCTAAAGGCCAAACGAGGAATGAGCAAGAAGTGAAGAAAACAGGGGGGTTCAGATAAATTAGCTTAAAAGGGGGTTGTCACCAGACTCAAATGCTCTTGGCTGGCCTCAGCTATCCGAGAGCTTCAAATTGCCTGGAAATTAATGCAACGTGGTTAACAGTTAACACTGCTATTCAACTCGGTGTAAATCTTTTAAAATAATCATCGCAACCTAAATTCAACCATGTAAACAGCACTATACAGTACAGACCTGCCCTGAAAAACAATATGCAAACTGAGATCTGGCACTGTATCATTTTTGTAATGTTAATTCAACCTAAGGTCCCGACCCCCCTCCCTGTCCTACACCCTCCCCCACCAAAAAAGAAAAAAAAAGGTCTAATTTGTGCAAGAAATGGCAGGCGTAGGCGTAGTCTATCCGAAGGCTTCCAAAAAAAAAGATACACAACATGTAGCCAGGGTCAAATATTTGGGGTGACATTCCCCCCTCCCGCCAAAAGAAATAACCAAAATAACCGAAAAGTGAAGAAAGTGCCTAAAACATGATACAGCATTTTAGAGCCCTTTCAGATACAAGGCAGAGAAAGGTGTAAAGTAGAAAATATCCGGATCTTCAGTAATTTCCAGAAAGGTCCAAATCCTCTTTAGGCTGCGGGGCAGCGGGCAGACCCTTGCTGCTGCTCCTGCGACAGAGCCACCTAAGTCTGCTCCTCGGGACACAAGCCCTCGGGCCCTGAGCTGAGCGCGCCTCGCCTTTCTCCTTCTCTTTTCCTTCGCTCCATCTCCCACTCCACAAAGGTATCAAAGAGGCTTGGCCAGGCCTCGTCTTCACTGTAGTTGCTGAGGTCAGGGCCAATCACCTGAGTGAAGTTAAGGAACATGTTCCAAGTATCCCGGGAGATGCCCTTGATCCCCGAGGGGTTCTCTGTTAGGAAGTTTAGCCACTGGTCCAAAACTGGAGGGTTGTTCTGGGTGAAGACTAGTTTCCACAGGGCAATGGCTATTTCTCGATGCAGTGACCGCTGCCCTTCTTCAGAGTCCAGGCCAAACTGAAATGTAAACCGGTAGAGATCCTTGAATTTATCCTCTTGCTTGGCTTCGGTTAAGAGGCTAGGGAAACGGGCGCAGATCCCATCAATGCTGTCCGCACTTATTGCTTTGCAGCCATCAAAAAACTCCTTCCTGCAAAGGGTGGAGGGGCAGAATTAGTAACTGTAAACAGGATCAGGTTACTGAGAGGCAATGCTGCGTGGTGATTAAGAGCATGGTTTTAGGGCGGAATGGCCTGGATTTCATCCTGCTTCCTCTAGGAATCAGTCCTATCTCTGTCTCTATCATGGTGAGAATACCACTTTATTTCGTAAATTTTTTCGTGAGGCTTAAACAAGGCAAGAACGGCAACTGCTTCTCACAGTACCTGGCAGGTAGCTGAAATGGTTCATTCATTTACTCCTCTTCCCTTGGCTTAAACTCAAGTCACCTGCTCCATGCCCATTTTCTCATTCTGCGAACTCTCTTCGCAGACAGGGAGTCTTGTAATTGAGTAGTTTGGGGAACATTTTTGATGTCTGCCGAGAGATTTTCGGGACCAAACATCCTGGATGAACCCGAGTAACTGCCACTAGAGATCAAAGTCATCAAAAAGTAAAATTTGTGTCGGTATTGAGTTACAACATGGCCTCTGAGACCCCTGCTATATCCACTAAAAGGTAAAGGGGCCGCTGAGCACCTTATGCCGAAATCGTACAGGAAGGTGGTGGGTGTGTCTTAGGAAAGCCCATTTGTGTTTTTTTTTTTTTTTTTTTGCTTTTTTTAGATCACACCCAGTGCTGCACAGGGGTTACTTACTCCTGGCTCATGCACTCAGAAATTACTCCTGGCGGTGCTCGAGGAACCATATGGGATGCTGGCAATTGAACCCGCATTGGCCGCGTGCAAGGCAAACGCCTTACCCGCTGTGTATCGCTCCAGCCCCCCATTCTTGTTTTGAATCAATCTCACATCCTGGGAACCACATGGAAACCCATCCCACCGGGTCCTTCCCCCAAACAGCCTTGAAAGGCAGCCTGACCAAGGCGGGAGACACCACAGCTTCTGAGGGTCCCAGGCCCTACGTGAGGACCTATGTGGGCTTGCACAAATGAAGGTGGAGGGTGAATGTAAAAATTTTGGCAATGGCAAAAGCATTTTGAACATGTGACGACCAAGAATTCCCAGTCAAACACATTATGAATCCAAGGGAGAACAGCACTTCCTACATTGCACTGCTTGGGCACAAGGGGTCCTGGGTAGAATGTTCCTGAAGCTCTGATAACAGCTACCAATAGGCTCAGCAGAGGTTAGCTGAGGACAGGGTAGGAAGAACCGAAAGAACTAGAAGTGGCAACTGGATCCACGGGATGAAGTGCTTCCCCGAGGCTCCTTCTCTCAGGAGGAACAGCTCAGCAGTGGGACTGATCGGAGATAATTCTTCACCCAACTTCAGGTAAGGATGGTCAGTGCCAATTAATTCAGAGGCTGTCTGATGGCATGCCCCAAATCTAACCTACAAACTAGGTCAAGGATTCAATTCTGGGAGAAGAGAAGTGGAGTGCCCCTCAGAACCAGAGAGAAGCTTATTCAAATTATAATGATTGCTACTCAGTACAGGTCAGTAGTAGGACCAGGTATCTATTTTCCCACCAGATTAGTGAATACTGCAGAGCCTGGCAAGCTTCCTGTGGCATATTCGATATGCCAAAAACAGTAACAAGTCTCACAATGGAGACATCACTGGCGCCTGCTCAAGCAAATTGATGAACAATGGGAGAGGTCTGGGGGAATTCTGTGAGTGAGAAATCTAATTCAGCTCAGAAAAAATTTACACTTTTAGAGAAACTGGTCAGAAAAAGAAGAGACGACTTACCCCGCACCCTCTGAAGCCAACCCAGTTCTATCCTAGCTGGGCACCATGGCCTAATGAGGCTCTCTTTCCTCCTCTGCTCACCTGGTGACCTGAAGTAGTTGTCACTAACCTGGTGAATTTGCACATGGTAGCAGCCTGGAACTTCCAAGCCAAGAGCAGCACTCGAAATTCCGTGGGGTCAACACACAGGTCATTGCAAAAGCGCTCCATGCCCTCCTCCAAGATTGCATCCTCCCGCTCGTCCTTGTAGCGCCTGAACAATTCTTCCAACCTCTGCAAGGAAGACTCCTCGGCACTGGACTTGGTCTCTCTCCCGGCATCTCCTGAGGACGTTGGAAGCTGGCAGGCTTCAGTGGCACCCTCTGCCTTCTTGGTCCCGTTGACAAGGATGTCCCCACCTGGCTTGCCACAGGCTGGTGGCTGTTCCTCGCGGTGGCCGGCACCCCGCCTGCTGTGTGACTTGGTGGGGTCGCGGTCTCCATTCTTACTGCCCAGGGTTGATGAGGGATTCTTGCACTTGGTGACACACTGGCCCATGATGCTTGCGGCCTGGCCCCTAGAGTGGGCCCCCCGAGATCAGATGCCCTCGCTGCCTCTGGCCCATGTGTTTCAACATGCCATCAGCCAGAGGAGCCAGCCAACCTGGAAGGAAATCAGAAAACAGTCATGAGCAGTCAGAGTGACAGGTGTGCCCCCGGCCCTCCAGGCTCCGATACCGAGACGAGGCTCCATTTGAGCGAGCTGACTGTGACCACGAGCCAGGGGAGATACCCCGCGTTTATCACCGCCTCTTTCAGAGGCTTCCACCTTGAAAACGCAGGGGCCAGGAAACAAAGAAACGACTCTTCAAATTCCTAAAACGTTTCTGCGGGGTAGGAACAGATTCGAGGCTAAACCTGTGGTTCCTTGGAAACCATTCGGTGCTGGAGATGGAACCCTGGGTCATTTGAGCCACTCTCCCCCTTCTTAAGGGGTTATAGCGAGGTATGGAGGAGTTCGATTCATATGCAGAATGCATCCAGAAAAACTACACACAGGTTTGCTAAGAATATTCCAGAGGAAACTGGTATTACCAACTTGCTATAATATAGGAAAAATTACTTGGAAGTGTGTTAAGGAAGTACAAACGGAAGGTTCATCTTTCAGTCTCCAAAGTTAAAGAGAATTTCAAGTAGGATGACTAAAGAGAAAGTGTGGGCACGCCAAGATGGCTACACAATTTCACATGAGCCAAAAGATGTGGGAAAAGATTTGCAGGGTCAATACTGAAACATCCCAAAGGGGGCAGAGCCCTAGTGCAGCAGGTAAGGTGTTCACCTTGCGTGTGGCTGACCAGGGTTCGATCCCCAGCACCCAACATGGTCTCCTGAACCAGCCAAAGTGATTCCTGTGTGCAGAGCCATGAGTAAGCCCTGCAGACTGCCAGGTGTGACAGAAACAAAAACAAATCAAGTGCCATGCGAAGAACAAAGTAAAATTCGTTTCTGATTATTTTCCATTTTTATTTTCCAGGCCTGGGGCTGGAATGGTGGCACAGCGGTAGGGCGTTTGCCTTGCGCGCAGCTGGCCCAGCCGAGCCAGGTTCGATTCCTTTGCTCCTCTCGTAGAGCCCGGCAAGCTACCGAGAATATCTCGCCCACACGGCAAAGCCTGGCAAGCTCCCCGTGACGTACTCGATATGCCAAACACAGTAACAACAAAGTCTCCAATGGAGACGTTACTGGGCCCGCTCGAGCAAATCGATGAACAACAGGAGGACCGTGCTATAGTGCATTTTCCAGGCCTAACCCACGAGAGGCAATTTCTCTATTCTTCCTCCCTGGGCTGCTTTATCTTCCCCTCAGGTCACCCGGGAGCGGCATGCAGAATACAAGCCCAGTTCCCACAGCACACGACTGTCCTATCGGGTCTGGAGACTCAGTCTCTCCCTGAAATTTGGTGGAAAGGGCTGAGGCAGGGGATACGGCCCAGGGGTAGGGTAAATGTTTCACACACCTGAGTTCAATTGCCAGGAAAACGCAGACTACACAGAGTACCCAAAAACGATCTCTAAACAGTAAGATAATTGCTAGATAGGGGGAAGAATCTGAGCTGATATATAAACTCATCACTGTGGCTTACTAACTACTCATATACATCCAAAGAACTGCTAGAAGTTTCTCCAAAGAACTGTTAGAAGTTTCTGGGCCTAGAGAAGGTGATTTTTCTGAAGACTACATCTTTCCTTGGTTTTGGGGCAACACCCAGCAGTGCTCAGGGCTTATCCAGGCTCCGTGCTTAGGGATCACCCCTGGCAGGGTTGTGGGGAACTAAGCTCTGAGTCAGCCACAAAGAAGGCTAATGTCTTAACCCCAGTACTGTTTCTCTAGCCCCACCCCAAAACTATATCCCTACCTTCAACTTGCCTACTAGAACGTACATGTAAAAATTTGTCCCTTGAGTGCAGAGCCAGGAGTAACTCCCATGCACTGCTAGCTGTGACCCCAAAAGCCAAAAAGCCAAAAAAAAAAAAATTGTCCCCTGCTGTAATAATTGCAGTCAACAAAATGACAATGTTAATAGAAATTTAGACCAGGAGGCACAGAATTAACTAGGAAAAGCAGAGGAGAGACCAAACGAATGTCAGTCCCTACCTCCTCAGCTCTGGGAAACTCTCATGATGTTAAGGGTCCAAATTCAAAGTGCTCAGTGGGACAGAGAGATACCTTTTAAAAGAGGCTGGAATGGAAAACTTTCCCCAATGAAGTCAGCTTCCCCCAAATAGTCTGGGGGTATCTCTATAAGGAATCCTAAGGGTAAGTTCTGAGCATACAAGCTGAAAATGAAGACCAGAACAATTCCTGTAGTTACTGGAGATTCCTATCAGGGTGTGTCCCATTTTCCATCCTCTAAGAGAATAAATGAGAGACATGTCTGTACATGCTCTGAGAAGACTTTCAATTTCACTTCAGCTCCCAAACACACTGAAACCTTTATAAGGGTGTTTGGTGTAGAAAAATGACAGACCCGGGTCTATTTTTCAAGCCTCATTGTGCTGTAAGAGGCTGTATCGAGTAAACCATATACACAACCTATTAAAACTTTCCTTTTAGTTTTTCTTTGGTTTGGGGGCCAAACCTGGCGGTGCTCAGGGATCACTCCTTGGGTTTGCTCAGACACGAGACGTGGTGCTAGGGATTGAAGCGGCTTGGCCACCGCGAGCGCCCTGCCCGCTGTATTATCAATCCAGCCCACAGCTGATTTTAAGAGGCAAGGGGTTAATTCTTGGAAGGCCATCAAACATGGGAAGCAACTGTTCCAGTTGAATTATCTCACAACAAGCAGGACTATACCATGTGGAGGGTCTGCTTTCCAGATTTGTGTTCCTAAAGACTGGAGCGCTGAAAGAAACAAAAGCCCTAAACTTCCACAAACCCCACATGCTCACAGACTGGCAGCTCCAGGCACGCTGACTCATCAGGGTTTGCTGCTCAGCTCAGAGCTGAAGGAGACCCAGGGACCCTGCAAGGATTTCCTGGCCTCTTTGAGACCCACCTACCTCAGGCCACTCACCCCCCCCCCCGCCCCCCCCCGCTTGGATCAGCTTCCTCCAAATTCTGGCACAAAGCCCTCCAGGTAGGGGCAGAGCAGATGGGACTCCCAAAGAGGTCCTAATCCCGTTTATCCCACTGAGCGTCCACAGAAGTGCACCTCTGATAACCTGACGCAGAAGCAGCTGAAACCCGAAGGCCTTTAATCTGGGGGAGGGGGGGGGGGAGAGGAGGAGATCAATTTAGCAGGATGATCAAATGGCAAGGGAGTGGCACCAGATCAGATCTCCCCCTCCTGCTGTCTTTAAAAAGTCCCCCAGTAGTGGTGGTCTCAGGCCAGAAAATAGTTTTTGATTTGATAGCAAGGGCAGCCCTTTGATGATTCCACGAGCTCCCGTTTTTGGGTGTCTACTTCTTGGAATGAGCTGGAATGATAGCACAGCGGGTAGGGGTGTTTGCCTTGCATGTGGCTGACCCAGGATCGATTCCTCTGTCCCTCGAGGAGAGCCCAGCATGCTACCGAGAGTATCCCACACACATGGCAGAGTCTGGCAAGCTCCCCGTGGCTATTCGATATGCCAAAAGCAGTAACAAGTCTCACAATGGAGACGTTACTGGTGCCCGCTCCAGCAAATCGATGAAAAAAGGGAGGACAGTGCTACAGTGCTACTTCTTGGAAGATACAGTCCTGCTCCCCTAGCATCTCCAGCTCAATCTCAGTGCCCAGTCCCGTGCCCCAGACCAGTGGCACTTCAAGTGTTTCACAGGTAAACATTTCCCTAGATCTACTAGCAGTTGGCTAATGCCTAAGAATAGCACAATTATCAATTATTGAATACCTGACAGGGTTCCAGGCACTGTGCTCAGCATCTTCTGGACGTTAAAAGTCATACATCCTCACCAGAACCCATCTTAAAAGACAAGGAAACCGAGGCTCAAAGTAGATCTCTGAGATCGCGCAAACAGAACCTGCTCTGTGAGGCTTGAGAAACGAGAGCCTGGACCGCTAGTCCACTGAGTGCTCTTAGAGGCGGACCTATTGGAGACCCTCCAGAAAGCCCACCAAGCTCAGGCCTGTCACCACAGAAACTCCAAAGCAGCTACTGAAATGAATGTCCTGCCACTAATCTAAGTGGACAGGATGCCTGTCTCCAACCAGTTCGAATGTTTTAGCCCACCAGCACCACTAAAAACTCCAGCTCTGGGAGAACAGTACAGCAGGCAGAGCTGCTGCCCGGCATGCAGCTCACCGGGTTCAATTCCTGGTACCCCGTATGGTTCCCAGAGCCCATCACAAGCAATCCCTCAGTGCAGAGTCCAGAGTAAGCCCTGAGCTCCCCCAGACGTTCGCTCAGATATCTCATTGGGCTGAGTGCATGCTTGGCATGTGGGAGGCCCGAACTGGAGGCCCATGTCAAGTCCCAACAGTTAATGTTCCTCCAAGCCCCGCCAGGAACGACCCACAAGCACTGAGCCCATTGGAGCACCTGAATACTGCGGTGTGTGTGAACTCCCATTCCTCCACGAAAACCCCAGCTCTAGCACCGAAGTCCAACTCTGCGCTGGCTACCATCCGGCCAGACTGAAACCTGAATGTCTTCGGTCTGCGTTTCTTGTCTAGCTGAGCCGTGTTACGGATTCAGTCAGGAAGTGCAGAGAAAGGGTAACCTTGGCAACACTGCCCCACCTCAACACCCCCAGAAAACTCACGAGAACACGGAAGAGAATAGCCATTCTAATTACCAGCTGAGTAATATCTAGTAGGCTGGTAGAAAGCTCCAGCCGGTCCCATCTGAACAATGGGCTACCGGCCTCACTTCCCAGGCTAGTGGGGCCTCCGGAGCTTGCCCTGAGTCACGTGCTTGGCTCTGGTTCAAAAGCAATCTCCTGCAGCACGCACGGCGACACTGCCCAGGAACACTCGAGTGCCTTTCTACTTTGTCCTGAATAAAATCTCGCTGGGTATCTGCCATGTCCCCTGGACACCCCCGCCCCTAACTAGGGGCAGATCCCGAAGCCAGTTCCAGAGAGTCTGCAGGCCTGTGAAGGGCAGGATTCCTAGCCTTCTGTCGTTTGCTTTCCTTTAGAGGACCTGCTCTCCCAGTTGCTCTGAAGGGGACAGCCTCGGTGCAATCTTGGCACCCAGAGTCCAATTTTCACTAGTAAAATCATTAGAGTATTGTTACTAATGCATACCACACTTCGTGCTTTAGGACTCTGTAACAGCCATATGTAAGTGTAGCTCAATCAAGTAACTGCCCCCATTTTACAGGAAAAGAAAGAGGCACAGCGAGGCCAAGACGCTATCTAAGAAGGGAAAACTGAAGCAGTCTAAGAGGATGAGCTCTGGGAAAAGACACCAGGGTCTGAGTCCTGGCGAGAGCACCACAAGCATGGAACTTTATTTTTGTTGTTTTAATTTCGTTTTTGGGGGTTCAAGGGCCACACCCGGCGGTGCTCAGGGATCAAGCTGGGGTGAGCCCCAGAAGAGGTAAATGCCTTAAGCCCTGTGCTCTCTCCCCAGCCCTCTCAGCACACAACTTTCAACAGCTGAAGCTTAGGGACTTCTGGTCGGAGTAAATTAGATAATCCAAGGAAAAACACTCTTGATTCGGGCTCCCAGAAAGCACACGCCCGTTATCACCGTCACCGCGTTCCTATCGCAGCTGGCAGGGAACCAAGCCTCCTTTCTCCTACACGTTTCCAGCCGTCAGTTCCCCGCCTGCCTCTCCCTGGGAGCCCCAGCGCCAGCTTCTCCGGCTCTCCAGCTGCAGCCAAGAGTCAGAAACCAGCTGAGTGAAGTCAGGAGGCAGAGACGGATGGGACAGAGGAAAGGCAGAAAGAACAAAGAGGAAAACCAACCAACCACAAGCCCAGGAAACTTCCTTCTTCACAGTTACAGCTTTGGGGGTTTACCTGGGAAATGAAGACAGTGGCTCTGCTCTCAGGCGGATCTGCCTCCAGCTTCCCTCCCTTACTACTGGCTCCAACTGTGTCTGCGCCCTCCCTCCCTCTCTGCACATCAGCCTCCAGCATCCCTCCTCCCCAGTGCCAGCTCTGGCTGCTGTTTCTGAGGCTAGTCTTGGCTGCCGGCCTAGAGCAAGCAGTGCTAAGCCAAAGGCAACCCCGGGCGGGCGCGATGGTCCCTGTAGGACACTCGCTGCAGCTCCAAGGAAGGATCAGGAAGTTACTTTTCTCAGGCAATCAAGGAAGTCCCTGTTTCTAGAGCTTAGAATCGATTTCGGAGACAGAAGAAAGAACCTCTCATGAAACAGACCGACCTTGAGGTTAAACCCCAGGAAAAGGTGAGGCGATTACTAGTCTCATGGAAAGAAAGATGAGGGACCCAATGAATAGGAACCAATGTTTGTAGACGCTGGAGGCTTCCTATGCTTCGGCCCCTTTGGATTCCACAACTTTAGGAAAACAGGTCGTCGGAACTTGGTGGTGGTGGTGGTGAGAAGGAGCCTGAACGAGCAGCATTCTCCAAGTCCACCGGAGTCCAGAGAAAAGAAAGCCTGCCCCGCAGGAGAGAGGCTCCTTTGGGTGACTCCGATACAAACAGGGGGACAAGATGACGCTACTTCTGCAGCACCCTTCCCCCAGCCCTGACTCATCTCAGAATGCTCTCTACAGGGTCGGCAATCAGCTAGCTGTGGAGAAGAGACCAGAGTGAGCTGGTTCCCTACTCTCGCTGGCTGGGCTGCGGGGGGGCCTGCTCAAAGGATGCTCCGTGCTGGCTGCTCGAGGGCAACCTGCCTCCCAGGAAACAACCTGGTGAAATGGGAAGCTGCCAAAAAAAAAAAAAACCCCAAAAACAGAAGGATCTCAGATGCTGGCACCAACCCCCGGGGCAACATGGCACAGGAGACCTATCCTGCGTCTTGCTGGAGAAGTGACACATTGCCCCCCCTTCCCCCCCCTCATTCTCCGCCCATCAAGAAGTCACTAACCGGAAGCCACTGGGAAATGGTACTTACTGTCTCTCCACATTAGAGGTGAGAAGTCCACCGCTCCGACTCTCAGACACTGCAGGGCTAGTTAGGCGCGGGTTTTCGTTTCTCATTATATAAGCCAGACACCCAAAGCAGTGCCATGGGCTGAAGCCAATGCCTGGAGGAAACTCCAAGCAAGACCGAAGGAGCCCCTTATCCCACCTGGCAGCTGCAAGATAGTGAGTGCCCTGGGAGCAAGGGAGGGAAGGGGCGGGGGCCACCTGAAAGGCATTTCCTAGAAAGTAAACTTGCAGAAATGACAGAGAGGAGTGCTGAGAGAGTCCTGAAAATGTCGAGTCGTGTGCTGTCATTGGAACTCGGGACTTACGAGATCACCTCTGGAGATTAGGGTTTACCCAGAACTTCTTGGGAGGAAAAGCAATTCCCTCTGCCAAAGCAAACCAGACCCGTCTGCTGCTATTTTCATGCTTTTCAAAGACTTTTTGTCCTAAAATGTACGGCAGCAGCAAGTTCAGACAGCAGTTCCAGTTGAAGCGGGCTCGGGACTCACGGATTTCTACATTCACCAATCTCAAAAGTGCCAAAGAAAAGAGGGATGAAGGAAGAGAGGGAGGGAGGAAAGAGAGAAAAAAATTTAAGAAAATAAACCCAATGGTTTTATTTCTGTAAAACAGGCCCGGGCCACGTGACTTTAAAAAAAATACACCACAGCCAGCTTTGCACAAAGTGATTTTTCTTTTCTTTTAAAAATGTCCTTACTGTTCCTTACCATGCAGAATTTAAATATGCTGAGAGTTAAATCCTCAGTTCAAGCCTGAGAACTGAAGCCACAGTGGACTGGTTAGATCAAATAGTACTAGCCAAGAACAACCCACATGCAAGTAGAACTTCCAAACGCCAAATAATAAAACCTTTTTGGTCTTTGGGATCAAGTCCTTCATGGAACCAAAAAAGGACCTTACCATTTTACTATGCCACACTTGGAACTATTTTTCCTTTTTTTTTTTTTGGCTGTCACTATTGATTGGGACAGATTTGATAACCAACTTTCAATCAGGCATTATTAAGGACCACCCAATTAGAGGGGCTGGAGCGATAGCATAGCCGGTAGGGCGTTTGCCTTGCACGCGGCCGACCCAGGTTCGATTCCCAGCATGCCACAGGGTCCCCCGAGCACCGCCAGGAGTAATTCCTGAGTGCAGAGCCAGGAGTAACCCCTGTGCATAGCCAGGTGTGACCCAAAAAGAAAAAAAAATGTCTCATTATACCTCACTAAAAGTAAGCCACTCAATCGGCACTAACCCTTTACTTGCAGTGCGCAAGTGATTATCAGTCATGCCAGAGGTTTACCTGATTACAGGGGACTATTCTATACTCCATTACCACAGCCACTGTTCACTTCTCGGTTAATTTCGGTGGAATAAAGTAGTCAGCAACTGTCGGGAAAAATAGTTCAGTCATCTAAGCGAAAGTGAAGCAAAAAAAGGAAACTAAGAAATGAGTCGAAAGATGAGGAAGGAACCCACTACAGAGATGATAAATGACTGCATTCAAGTATCTTAAAGGTGTACCTGAATAACCACAAATGTATACAAATGCGGTTCCTAGAGCCACATTTCCTCTAAGTCAGTCTTGGGTTTATCACATGGTCACTCATCAATCTTTTAAATGTTCGCTAATTCTGAAAAACAAGATTGTTTTAAATCCATTAAGGCTGATTCCCCCACCCCCCCAGAGGACCATGAATAGAACCTGTTAATGCACAGTAGACAGGAAAAGGAAGATGGGCAGAAAAAAAATGACTTTTACAATGAGGTCAATAATAAGGTTTTCTTTCGTGCTGCCAAACTGAAAAGTGTTAATTCTTGTATAAAGCTAGTAAATATTTTATCTTACAAGGCTTAGGAAATAGAGAAACATAAAGGGAAAGTCCCCTAATAGCCACACCACCTAGAATTACTATTTTGTAGTATGCTTCTTTCTGCCTTTGTATGAGCACAGGTGGATGGCACAAGTACCTACAAATAGAACTCTGAAAGAAAACTTGGGTCATGTTGTACATTCGAATTTGCAACCTTTCCATTAAGCACTTTTTCATATTAATTTCCTCCCATAAGATACTTTTAAAAGCAGCAATTCAACAGTAGTACTGGCACCACTTCTAATGCACCAATTATTTCATGTAACCCATAGCCTATTTATAGCCTACTATTCAATCTGTCAAAAATTTGGTGCAGCACGGAAGAGGAAGCGCGAAAAGGTTGAGACTCTTCAAATATCTTTACTCGGCAGACAAGTTTTCCATCGAAGAGGGGAGGGGCGCCATGAACATTCATTTGTTTTTAGTATTTCACAGGATAGGCATGGAGGGTAGGGCACTGTCTTGTTTGTGTCTGACCCAGGTTTGATCCCTGACACCTCAGATGGTACCCCACGCACTATCAGGAGTGACCCCTGAGCACAGAGCCAGGAACAAACTCTGGTACCGCCAGGTGTGGTCCTAAAAACAGATATAAAGACCAGAATAATAAATGGAACAAGAATTATTATTTCATGAGAATAAATTCCTAGGACAAATGGATCAGAAGATGTGCCAAATAAATTTTAATTTTATAATTTTAATGTTTATAATTCAATGTGAATTTCAAAAAAAGTACTGTCACCTTATATAATGCCAATACGCTGAGTATATCGTTTTCCCAGCAGCATTTTGTAGTATCTGACAACTAAGTATCTTTTAAAAACACCCTTACCCAAAATACACTAAGTAATTATACTTAAGAAAATATATCAAACTGCCAAAGGAATATGGAAAACAGGTAAAAGAAGCCAGTTGGCTGACAAGAACTGCGATTCTAGTCCACAAATTGCAAGACACTTTGTTAAATGATGGGGGTTGGTGGCACAGAAAGAGATATCGATCATAAGATATCTTTTAATTATAACTAAATCTCCCCAATTCATTCTTTCTAAAGAGCAACCGCCCCCATTCCCTGGCACCCCTGCCAACCTCACAGACAACAAAGATAATACCCATGGAAGTTCAGATTCCCATTTAAAGTCAGTCTCGTTACCACAGGGGTAGGAAGAAATGGATGGAGTACTAACACGGACCTCAGTGAATCACCCCAAGGGAGCAACAGGCTCATTCAGGGCCAAAGACAGTTCAGGGGTTACTTGCTTTACAAGCAGGTGATCCAGTTTGATCGCTGGTACCACATATGGTCTCCAGAGTACTACTAGGAGTAAGCTCTGAGTACCGCAAGATGTGGCCACATCCCCACGCCCCCAAAGAGGATCATTCTAAACAGAACCATGGAACCCTTAAAGTGATCAATAGGCTGGACTGACCCATTCCAAGGGCTTTCAAGCTTCTGACTAAATAAATGATTACAAGGAGCCTCCCTAGCATCTAGAATCTAAAGCAGATTATCTAATTTTCAGTACAAGATCTCTCTTTCCCACTGATGAGACTCATAATGGACTATGTGACTCAAGCCCACCACAGCCTGGCATGGACCGGAGCTTCAATGACACACGTCAGGGATACACAGGTGACTGAAGTCAGCCAGAATGAATCAAAGCTCTAGTCCCTGACCAGAAAAAGCAAGTCGGGAGAATGAGGCCTCCATCACAGGGCCCCAGTGAGGATTAGAGTTCCTTATCAGGGTCTCAAATGCCTATCAAGAGACAAAGGCATTATCTGTATCCCACATACAATAGTACCTATAGTCAGATCAAAGCTTCTACACTTCCTTTTGTACCAGTTCTCTTTCACAACCGAAAACTCACAACAGAAAATGTTTCCAGTAAGGCACAACCATGACACTTAGATCTATTCACCAAGTGAACAAAGAGGAAATGTAATCCCTAGAACTATAACCAGGAAGAGTTTACTGTCCATAATCTAGGGGCTGGAGCACAGCGGGCGTTTGCCTTGCATGCGGCCAAAACGGCCAATGCGAGTTCGATCCCTCTCGGAGAGCTCGGCAAGCTACTGAGAGTATCTCGCCCGCACGGCAAAGCCTGGCAAGCTACCCGTGACGTATTCAATATGCTAAACACGGTAACAAGTCTCACCATATTACTGGGCCCGCTTGAGCAACTCGATGAACAACAGGAGGACAGTGACAGTGACAGAATTTCAATTCAGCACACCAAGTGAACCCTCAGCAGCACACCAGACCAATGATTCCGAGTTTATGCAAGTGACAGAATTCCATTGCACTGGGTGGAACACAAGGTGCTATTTGATAGAAACGATTGATGAATAAAACTTTCCAGATGCAGTTTGTACCTAGGCCTCTTCAAGCAGATACTTCACAGGGCACTGAAAGGTTCTTTATTCTACTGCATATGCCTTTCCTGTCATCTGCACATTCCAAAGGAGGAACCTCTTCCCAACCAATCAGAAGCCACAGGAGAAGCAATAAAGCAAGAGCTCCCAGAAGCCCTCCTCTCTTGGCTATTAATAATAACACGATCAATCTTGCAGCTGCAACAGGTACTTGATCAAAACCACATTCTCTGGAACTGAACGACTATATCTAAACAGAATTTAGCTACTCTCTTGTTTCAATTACCCTCACTCAAACAATTTTGCTCTGCTGAAGAGTCCTTTTAGAGAAGTGTTCAGATTTTGAAGGAACAAATGCTCACGTTTGAATATCTTGGTTGGAAATACATTTCCTCCAAATCTGAGGACACAAGGTTCGGGCTTTGTTCTTCTGTTGTTACTTATTTCACAAATGTGCTCTTATATGGCAAGAGATTGAAGAGTATGTTAACGTGTGTAAATTTTAAATGAAATTTAAGAAATCTGATGGTTGGTCTATAGACTTTGCAAAGACACTCTTTCTTACGCTGCAAGGCCTATAGGCCATCAGATGATTCTGATCCATTTCCTACTCACTCCCTGCCAAACTGACCTGCCCAAAAGCCACAAGCAAGGGTCAGAGAGTAGTACAGAGATTAAGCAGGGCATTTGCCTTGCAAGTGGCTTATTCAGGTTTGAACTCTGACATACCATGCGGTCCCCTGAGCACAAGGAGTGATCCTTGAGCACAGCCAGGTGTGGTCCCAAACCAGCCTCACCCCCCAAAAAACCCTAAAACCCTAATTTTTGTCACCACCAAATGGTCTTTGAGATGCTACTTCAACAGACCTCTAGGGCCAAAAAAGATGGTATAGGGTCAAGACACTTTCCCTACATGCAGCTGACAATAGTTTGAACCCCAGCACCATCTACAGCCCCCCATTAACAAAACCAGGAGTGACTCCTGAGCAGAGATCCAGGGGTAGCACCTGAGCACCGGTTATGGGAGCACAATCTCACCATTCACACCTCCCCTCCCCCCCAAGAAATATAGAAGCTAGGCTTTATTTCTTCATCAGTACCTCTGAAAATGCAAAACTAGCAGTGGACTCCAGAATAAACCCTATAGGCAACCAACAGAGATACTTTAAATAGGCTTATAGCACTTCTGACTTTCATCAATGTTTGGCCAATACCGCCAGCAGATCCTTCTTTGCTCCAGCACAGTCTGGTACCTCTGAGAGGAGCAGGACAGGCTCCGGATGCAGAACGACTGAGTTTGGGTAGCCCAACCCTGTCTACTCCACACATATTATTACCCTGCACCTCAGTTTTGTCACCATAAAAGTGGAGAAATCAAAGGATCACCGTGAAGAAAACACTTCTTATCAGATGGATTTCAATTCAAATGCCAAGATGCATTCGCGGCCCCACCTTTCTCAAGGGCTACCTCCCTCACTCTACCCGAGCAAGCCGTTTATTTCTGCACAGACTATACCACTCTCTGAAAATTTTATTTGTTGATTCGCATAACTGTCTTCTTCCTCCTCACCACTCCTTCCTGTGTGCAGAAGCTGTGTGGCACATAAACAAGTTTGGTAAATATGGACAGTAAGAATAAATGAATAATCATGTATTTATTAGTCATGCACTCTGTCAAAAGCACTGGTCTATACTCTTCTAACGCGCTGATGACTGAGAGTGTGACATGCTTAGCACTGTCCCGAGCACAGAGTACCCAATAAATGGCAGATATTCATACCCAAACTCATTAAAGGATATTAAACACCCAACACAGTAAGGAGAGCTGATGTGGAACGATGAAGAACTCTCTAAATTTCAACTCTAAAGAGCTGGTTTCCAAGGCCCAGTTTTTCCTGGACGAGCCCTTCACTGCACTGCACTACTTACAGAGGGAACAGACAGCAGATGTGTCTCGCAGTTCTGCTGCTCCCTACCTCTCGAGCTTCTCAGACCACGGGATACAAACTGTCACTCCACCGCTCCTCCCTTCACAGGCTAATTTTCACCTCAAACACCGCAGAAGACAAAATTTGTAGCTGAAATAAACAAGTGTTCATCCTAGCATATTCTTTTTTGACCTAAGTCTAAGTTCCTTAGAGGAAAAAATGCAGTAAGAATGGAAATGGGGGCGAGAGAGATGGTACAGCGAGGGGGGGGGGGGGCTTGTTTTGCCTACAGCTGATCCCAGTTCACTCCCCGGTATCCTATAGGGTCCTCAGAGCACTGCCAGGTGTGTCTCCTGAGCAGGAGTAAGCCCTGGGCACAGCAGGGCGTGGTCATGGTCGAAAAGAAAAAGGAAACCACTTCTGCTACTTTCAGCAAGGCCAGAGATTTTACTCAAGCCATGGCCGTGTGGCATTCTAAGCATTTTGTCAGCGACAGTTAAAAAAAAAAAAGGCTTGCCGTCCTGGTCTGAAGTGCTTTTCCCTACATCAATAACCAAATGCACTCTATTTAAGCTGTTTGGATGCAAGAATAAAAGCCAGTAGCTACTTTGAATACTGCATTTTGTTTTAATAAGGGCTCAATTACTTAAAACACAAAGGACACACCTCACAGGCAGTTCAGCACATCTTGCGATATCCTTTCCCACTATCATTTTTACTAAAATTCACCTGATGAAAGATTTTTTTTTTTTTTGGTTATTTGCTTTTGGGCCACACCCATCAGTGCTGGAGCTGGGGGTTGATTCCAAGCGTGCTCTGGAGACCATGCAGTGCCACGGAGCAAACCCAGACCTCTACACGCACAGCCTGCACTCAGCCCTTGGAGCTCTCTCCTCTATCCACAAAGTTGCTTTTAACTCTCCGCTGAGCCACACAAAGCTTGTCAAAGGGAATAAGAGACGAAGACCATCAATATCCTCCATCACTCGAGAACCACTTGAGACAGTAAACTCTGTTTCTTACAAGAGCAAGAAAAAAGCCAAGAAGGAAGATCTATTTGGGGCCTTCAAAGCCAGTCGCAAGAGGCAGGAAAGCCAGGGGCAGATGCTACCCCCACTGGCTGGCTCACAAGCTCTGCTCACCCCTGGGAGACAGCCGGCTCCTGTTCCAGACGCCCCCAGGCCCAGTTGCGACATTCAGGGGAGAGAGAGAATAGCAACACCAGTGACTTTCTGAGGAGAGTGTACCATAAAAATAGAGCTCCGATTTTAGGTCTCGAAGAGAAAAGAAAAATAGCCAGAATTAGAAGTTTGTTTTAACACAATACACTGAAAATTGCCAGTTTAAGCACTGGGAGCTGGGGACAGGGATTCACACCACCACATGACTTTTTTGTGAGTCATGAAAAATAGTACAGGCTTAACAGTCGACATCAGGAGTGACAGAAACGAGAGTCCACTTGTGTCCGGTGGTGGGAAATTAAACGGACACTGCTTCTTCATTTGTTTCAGAAGTGGCAGAACTGATGGAAATTAATTAGCCACAGCAGCAATGTAGAGGACCTCAACATTAGTGAGCCCCCGCCCCCCTTTTGAGATTAAAGAGAAAAGGTTTAAAACCCGAAATGACTCATTTTTCAGAAGTTAAATCAATCTATCTGGCGGGAGGGGGCACCTTCTAAAATAAGTGCAACCGAAATATTACTGAATTTCTAACACCGATCCCCAATGAACATACTTTGGTGTCAAAGCAAAAGCCACGTGCAGGCATTTAACAACAGATTGCTATCCTTTTGCTTATAAAATCACTCTGGTAGAACTAGATGAGAACAACAAAGATTAATCTTCAGGCCTAGATGATACTGTCATGATAAAAAGCTCATAAAGATCTCCTCAAAGGGCTTCTGGGTATTATAAATTTATATAACAAATCCACTTCTGCCGGGCAGCCTGGATTAAGTCCTGTTCACCCGGGGAAACAGTTGGTGTCACCAATGGGCTTATCAAAATGGAAGAGTCATTATCCACCAGGGTTCAGCGGGCGGCATGGGCAAATTTCTCATTGTACACGGCTCTGCTGACACCAATTGCTCACTGCAAAAAAAGTCAGCCCGACAATCTCATGAACGATGCTGAAGCTTGCTTCTTCCAGGCTAAAGTTTTATTTAAAACCTTGGAGACAGGAAATAGTTCATTGATATCTCCCTGATGTTTTATTGTCAGAATTTCAGAAAGTTTCTGATTGTATTTTGCATATAATAGACAATTTAGAACTTCTGTCATATATTCAAGGCTTGAATTCATCCCAGATTATTTATCCTTTGTAAATGTGAACACACATGGCTCCTTAGCAGAGAGTCAAAAATTACACGTACACAGAAGAGAGAGTGTCCCTTTAGTGCAGCATCTGAAGCTGCAAGTTCCATGAAGCAGGGAGTGTGCATGGCAACATAAAAGGGCTGACTGACACCCACAAACACTTTCTAAAAAAGAAACAAAAACCTCCAATGAGTTGGGCAACTACTGTGTACTTAGTGTATTGCATATACCTACCTAATAATGTACAGAACGCTAGCCACATTTACACCATGAGACTTACTATATAACAGATATATGTTATTACTCAAAATTTTAATAGGTGCTACTCCAGTGGTACCAGCAATGATGCTTAGGGCCACCAGTACCAAGGGGCAGGGGCCATGCGGTAGGGGGTTGAGATCAGGGTTTTGCACATCCTAGGCATGTGCTCTATCACTTAGACCTGGTCACCAGCTGAATTTTTTAGCACATTTTTTATATGCACCACCAACAATCAAGCTCTATGAAGATCTTTATTTTCTTATAGTTGAAAAAATTGAGGCATGCCTAACTTTAGGGGTAACCTAAGGGTACTTGGCAAGCAGAGATCAAAGGTGAACTTCAAGCCCATGTCTCACTCTTATGTGGTTGAAGTCAGAGAAAGTTCCACAGGCTGCAGTACCTGACGTACACGCTTTGCATGAGGCAGGCTCTGGTTTTAGCTCCAGCACCGCCCAGGTGCCACTCCTCAGTGTCTCCCTTTCTAGTAATTCTAGCTCCAGTTCAGGGCCCTACCACAGGACCTGTAACGTGGCCCTACCATACTGCTCTCACTAACAGTCTTCCTGCCTTTGAGACTGCTTCCTCCGATCTCTCTTCCACATGTAAAATCCACGTGGGTCTGAAGGTCCTACTCAAAGTGATTTAACAGTTCCCTTCTACCTGCAAAATATAATCCAACACCGCAAGACATCCAAGAATGACACTTCTGAATTTGGCTTCAACGACTGTCATTTTTTTCCTTTATGTAGAAGTACTGCTATTTATTCAGCCACTGATTAGCTGATTGAATTGGGCATGAACTCCACCTTACCTTTTTTTCATATTTTTATTTATTTTTTCTTCTTATATTTAACTATTGAATCACTGTGGGAAAAGTTACTAAGCTTTCAGGCTTAAGTCTCAGTCATACAATGATCAAACACCTTTCTCTTCACCAGTACTCATATTTCACCACCAAGAACCACAATATACCCCCCCTCCAACCCCTCCCAATGCCTGTGAGGTAGATGATTTCTACTTAACTGTTCTCTACATTGATTACATTCATTATTTCGACAAAAGATGCACCATTATTGTTTAGAATTTCCCCCCCAACAATCAGAATTGCTGAAAAGGCATTGTGAAATACTTGTTTTTCTATAGCTGGTTATGAGAATCATATAATGTTGCGCGGCCGCAATAGTGGCCGCACGATTTTGGATTTCTGCAAAGAGCCAGATAATTATGAGATTGGTTTCTGTGTGTCTCGTGCTATGGCTCTGCTAGGGAGCTGCTCGTGGGAGGCAACTCGTGACCTCGGTAGGGCATGAAGGACGAGCCGGTACCAACCCCCTTCCCATGAGACTGAAGTTGTCCCATCACCGCTGGCTCATACCTGGCTTTCCAACAAGCTCTGAGGTGGCGGCCACCTTGTATGCGGTCCAGATGTATTTCTGCCAAAAGCTGCTGGGTTTCGAGATTTGTTTCTGAGTCTCTGGGATCATGGCCGTTAACCAGCTTGATCAGGAGCCAGAGAGGCCATTTGTAGACAGCGACTTGGGGTCTCGTTGGGATGGGGAGGAAAGGGCCAGTTCCACCCCCTTCTGGTGAGGCACCATGTATCTTGTCACTGCAGGCCCAAACCTGACTGTTCATTGGCCTCTGGAGGATGGTGGTCACCAGGCCGCCAGAGGGAACAGGCCAAGGCACAAAACCTATTCCCACCTGGAGTGGCCCAGTACCAGTAACCTACTGCAGGAACAGGACGCATTTCTGCCAAAAGCCTTTGGGTTCCGAGATTCATTTCTGAATCTCTGGGATCATGGCCGTTAAGCAGTTTGATCAGGAACCAGAGAGGCCAAGCCTCCAATTATACAGCTGAGCCAGAGGTGGTTTGTGGGTGTGTCTCCCACATACCTAACTTTTGGCCGTTTCCTTTCTTGGTAAACTTTGCCCCAAGTTTTTGGGGTCTGGCCAAAGGCACAGCAGCAATTTTGGGGTATCTGAAAGTCTGGCGGTGCTGATGCACTCGCCTCACAGGTAGAGACTGACCTGCTGGCGGCACCATACCCCCAACGACTGTCATTCTTACCCTCGCTCATTCATGTCTGAGGTCCCTCAGGCACACTGTAACTCTGCTGTTCCCCAAACTACCACAGCCTCTCCTGCCTCTCTGACTTTACATCACTATTAACTCGGTTTCAAATGACTCGCCACCACTCAAGTAGGCACTGAGAATCTACTTGGAATCTTTCTTTTCTTTTTCCTTTTTCGATTTTTTGAATCACACCCAGGCACAGGGGTAAAGTTACTCCTGGCTTTGTACCCAGGAATTACTCCTGGAGGTACTCAGGGAACCATATGGGATGCTGGGAATTGAACCCGGGTTGGCCGCGTGCCAGGCAAACACCCTACACTCTGTACTATAGCTCCAGCCCCTCTACTTGGAATCTTTCAAGCCTGGGTCAGATCTTTCCTCCATATGCCCTTTCTCTTGAATCCTTTAAACTGACCCACACGACCATTGGCCTCTCTGCATCTTTGCTGATAACACTCATTCACTCATTCATTCTCTTATCACACCAGTAACAAGACTTGCAGACCAGATCTGGGGTTGGGGAAAGAGTACAAGGCAATTGCCTTGCATGCAGCTGCCCCTGGTTTGATCCCCCAAGTATTACCAGGAGTGATTCTTGACCACAGAGCCAGGAGTGAGCCCTGCACCAGGTGTGCCACCCCCCACCCCCACCAAATCAAAATACTTGGGCCTGGGAGATGGCTCAGGGGCTGGAGCACATGCTTTGGATACAAGAGTCCTGGGTTCCATTCCCAACACTGCACGATCCCCAGAGATGGTGCACTCAGCACTGCGGAGCATGGCCCCCAAACAAAAACATGAAATTCAAACTACACATACCCCACTTTAAATCCAATCCAAAAAGCATCAAATTTGGACGCCAAACGTTTCTTGTACTTGTTCCAGAAGTCCCCTTTTAATGGTCCAAATCCCTCCTATAAAAGCTGGTTCCTATATATATATATATATATAAAACTATACAGTCTGGTTATTGTATTAAAGGTGTTGTGTGCATTTTTTTAAAAAGTTTTGTTTGGTTAAGGTCTTCTTCAAAAGCTCTTCTGCTTAAACACGTTAAGTAATAAATACCAAAATGCTGGAGAGATCTTCCATAACTTAAGCCCAATCCAGCAATTATTAAAGATGCAATTCAAAAAGAGGCAGAGCCTACGCCAAACTGCTTAGAAGAGGGAAAAAAAAAGGCTTCCTTCTAAATGGGAAAAAGGCTAGAAAGATTTTTACCTGTTGCATAACATCTCGGCTCTTTCTGTTAGGTTGTGAGCTAGGCACTTAGGAAAGCAAATATTTTGATCAATTAAGCAATTCCAGTTCTTTGACTAGGAAGGTTTTTAAGTCAACAGTAAAGAAAGTCCTGTATGAGAGATAGTACAGAAGGTATAGTGCTTGCCTTCCATGTGGCTGATCCCAGTTCAAATTCCTGTTCGCCCCCCAGCATCACATCCGGTCCTTTGAGCACTGCTAGGGGTCACTCCTGAGCACAGAGCCAGGAAACAGCTCTGAAGCAGTACAGAGGATGCCCCAAACCCACCCCCAAATAAATACAGATGTGAAAAAATAAAGTCCTGATTGCATGTTTTTGTTTATTCACATTTATGACCATAAAAGTCCACATTTTCAATGCCATGAAAGGACTTTATTTCAGAAGTGCAAAACTCCAAATGAACTGAAAGTTTCTTCTCCCAAGGAGACTAAGTGGCACTGGATACAAGTAAGAATGATTTGAAAAGAACTTGGACTCTCTTATGATGACGGCACAGCTTTCATTCTGATTGGAAATTATATTTTATCCTTTTAAAGGTATAGTCTTGAATATTTATATTTCTTTGGAGATTATACTAACATGGAAATAACTGTTGGAAAGATGAGGAAAAAAAAAAGTCTTTCATGCCACTCATCTATGAGAACCCAGCTGCCTAGCTCCCCACAAGAGATCTTAACTGGGACTCATTGAACAGTGGCAATTTCCCAAGAAGAGAGGAAAATAAACAACTCTACCTTCGCAAGTCCTTGTCTCTACACCAAAGGCAATTGTCATAATTCCTAGCTATCCCCTTTCAGAATTTCTCCAAACTCATTAGCAATTACTTGTAATGACCAATCTTTCTATCAAGGCAAAAGGGCAATTCCAGAAAGCTGACATCTAGCCCAAGTAACAGTCTTATGAATCTGCCCAGAGAATGAGCAACATACATTTTATGTATTATATCTTGAGGGAAAATGGAGATCTTTAAACCTACAAATTATAGCCTTGTGTGACAAGACTTTTTCCCTTCCCCAGCGTGCCAAATAACACAGGAGACACGACGGTGTGAATGACGAAACTAAGTCTGAAGGCTTGTAGCTTGAACACTAGGTCCCACTTCAGTAGGAAACACCAGAGTTTCTCAGTACAAAACCATCCAGAAACTTTGCACTAAATGAAGGAGAAAAATCTTGGGCCTCATCATCAGCACCATTTCGCTCTAGTTTAACCTAACCTTGACTGGATGAAACACTGGGCACAGAAAAATTAAATAGTTTGGTGGTATCGTTTTTTACGGCAATTTTTAAAAACTATAATTTGAAATATTAAAAACAATTTATGACAAGGAGCAATGCCCTTTATGCTGGCCCTTTATGCTGAGATAATTATAGAACAAAATCATTTGAAGAACACAGGCCAACAACCAGAAGTAGATAATGAAAGATGACAGTGTTACGATATGCAGAAAACGCAAAGGGAACACAGGTAATTATGACTTTATATATACACACACACTATATATATATATATTTTTTTAAATAATGCCATAAACAGCTTAAAGCAGTTTCTTGGCTCCTTCTATACTATATACATTCAAGATGCCAATTTCTTTGGGGTTTTACTTAAAAGCAAAAACTACCACAATAATTTGTATCATTTCCTCCACTGCTCATTTCCCTCCTCACAATTCCCACTAAATTATAAAGGCCTACAACAGAAAATGAAATGAAAATTTTAAACAAAGCTTACCTCCATTCTTTCATTTCATTTTAGGGCATTCAGCTTGTTCTTTTAAAGGATCTACTACCAAGAAGTAACAAACACCTCCTTAACCCAGGGCATGGCCTTGACCTTCAGAATCTAGAATAAGTGCACTGACTTGCATCTGCGAAAGGGGTGGCCTTTTCATTTTTCTCGAAGTCAGAACCATGGAGGGAGTTCCAATCCCAAAGAGTGAAAAGAACTAAAGATAAGCCAAGCTGCTAAAAGTGAAAGAGGAAGCAGGATTTTTCATTTTGTCATTTTTTAAAAAACACGACCTCAATTTTTTGTTTGGGGGCCACTCCCAGTGATGTTCAGGGGTACTTCCTGACTCAGAAATTACTCTTGGCAGTGTTCTGGGGACCGTATGGGATGCCACGAATTGAATTCAGGTCGGCCACATACAAGACAAGCACCTTCCCTTCTGTACTACCTTTCCAGTCCCCAAACCGCTACTTTAAATGCCATACAACCTTCTCAATAGAATTTTTCTCTACGTATACCAAAGTCTATCAATTGCCTTGTGTCTTGCAAGTCTTTAAATACACTCCAATTTAGACCTGCTCCGCTGTGTACACCATCCAAAGACTTGGTCAATCAAGGTGTGAAAATGCATTAGAATTGTGTCTTCAAACCTACCAACTTCTGCAATTCCTAAGCAAGTTTATGGTCTTATATATTCATTTAGCATTTAACTAGTATTTCCCTAGTATTTTTAAAGTTTTAAAATAGATCTAGTATGTAAGCAACACTAATCATGAAGTCATAGGCCTAATTAATTAAATGTTGTGTTTTAATTAAAATAACTCAAAACTCAGAACTAAGAAACCAAAAGCAACCACCAAAAAACCATCTCCTGTATCAAGTCTATTAACAACACACTTTGAGGGTTTATTTCACCAATATAGGACCTCAACATGCAAGCACAGCCATCCTTTGAGAAGCTGTGATTTAGCCTCAAATCGTTTACATTACAGTTAAGGAAATTCTCCAAGATAGGCTGTTACTTGCCCAGATAACTCTAACTGGTGACAGAGTCTAGATCAGAATCTAGAACACGGTCCACAGTGGTCCCACTAGATTAGAATCTACAGATTCTTCTACAGGAAGAATGAGAAAGCTGGCCTTGAGGAAGTTCACCAAGTAAACCTCAAGCATCTGGTCAACCTTTTGTCTGTAGATTTAGGCCTTTCACATTCTCTGAGAAGTCACATAAGACATGTTACTGGCCATCTTTTATGAGACTGAAGTAAGTCCGCTGTTCCCAAAGTTTCATGTGCAAATTTTGCCCAACTCACTTAACCTCAAGGCAGTCTACAACAAAGATGAAAGTATCTTGTGGACCATCACCCAATTTTTTTTCTTTGATCCAACAGTTTCCTAACCACCGAGTTCCCTCCCCTGCTAGACTCAAGCAGGCTCTATAGAATTTCAGGAGGAAGATTTTCCATCTCTGGGTTTCAGGCCACCATTGGAAATGGGCTGGAAGTTTCCATTACAGAATCACTCCTTCCCAGATACCCAGAGAAGAGGTTTTATTTTCAAGTGCTAGGTAACTCCAGTCTACTATTTTACCTCATACTGTTTTTATAACACTATTCCAAAACCATCTAAAAGAGGAGGTGTAGTGAGCTTAAATATGCATGCATGGAGCTAATAACAGCTATGGTACTACATGTATATGTCAAGCACTGCGCCAGGTACTTCAAACACACTCTTGCTAATTCTCACAACTATTGACCATAAAATGCCTCATTTTATATATGAGAGTAATAAAGATATTGTTATTTGCCTCAGTCAAGGCAGAGACTCAAACTCAGGACTTTCCAATTCTGGGCCCACGTCCTCAACCAATGCACTATATATCATTCTTTTAAGAGTCTATATATCTGATTTCTTATTGAGTTTCTTTTATTAGGCAGGTCTACAGCTAGGTTAACTGTGTAGTTAGAGTTCAATATTCAAGTCCAAGAGAAGACATTGTGAGAATGCCATTTCATATTGAAGATTCTGCTCCTTAGAATGAGATGCTATTCAATTTGCACTTTCTTGACCAAAAATAACTCCATTAAATTCACAGTAGATGCATACTGTTATGTACTTATCTATATACTTTATTTTACTATTACAGAATATGAAACAGAAGCTTTATCGAGGCATAATAAAAATTATGAATTTGGTCTCTGTCTCTGGTTCCTTCCAGAGTTCCAGAAACTTCTGTAGTTCTCTGCTGAGCTTTCTGACACTCATAAGGAGCCCCTGTGACAACACCTGAGTTTATACTAAAGAGGTGACTTGGGGCACTTATGAGTTTCAAGAGAGGGGGCTGGCCCTCCATATTAGAAGGCTGGAACTTTCAGCCCCCTTACAGACCACAGGGGAGGGGAACAGTGGCTAGTTTAATCACCACAGCTCAATGGTGATCTCAGAACTGGTGGATTGTACCTTAGGATGGAATCTTGCTGAAGGAAGGCTCTGAGGGCTTCAGTACTGAACCCACTAATGTGCTGAGAAGGGTGCTTTAAGGGCACACGGATGCTTTGTGTCCCCAATTCGTATTTTGCCCTATACATCTCTTCCACTTGGCTGCTGCTAAGTTGTAGTCTTTAAAATGAAACTGTAATCCCAAATTATCATGCTTTTCCAAGTTCTGTGAGCATATGTTCTACAAAATATCAAGCCTGGCAGAAGTGCAGGTATTGTGGGCTCCTTGGTACTTGTGGCGAGCATCTGACATGAACCGAACTTGTGTGAATGAGTAACTTGTGTGATCTGTACTGAGGCCAGGCAGTGAGTATCAAAATTGAATTGTTGAACTCTCAGTTGCTGTCAGAGAATTATTTCAAAACAACATCAATAACCTCATTTGAAAAAAAAGAGGTTCCTGTTAAAACCAACTTACTTAACTGATACTCAGAAGCCACTTCCCTGCTTGATCGAATCGTCAATTCTACAGCTGTTACCAATTCAGATAACTGCTTTCTGCTTGCAATTTTAATAGGAAATCTATGTGGATCTTGGCCTTATGGACAAAAATCCACAAGGTCCTGAAAAACTAAAGTTTATTTGAAAAGAGGAGAATAAAGAGGGAAAAAAATGATCTGCTCAAAAAACAAAACAAAGCACAAACCATGGAATGCTATAAAATGTGAAGTAAAAGTCATTTAATTTTAGAATTTCATGTTATAATCATCATGAAAGACTCAAGAATTACCTGGATAGTTTACATATAATTGCTCCCTCTGGCAGACACTGTTAAATGACAGAGACCACTACCACTATTCATCTCATGACATACTTTAACCTAAAATCTAATAGCTCCAGGGACATTTTATTTACCCCTTGTTTATCAATTGTTTATAAAATATATAGTCAAAAGATAGAACTAGAAAACGATTAGGTTAGCAGTCCATAAACAGTTAATCATGACCAATTAAGTCTTGAAGACCATACTAGTCAACCCAGTCACTGGGTCCCTGTCCTCGCCCCTTCCTATCAGGATTAGACTTTCCAGTCTGGAGAAAAGAGCAAGTGTGGCCACAGCCCTTGTCAGGGCCACTGGATTGCACAATTTCATGGGCCTTGCCCCACCCGCTTTCTAAATGGTGTTCCCTGGAGTTGGCCACAACTGCGCCTTTCTGCCCACTCTTAACCAAGTGCATTGTTAGCATTTTGTATCATTTCCTAGCTGGACCACTGACAGGCATTTTCCTCCTCCCCGTATACAGTTCCACAGAACTATTACCACATCATCGTGCCTTTCCAAAGGGTCTGTTTCCTCTGACTCCATATCTGGGCCCACCCAACTAAATGGGAATCTTACGGGAGAGACACCGTACAGTAAGTAAGGCCTTGTGCTGGCCTTGCAGGCTGTGACCCCAGCAAATGGTCCCCCCCACCCTCACCCCCCTGCAGCACAGCCAGGGGTTACTCAGGAGCACAAACTCAGGAACAGCCTCTGAGCACTGCTGGTTGTGCCCCCACCCCCACCAAACTTAAATGTTTTGTAAAAGATGGTTAGAAGACCCAAGATGCTTGTCTTACCATAAGCATCAGTTATAACCAAGTGTTTTAAGCAAATGAACAGGTTTCCCCCATTACTCAAATGTACAGCATTCTTCACTGGCACAAAAGCTAATAAATTATGATTAGGATTGGAATGCTCAATTTTTTTTTCTTTATAAATTCATGGAAACAACATTCCAATGCAAGTCAGAGACAATACACGAGTAAGGTACTTGCCTTGCAAACACCCAACCCGGGTTCAATTCACGGCACCCCAGATGGTCTCCCTAGCCCCACCAGGAATGACCTTTGAATCGAGAGTCAGCCAGACCCAGGAGTAAAACCTAAGCACTGCCAGGTATGGCCCAGAAACAAAACAAAAAATGAATAAGGAAGTAAAAAGAACATTCCAATCTATGGGAACATATGACTTTCAGGTTAACAGGCAAAACCTAGAGTTGCTTCCAAGAAAATTAATAAACTAGAATAAAAAGAACCACGACAGCATACCTCAAAACAGACACAGAACATTTACTATATAACTTCTCACTCAGGGGAAAAAAAGTCATTGCTGGGGAAAATACCTCCTCAAGGGTCCGGGAGTCCAAGCACATCCATGGTTTTGCACCTACACCCACAGTCTTCAAAGTCCCAGCACCCTCTCTGCAGAAGTATTCCTAAACTTTCCTTGGTTTCAAGATTAGCACCAAGACAATATAAACCAAGTATTTAATTAAGAGAAAATTTGCTTCAGATATTAAAAAGTGCCCATTTTAATTATTTCCTCTCCCTCCCACCCACCCTCCCTTCCAACCTTCATTTCTTTTGTCTTTTGATCACTTCTGGCAGGAATCAGTGGGCTGTACATGGTACTGGGGATTGAACCTGGATTGACTATACGCAACGCAAATGTCTTGCCTGCTGTACCATCTCTCCAGCCCCCACAGTGTTCAAAAAAATTCTATGTTAGTGCTAATACCTGGGCTACACTGTTCTGATTCCAGGGCAGGTCAGTCAGAAAAGGGTGTGAACTGTTCAATATTTTGTGTAAGTAATATCTACAGTATGCTTATCTTGAGAATTTACAACTGATAAAGCCTCAACTCCTACTTGAGAGTACTACTCACTCAGCAATATTGTGAGGATGAAAGAGAATTTCTACGTGAGGGACCCTCTCGTCCCATGGATAACTTCACTTTGTATATGCTTCAAAGTTGATCTCTGAATGATAACAGTTTATGACAGGGTCAAGGACACTGGCTGATATTAGATACTAGCAAAGACAGCACACTCCTCCACCTGCGCAGGGATATGGATGCAATGTCATCCCCATCCCACCAGCACCATTATAAAAACCAAAGCTGAATATTCATTCCCCTGCTTAATCCTTTAAAACTCCACTATGCTCTGACCCTAAAGCTTTAAAACTGTACCCTCGTCATTAATGATCTACCAGAATCATTAGTGTCACTCATGGTCCACTGGAATCATGATTCCTCTTTAGAAATAAAATCTTGATTATGAAACAAAGCACACAAAATCTTTTGAGTAAAAATGCAAGGATAGGGCCAGAGAGATAGTACAGAAGAGTCAAGGTGCGGGCCTTGCATGAGGCCAACCCTGGTTTGATCCCCAGATCCCCAACATCATGGAGTCCCCTGCCACTGCCAGAAATATTAAAAATGAAGACACTAAGGATTCAATTAATTCAAACTCTATCTAGTGCCTACAATAATGCATTTGCGACTATTTACTTTTTGGTTTCAAGGCAACACCTGGTGGTATTTGGGAACAGACAAGGGCTTCGTTTGTCCTTAGCCAGTGAGCTCTCAGGTCCAAAGCAATTTAAGTGAGGACAATCACTGAACAAAAACTAGTGCAGAGAAGGCCTGATCCTTGTCTTAGTACTTTGCTCCGTAACTTAATCAAATGTACTAACCTTTCACAATTTCTATTTCCTTATTAAATCATTGCCTCTCAACCTATTTTCAGCCTCAGAATATTCTGTTCAACTGAAATCTTTGAAGATCAATATAACAGAACATTAATTTTTGCAGAGTGAAGCACAAAGACAGCAAAATCCCTTCATCCCTGCCACGAGCATACTCTAGCAATGACCTCCAAGAGGACTCCACATAGCCAGGTTAGAAAAATCATTATACATAATGCTCTGCAGGGGCCCAACTTCTTCTTCCAAAGAAAAAGAGAAATTAACTGCAGTAAATGCTATGGTTTGAGTTAGGTTCAGAATCAAATTTACAGGGCACACACATACACACACAAGCGCACCATTTACAGGACACATACATACCCCTCCATTTACAGGGGACACACACACACCATTTACAGGGGACACACAAACACACAGACACACACACACATACCGACACACAGACAGACACACACAGAGAGACACACACACACACACACACACACACACACACACACACCACACTTCAGGCAAATACTCCACACAGTCCAAATCCTTCATCAACAAACAAGAGCTTAAAGTTGTAACTAAATTGCTATGTTCATAGAATGGAAGTAATCTACTGATGAAACAAGTGGTCCACTCTTTCCAACCCGGTCTTTCTTCTTTTCTTTCTTTGACTTTTGGGTCACATCCAGAAGTTGTTGGCATTTACTCCTATTCCCTACTGACAGGCTGAGAGGACCATACTGGGTGTCAGGGATTGAACCGGGGTCAGCTACATGCAGGACAAGCACTTTAGCTGCTGTACTATCTTTGCCCCTCTGACACCATCTCCTAGATTGGTAAGTCAATACTGGGGCAATCAAGATGCCAAATACAGCAAAAAGACAAGAAGTCCTACACTATGCTGGGATCCTTAAAAAAAAAATACCACACAAGTCAACTCAAATTTTATACATGTAACTATATACCTGATCTGAATTCTGAATTCACTGAGCTTGCTGATGAAATTACAATTAAGCCCCAGGCCCTCAGTAAATTACAATTAACTCCATCAGAGCTGGTCAGAAAGGCAGCACTGGGCCAGAGAGACAGCACCATGGGCAGAGACTCTATCTGGTGGGCGCCAACCTGGGTTCAAGTACCGACACCACATGTGGTCCCCAGGAGTAAGCCCTGGGCACCACCAGGTGTGCACCCCACCCACTCCCCGCCCCCTGGCCCAAATCATAACGGCAAAAGGGTGATGTTTCCCAACGCTACGCAATCTTAGCTCCCATGCTGCAATTCAACCTGAAGCCACAGCAGAGCATAACTCACAGCTGAGCCAAGCCAAGCTGTGAGGAATGAAGACTCATGAGCATGGTAAATACTCATTGCCTTTCCCAGCAATGGGTAGGGATCACAGCGCTAGTAAACAGTTAATTTTATCAGAGCTAATCACTACTTCCAGAATGGCTGAGCTTCCCTCTTCCAATGTCTGATACAGCAAGGTTTTGTTTGCACTATTCCTGGAAAGGGTAATTAGGCAAGGTCCCCCACCCCTGGACCCGCCTCCTCTCAGCAGATAGCACTGTTTCAAAGACTTTTTACCAATTTTCAACCTTTTATTTCATTATATCACTAAACTAAGTCTGAATAGTCTGTATTACCAGGCTCTAGTTCATAATCATGAAATGGTCAGGTGATAATTCCCTTGCTGCCTTTAATACACAGGACTCTCCAACACCTAGAAAAACAGAAAAATCAGTGATAATAGATTTTAACTGAGAGACACCAAGTCAGTTAAGCACTGGACACCTGTACAAAGTGCTTCAGAACAATGCCCCAACGTTTAGGAATGACTGCTCCTGGCTCAATGCTATCAACATCTGTAAACAGGCACAAGAGGTCATTATAAATTATGAAAAGCTTGAGAAATATGAGTTATCATTTAATTACCATTATGTCAATCTGAGTTTCAGCATCTTTATCTCACAACAACTAGCAACTAGTGTACAATTAACTAGCCTTACTGCAGCATTTATATCAAAATAGCAGTAAACAAAGATTAATTTTAAATCATTTAATACCATGGAAAACACTTCCCCCAACTCCAATAGCAAGTAGGATCATCTGGTCTTGCGCATACCCAGTTCTGGGAAGAGTCTGTCCAAAAGCCCAATAAGTTTAAGATAACAATTTCACTGATATTCTAGATTAAAAGGCCAACTCAGCTCATCAAAATTCATTTTGACTTGGAAATCCTTCCCCCAAATACAATTAATGCCAAACGTAGGAGTCAATGGGTTCCCTCTTATCTACCCACCCCTTTTAGAAATTAGAAAAGAATCTCCAGTCTCCAAAAGGGATGATGAAATTTCAGCTGACTGGGTATTTTCATACTTATTTTATAATAAAGACAGTTAAATGAAGATGAAGAGTAGGCAGCTTTATAACCCACTGACTTCAGAGCACTTTCAGTCAAGCATTAGAACACAAAGTTCTATTTATTTATTTATTTTTACCTAGGCCAAAGAGAAAAATCAGGTTTCCATTCTTCTGAGTTACTTACTTAGTCTTCAGTCTGGACAACTGTTTGCCTGATCCTAGCAGTTCTCTTTAGTCATTTATTTGCCTGCTCATTTATCTGCAGTCAAGCTGGAATTCAGTAATTCTGTACAAAGCTCCAATGCCCCCAAGATCTACACAGCAAACTCTATCTGTATATGTTGGTTCTGACTATGCAAAGCCCTCCCCAGTCCCAACCATCCCCAACAGTTCTCAGTCTACTTAGTCAGTAGTTCAACACCAGGGTCCAAAGATGCAAGGGGGTGCTATGGTGGTGTGGGGCCCCACAGTGCTAAGTGTACCTGGTCATCCCACAGGTACTGGAGTTGGGAAGGGACAGAGGTAGGGGTGTGTGTTTGTGTGTCCGTGCAATGCTCAGGGGACTGTGTGGTAGTGGGTTTCAACCCAGGTTCGGCTACATCACACGCAAAGCTTGTGCCTAAACCCATGTAACTATGTCAAGCCTTCCATGCTACCTACGTATACTAAAACCTAAAACAAGTGACAAGGCCTCAATTTCTGATTCATTTTCCCCCCAGTACTAAAATGTTTTATTTAGCATTTCTAATACTGACTTTACTACAAACAGTCCAAACAACACTTAATTCTCTTATCACTTGGCTCAATGGGCCAATTCACTCAAAGAACACACTCGTCACTATTGTGGAGTTCAAAAGAAGACAAGGGCATATTCTTTTTGTTTGAGCCCCCTGTGACTTGGGTCAAGAGGGCTGCCAAATCAAGGAGTTGGCAACTGGGACTCTCAAGTGGATAATCTGATCAAGGTGAAATTGAAAAGCAGCTATCAGAGACAAGTGGTCCCAATAGAAAATAAGAGATTAGATTTTTTGGTTACATGCCAGCCCAAAGATGCCAACATAGTAGGATTGTGCCCACAGTAGTCACTTATCTAATGCAATGCACTGAGTGAACTTTTCGCACCAACCTACACCTCATCTGAGTATTATTAGTCATCAGGTCAAACAAGAGTGGGAATATTGCAACATAAAACCTGTCTCCCAACAAAAGCAACTTCAAACTTAGATCCTGATGGTCATCTTTGTAGACCCACAAGGGTATATTATTATCACTTGCCTAACCTTCAACCCTAAATTCATACATAGCTGGAAGCAAAGGAGAATTCTTATATTAGAAAATACCCAGGGTACTTATTATGCAATTTTAAGTAACAACATGTAAGACAAACAACTGTAAGGAAAAAGGTGTGCCAGTCAACTGAACAGCCCTCTGAGTTCTGAACACAGTTTGCCATTTATATGCCAGTCAAGACTCAGTGATCATGCTTCCAATTCTTAGCAGGATGAGGCTTTAAAACCAAACCAAACCAAACCAAAAAATAGCAATTCAATGGTAGTTGAAAAATATTAAGTGATAACACTCTAGGTAAGATGACAGAATTCATCAAAAAGAAGCATCAGTCACTATTTCCTACTCCTTGTACTATTCTGCCTATCTATCTCTTCTGAGCCCAGCCTCTACCTATGCCCGGAATCCTTTGCACAAAAAGCTCTGGCCATTATTACTGCCTCCCTTTCCCTGCCCCTGCCCCTCTTAGCACCCTCCTTTCTTCACTCAGCTCTTTCTTCCCAGTCCCTGGAACTTGCCAAACTCACTCTAGTCCCTGAACAAGGATGCCTCCTGCCCATCTGCATGTGGCAGTCACCTTTGCACAGCTCAGCTTAAGAGTCGCGTCCTTAGGAAGGTCTTCTTTATGTCCTAGTTAGGTCCACATCATATACCAAAATATGACTTATTGGCTTATATCTCATTTCATCCCCAAGGTCCTCCCCCCACCGCTGCCCATAAAACTCTACGAGGGCACTGGACCTTATTTTATGCTTATGTTCACCTTTAAAGCATTGGCACTTAGCCTGTGAATAAACGCTTATTGAATGAATGAATTTTGTACCATTTTATTCAATGGCAAACGAGGATCCAAATCAATGAAGGTTAGTAGTCATCCTCTTGTTGCATTGCTGTGAAACATCTGACAGGACTTGTGTAATCAAAGCATTAACTATTGTTTTAGGGATTGGAGAGACAGTATAGCAGGTAAGGCACTTTCCTGCATGACACTGACCCAGATTATGATTTCTGGCACCCCATATTGTTTCCTGAGCACCACGAGGAGTGATCCCTAAGCATAGCACCAGGAGTAAGCCCTGAGATCAGCCGGTGTCGTGTCGTTCCCCCCCCCCCCCCCCCCACACACACACTCGCAAAAAAGTTTTACAGGGTGTGAAAGTTCTGGTTGGATGGGCAGGATGGGGTCTGTTAGAGCTCTTTTACCAGTATGTATGTACGTATACACACACACACAAACACACAGAGTAACTGAGAGGATTTAAAGTCACTTTCTAATCAAAGGATTCCAAAAATGTGGGTACTAATTCTTAAAAGTTCTACAGAAAACACAGCTCCAGACCCAACAGATTTTCCAAAGAAAATTACCAGCACCAAAATACACACTACACTTCATTCTGAAATCCCTATGAAAGGCTTAAGGAGCACTAGGTGGTTTTCTTATTTTTATCCCACCAATCATCAACAAAGAGACCACCTTTCCCATCATTCTCTGTTCTCTTCAAATCATCTTTTTCACACCCCTCACTGGGTTCGATTATTTGCAAAAAAACTAAACAGACTGCACTGTCTCATTTAAGACCACCCCGCCTCAAACAAAATCAGCAAAAGCAGCTGGAAATCAGCACCAAGAGGGTATGTCACCGACGACTTGTGTGCCAGACACACAGACAGAGAAGAGGGCATGAAAGAGCTATTGTCCAAGTGCAGAAACACCACCACCGCCACCAAAAAGTAACATGGGGTTTTTCTGTGCTCCCAAAGTGCATCACGAAGTGTGGGTGGCGAGAAACACAGAAATCCAGAATTAGCCCAACACCAAAAATCACTTGAAAGTGGTCTGAGCAAGAGACCCTGGTTCCTGGGCTCTGATGCCATTGAGGAATCCCCGTGCACAGTGGCTCGGGGACGCGGCAGAAGTGCTCCTCTGACTTAGCTCAGCGGCCAGGCAGGGAGAGTCACTCCCCAGGCCATGCAGCCAGAAACTCCAGTCTTACAAAGCTCGCGGTGGAAGGAAGACCTGGGAGGGCGAGGGGAGGCTGCACAGCAAATTCCAAAGAGGCAACCACCGTACCAAGTGCCACAAAGAAAAAAAAAGAAGGGGGGGGAGACAACAAACAAACAAACAAAAAAAAAACAACAAAAAGCCCCCTCAGATGATCAACGAGCCCAAGGAAAGCAAAGTGGAAATAAATGAGGGGTGTGTAAAGGGGGTGGGGAGGAAGAGGAGGAGGAGGGGGAAGAGGAGGAGGAGGAGAAGGGGGAGGGGGAGGGGGAGGGGGAGGAGGAGGAGGTCGGGAGCTGGGAGGGGAAGGGAGGGATGGAAAAAAACAATACATTTGCCACCCCGTCCCACTTCCTAGCCAGGCGGCAGGCGAGCGCCTCCAGCCCCTTTACCTCGGGCGGGCACATGTCGCCCGGGTCCGCGGCGAAGGTGCACCGGGAGGCCTCCGGGTCGCAGCCCCTTAATTCCAGGGATGTTAATGATTAAAGAGGACGGTGGGGGTGGGGAGGAAGAGAGGGCGGAGGGAGGGCGCGGGGACTCCTATCTCCCGGCGCTCGCCCGGGGCGCGGGGCAGCGCGTGCAGCCCCCCCCCCCGGCCGCCGCCGCCGCCCCCCGCGCGCGCCCGGGCGCCGGCTGCAGGGGTGCGGGCGGCGGGGAGGCAGGCGCGGCGGCGAAGTTCTCGGGAGCCCTGCGCTGGCACGCCACAGGCTCCCGCGCGGTCCAGCCCCGGCGCAGACTCCCCGCCCTCCCCGCCCTCCCGCCGGCTCGCCACGGGCCCCCGACGCCCCCTCCCGCGCCGCTTCATTTCTCAGCGCGCCCCCATTCTTCAACACCGCCCCCCGCGCGCTGCCCACCGCCACCACCTCCACCCCCCCCAAACTCACAGCTGCTCCAGAGGTTCCTCCAGTCAAACCCTTTCTGGAAACGACGGCGGCCCGGCGGGTCCAAATCACCTACCATCCCCGCTCGCGTTCCCAGGCTCGCCGCCGCCGCCGCCGCCGCCGCCTCCAGCACTGCCGCCGCCGCCGCCTCTTCATCTGCGGCCCACCGGCGGCGGCCGCCCCGAGGCCCCGCCCCCTCCATCGCCTCCTGCATCATCACTTCCGGTAACCCCGCGGGCCGCGCGCGCCGGGAGGGAGAAGCCGAGGGAGGGAGGGGGGCGGGCCGGGAGGCGCGTGCGTCGTGACGTCGGCGGCGACGTGCGAAGGCGTCGCCAAGTAAGGGCAAGCGGCTCCGGAGGGGCGGGACCAAGTGGGGCCCGGCGGAGGGGGGCGCGGAGAGCGCCCGGGAGAAAGGGCAAGTGCGGGAGCGGGCGCGCTCGGCGGGGAGGGGCGGCCGGGCGGCCGGGCGGCCGGGAGGGGGCAGGGTCCGGCGCTTCAGGGCAGGCGGCCCCCGAGCGGGCCTGGCGCTCCCGCGGGCTCGGCCCGGTGGTGGCGTCCGGCCTGTCCTACCGGACCTGCCTGAGCTCCGAGGGCCTCGGCGCGGCTGGACTCCCGGCGCCGCCTCCTCAGTGCCCGCCGGGGGCTGCGGCTCTCCCGTGGGTGGGGGGAAGGCAGGGCCGACGCCGAGTGCGTGTAGGGGATGGAGACGCGGGGTCCGGGCGCGGGAGACTGGGGGAAGGGGGTGGCTCCCAGGGGCGCGGACGGAGGTCGGGGGGGGGCGGCGTTGCTAGGCGACGTGCTTGTGTGACCCCAGCCTCACGAGGGCGCCTCGGTGTCATCGCTGCTCGCCCGGGGAAGCCGCCAAGCGCGCGTCTGCTTTGGGGACCCCCCCCGCCGAGAGGTCAAGTGTGGGAGCCGCCCGAGACTTCGGAAGTCCCGTGGCGGGGGTCACCGAATGGACACGGGAGCCGGAAAAGGGGACCAGGATGCAGTTCGGGACTGGGGGCGGGAAGCGGCGAGGGGCGTCCAGGTGGGGAAGGTTGACCCAAACGAGCCCCCGTACAGGCCCCGCGACTCGTTCCGGACTGGGGACGGGGGGAGGGGGGGAGGGGGACGATCTGCCTTCCTAACTTGCAGACTTGTAGAGAGCAAATCGGAGGCCGGAGGCCGTGATTTTTTTTTTTTTTTTTTTGCTTTTTGGACCCCACTCGGCGATGCTCAGGGTTTCCTCCTGGCTCTGCACTCAGGGATCACTCCTGGCGGTGCTCGGGGGCTCCATGGGATGCCGATGATCGAACCCTGGCCAGCCGCACGCCAGGCAGACGCCCTCCCCGCCCGCCCGCGTACTATTGCTCCAGCCCCGTTGTTTGTTTCGTTTTTTGAATCCCTGTCGAGAAAAAGAAAGAAAAGAGTAAGGAAGATCGCCAGGGAGAAAAGCCCCAGAGACAATACTGCCGAGGTGAAGTGAGTGGTAGAAGACGAGGGGCTGCGGGGGCGCTCCAGACACGCCGAGTCGAGGCTGTGCAGGGGAAGGGCCAGGTTCTTGGGAGAGATCCGAGGACGGGGGTGGGGGGAGCTTGCACGGGAGATGCCTCAGCGGAGGGAAGAGCCCCTGGAAACGGGCGGAGGCGGACAGGTGGCTGGAGCAGGAAGACCCGGGGGCAGAGGGAGGCCGTGGGCCCAAGGTAAGGGGCGTGGGCAGTTTCCTTCCTCGCGGACTTTTGGACTTGCTGGATGGGAAAGACTGACGCCAGGGCCGAGACGGCAGGGTATGGTTGTGGACTAGGCGTACCGATGGGAAGATGTAGGTCTCAAAGGTATTTGGAAGGTACTTGCGGTAGAAGGGCATGTGCAGTGTAGGCGAGGGGGGCGATCCTCCCCGCCCCCATTAAAAAAAAAGAGTCCTGCAGGAAAACAGTTTGGAAAGGAGCATTGTAAATCGTTTTTTGAATTTGCCAGGTTTGATAAGAACTGTTAGCCATGAAGTGAATGTGTTTGGGAGTTAGATTTACAAGGGGGGTAGGGATGAAGATAATAAATAAATGTCTTGTTTATTCCTTAGTCACCTAAGAAGAGGAGCTAGGTTGAAAGGAAAGTCCCTGAAGTCTTTGGGGGACGCTTTACATTTAGAGATTAGAGGAAAGGACAAGCCAGCCTTGTCCCAGATAAAGCCTTAAAGATAAAAAGAAACTGGAAAAAACGGAATATCCTGGATAATGGAACCCACCCTCATAAACCTGTCACTGGCCAGCTTCTGCTTATCCCTTGAGGCCTGGCTTAAATCCCTTTTCTCCTTCCGCTCCCAGCTGTCAGTGCTTTTGGACACAGTTGTGTGTAGGTAGCTTGTGTCCATTATAGTTATAGCCGCTTTTTTTTTCTTCTTGGGCCACACCCAGCGATGCTCAGGGGTTACTCCTGGCTCTGCACTCAGGAATCACTCCTGGCAGTGCTTGGGGGACCCGATGGCATGCTGGGGATTGAACATCGGTCCACCAAGTGCGAGGCGAATACCCTACCCTCTGTACTATTGCTAGGGTCCCTTATAGCCATTCTGACTGTGTCTTTGACTATGTCTAGTTCTTTAGACATGGTAATTGTCTAAGTCCCTTTTCTTCCCCAAGAACTGTTCTTTATAGCATGCTGGCTCCAAGTGCAGAGCCTGCTCATAAACTCAACATGTACTTACAGCAAGGAAGGAACTCTTCATAAGAGACCAGCTTGAACAACTTGTGACAAGAGAAACTTTTGTTCTTGCGGTTGCTTCTTCCACAACCACCAAAATCTAGATATGGCTGATCTCATAAAATTTAGAAAGGACATCAGAATAAGAATCCCAAAACCAGGGTTTTAGTCTTGGGTCGGCCACGGTGGAGAGACCTTGAATAAAGGTCCTTTTGTTGTTGCTGTTGAGCTGAAGTGGTTCACCAAAACCTAGATTACAGATTGCAAACTGACAAGTGTCTGCAAATAGAGTGTTGGGCCCACCAAGAGATTTGAATACAAAACAATTGTATTCTTTTTCTTTAAAAGTACTTGTCAGCATTTTAAAATTGGAGGTGAAAACCCAAATTTTCAGCTTTATTTGGAAACAAGTTAGCAACATCCACCTAAAGTTAGCAACATCCACCTAAAGTTCCTGTGTAGCAAAAGTCCAGGGGAACCAATGAGCTGCTTTGGCCTTTGTATGTGCCACATGCTCTATTTTATGAGGATACTAACTGCCTGGTACATTTGATGATGTAATTGTGGTTTAGAGCTCACGCTGCCCATACTGTACCCTCTAACTCCATTGGGCTATTTACATGAAATCAGATTTGAAAAATCACTTCCTCATGCATAATGACCATATTCTATTCCAGTACACTGTGTGGCCAGTGACCACCCAGTTGGATAGCACATTTATCAGCAGAACTTGAAGGTGCTGTGTCACTAATAGTGGGTGAACACTGCTTCTACTCTCAAGGAACTTTGTCTAACGAAATAATCCGGGGCCTCTGCAGAGGAGAAAAGCTGCTTATTGGTAGTACTCAGAAACTGTCACCAAGGCCAGGGACCCTGTCATGGAATGAGGCTGTTTATTGATATTTGAATCAAGGGTCGCCTGCTAGCCCCAGCTATGTCTAAAAGTATTAAACCCATACTCTTTAATGGTCTTTTAGTCCAGTACTATAGAGAATTGGCACAAAGGAGGAATTTCAATGTTTATTTGAATTTAAGTTTTTGTCTTCCACCTCCTTCCTTCCTGTGACAGTTGAAATCCTGGATGAGTAGGGAGGTGGTTGGTTAGCAGTGACCTGGTTTTCTTCTATTTCTAGCACATACACCTATAACCCTACCTCCTGCTTCTGACAGCTGGTCCTCTCCACCTCTGAATGACCCTTATCTTATCTTGTCTCTTACGTAGGCTTGGCCTCTTAAATAAGGAAAGAGATGCTTCTAATTTTTTTTTAATTGAGGAACTGAATCAATCATGATTTTCATTGAGAATTTCTATAGCTGACGGGAAAACAGCACCTCCAGATATAATCCTGTGTGTGCCCCTGTGCTAATTCATTTAGTTATTAAAAACCTCATGATCTTTGGGATAGTGTAGAAGTCTTTCAGGGAAATATTTTTGGTTTTTTCCTGTCATTTAAAGATTTCCCATATTACAGAGCCTAGCAATTTATTTTTTCCCTTTAAGTAAATGAAAATACAATCTACTCTCTCCTCCCTGCTCTCTGTCTCTAACACACCATATTCTCATTTTCTGTGTAAAAAGACCCTACTTCAGAACTGTAGTCAGGATGACTTATGATCTAATGCATGTAAATCACTTAGTATTAGGAGATAAAACAGGGTTGGGGCCTGAGCCACTGGATCGTGGATGGGGCAATTGCCTTGTACATCGCGAACTGGGCTGGGTCCCCGGTGTCCCATATGGTCCCGGCGTGCAGAGCCTGGAAAAAGTAACCTTATGTGGGGTGATTAAGTACACCGCACCGGCATGTCCTGGGGTTTGCAGAACTGTGGCATAGCAATAACCAAAATTGAAATCAGGACAGGAAACCAGATATGTTTTGGTTTCATTTGTTTGGGGATGAGGGGAATGCTTATTGGTTGGAGAGGAGAGAAGACAGAACCCGAAGCAGTGTCGGGACAGTTCAGCTTGGAGGGTGTTGAGTTTGGAGAAGAATGGTGCTGTGTAGAGTATCACATACACCAGGAAACAGGAAGGTAACAAGCCTAAGAGAAAAGCCCAGCAAGGAATAAGAGAGGAAAAGGGAAGGGAGCCATGTCATACCTTCAGTGTTGGCACCTGGATTATATTTCACTTAGAAATATGCACTGTGGTCTGAAGATAAGGGGTATCTCCAGCTGGCTTATTTACCCATCCTGAAGAACAATAGCCCAGCAGTAGCCGAGGATAATTAATGATCTGAGGGAAGCAGCTTTAGGAAAATCCATTACTACCTCAAAGCAATAAAGTTGCCAACAGGCAGCAGGCTTCTATTCCCCCTTCTACAGACAAAAGAGACCTCACTGTTCCTCTCTGTTCCCCCATTTCAGGTAACCTTTACCTGTGGAGGGGTTTTGTTGTTGGGAGTTTCCATTGTTTGTTTTGGAGGGCCACACCTGGTGGTGCTCAGGGGTTACTTTTTCCAGGCTCTGCACGCTGGGACCATATGGGACACCGGGGACCCAGCCCAGTTCGCGATGTACAAGGCAATTGCCCCATCCACGATCCAGTGGCTCAGGCCCCAACCCTGTTTTATCTCCTAATACTAAGTGATTTACATGCATTAGATCATAAGTCATCCTGACTACAGTTCTGAAGAATGTTGTTACTACCCCATTTTGCGTTTTAAGAAACCGAGGCCCTGGAAAATTTATGTATGTAATGAAGCAAGAATTCAGTCATTGTATTATATCTCCTATTCCTCGCATATATGGAAAAGCTTTGGATGTCTGAAACCAAGACCATCATTTTCTACTGTGCATTCTGGGACAAGAAAAGGTTTTTACTTTGGCATTATAGAACTATTTTAATTATCTTGGGTTTTTCCAAATGACAAAAAAAAGGGAAATAGTACACAGAAAAGGTGGGTGTGTTTCCTGGTACCATATATGTTACGAGTGATATATGTTCTGAGCCCCATTAGGAATGATTCCTGAGCCTGGAGCCAGGTGTAAGTCCTGAGCACAACTGTGTATGACCCCCCAAATTTTTTTTAAAGGAAAAGCTTTAACATACAATGTTCTGGGATGGTTTTTGTCCCCTCCCCATTTGAGTGCAATAGACTGTATTCCTCAGAAGAAACAAACAGGTGTATTAGAGCCCAATTTTTTTGTGATTAGTTCTAAGCTTCACAAGATGGTACATCATTTACGTCAAGTGGAGAAACACTAACTGGTCATAGAGAATAGAGTGCTATGTACCTTTTTCTTGCCTGATACGGAACTGATAAGGCTTTTTCTCCAAGTAACACTTCGTCTTTTAGTTTCTATCCTGACACCCAGGATGCCACTGTTGAAAACATTCTTGTGAGGGTTAATTAGTATTTTTAAAATATTGTAGGGTCTTCAGTTGGAAATCCTGTCCTAAATAGAATACCATTGTGTATATATAAGGATGAGAATGGTCATTACTAGTGACTTGTATTTGTGTTTAAATGTGTTCTTTACCAAATTCACTTAAATTCTATACAAGTTAAAATGTAAATATTCTAGCAAATATATTTCAAGTTCCAAGTATATACCAGGCCTTAGATAATGAATGATAATGAATGATAGTGTTCTAACACTCTTCTCTCTCTCCTCCTCTCCTCTCCCCTAACCACACGGTGTACGAAAGCAAGCAGACAACTGCCACTTTGCTTATCAAGCATCAACTTGTCATTTATATTACAATAGCGCAGGATGAATGTTTTAATAAGAATATGCTAGAGCTGCCTGGAACACACAGCAGAGACACTGACCCAGTCTGTGTGAAGATGGCACCTCACAAAAAGTGATGGCCAGCTGGGTGAGAATAGTTGCCACTCTGGGATGATTTCAGTGCGTGGTTGGGTTCATTTGGCAAAAGCCCTTGCCTTGCATACCACTGGCCCAGGTTCAATCCCTGGCACCCATATGATCCAGGAATGGTTCCTGAGCACTGCTGAGTGTGGCCCACCCCCAATCCCACCAAAAAGAAGACAAGATTCCAGATAGGAGAGCAAGACGAGGGATGGGTCACCACTAGTAAATAATGAACACATAAGTCAGTGATTTCATTTAGCTTGCACAATCTGCACTAACACAACTCCACCCTAAATCATAAAGTACTTGGAGCGAAGCTGTACCACATTGCACTCATTAGTTGTAATGAAAAAAAAAAATTAAAAATACACCTGGAAGAAATAGAGAGAGGTCTTTCTTTCAACCTGGAACTTGAAAGGTGATTTCCCTTGTTTTTTTCTCCCACTTGTTTGTACTACAATACTTTTTCTTCAGTAGAAGGCAGAATCTCATGAGAGTTCAGCCTTTGGAATTTTAACATTCCTGAGGCCAGAGTCATACTTCTATAAATTTCATTTGGGGAAAGGGAATGTTCATCTCTGTTCTTCTCCAAAATATTCATGCTGTTACGGACTTTCCAGAGGCTTGGGAAATTGTTTCAATGGTAAGGGAAAGGCTAAAAGCCCATAGTACTAATAGTCTTCCTAAAGGCTTGTCTGACAGTTGATTTAGACATGTTTTGTGCCTAGATGCACTGTAGAGAGTGGTTTCTTGGAGCCTACCTGAGCACCTTCACTGCGCTCTTGCACTCTCACAGTGAGTGGAGGGATGAGTGTGAGGAAGGTAAGGGAGTGAGGGTATTCAGTTAGAACTTTGATCACTGCGCATTACAGTTCCCTGTTACTGACTCCAGTATAAACACGGACAAATAATATATTAGGGGAAGTAGTCATAAACTTTCTTGGCTTTGAATCCCATTCCCAGTGAATTAGATGGCATTAGTGAGGTTTTTTGTTTGTTTTGTTTTTTGCCATTTGCAAGATTGGTAGAATATTTAGTATTTATGATATAATTTGAAATCTAGAACATTTTTATTTTATTTAGTTATTTATTTATTTTAGTTATTTATTTATTTTGCTTTTTGGGCCTCACCCGGTGATGCTCAGGGGTTACTCCTGGCTCTGCACTTAGGAATTATTCTTGGTGGTCCATGTGGAATCCTGGGGATCGAACCCAGATCAGCCACATGCAAGGCAAACGCCCTCCCTGCTGTACTCTAGCCCCAGCTCCCCGGCACATTTTTAAAGGATATAAATCTGTTCTGGAGCAATAGCACAGCGGTAGGGCATTTGCATGCCCTACCTTGCACGAGGCCAGCCCGGCCGAGCCGGGTTCAATTCCTCCACCCCTCTCGGAGAGCCCGACAAGCTACTGAGAGTATCTCGCCCTCATGGCAAAGCCTGGCAAGCTCCCCATGATGTATTTGATATGCCAAACACAGTAATGACAAGTCTCACAATGGAGACGTTATTGGTCCCACTTGAGCAAATCAATGAACAACGGGAGGACACTGCTACAGCGCAGTGCTTTAAATCTGAGCATGATGCTCCAACTTGCTTTGAAATCTGCCAGTTGGGGGAGATAGGGCTGACCCGGATTCTACCCTGGCACCACACGTGGTCCCAAGCACAATTGGACTGATCCCTTAGTACTACTAGGTGTGGCCCCCAAACAAAAATCTGATGTTGTCTTCCTTTAACAATGGAGGAAGAAAGATAATCTGAGACAGATATGTTTTGACTGATAAAATAGAGGTTGACTGAGGAAAGGGGGAAAGGACAGAAGAGAGCATTCTAGAAAGAAGAAAAATCATGGGTAGCAGCAACTCCTAAGGTAGATAAGAGTATGATTCCCTCGAAGAATTAGAGAGGGGAAAAAGTCTAATAAGATCAAAATTGGTATTTTTTGGGTTCAGAGGAGAGTAGGGTGCTTACCTGCATCGCTGGCACCCCAGCCCTGCCAGGAGTAAACCCTGAGCTGTGGGGTGTGGCCCCCAAACCAAAAATGAATTAAAAAAATAGCAGGCATTATTTGTCACCTTTTTCCCCAATGCTTGGAAGGACACTAGTCTTAATAGTGCACAGTGAGAAACACTGTTTTAGAGCCAACTCTTTCTGAAGTCTTTGGTATTTCAGTTTTTCTGGGTCACCTGATGTTGGAGACATCACCTGTCTCCCTTTCAGTATTAGTTTTCAAAACACTTAACCATTAATTAGTGTTCTGAAAATAGTCCCATTAAGTCCCAATTGTTAGTGTAGCTTATTAACCTGAGAACCCTAATTGCTGGGCTTTGTTGTACCTTGATAGCAGAAGATGGTTATGGTTTGGAGCTGTAGTTCTTGGTCGTAGCAGCAAACGACTGCAAAGCCAGGATTTGTAGGAGGTTCCTATTGTTTTGCTGTTCAGCTGGCAGTTCCTCAGGTGTCATCCAGTCACAAGTTTGCTCTGTTAATGACAGAGACGTGAAGCAATCTTTAATAGAAGTTACAGACTCCCTACCCCTCACAGGAACTGACTCACGTATACTGGCATATTTTCATATGAGGAAGAGCCAGAAACTCAAAAACCTGTTTCCTTACCAGGAAAAGTGGCATCATCTCATCTGGGTTTTTATTATGATTAGCCACAAAACATGATATTCTCTGTTGATGAATTCAAACTTGAAACATCTTCCTGTGAAGTGTTGTGGACCCCAGGACTGGTGTTGAATTTAGCCCTTTAACTTCTGAATTGAGTGTAGTGACACTTTGGAGCTTTTCGTCAAAATGTGAAGTCTTAGTTCCTCCATGCTCAAGAAGGGTCTCCTGAGTGAGGGATAAGCAGGAGAGGCTGAAGAGAAATCTGTGAGTTCTCAGGGCTGGAGCGATAGCACAGTGGGAGTAGGAAGGGGATCTGCCTTGCACGCGGCCAACCCGGGTTTGATTCCCAGCACCCCTTATGGTCCCCTGAGCACCACCAGGGGTAATTCCTGAGTGCAGAGCCAGGAGTAACCCCTGTGTATCTCTGGGTATGACCCAAAAAGGGAAAAAAAAAAGAGTTCTGAATTTCTTGCATGTACTTCATTTCTAGAGAAACACACCTCCTCCCAGCTCTCATCTGCATTCTTTAGCTGCCCAAATTCTCAAACGCTGGACCATTCTCAAACATAGAATCTCCATGTTTTACTCCATCCCTCTTGGGTTAGATGTGCTTAAAGCACTTCCTGAAGGACGGACTCTCCCCCATCCAGACGAGCCTGTTTAAGGGAAAGCCCAGGATGAGTTGTCCCAGTGGTTGGCCCTTCCCTTACCAACACTGCTGTGTCTTCCCAGCCTGCCCGTCTGTGAAAGGCAGGACAGCATTCCTCTAAGTCTGACTAAGCAGGCTCCTCTGGTGCAAGCTTTTTTAACTTTTCCCTGAATATCTTTCAGATGTAAAAACAAGTGCTAGGGAAACAGGCTGACGTTTTTGTACAAGTTAAAACTTTTTTTTTAGAAGAGATACGAATTACCTAATATTGATCAAAAGGAGTGTAAAATATATTGGAATACCTTTATACAGTGGATTGGATCGTAGCATGAGAATGTACGAACAGAAGCTATATAACAGCATGAAAGAATCTTACAAGGGTGAGAACCAAAAAAAAAAGTTGCAAAAGGACACCATAACTTTTATTATTATATGAAAGGTTTTAAAAACTCACCAAGCAATACTGTAACATTAAGTGTAAAGATATGTATGAGAAAGAAACAAGAAATATAGTGATTCTTCTCCACAAGACACAGGTTACTTGGCAAATAATAACTTGGAAGTTCTGTGAAGTCCAATATTTGCTCTTTTTGAATATTTGAAATATTTTATATAATGACTTAAAGATGATAGAAGTGTAATAGTTTTTAATACTGGTTAGTATGGAAAAGACTGAGTATGAGCCTCTTGTCTTGCTTCAGGCTCACCCCGGTTTGATCCCCAGCATCACAGCATCCCTGAAGCAAATGCAAGGGAGTGACCCTGAGCATAGAGCTGGGTCGCCACCAGCAAGGCCGGGTGTGGCCCCAAAGCGAAATCAAAATGAAATACAGCCAATTTTAAGAAATACACTTAGGTTGAATCTCATATCACCAAGTCTTCTGAAATGAAAATAGATGTTTCCGAGTAAAAGCGCGGAGGGGACTGCAAGATCCTCAGCCACCAGCTTGCTACTCTTTCTTAATTGATGGCTCTTCTCCGGACAGGTTTTGAGATCTATTTTCAACATAAGACACCTTCTGAGTGGAAGTCTACCTGTTGATTTATTTTCTTTGGCCTTCATAGAACCCACACTTTGAAACTAATGAATTAATATTTTTATGGGTTTTTTTTTTAAAGATTCCATTTTTTTTCTGGGATATTTCTACATGGCACTCACTATTGACTGGGTCTCCTCTTAAGTGGGCATCTCCTCTCCTGGGTGGTTGTCTCTGCCTAGCAGGGTTCCCTCATTTAGTTATCTTTGCCCCCATCACAGTTCCCTTTCTAACTCCTGCACTTAATCCAAATCCTCACTTTCCTAGAAGATTCGGTTTCCAAACTGCTTTTTCTTAGTCATCAGGTCACTAGTATATTTTCCCCAGAATAAATACTAGAGGGAAATCATTCCTAAGATATTTTAGTAAAGAATTTATCAGTTTAAAAGAACAGGAAGGGCAATAGTACAGTGGGGAGGGCATTTGCTTTGCACGTGGCTGACCCAGGTTCAATCCCCAGCATCCCATATGGTCCCGTGAGCACCACCAGGAGTAATTCCAGAGCATCGCTGGATATGACCTAAAAAGCCAATAAATAAATAAATTTAAAAAAAAAAAAGAACAGTAAGGGAGCCAGAGCTATCGTACAGTGGAGAGGGCGTTTGCCTTGCATGCAGCTGATCCAGGTTCAATCAGCGGCATCCCACATGGTCTCCCAAGCACCGGCAGGAATAATTCCTCGAGCTCAGAGCCTGGAGTAACCCCTGAGCCTTGCCAGGTGTGGACCCCAAAAAAGGAAAAGGAATTTAAAAATAAAGGAATAGTAAACCAGAGATGTAGCTCAGCAGTTGAATGCTTGCCTCGCATGTATGAAGCCCTGAGTTCAATACCTGACACACCAATAGTAATAAAGAGTAAGTGTTCATTCTAGGTCAGCCACCTTTATACAAATGCCTTGTTTTGGCAACACCATGGTTGAGCAACCTTCATCCCAAGGATGAGATAAAGGTCAGCCGAGAAAACTGGTTTTCCTACAGTACTGTTCTGACAATACTACCCAACAGATCGCTTGAGAAAGAGCAATTATTCCTCGCCTAATTAAAAATCTTGATTAAAAGAACGTACATCTGCCTAGCTGCCTACTGTCAGATAGAATTTTTATGCAAATTTCCTTCTATTTTGGTGGGCCTGAAGATGACAACAGCAACACGACGAGAAGTTCTTGGCCTCTACCGCAGAATATTTAGGCTTGCGAGGAAATGGCAGGCAGCATCAGGGCAGATGGAAGACACCATTAAAGAAAAACAGTACATACTATGTGAAGCCAGAACGCTGTTCGGGAAAAACAGAAACGTAAGTAGGCCCCAGTCAGAGAGTGTAAGGGGAGGAGCAGTTGGGTACTTAGTACAGGAGTTCTTTGCTATACTAAGATTGAGAGGCGTGGCGGCGGCGGCGCTCCCTGGGGTTTCATGGCTCCAGCCGGTAAGTGGCTCAGTGTCCTCAGAAAATCTCAAGAGCCAGGTGACACTGAGTCAAGCCCTGAGAGTTGCCAGGGAACGAGCATTTCTTCATACCCTGTGCCTGTCGCCAGCCACTCCCACAGGAGAGTCCCAGTCCAGAAGGTTTTCTCAGTTCTCCAGCTATTCACAACCTCCATCAGAAACCATTCAGAGGAAAGAGAATAGGCTGGAGACACAGGGTTCTCTTCATAACTTGGAGCTCAAGCCTCTTTGGCTAGTCGAATGGGTTTGCCCTTTAGGATCACAAGATTGGAGCAAATAGTGCCTTCATTAGCTAGATTTACTTGAGCGGAAGTCTACACCCAGACACCAGGGAGCCAGAAATCAGTTCTAAAAGATTTGATTTGACCCATCCCAACAAACCATAAAGCATTAAAGAAGCTGTTAAAATCAAAAGTGGCTTTTAGCTTCTGACTTCTTTTTTTTTAGCCTCGTTAATCTCATCAGTTCAGTTCTCTTCCTGACGTTTCCTGATAGTTTGCTCTTTGTTACTGACTCAGGCTCTTTGGGGCCCATCTTCTGTGTGTCTTCCCACAGTCAAGAGCGTTCCTCTAAAGGTCAACCCTCCACACCAAGGCCCAAGGAAGGCGCCAGCACTTCTTGGTTTCAGCCCCCAGATCTGAATGGCTCTCACTAGCCACTTGAGGACCTTGTCACCAGCATTACTGTCCAAAGTAGAATTCCTTTCACAAGTATGCGTCCGCTTCCCAGATAGCCTGTTTGTCTCATCACTCCTGTTACACCTCTGCTCTCATTCTTTAATCCAGTGGTGCCCACCATATACCAAACACTGCTGGACTGCTGAGGTTATCGAGTGAGCTAACCCAAGACAGGATCCTTCAGAGATGTTTCAGAATCAGGTACATACAACAGTATGTAAAGTTAGAGTTGACATATTCAAAAGAAATCCTCCCAATATTCCATATTCAGTATTTACCTCTTCTCAGAATCCCTGAATGCAGCCTCCCTGCTTTATACAACCGATCTGTTTATGCTGCTGCTCTCAGCTCTTCTGACCCTTTTTCAGTCTCTCCAAATACCTGTGTGCAGTGTCTGTCAAGCATGCCATAGCAGAGTGGATGTACTGCATGCTCTCTTTAAAGTCTTCTTAGAAATGGGAATAAAGTATTGCAATTGCTAGGGTTTTTTTTTTAATCTTTATTTTTCAAAAGTGCTTATTTTGTGATTATAAAGAACTGATTAGTATTATAGTTCCTGAATTTATATATTTCTAAAATCAGTATAAACCAGGAGATATGATCAGAAACTTTTTATTGAAAGGAGTACATGATAAAATATTAGGGGACCATTGACCTGTAGAGGTGTCATTCTCTCTTTTCTTTGCTTCATTTATGTTGGTGCATCTCCCAACCACGTTTCCATTTCTTGAGCACACAGACCATGTATTTTTTTTGCGTTTCTTTTGGACTACAGCCAGTGTGCTTAGGGTTTATTCATGACTCTGTGCTCAGGAATCACTGTCACTCCTGGCAGGACTTGGGGACCCATATAGTGTGCCAGGGATTGAGCCCATGTCAGCCACATGCAAGGCAAGTGCCATACCCACCATACTATCTCCAGGGGCCTTCAGCCCTCATTACCAAGTACCTTTATCAGAGGCTTCTTTCTGCATAATAATGTATGCAGACATAGTTTCTTGTAATCCCATTTGCAGTCGAAGCTTAATCATGAATTGTGCTGAATCCTAATATGAGGTCAATGGAAACATGGAAATTTATTCCCAAATTGGACATCAGAGCAAAAACTTCTGAGAAGCAGAAGTCAGAGAGCTTAGCCTCTTCCCCAAGAGAGACAGCTGTGGTTGTGTGCATTGTAATTTCTGGAACCCTCCTCTCTTCCAAAAGGTACAATAGTGTAGGAATGCCTTGGAATTTCCAAACCGCCCCAGCCTAGACTTCACTGTGTGTGTCATCTGGAACTGATGCAGTCCCAGCACTGTTTTGAGACCCACTTGGAAATTCTTAGCAGAGACTTATGTTAATTCATTTTCTGTCCTCAGAATAAAAGTGTTTTTCCCCTTATCCTACTTGGCTTTATAATTTTCATAGTAAACTTATCCCTTTACATGAAACTGTTCAACCACCATTTGACTATTTTGGAATTTCAAAAGCCATTTACTAATGTACAAGGAAGTTTATAGTTCAAAACGAAGTGGCATCTTATGTAGGGAGTTTCCAGGCAGTATTTCCTGAAACATTGAGTAAAAATTTTATCAACAGGGGCTGGAAATGATTATAACAGCGGATAGGGCACTCACCTTGTATGTGGTTGACCTGGGTTCAATCCCTGATATCCCATATGGTTCCCAGAGCACCTTCAGGAGTGATTCCTGAGCTCAAAGCCAAGAGTAACCCCTGAGCATTGCCAGTTGTGGCAAAAAAAAATTATCAATATGGCGGAAGGTATGAAGAAGCACTCCTTTAGCATTTGTGAGAACATAAGATAAAGATTATTAATGGGGAATAAATTGGTGCAACTTCTAGAAGACAGTTGACTACAGAAGATATGTCTGTGAGAATTTGACCAGAAAGTTTGCTCTAGAGATTTATTTTTTAAGATGAATTTGCATGTGCAGAAAAGATTTTTGAAAAGATCCATAATAGAATTGCTTATAATGGTGAAAGATTGGAATGTCCAGAAATAGATTAAATTATAATACAGTTTTGTGTTGGAATCTTGTGTAGCTGTTAAAAAGAATGGAGGATAGGAGCCAGAGTGATAGTATAGTGTGATCCCTTGAACCCCTCCAGGAGTGATTCCTGAGCACAGTGCCAGGAGTAAGCCCTGAGCACTGCTGGGTGTGATCCCCCCACAAATCCCCAAACAATATAATCCCTACAAAGACAAACAGGAAACTACTGATATTTATTCTTAAAAAGAGGACTTGAGAGATGGAAGAAAGAGTGTTTGTTGTTTTACAATATATTCTTTTGTACTATTTGATTTCTTTTTATTTTGTTTTGGGACCGTAAGTGGCAGTGCTCAGGGCCTACTCCTGATTCTGTGCTCAAAAGTGATCCCTGGTGGTGCTTGAGGGACCATATGTGGTGCAGGGATTCACACCAGGGTCAGCCACCTATAAGGCAAGTACGTTACCCCCTTACGATCTCTTCAATTAAAAGTTTAATGATAGCAAATTTACATTAATTTGCTGACTTTTGAGATCAGAAAGATCACCTCCGTGGTAGAATATATGGTGCCTGAGTTCCATTCCGGGCAATGCCTGCCCCAACCTGAGCACCAACAGGGCTAGCCTTGGGGCCCCACCAAGCACACCGTTGGGCCCTACCACTGAGCCCTAAGTCCTTGCCAGACCAAGCATTCTCAGGAGGTGCTCCCGCCCCCCAGCACTACCTTGCATGGATCCTATAAAAATTTTTTTCTTTTCATTTTTCAAATTACCAGTACTTAACTTGCTCACTAGTAAACTGTTAAGAGTTTAAGAAAATGTACACGTATACTTTATGTAGCATTAGAAAAAGGCTAACTTCACCTCTTTTCCCCTTGACAATAGCTCACAGATCCAGACTTGATTAAGCAATGTATAGATGAATGCACGGCCAGAATTGAAATTGCTCTGCATTACCAAATACCTTATCCGAGACCGGTAAGTATGACTTCTCTTAACATGTGATAGGGACTTATGCTTGTCAGCCTATTTGTTCCCAAGAATATAATTCTAAAAAAGGCTGCGTTTGCTGGGAAGTGTGTAGAGTTACTGAGGTAGGCTTGTTGAAAATAGACTATTCCAGTATGCCACCAAGCCATCATAGCAAACTCAGAATCCCTGATGATTGATTTCTTTTATTCTTTTACTTGTACTGCTTTCCCACTCATCTGGATAGATGACTTTTTCTTTTGACTTTCATTTTTTTGGTTGAAATTCTTTTATATTCTTTTATCTTAATATAAAAGAATATAGGTAAAAAAAAAAGCCCAGAGGACCAGTGTGATAGCTCAGGTGATAGAGCACAGAGCATGTGTGAAGCCCTGAATTCAATCCCAGGCTCCAAGTAGCCTCCTAAGCCCTGCTAAGTATAGTCCTGGTGGCCCCTGAGCATTGTTGATTGAGCATTACTAAGACAGCCCAACATTGGTAGGGGTAATCCCTAAAACTGAGGGTTTTTAATAAGTATTTTTAAGTTTGAACTTTTAAGGAATGTAAAAATTGTTAAATGAACATTGTCAAGCATTTTAATTTCGTGGAAATAATCGTTCTTAGGTTGGGCCATATGAATTTGCAATATCCATCTCAAATGACAAAACAATTTTATATTCTAGGGTCAAAATAATAGTTTAGTAATATTTCCTGTAAGTCTTTTTATTTATATAATTATGCTATGTGATCTATAATCATTTTTCCTTCATATAAGCAATATATCAAAGAAGAGCACAAGTTCTGGAATTACACAGGTTCAAGGTTCAGATTCTGACTTTACTACTTAATATATTTTTAATAACTTCTAAAGTTCTGAACTTCTTCCACTTTCGTACCTGAAAATATCAGAAACTCTTTATGAGGTTATTGTGTAGGATTAGTATGTGTAGGTATTGTGAGAATTAATGAGTCATGTAGATTTAACACTTAGCAGAGTATAACAGCTGGTACATCCTCAATGAGTATAAGCCGCTGCAATGATAATTTTTAATATTGTTAGCATTATCCTTTTACTCTTCAGATTCATCTGCCTCCAATGGGTCTTACCCCACTCCACGGTCGACGACTTCAAAGACAGGAAAAACTGAGGAAACTTTCCAAACCAGTGTATCTCAAGTCTCATGATGAAGTTTCCTAATCCAGAAGAAAGTTTATTTCCAAGAAAGATGAGCCAATTAAGTCTTGAATGTAAACCAGATGACAAAACCCTTCTGGATTTGGGTCAGAATCCAAATATGTAATTTAAATCTCCAAAAATATTGATATTCTCCCCCCCATCCCGTATGAATGTTCATAATCTCTCTGCAGTTCCTATCTCTTGGCTCTGAATGGCTCACACCAACTCTCAAGGTCCTGGACCCCACATCCTTGCTCAAGAATCACTGGGGAACAAGACAGGTCTACAGGAGGAAGATTTCCAAGGACGTTTTTTTGGGCATCCCATCTGCCAGACATGCCACTGAGATGAAATTCATTGCTGGCGGTTGTCACAGCTACTATGAAATTTATATGCCACCCTTGGAAAATTTAAAACTCAAGTTATAGATTTGCTTAAAAAGTGGGTTTGGGATACCAAAGATTTAGTCCAAGGACTAAGGCACCTACCTACCTTGCACAGAGTCGGGCGTAGCCTGACCAAAATGACACCTCCCCGAAATAATTGGGGTCTCTGTGTGTCTGCTTTATGACATCTTTAATACACACACACACACACACACACACACACACACACACACACATAGATTAAACTTCCAGATAAATCACCTTAGAAAAGTGCATCATTAGATTGATGGTGGTTTTTCATAGAAATTTTATGAGACCTATATCCCCACAAAGTGCATGTCTTAGTTAAGTACAGATGTTTATCTTAAAAGTCAGAGTGTGGGATGGAGAAATAGTACAGGTACTTGTATTATGGTTTGAAAAACTCAACTACTATATTCATTATAAGTGCATTACTTACATAAAAAGTACAATGGCAGGGCTGGAGCAATAGTACAGTGGGGTTGGGTGCTTGCCTCATGCATGGCTGACCATGTTCATTCAAACCTCAGAACCCCCAAGCTACGGGGCTCCAAGTTCCACCCAGAATAAGTCTTGAGTATACCTGCGTGTGTCTCAAAAATCAAATAGAAATGGGGAGAGGGGGGTAATTATTTGGTCCCCCCCAGCATCACCAGGTACAATTCTGAGCACTGAGTTGCCTTCAAGCACCTTTAGGTGTGACCCCAAAACCAAAAGTAAGTGGGACAAATAAAGATTAAAACACAATTTCAATCCTGACGTGTCCAGTGACAAGTCTTATTTTTACTTGTCACTGGGTGTCATTCCCTATTACCTCTAAAGAAGAGGTAGGAATACCAATAAAGGACAACTTGTTGCTTTCAGTCTATTTTCGAAAGTGGCCACATGACATTGTTGAGAATTTCCTACTCACACCTAGATTCCCTTGGCCCACAAATCTTGTGTTTCAACATAAGCCTGAGTTAAGGCCTGGGTTTGGTTTAGTTTGGGGGTGGAGGGTAGTAATTTGTCTTGGAGGTTTTCTTGTTTGCTTTTTGTGATTGCAAAGTATGTGATTTTCCACTGAACCACATCCACATTAATATATTTCATTCTCAAAACCTGCTCCCATAATAAGCAGGAGTATACTGTCTTCACACTGTTAGCATTTCAGGTTTTGGCAATAATATACATTATCAGTGGAGAAATAGCATGTTGAACACAAAAGTGGTCTTCGGTGAAAGAAATTTTAATGTTTGAAATGTGCTAGCAGGTTGTATGACCACTGGGTGAGCATACACCCTAGCCTCGCTTGAGTCAAGGTGTGAATCTGCTGCTCATCACTTTCCTTCCATTTCGGCTCATGGAATCATTTCCCTGCCCGAATGATGGAGTCTTTAGTGGTCATTTCTTACATAACATAGAGCCTGTGGGCCACGGCAGCTACTTCATTTCATAGTCAACCAATGAGACTGATCTGTTCTTGCACTGGAGGGAAATCTGGCTGTGGACGGAGGGAAATAGCTTTCTAAGTATGGAAGGTGATTCTGACTCTTTTTATTTTTAGTCTTACTCTGTCAAGTGTAACAGTCGCTCTTCCCACACGGCCTCATCCAAAAGCTAAGTAAGTCTCCCTTGTGTTGACCTCAGGTCAAAAAGCATTCAGTTATTTCACCAGTTTTACTGGTGAAATTTGGAAAGTGCCATGTCATGGCATGACACTCGTGTACTTCCCCTGGAATCAGCTCTGCAGTCCCTTTGGGAGTGGTCCCTGCTGGGGAGAGAAAACTTCCTTCTTCCACTAAACGAAGTAACACTAGAAAGCAAATAAGAATTATAAGCCTTGATTTGGATACTATAGTTTGCTACCTTCTTACCTTGTTTTAGTACGGTTTCTGTAATTTCCACTTTTATGGATTCTGAGTATCACCTTTGCCAGGAATGCTACCTAAATGTGAATTTTATATGCCCAGTTTTCTTTGGAGAGATGTTAGATGCTATTACATAAATATATAACTGTCATCTTATGACTAAGTCTTCTGTTTAATCAGTTTCATTTATAAAAGTTGTCTCCCCAATTTCTGACTATGAAATCATCTTTAGACCTTTAAAGGCAAAATCTTCCCTACATCCCTCTTCAATGAAATTTATCCTAAAGGTAGCAAAGACCGAACAGCCAGATGTTTAAAGAGAAAGTAGTTTGGTGACAGGTTTGTCTGATTTTATTTATAGAAAAGGCTTGCAGCTGCTCAGCAAGCTGATTTCTGGCCATCTTTACTCAGGACTTTTAGCCTCTAATACCAGGATTTCTGAAGAACATACCACTCTTTCCCAGGGGGGGCGTTATTAATGACCACACTGAGCCCAGTGGAAACTGACCTCAAATTTAGGGCAATCTTTATTTTCAAAGTAGAGGAAATTTTTTAAATTACAAAATTTAATCCATTGTAGGGAAACACTCTGTCCCTTGACCCCTGAGGAATGAGTCAGTCCCTGCCTCCCTCAGCCTTTTTGTTAAACTGGAATTTGATAACTGTAATTAATATTTAATTGTTCTGTTAGCAACTCCCTCACTGCCTCAACTGCTTGCAACGTGGTTTACCTAACCAGGTTCAGAGATTTGGAATTCAGACCATCTCTCCATCTCATTTGACTGACAGTCTTGGATGATATGATACAATAGTAACAGTGACCTGTTCTAACTTTCTTTTCCCCATTGGGTGGGAAAATGTGTTTCTTGAAAAAAACAAACTATCTACTTGGAGCTGAAAGAGAGGAACTTCTCACTATTTCATTGCCACTGGAAAAAATATTGAAGAATCTCTTTTGCTAACGGAGATTGCTATAATAATAATAATAACTCTAGGATCACTTATGATTCTCAGATCTCAAAATTCAGGTGTTAAGTCAAAATTTGACCACCTCCGTATCCCCCATAATGCTTATTTGGTTTTATAAGCATCTCACATGGGACAGGGGTGGAAAGGGGGGAAGGACTGTCCTAGAGACAGAAAAGCCAGTCCAGATACATCGACTCTTGGCCTTACATCTTTGCTCAAATATGAACTGACCAACGGAATGTCATGAAAAGTCACAAAGAGCTACATAAGAGAGTTGACTGAGAAGTATGTCAAGAATTTAATTTTTATTTCCATTAGAAATTTATTCCAGCTGCCCTTGGAAAGGCCATAATAAACTAGAAATTTCTTAACTATGTTTGGTGGAGTTACACATCCCTTCTAAGACTCCACATCAGCCAGCCAAGTCCTCAGCAAGGAAATAACAAGTGATAGTGGAAAAAATGCATGAATTAAAGAATGTAACATCTCAGCTGAAAACCTGACTCTGCAATGTGAAGATCTGGGTGATGCCCGGCAAATTACTGAATTTTCCTGAACCGTCAAGAAGTAATTTATAACCACCATACATGAACACTGGGCACTGCCCATGGCACACTGTAGGCAGGCAACAAAGAGTGGTTTGGGGGGCTGGTGAGACAGCACAGCAGACAAGACACTTGACTTGCACGCAACCAACCCATGTTCTATCCCTGGTACTGCCTATGGTCTCCCAAGTCCCAGCACAAGTGATCCCTGAGCTCAGAGCCAGGAGCTCAGTCCGGTATGGCTCCAACACCAAAATTTTAAGAAGATTCTCATGTCACCTTTCTTCTAAGCCCAATGTGTGGGCTGGTAAGAAAAGCTTTTAGATCCCTGGCTGTTAATACTAAAAATGCAATCATGTAAACATCTAATTGGCTTTATTAAATTATTCAGCAAGTAGAAAGGAACCCTAAAGAGATACAAAACGGAAAGCGTGGGGCAGGAAAGATATAGCTCAAACAGGTGGGCATACCAGGAGGTCTAGGCTTAATCCCTGGCACTAATGCTGCCCAGGCACTCTTGGGTGTGGCCCCCAAACCAAAGGCTTTCCATGGCTAAAAGATGGTGAGATGGAGGTGGGGCGGGGGTGGGGGGTGGCAGCAGGGGAAGATAGTGCAGGAAAGGTTGTTTTTTGGTGGGAAGGGGCTTTATTGGCCAAATTACCTCATTAGTGCTGAGTACAAAAACAACAGTTTGCCTCTTTAAGGTTATGTTTCTGGGAAATGTTGAAACTACTAAATGTAGATATTAAATTTTGGCTTTGCTGACAGGGATTTAGCACAGGTAACCCCATCTTGGACCTGCTATCTCAAACAGGTCTGCCACCAACCTGCTGTGGAACTTTGAACTTGGGTTCATTTTTCCAAGTCTTCATTTCTGTATCTTTAAAATGGTGATATTGAGGTATCTAGCACATAAGATTGTTGTGAGAATTTCATTTTACATATATCAAAACATTTAAAAAGATAAAACTTTAAGAAAGTGGTTCATCAAATCTTGAAAGCAACAAGCTGCAGAGATGCCTCTAGACCCCACAAGCCCAACAGAGCCCCAAGCAACGGAAAACCTCCAGAACCCAATCACCACCATGCTCTCAGCTGGACCCCACAGACTCAGGACAAACCTCATCCAGGAATGAATCTGTTGAAAAACTCAGATATGTAGGTATTGTGACCAAAATCTCCAGGCTTTCATGGGGTCAGGGGTTATAGATCTCCCCTCACCCCCCTGTTCTTCCTGGAGCCTGGCAGTCACACCCATGAACTGCCTCTAATTAACTAAGCTCATTAACTGGCCATGATCCAGTAACTCAAAATAAATCTTGAAAGAGCAACAAGCTGCAGAGATGCCTCCAGTCCCCAAAGTCACCATCCAGTTAAAAATTTAACTCCAGCTCTATCACCCGATTTAAAAAAAAAATGGTTGTAGAGCAACCAATCTCGATAAAGAAAATATTAACACACAAGGCTTAACCTGTAACAACACGCCAGTACCCTCTCATACAAGGGGTTAATTGCTCTAGGATGAGATACAATAGACTTCACATGCTTTTTTCTAAAGAAATCTTTTTTGATCACCTTTAACAAATTATAACAAGTAATACAAAATAAAAATAAATTATTTAAGGCCTGCTATTAGGCTTGGGTGGTGATTGGGAAAATTGGAAATAATGGTGGTGGGAAGGTATAATGATGCTGAGATTGGTGTTGGAATACTGAATGTAATAAATCATTGTGAACAGAAAAAAATAGTCCAAGTCCCTTTGGGTCTCAGAGAGGTTCTTGATATTAGCCCATGCAGATAAACTAAAAGAAACAATTGAAAATCAGTGGCAGTTAAGAAAGAAGAGAAGGAAAATAACCATAAGGGAAGTTAGCAAACAATTACAAGTCCTTGTTGGAGAATCCCACTGCCTGTGTTTTAATCAGACTTTTTTCAGTAACTGACTTAGTCTCTGTGTCATGCTTTCTATATACATACAATGAGAATAATCATAACTACTTTATAGGACTGCTTCAACATCCCTGGCTCATAGAAAGTGACTAATTAATATGTTACCACTCTCTTCATCATTATCACCACACCACGTGACTGTCAGGAAAGCTAGGAGCAGACACTTGGCTCGGGGCAGCAGGACATGCTTTGCCTGCAGAAGCCCCAGGTATAATCCCTGCCATCACAGGTCCCAGAGCGCTGCTCAGTGTGGCCCCAAAAGGAACAAAAGAAAGCTAGGTTGTGGGCAACAATAGAATGCCTTTTATTTTCAATTAGTCATCCAGCTGACACAATGACGCTACCCCCCGGTTTATCCAGTGTTTCTGGGCCCTGTCTGTTGGGAGCTCAATGGAGAGAACGTAGTTGGTGGAGTGTCCTGTGGTGGAAAGGATGCCTCTGCGGGCACTTGTTTTGTAGACTGGACACAAATAAACGTTCTCATGAACGAATGTGGAACTTTCCCCGGGTTTCAGCCAAATGATGGGCAAAGAATCATAGAGGATTTTGGGGAAAGATTCCTCGATCTGCATAGTTACCCTGTCCCAGCGAGCACCTTCTAAGAAAAGTCCCTTTATGTAGGCCCCATCTTCCGGGTTACTCTCCATTGTCGTTTCTTGTGTGGTGACCTGAAAGACAGGAAGCTGTGAGTAACATTTCCTCCCGTTTTCCTAAACGGGGCAGTACTGAGAGGTGAGAAAAGTACAATTGGCCAGTACTGTCTGCCTTATCAGTATGCATCTTCCAGGACAAACACTGCTTCTGCCTATCATGCTTAGGTCAGGTTTGATTCCGAGTGAGTGTTCTGCCCTAATATAAGGTGAGCTTGGAGAAAGCACTAAAGTAGGAGTCAGGATGCCACATGAATTATAACTAGCTTGGTGGCTTTACATAATCCTTCCCCTTTTGAGACCTGGATTCATTTTTTTTTTAAAGTAAAGGATTAACTAATTAAAAAGACAACAGTAACTTGATCATTGTATGACTGAAGCAGGAAAGTTTGTAAGTCTGTAACTGTACCTCATAGTGATTCACTAAGAAATAAAAACAAAACAAAACAATAACAGTACAATGCAAGGAGAAACAAAGTCTTGATAGGTAGTTTTTGTCAATTTTGAGTGTGTGAAAATGCCTACTGTGATCAATTTCAGGCTGCCTACTGGTAATTATTGGTTCTGGCAAGCTAATATAAACCAGTTCAGCCCACCACAGTTTAAATTCAGAGATGTTAGACTCACCCTTCAGGTAAATGCAGAAAATGAATCAGGTGTAGGGGAATCAGATGGGGGTAGATTATGGTGGGCCCATGCACATGATCTATTTAAAATCATTTTTGTGATTAATCTTTGTTTATGTGAACAGAATTTTTCCCCAATTGTACTCTACTTATTTCTAAAATTAGGAAAGACTAATAATTTTTATATAGTTACTCATATCTAATCACATTACAGATCCTTTTATTTATCTTAATAGGTGTTACTTTTTGTTTCCTCATATTTCTCGGGACATAATCATTTCCGTGAAGGATAGTTCTGCTTTTCTTCGCAACATTTATCCCAATTCTTTTCTTATTGCATTAATTTTTGCTTAACAGTATCTTCAAAGGCCCATCAAATTAAGTTCATTCATAAACTAAATTAAAACCTAAGGCAACCAGTTTGCAGTCTACTCTAGATGATTGCTTTAAATTTTAAATTCTACAGTGTTTTACATAACAGTCCATCATACTTCTTTCCCTATGTGGATAAAATGATTCTTCCAGTTCTTTTGACATCGTTTACTGAAAATAAGAGTCCACCATCCTCAACAGACAGTGTAAGCTTTCTTTTTTCTTGGTAAAATGGCGGAAGTTTTCCTTTGGAAATTTTTCTTGATAGATATATAGAGACAAAGCTTTGGCAATCCTATGATTCTGTCAAGAATAAGTTAGAGCTACTTTAAGACATGATCAATAGAACATTTTTGTCATTTAAAAAGCATTCAGGCCTCAACACTTCCAAATGTTTGAGCTCAGAAAGAAATGGGCAACACTGATATCTCTGATGGCCGTTGTGGCTAACCCAAAGTACTCCTACCTCAAACTCAAATCCAATGTGGTCGATGGGGATGGTGTACTTCCGGGAGTAATTCTGAGACACGCCAGTCAAAAAGGACTGTGTGAAGTAAAATCCAGAGATCCAAAAGACCACAGGGGGCCCATGGTCAATCCATTCCTGGAGAGTTGTGGAAATAAAAAATCCACAATGAACATCACATCAAAGATAGTTCAATCAAAGGCAGGTAATAGAAATAAGTCTCATAAAAATTCTCTCAGGACCAGAGAGATAGTGGGGAAGGCATTTATATGCCTTGCATTAAATGACCCAAATTTGATCCCTGGCACTGCATATGACCTGCTGTCCCCCGCCAAGAGTAAGCCCTGAACACAGAGCCAGGAGTATGCCTTGAGCACCACCGAATATGGCCCCCAAACAAAACAAAAAATTCCTCTTAAGGGGGCTGGAGCAATAGTGAAGCAGGTAGGGTATTTCCCTTGCATCTGGCTGACTCGGGTTCAATCCCTGACACCCTATATGGTCCTCTAAGCCCTCCGGGAGTGATCTCTGAGCACAGAGCCAGAAGTAACCCTTGAGCACTGCCTGGTGTGGCCAAAAAAACATAACAAAAATTCTCTTGAGGTAGGCTAACCTTCTCTTGGTTTAGCTTATAATTTTGACCTATGAAATAAAAATATTACTTAAGAGGAAAAAAAGCACACTGGGTCAGAGCAATAGTACAACAGGTAAGGGACTTTCCTTGAATGTGTCCCACCTGGGTTTGATCCCCAGCACTCCATATGGTCCCCCAAGTACCGCCAGCAGTGATTCCTGAGTACAGACCCAGGAGTAATCCCTGAGACTGCTGGTTGTAGCCCCCAAACAAACAAAAAAGCACAGGTTTTTTTTACAGACTGATGTCAGTATGGGGCTGTGCAATGAAAATATGTGACTTGTCTACACTGAGCAAGTCACTCACTTCCAGCATGGTTGCCATGCAGAAATGCACGTCCATCATCTAGGGTTCTCCTTTTTTTTGGAAAGAAAAGAAAACAAGTCAAGCCTAGATTTTTATGCATAATAAATAATCCAATGTTACATGCACGCTCAGAACAAGTTGAATTGCCAAGGAATCAAACCAAATATATCTAGTAGCCAAATAAGGCCCATTAGCCAACAGTGTGACTTGAATTCTTGTTCCTACTTCTGTGTTCCTTCTGACCTCAGTTCTGAGGAGAGGGAATCCTAAGGGTCTCTGTCCAGGATACTCCCTGGCCACGTGCCTTCTCCCTCCGCCTCTTATCTGTCAGTTCAGGATTTCCTCTCCACCTCAGTGAGCATTCCAGGTAACATCCTGCTTCCCTGATTCTCGATACCTGGAAGAAGGCCAGGCGTGCCAGTAGGTCAGCTACATAGCCCCCGAGGGGCTTGAGAGATGGGTATGATTTGGACATCCACATGCCTGGCACTTTGCCCATGATCATACTATTGAAGACATCCTCCAGCTCTGAGGACATCAGGACCTGCCCTTTGATGGCCCGGCCAAGATCAATGAGGCTTCTGCGAACCACTTCAGTTAGCCTGTAAGAACAAACAAACCAGCTCAATCTGACTTTCTCAGGGTCATCCCCACTACAATGATTCTAGATCTCCTTTTATTTTTAACACTTCTCCCTCCCGCTCCCCACCTATTCTTTTAAAAGGTAAGAAAATTTATATTCTAGGTAGGAAAGTTATAAAAACAAAAAATATATATATCAATCACTCATGATCTCATCACCTGCAAATAATTTTGAAAATATTTTGATTTTTCTATAAACCTTTTCAATCGCATACTATATTATATTTTTATAGTCTGTTTTCTCTCCACACACTTGGATGAGCTTCACGCATAAAAGAACTGGCAGAGGAACCCAGGTGTGTGGGACCCGGGGCTGAGATCTCCAAGTCTGCACGGTTTGGGACTGGACCTGCCAGTGCTAGACAGTTACACCCAACAACTGCTGTGTAACCCCAACAACAGCCAGGATCCAGAGATTATCACACTCAGCTCCCGGAAGCTGAGACATCTTATCATCTTATCATCTCATTCTTACTTTGAACAAACTGGCAGGCTACCGAATGTAACTGGCCCACACGGCAGAGTCTGGCAAACTCCCCGTGGCGTACCCAATATGCCAAATACCAGTAACAATGAAGGGTCTCATTCTCCTAACTCTTGAATATGGCACTTTTTTAAAAAAAAATCTCAGGGCTAGGACGAAGGAGACGTTACTGGGGCCTGCTCAAGGCAATCGACGAATAACAGGATGGTTGTGATATATTGTGATTGTTGTTTTTCTCTCAGTACCCAGACAACATATTTCCAATTCATTAGAGACCAAAATCATCTCTTTTCATGACTGCAATGTTAACTATTCCCTATTGATGAAACGTAACTTCTAGCTTGTTGTGACTCACTGGAACATCCATCCATACCAATCTTTAGAAAATTTTTTTATCATTTTTGTACTAAAAGTAGGATCTAGGTCAAAGTGCAATGTGCATTTTTAAGAGTTTTGATCCGCACTGCCAATGTTGTTCTGTTTGTAGACTAGGAGCAAAGGCACATCTAGCCAAGCCCTTCAGGAATTCACCTGAGAGTGCCAAAGAATATGACAATAGGGAGAAAATGTCATCTCCAGGGACTTAAGGAATTCCAGTCAAATGGACACAAGAACGGTCAAAAGCAAAAAAGGATTGCTGAGTATCTAACCCCTAAATTCATTTGATGAGAAATTTAAAGTCCAAACATTTGCTGTATGTGCTTGGCAGAAGAGTGAAGGGGCTGTACTAACATCTGAGGGACAGACCATGGATCTCTATTAACCTGAAGACCTACTTGCACATGTTTTCTTTCATATACAGCTATAAACTCTTCTAGTATCAAGGTTTATAAGCACCCAAGAAGAAACATTTGTCCCAAAAGGCATACTGAATTAGAAACTGAACATCCTTCTACTCACTGGGGCTCCTCATACCACTGGGTAAAATTAAAAAAGGAAAGATATATCTCTAGATAGATACATACATAGACACAGGTGTGGATATACAGTGGAGAGAGGAGTATGTGGAACCACTTGCTAATGTGACTAATCTTGATTGCCACTGGAAAATAAGATTACTGCTGACTTGTCATTTTATAATTCAGCAGCTACTGGTAACGGATAGTGAAGGACCTTGGAATAACCAAGAAAGACCTGTAGTAACCATAGGGGAGAATTATTAACAGAGGAGGAAAGCCATTAGACCTCATATCTGGGTGAAGAAGAACCAAGGCATATGACTCAGTAGTTCCACATCTAGGTTAGCACCCCAGTCTTTGCTTGGTCACTTTGCTTGCTTACTCTCTTAAGTGTCTAGAGAGTAACTCTAAAACTGGGGAAGCCAAGGAACTCATGAATGATGTTCTTCAGTATTCTTGTTGTTCAGACACAAGGGTTGCCCTAAAGCTGAGCAGTGAACTGTGAGGCAAAAGGAGGCACAGAGTATTGGCATCAGCCGGAGTCTTGAACTTGGAGGCAAAGTAATGAGTCTCCTCATCTGGCCTAGATGGTCTCTGAGAAGCCTTTGTTATTTAGAAGTCAAATCTAGGTGATTCCAGAGGGTTCTATGGTATAATAACAGAGGAGGTGAGGGGGAGAGAGAACGAATCACAACACTCCCTCCCTACCTCTATGGTAGACAGAGGTAACTAATGAACTTCTCACCCCTTTCTACATTTATCCTGACTTGTATCATGGCTAAGTTACATAGGTTCTGAAATCAAATAACCAGGGTTCAAACTCAGTTCTGCTACAAAATTATCAGTATGACCACGTGAAAGTTATTTAACCCTCTTAGGTTAACATCTGTGAAACTATAACCATAGGATTACTAACTTCATATTCCAAAAGAGTTGGGATTGATGTACAGTGCTTGGAATCATATCTGATACTAAGCTAAGACTCAATAAAAATAGACTCTAATGATTACTCTTATTATGTGACTGGTGTCATAACCTCATCTTATGGATGTCAGGTGACATAATGAACAGGAGAAATAACTGTGGACATATACATGCTGATGGGGCAGACCAATTCTTTCGTATAGCAAATCCTTAGCAGTGTCCATCTCAGTTGCTGTCCAGGAGATGCAGCCCCCTCATACTCCCACCTCTTGCTGACCGTAACAAGACCATCTGACCCACCTGTTGAATCGGATGAGCTCCTGCCGCAAGACTGTGTTCATGGATTCCTCATAGACCACCGGGTACATGTACATAACCATTTCCAGGTCAAAGTTGTTAGGAAGTTTGGAGAGTATGTCCTGGGCCAGTTCCTCAACCACTTCCTTAAAAAGCAAGCAGCAGAGGTGAATGAGAAGACAAGGGATAATTGGCAGTGAGCATGTGTCTTCTTTGTGTGTGTGTGTGTGTGCGTGTGGTGCAGGAAATCAAATTCAGGGCCGCCCACATGCAAGGTCAGCGCTGAGCCACAGTCCCAGCCCTGAGAATTTTGTAAACATTATCTGTTGAACCTTCTGAGAATCCTCTGTAGAAACCAATTATTTCCAAATAAGAAGCTGCTGCTGCCCCCACCCCACCCCCCAACACTTGTACCATCATTCTTTCTCCCCCAGCCCCATTAGGAAACACATCACTCCTTGCATTAGAAAGTGAAAAGGCATGATACTCTCCATGTCCATCAATCTATAAGCAAATTTCATGACTTTATTTTTCCTGGTGGATGCATGATGGACATGAATAATATCGTGCTGAGTGAAATAAGTCAGAGGGAGAGGGACAGACAGAGAACGATTGCACTCATTTGTGGAATATAAAACACCATAGTATGCAATGATTACCCAAGGACAGAAGAAATAAGGGTCAGGAGGAAGCTTGCCACAAGTGGTGTCGGGTGGCGGGGGGGGGGGGGGGGGGGATGGCAGCTCGGATAGAGAAGGGACTTCTATGACAATGGTAGTTGAAAATGATCACTCAGGACAAGAACTGAGTCCTGACAAACATGATAACCTTTCAGCGTTTGTATTGCAAACCATACTGCCTAAAATTGCGGTGGGGAATGTGTCTGCCATAGAGGCAGGTGGAGGAGGGGCGGTGGGCAAGAGGGAAACTAGGGTGGTTGATACATTAGTGGAGGGACAGTGTTGGAACATTGTATGGCTGAAACCCAATCATGAACAACTGTAACTGTGTATGTCGTGATGATTCAATGAAAAAATAAAAGAAGAGGAAAAAAAGAAAGAAAAGTGAAAAGGCTGAGTAATGCCCTCCCACCTTGGTTGGTTACAGGGGTAGCCTGAGGATAGTTCTGAGGTCTGTAGAATTCCTATCCTATCTTAAGGACCTCTTGAGAGTGAAACTCTCCCATGACTCTCCCAGTCAAGCCCTTAGGACGAGCTTCCAGGATAGAGCTTTCAGTTCCAGTAGCAAAGACGCACTGAGCAAGAGAAACCCAATATGACAGCATTAGCAGGAAATGATCACTCTGGATAAGAACTGAGTGTTGAAAGCAGGTAAAGGGATAGACATGATATCTTACGGCATCTATATTGCAAACCATTCTGCCGAGAGAGAGAGAGAGAGAGAGAGAGAGAGAGAGAGACAGACAGACAGACAGACAGACAGAGACAGAGAGAGAGGAAAGGTGCCTGCCATAGAGGCAGGCTGGGGAGGGGGGTGGTTTCGGGGGATGAGAGGGAAACTGGGAACATTGGTTCTGGGAAATGTACCTGGTGGAGGGATGGGTGTTGGAACATTGTATGACTGAAACCCAATCATCAACAGCTTTGTAATGCTTTAATCTCACAGTGATTCAATTTTTTAAAATTAATACATTAAAAAAACAGCAAGTGAAGAAAACAAAAACCCAGGGCAGTGAGCCTCCATGAAAAAGCCAGGCCTTCATGTAGGAGAAGGCCTTAAGGAATTAGGAGGGGTACAACTTGGGTGGGTTGGAGCGATAGCACAGCAGGTAGGGCGTTTGCCTTGCATGCAGCCAGCCCGGCTGAGCCGGGTTCGATTCCTCCGCCCCTCCTGGAGAGCCCGGTAAGCTACCGAGAGTATCTCGCCCACACGGCAGAGCCGGGCAAGCTACCCCTGACGTACTCGATATGCCAAACACAGTAACAACAAAGTCTCACAATGGAGACATTACTGAGCCTGCTCGAGAAAATCGATGAACAACGGGCGGACAGTGACAGTGACAGTGACAGTGACAACTTGGGTGAGGAAGACCAAAGCTGCCATTCACTGGTTCTGTGAGACAGGAGCCAACACTTCTTCCCACTGCGAGGGGAATGAATTACCAGGCCTTGGCCAAGGCACATCAACCACTCACATCTACTACCGCTTCTGGTACTAGCAACCAAGTTTCTAAAAACAAATACACAAGACCTTCATCTGAGAGGGGGCAGGTATGGAGAGTAAGATGGAGACGGGAACGGAAGGAAGTAGAGCACATGGCTGAGGAGGAGGGGGAGGCTGCAAGTTTATAAAGGCCTGGAAGAGGCCACTTCCTCAGAGAGACTATTTTGCTCTCCTCTGAACTGAGATGGACAAACCAGGTCTAACCAGCTGGTCACCAGAGGCACCCAGAAGGATCCGGGACACAAAGCACATTATGCTGGGTCAGATGGCAAAAAAGTCACTCTCTTCCAGCTGGGACCCCTTTTGCCCTTTCTTTCCTCTTGAGAAAGTCTCGCGTCGGTGCTCGTTAAACGCTCTAACAGCCGCAGCTGTGGCCCCCTTTCCTCAGCATGCTCTGGGGAGAACCTAAGAAGTGGTTGGCTTTCACTTTCTTTTTTGTGGTTCTCCTGAATTTATGGAGTGACTATCGGTTGACATTTATCGCAGTGCTGCACAGTCTTTTTAGGGCAGTGGGGAGGATTTGAGCCACAGCTGGCTACACTCAGGGCCTCTCCCGATTCTGTACTCAGGGATCACTTTTTTTTTTTTTTTGCCTTTTGGGTCACATCACACCCCGCCATGATGCACAGAAGTTACTCCTGGCTCACGCACTCAGGAATTACTCCTGGCTGCATTCGGAGGACCATATGGGATACTGGGAATCGAACCTGCATCGGCCGCATGCAAAGCAAATGCCCTACTCATTGTGCTATCGCTCCAGCCCCTCGGGGATCACTCTTGATGGTGCTCTGATGTGAACCCACCTTAAACTAGGGCCCGCCATTTGCAAGACAAACACTTCACCCCTGTTCTAGCTCCAGCCCTTTTTGTAGATAACTTTAAGTAAAAGAACATTAGTTTTAAAAATCAGGGCTGGAGTGATAGTATAGGAGATAAGCTCTTTGTCTTTCATGCAGCTGACTTAGTTCTACTGGAACCCGTTAGGGTCCCCCGAGCATAGCCAGTAGTGGTCTCTCAGAACAGAGCCAGGAGTAAGCACTGAAAAAATCTCTGGGGGTGATTTAAAAACCCAAATAAATAAATAATGAGACACACTAGTTTATTTGATTGCTGAAATAAAGAAATATGATTTTTAAGTAGCACTGTAGCACTGTCCTCCTGTTGTTCATTGATTTGCTTCAGCAGGCACGAGTAACATCTCACAACAAACTGTGAGACTTGTTGTTACTATTTCTGGCATATCAAATATGTCATGGGTAGCTTGCTAGGCTTTGCCGTGTGGGTGAGATACTCTCAGTAGCTTGCTGGGCTCCCTGAGAGGAGCAGAGCAATCGAACCAGGGTTGGCTGCATGCAAGGCAAGCACTCTACCTGCTGTGCCCATGATTTTCAAGTATGCAAATTTAAAAAGATCATATAAATGGAGGGGCTGGAGAGGTGTCACATAACTGGTGAGAGAACATGGTTTGCATGCAGAAGGCCCAGCTTACATTACCAGCACTGCATGGTCCTCTGAGTGCCACCAGCACCTATGCTGGGAGTAACCCCTGAGCACTGCCAGGCATGATCCCCTCCAAAAAAATGCATATAAATGGAGTTGAGATAATATGTGGGAACAGCAGCAAATCTGATGAGGCAGACATAGGCCAACCAATACTTTGGAAATATAGGTGCTCTTCCAGCTTTATATTGAAGATTCTCAGCACTTCACACCAAAGCACCTACTTCCTGCCACAGGGATCTGCCACGTCCCTGTGGGCATCTGCTTTGCTGGTCACCACCAGAATCCCATGTGCCCACTACAAAGAAACAGACTGGGAAACTGAGACATTTCTCTAGCCCCAAGCCAGGTTACCTGAGAGGACTTGCCACTCCCTCCTGACTTTCTCGGGAGGGTCAGCAGCACCCCTTGAAACAGCTGGTTGGTTTCCTGGTTGTCCTTGGTGATATCAGCGTTCTCGTGGAGGCCGAACACTTCTGGGTGGGCGGAGATGGGCAGGTTCCTGAGATAGTCAATATATGACTGGAAAGAAAAGCACCAGTGAACACAAAATTAGGGTCACAGAGTCCTCAGAACTCTCCAGGCTTGGCCAGGTCAGACCCAAGCAGGAATAACTCTACAGCTCCACACAAGCCACACACACACACACACACACACACACACACACACACACACACACACATACACACACACACACACGCACACATGCACACACATACATACATGGACATACACGCACACATGCATGCACACACACACACATGCACACACATGCTCACAAGCCCGCTCGCACTCTTGGCAAACACATTCCAAGTTTTTCTTATACCGTTTTTGGAAAAATGACTCTGAAGTCAGAAGGACAGAGTACCACCCCTCCCACCCTGGCTTCCTCTCAGCTCCCCACTGTTTTGACTTTGGAATTAGACAAAATGAGTTTAGGTCCCAACTCTGACAAACTGTGTCGCCATGAGCTAGTCACTGGAAGTCCCAGTCCCCTTATCTGTCCATGAGATGATAAATGAGGTTCTAAGAAAATAAGGCCCTGGCAAGTAACGTGCTCAAAAACAAATTCATGCTCCCTGGACTTCTTGTTTTCTGCTTCCCTTTCTTCTTTTCCCACATAGTTTTCCTGTCCTCCTCTTCTGCTGGCTGCTGATCCTTTGTCTTTGGTAGCAATTTCTAGCTGGTTCACTGCTGGGACATCACATTAATGACCCTTCCTCCTTTTCCCCCAAAGAGGCCCCGTATTCTGAAAGCTACTGTCTACCAAAGACCCAGCATTCATTACACAGTCACCAGGTCTCTCCCGTAGGCTTTTTGAAATGTTGAAAACTGCTTTTGTCAGTAAGCCCCAGCCTTCTCCCGCCCATCTTGGACACTGCAGTCCCTGGCTGTAAGAAGACCGCCAAGTCACTGTAGAGGGGAGAGGAGGCCCCCTTCCCTGCCCCTCACCTGGTAGGAGCCATGAGGAGGGATGTAGTAAATGTCTCCAGGTGCGAGGTAGTAATTGTCCTGCTCTATTTCCTTGCAGTAGAACGTGGACAGAAGAGACAGCAGGAGACGCCTGTCTTTGTCATCGGTCACTCTGCCTCCGTAGTTACATTCCCCTGGGGACAACGATGAAGACAGCTGAGCCCAGGGAAGGTCGTTATGAATGTGGTTTCTAACCTAAAACAGGATTCTTCTAGCTAAGGAACTCTGCCAAGACACAGGGGTGCTGAAACCAAGCTCAGCCTGGGATGAGACCAGACCTTTTCGGTATCATGGTTGCTACAGAAATAATACATATCAACTATATTAGCAAGTAGAAAACCAAGTTCAACCATGGTGGTGGGGAGGGGGGACAAACTAAGATCACCACCAAAGTAACTACTAACATTTAGGTATCTTCCAGACTGCGTGCGTGTCTGTTGGCATTACATGTAAACGGTATTTATGGGCATGTGGTTTGGGGCAAGAGTTTTGGCATGTGATAGTCATGGCTTCCCATCCCAGCTTTGCCCCTGTCTTACCAATTTCTGGCTTCTACCCTGTGATATTTATTTTTATTTTATGTGTGTAGGGGGAGGGAATTGGGCCACTGCTGCCTCTGCTCAGAGCTTACTCCTGGCTCTGTGCTCATTCCTTTGGTGCTTGGAGGACACATGCCAGGGGTTTAACCTGGGTCGATCAAATGCAAGGCAAGTGCCTTATACTCTGCACGATCTCCAGTCTCACCTTACAACATTTAATGACAGTTTCTCATTAGAAAAAAAAAAGTGGAGATAATTGGGGCAGAGTGTCTTTGTCATCAGTCACTGCCTCTGTAGTTACATTTCCCTGGGACAACAAGGAACACAGCTGAGCCCAGGGAAGGTCATTATGAATTCATACAGCAGGTAGGATGCTTGTCTTACATGTGGCAGACCCGGGTTTGATCCCTGCACCACATATGGTCCCCCAATCAATGCCAGGAGTGATCCCTGAGCACAGGTCCAGGAGGAAACCCTGAACCTGTACAGTCAGGTGTGGTATAAAAACTAAAACAACAACAAAAAAAATGGAGATAATTGCAATACCTGTCTTAAAGTTTATGATTAATAATGCTTGTCACTGTCACTGTCCTACCATTGTTCATCGATTTGCTCGAGCGGGCACCAGTAACGTTTCCATTGTGAGACTTGTTGTTACTGTTTATAGCATATTGAATATGTCACGGGTAGCTTGCCAGGCTTTGCCGTGCGGGCGGGATAGTCTTGGTAGCTTGCTGAGCTCTCCAAGAGGGACGGAGAAATCGAACCTGGGTCGGCCGTGTGCAAGGCAAACGCCCTACCCATTGTGCTATTGCTCCAGCCCTAATAATTCTTATTAGTCATTAATGTTACTTTAGTACAATAATTAATATACAGGAAGTTTTCGATTAATAGTTATTACAAATAAGTATATGTTTGCAAGCTGAGATTATCATAATCTATATTCTGGTTTAGGATATGGCACCTCCATACTCATCGTTGACATCATTTTCTTAGTCACAAGTTTCTACACTCAGATTTCTTTTATTAGTTGGTAGTGGGGGCAAGCTAGGCAGTGCTCAGGATTTACACCTGGCTCTGCACTCAGGGATCTCCTAGCAGTGGCCTAGGGGACCACACGAGCTGCCAGGGATTGAACTTGGGTCAGCTACAGGCAAAGCAAGTACCTTACCCTCTCTATGATCTCTACAGCCTTTCTACAACTCAGATTTCTGCAAAAAGAGATAGAATGAATCAACCTCACTAAAACCTCTTTCTACCTCATCCAGAATCCGTATTATGACAGTACGCTGATGCCACCTAGTCTGGGGTAGCACGCACACACATTCAAGGACTTTTCTGAAGCAGAAGTTCATCATTAATTCTGACCGGTCCAGGAACAGCAAGAGGCCGGAAACAGGAAGTATGAGCCAAGTCAGGAAAGAAAGCCTTTCATCTCCCGATCCTTACTTGGATAAGCTTAAATGTCTAGGAGGAGGAATGAGGTAGTTTGTTAAAGAAAAAGTAAGAGATTATGAGGAAGTTCAAACCAGTTGAGAATTTGAGTCCCAAAGAAAACGTCTTTATCTGAAACTAAATTCTCTAGAATCCAAAGGTTGATGTCTCCAGATCTTAAGTATCAGGTTTTGTTGTTATTGTTGCTGGTGGTGATGGTGGTGGTGGTGGTGGTGTGTGTGTGTGTGTGTGTGTGTGTGTGTGTGTGTAGTGGGAGGGCAAGCCTACTGCTGCTTGCCCCCCGACCCCCAGGAGCTGTTTCTAGCTTGGAGTTCATGGGTCACTCCCAGCTGTGTTCATGGGACTAGGCAGTGCTGGGATTGAATTTAGGTTTCCTATAAGCAAAGCATGAATTCCAGGCCTTGAGCGATCTCTCCAGCCCTTAAGAATCATTTGAACCTTATAGTTGATACATAAAAACGGTAGTACAAAGAAAGCGTGCTTTTCCCCCAACGAAGTCAACGTGTTGATACCAAAAAAGGTCCCCAAATGAAAGTGCACTTTCCTTCGGAAGATGCGCATGCAAGCTTTGGGTTTCATGTTTTGTAGAAAGGTATGTTTCTTTACAGCAATCTAGGAATCTGCTCTCTGTAGCAAGAACGCAGTTTCCTATAGGGCTCAGGGTGTATGTGCCTTAAATTTTTTCTAAATTCCTCATCCCTGCCACAGAACCGAAAGTACCAAATGAAGAATGTTCTGTCTTCCCTGGTTTAGTCCCTGGCACTGCATATGCTCCCCTGAGCACTACCAGGAGTGACCCAACAGCACAGAGCCAGGAGTAAGCTCTGAACACTGCCAGATGTGGCCCCCAAACCACTAAATAGACAATAAACAAATCAATCCCTTTGGGACAAAGAGAGAGGGAGTAAGGTGTAGACAAAACTGGTTTGCGCCCTGGCACCATATAGCATATGGTTTCCCAAGTTCCATCAGAAGTGATCCCTGAGCATGCAGTTAGGACTAAGACATGAACACTGATGGGTATAACCCCAAAACAAAACACCCCATTTTAAAAAAGAATGTTTTGACTTCAGTCTACCTAAACAAATCCCTTCCTTCCTTTACTTCCTTCCTCTCTCCCTCCTTCCCTTCCTTCCTTCCTTCCTTCCTTCCTTCCTTCCTTCCTTCCTTCCTTTCCTTCCTTCCTTCCTTCCTTTACTTCCTTCCTCTCTCCCTTCCTTCCTTCCTTCCTTCCTTCCTTCCTTCCTTCCTTCCTTCCTCCTTCCCTCCTTCCTTTTTCCCTCCCTCCTTCCCTTCCTTCCTCCCTCCCTCCCTTCTTCTATCCCTCCCTCCCTTTCTCCCTCCCTCCCTCCCTCCCTCCCTCCCTCCCTCCCTCCCTCTCTCCCTCCCTCCCTCTCCCTCACTCCCTCTCTCCCTCCCTTCCTCTTTCCCAACCTCCCTTTCTTCTTTCCTTCCCCTGTGCACCACTTTCCACTTCCTTCTTCAACTTGTAAAACTCCAACACACCCCTCAAATTGCAGTCTCTGCCTTCAGGAAATTCTCCATACACTATAGCCTTGCCTTTCTGCTTTACAAATGTTTCTTTCGCTGAATTTATTGCTCATTGGATTGTCATCTATTTTCTTACATTTTTCTCCCTTTGCAAACTATCAGCCATTAGGAGGGCAGAAATCATATCTTATCTTTTTTATTAATTTTATTACTTTTTAAAAAAAGTAGCCCAGTGAGCTTCATTAGTAAGAGCTCAGGCTTGTGGTAGGAAGAATGAGTGAGTCAATGGGAGCAGAGGTGAGGAGGGTGGAGTAGGGCGTGTATGTGTGTGCCACACGACAGCGACGAGGGCTTCGCCCATAAATACCTGTCAGGTAAGTTAGAGCATCAAAGGGCACTTCCTTGTAGTCATTCAGAAACATTTGGATCTGCCGCATACTGATCCGCAGATCAGACTCGTTGAATTCATAAGGAATATTCCAACCTGCACGAAGCAGAGAATTACAGGTTTCAGGGCTGATAACTCTTGATTTCCAGTCAGAGACCAAGATGGTGGAATATTTAAGCACCACTGTGGAGCCCCATGGATATCAGACACCACGCCAACAACTAGCCCTGACATCTTCTGCCCTGGTGGGAGGGGGAGTCACTCTGCCAGAACAAACAGCTATTCTAAAATCAATTTCCTTATGGGTCTCCCATTTGTTGTGGAAGGTGGTAGCATCCTGGAGATTATGGAGTAAGAATTAATTCACTCTCGCTGGACTACTGTGGTAAGCACAGAACTAAAAACTAACACTAAATGATCAGAGAGAGGAGTACAGGGCTCAGGCAGGCACTTGCCTTGCAAGTGACTGACCTCAGTTAAATCCCCAGCAACACATATGTGCCCCTGAGCACTACCAGGAGTTATCCCTGAGTAATGAACTAGGAGTAAGCCCTGGCTGTCCAGGTGTGGCCCCTAAATCCAAAACAAAATCACCAATGCATATGTCTAAGGCATAGTTGGAGAGTTGTACTAAGGAAGAAAGTTAGTTATGAGAATTCCCCTCTTGGGGCTGGAGCGATAGTACAGTAAATAGGGTGTTTGCCTTTCACGTGGCCGACTCGGGTTTGATTTACAGCATCCCACACAGTCCCTCGAGCACTTCCAGGAGTAATTCCTGAGTGCATGAGCCAAGAATAACCCCTGTGCATCGCTGGGTGTGATTCCCCTCCCCCCCCCAAAAAAAAAAGAATTCCCCTCTCCTTATTCATGCAAGAACTGGCCGGCCTGCCTTAAATGCCCAGTAGATCCAACAAGTGACACCAAATGTGTGAACAGGACACCAGGTAGGTGAAACCTGTGTTCATGGATGGAAAAGTGTTCCCCTAACAAAAAATCCCAATGTTGGGATATGCCCCTAGGTCAAATCGTTTAGAAGTTGTATGTAGGAGAGATTAGAGTGGGTAGCAACGCAAGCAAAATCGCACCCAGGAGAGAGTAGCCTACATAGTTCAAGGTCTGTGAGATGCCTGTGGATCGGCTTTGTGAAATACCCCAGCCCCTGCTCTTCATGAACGAACTGAATTCAGAGTGCTAACCGTCCCTAACGTCTCTGTCAACTGAAACAGTGTTCACCTGTTGGAACCAGGTCGGAGCCCAGGTGGGGGTCAGTGTATGGCATAAACGTTCTGCCTGTGAACCCACTGCCTAGGTGACCCTAACGTTTGGACAGTGCGTACATGTTAGCCGTTTTCTCTACCACTGACCCCGCTGTATGATGTTTAGTTTCCTCCTAAACACTCAATTCAAATGAAGAATGTTACAAAAGAATAAAATCCACACTCTGGTTAACACATACACACATACACACACACACAACTGGGCATTTGTGGCAACTTGCACTTTGGCAGGTTTCTAGGGGTCTGGCGTTGGTGGGAGAATGTGGGCTATGGCTGTCCCATCTGCACAGCCTTCCAGGGAAGGGGCAGGGCAGGATGGGGATGTGAAATCTCCGCTTGGAGATCCAGGAAAGGAAGAGGAGGTTGAGAAAGCATTGTGAAAAGGACAGTCGCTTTGCTTATCTAATCCAAAGAGATAGCGAGGATTTGTTCATCAGAGACAGTTTGTGGGTGAAAAAAAGATAATCCCACCTTAAACTCATGATGACAGGAAATCTGTCTCTAGCAGTCTGGTGATCTGTTCTAGCCAAGAGTCACCCAGACATTACTCACAAGGAATAGGTTATATTAATAAAGACATTTCTTTGGGGGCCTCCCCAAAAAGGCTCCTGGGGACCTAGAGGCCACTCTTAGTGGACTCAGCCTAGTGGTGTGAGCCTGACAGTTCTGATGCTCAGAGCCTGCAAGGCTAGAGGTAACCAGGGCTATAGTCAGTGGAGTTGGGGGTGCATTGTGGCGGGGTAGGGGTAGGGGGGGTAAACTCAAGGTTGCAGATTAAACTGGTAATCCTGGTCCTGCGCATGCCAGGCACGTGCTCCAGCCCTTTAAGTTATCGCCTTGCCTTTTTTTTTTTTTTAAGCAAAAGCAGGGCACATGTCGATCTGGTTCCTTTATTGTTACATTGAATGCAGAAAGCTGCCTAAAATAAAATACCTTCTGACAACTCCCTGGAAATTGGTTGATGTGCCTGCAACAGGCAAATCTATGTCAAACGAAAAGGTTCCCTAATCATATAAAATAACATAACATGAGACAGACACCCAAGAACAGTAGACACAAGGGGAGGAAGATTGCCTCATAGTTGGAAGCCTGTCTCATGAGCCGGGGCAGAAGGCAGCTGGAACAGAGAAGAGATCACTAAGACAATGATGGTTGGAGGGATCGTTCGGGATGGGAGATGCGTGCTGAAAGTAGATAAAGGACCAAATGTGATAACCTCTCAGTAATTTTATTGCAAGCCAGAATGCCCAAAGTAGAGAACGAGTATGGGAGAAATTGTCTGCCATAGAGGCCGGGGGAGGGTGGGAAAGGGGGAGTATACTAGGGACATTGGTGGTGGGGAATGTGCACTGGTGGAGGGATGGGTGTTTGATCACTGTATGATTGTAACTCAAACATGAAAGCTTGTAACTATCTCACAGTGATTCAATAAAAGAAAGAAAGAAAGAAAGAAAGAAAGAAAGAAAGAAAGAAAGTCTAATCTTCTGACATGGCAATTAGGGGTCTTGGGGCATCGTCTCTGCTCTTGACATTGACCTATTATAGAGCTGCCAGATTTACCATATAAAAATTCAGGATACTTAGTGAAATTTTGATTTTGAATAAGCAACAAATCAGATTTAGTAATACTATGGCCCAAATAGTGCATGAAACATAGCCACACCATGTTTTATTGGTGATCTTATCCAAATAGAAACAAAGACACACAGTCTGCTGCCATCTGTGTGTTCTCCCCAGATAACCCAGATACACTGTCCTCTCTTACCTAGGGGTCCAAAGTTTCTCCTCTCTTGAACGATAGCATGGAAGAAGCAAAGACCGAACAAGAGCTTTTGCCACATCACTGCCTTGTTACAGCTTAGAAAGAATGCTGGGTCCGAGATAGGGTCATTGAGGTAGGAGCGCAAGAGGTTGGCCCGAAGACCTTTGGGGGGCTCATTGGTCATCTTGACCCCATTCTGGAGAATACTCACTGGAAACTTCTCTGATGGATAGCTGGTTAACCAGAGTCTGAAAGGACAAAAGGCCCACCTAATTAGAGCAGTGTGATAAGTTATGTTGAAAAAGGTAAAAGGTAAAGGCCCTCCCGTTGATCGTCGATTTGCTCAAGCGGGCCCAGTAACGTCTCCATTGGAGACTTTGTTGTTACTGTGTCTGGCATATCGAATACTCTCGGTAGCTTGCCGGGCTCTCCGAGAGGGGCGGAGGAATCGAACTCGGGTCGGCCATGTTGGCCGCTTGTAAGGCGAACGCCCTACCCGCTGTGCTATGTTGAAAACCAATAAAAATCAGTAGCTACTATTTTAGAAGTGTCACTAGATGTCAAGCCCCATGCTAAGAGTCTGTCCCTACATCAACTTCATCCTCATTAGCACCCTTTGTGCAAGGATTTACTATCACCTTTATCAGGAGAAAGTAGAGTCATGTAGAGGTCAGATGGGCTTTCCAAAGACAGACCACATAGAAACAGTCCAACAAGACATGAACTTGGGACTCTCCGACTCCCAAGGTCCTGTCCTGTCTTGAGCACCAGGGCACAGTCGTATGATGGATTTCTTGAGCATCTACTGTAGTCAGGTACTGAAAGACTAGAATAATTGAACTCCAGGAGCGGCCAAGCTGAGCAAACAGTGTTTCCGGAATGCTGATACTCACAGAGATGCTACTGGGAGAAGAAACTATGGCTAGGCAGGAGGGAAAACACAAGTAAACAGACAGATCTAGAAAATCAAGACTCTAGGGGGGAAAGTTTTGATATATTGGAGAGAGCAGAAGTCTGCCAACTATGGCCAGGGAACTGTTTGTTTTTAAAGTGGGGCTGGGATGCAAAAGGAGAGAGAGAACACAGGGGATTGCCCTGCCACAGAGACAGGGGGGATGGGGGGATGGGGGTGGGAGGGATATTATCCATGGTGGTGGAAAATGGGCACTGGTGGAGGGATGGGTATCTGATCATTGTATAATTGAAACCAAAGCACAAAAAAATGTAAATCTACAACTTTAAAAAAAATAAAATAAAATAAAGGGGAAAAAAAAAAAGAAAAAAAAAGTGGGGCTGGGATGGGGGGAGGGGGGAGGGAGAAACAGTACAGTAGGTAGGATGTTTGCCCTGTACCCCGCTTAGATCCCGGGCAACCCATATAGTCCTTGGTGTACCACCAGGAGTGATCCCTGATAGACCCAGAAGGAAGCCCTGAGCACCACTGGGGTGGCCCAAAACCAAACAAACAAAAAGCCCGATTTTATAAATAAGGTTTCAAAAATGTTTACTCTCTGGCCCTTTATAAAATGAATTTGCTTACCTCAGTCAGAAAGGAAATGACACTGGAGATGGGCCTTAAGAATACAAAAGATTTAGGGCCAGATCAATATTATGGCAGGTCCCCCAAGAATCAGTCCTGAGAACCTCTGGGTATGAGTCCAACCATCCCCCTAACTCCCCCTTAAACCAAAAAGATGATTTTTCTCTTTAAAATATAAAAGGGCAGGGCCGCAGCAATAGCACAGCGGGTAGGGCGTTTGCCTTGCACATGGCAGACCCAGGTTTGATCCCCGGCATCCCATATGGTCCCCCAAGCACCGCCAGGAGAAATTCCTGGGTGCAGAGCCAGGAGTGACCCCTGAGCATTGCTGGGTATGACCCAAAAAAGGCAAATAAATAAATAAATAAAATAAAAAGGGGGACAGGGAGATTTAATACATATTATAAATGTTTTATTTCTTTTGTGTATGGGTGTGTGTGTGTGTGTGTGTGTATGTGTGTGTGTGTGTGTGTGTGTGTAGGAGGGGGTGTTTCTAGACACTAGGAATGGAAAGTCACCAAAGTCATACAAGAGGCGGGACAGCCAGTCTGTGGTGGGCCAGGTGGTGGGTTCAAAGGGACAGAGAAGCCATACAGTGGGGACTCGTACCTGACATCAGCCTGCAGGTCCGTGGTACTTGGCTTACTTCATACAAACCCACATAAATGGGAAACATATTACTGAAGCAATTGGCAACTTTTAGAAACTTGGACTTTCTTTTCAAACTTCGTCTTTCCATCTTTAAAATTACTAGGCAATCTTGGGCCAGAGAGATTGTACACTTGCCTTGTACGTGGTCAACCCACGTTTGAGTTCCATTACTACATATGGTTCCCCTGAGCCCCTGCCAGGAGTGAGCACAGAGCCAGGAGAAAGCACAGCTGGGTGAGCAAAGCTGGGTGTACACCACCCACTCCACTAGACAATCTCATGCCAGGGACCTGCACTCCTGCAAGCTGGCACTTAGCTATTGTGTTGGAGTAGCATCTCTTCTCCAACCGACATATGCTTGCAGCTCACCGCCGTCCCCCCCACTCTCTACTCGTGCCCAGGACTACCACACAGTGGAAAGTGGAATGTTTCTTGGCCCATCCTCTTCACTCATTTCTGTTACATGTCTGACTGCCGGAGGTACTTGTGTTTATGACTCTGGGGTTACGGTTATTACAGAAGGTTCTCAGTGTAAGCGTGACGAACCTTTTCTTCACTGAATGTGTCACTGATAGTCAATGAATCAATTCACTATCTTCAACCGAGTAACGTTAGTGGAATGAATGAAGAGTCACCTTTAAGCTTTTCCATGTATCTGACATGTGTTCTTTTTCTGATGCACTGTAGCACTGTCCTCCTGTTGTTCATTGATTTGCTCGAGCGGGTACAGTAACATCTCCATTGTGAGACTTGTTGTTACTGTGTTTGGCATATTGAATATGTCACGGGTAGCTTGCCAGGCTTTGCCATGTGGGCAAGATGCTCTCGGTAGCTTGCAGGGCTCTCCAAGAGGGGCGTAGGAATCAAACCAGGCTCGGCCGGGGCGCTGCGCCCAAAGCAAATGCCCTACTGCTGTGCTATCAATGGCGGAGTAAACCTGGTGATTCTGGGGTTAGCCTTTTGGATCAGTGCTGGGGTGACCACGTGGTGCCAGGGATCAAGATATTTTATATTCCTGGGGTTAAGATATCCCCAGTGTCAGCCTCGAGCAAGGCAAGTGCTTCAGCCCTGTACTATCTCTCTGACCCCTGCATGTGTCTTGCAGGAAGACAAATCATCTCTGGACTAATATGGCTTTGTAAATAAGCCCAAATACTTATCTATTTCCAGGAAAACATAACTAAAACGAAAACACAAACCAAGTTTTATGACAGAAGGGGGCTACACACTTTTTCTGCAAAAGACTGAAAAACAAATGTTTTAGAGGTTTTTCGAACCATATGGTCTCTGTTACAAATGCCTCTAAAACAAAAGCAATCAGAGACAATATCTGAATGAGTAGGGCTGCATTTCAATAAAACTTTACTTATGTTCGTAAGTAAGCACTAAACTGTGACATTCACATAATTTCATAGCATGATATACTGCCATTATTTGGATTTTTTTAGTCATTTAAAAATGTAAGAAATATTTTTAGTTTATAAGTTAGAGAAATAAAAAGAAGCAGGTTGGATCTGACCTAAAGGCCATAGTTGACTGATCATTGCCCTGGAATAAGAAAATCACTGAACATTTATTTGCGAGCCAAAGGGCTTTGACTTCTGTCTGGCTCATCTCATGCAAAACCTGAGGCTTAATTTGGCTGAGCTTCAAAGCTGACAAAAAATAGTTGTTTTCCATGTTGATTAAAATTCTATGGCACTCAAGAAATATAAGATAGAACAAGGTACCTAGCTTACACATAGGATATTTTTTTAGGTAAACAATACTTTAAAAATTATATCTGGGGGTCAGAGCCATAGTACAGTGGATAGGGTGTTTGCCTTCCATGCTGCTGACCTGGGTTTGATTCCTGGCATCCCAGATGGTCCCCCAAGCACTGCCAGTGATTCCTGAGTACAGAGCCAGGAGTAAGAGTGAGACTTGTTGTTACTGTGTTTGGCATATTGAATATGTCACGGGTAGCTTGCCAGGCTTTGCCATGTGGGCAAGATGCTCTCGGTAGCTTGCAGGGCTCTCCAAGAGGGGCGTAGGAATCAAACCAGGCTCGGCCGGGGCGCTGCGCCCAAAGCAAATGCCCTACTGCTGTGCTATCAATGGTGGAGTAAACCTGGTGATTCTGGGGTTAGCCTCTTGGATCAGTGCTGGGGTGACCACGTGGTGCCAGGGATCAAGATATTTTATATTCCTGGGGTTAAGATATCCCCAGTGTCACCAGGTGTGACCAAAAAAGCAAAAATATATATATATATATATATATATATCTGGAGCCTGGGAGATGTCTCAAAGAACTGGATGCATGCCTTATTTGTGGAGGAAGACCCTGGTTTCTGGCACCATGTGTCCCCCTAAGCCCTCACGGCCCCCAGTAATCAATATCTCATTTTGGCCCAAGCATCAGCTTCTCAAACTCACATAGTCAGGTCATTCTCTGGGAGTGTCCCCCAAGTTGCTGAATGCTGTTGTGGAGCCCCCCCCTTTGAAAAACAATCATATTTTGAACTTTTGGGGGGACCACATACAGCAGTGCTTGGGGCTTACTCCTGGCTCTGTGCTCAGGAATCGCTCCTGGCAGGGCTTGGGTGCTGGTGATTTAACCCAAATTAGTTAAGTGCAGGGCAAGCACCCTAACTCTGCACTACCTTTCAGGTCCCCCATATTTTAAAACTTATGACTTACATTCTGATACACATATCACCTGCCCATTCCCCCCACCCCCACCCAAGATCTTCTTACAGCATACCCTCCAGTGATATGCTAACTTCTCAGGGTTTCCTTAACACATGTTTCTTCTGCCTGAAATGGCTTTCTTGACAAATCCCTTTTTATATTTTATTTACTTTTAATCTATTCATTAATTTATTCATGATTGAGTTTTGGATTTACCTAGTGGTGCTTGGGGGACCAAGTGTCATTTCAGGGATCAAACTTGAGTCATCTGCATGCCAGGCAAACACCTTACCCTTGTACTCTCTTTGACCTAAACTACCATTCATCTTTTTAAAGTCCCTTAATGTATTCTTTTTGTGTTGGTCTTCCAGATGTAGCCTCCTTCCCCTCCCCCAACTTCCCCCTCTCCCTCTTATCAGTGCTCCATCATTCTTGTTCAAATGAGTACAAGGATTGCATGATATTGGCATGCTTCCTTCATAGGCTGTGTTCTGTAGATTGAGAACTTCTTCAGGAAAAAGCTGTATGTGGTACATCTTTGTATTCCCCACCACCAGTAGGACCATATCTGGAGTTTGAGGTTAAGGCCCAGAGTTAAGGCAGTGATCAGGGAGGGCAAGGGGGGGGGAAGGGAGGGGGCAGAATCTCACCTGAATTTGACATTGGTGCTCTCAGGAACAATCACCTCCTCACAGATCTTCTCCAGGGAAGGCATCCAACTTGTGGCCAGATGGCAATTCTGTAGCACCACCCAGGTCCCATCTTTGATGGCAGTGTTGATCATTTTGGCAGCAATAGGACCTTGACCTTGGCCAAGAGATATGGTCTGTATTCTGGAACCTCCCATGCCAAGATCATCGGCAAACTTCAGCAAGCCTGACAACGGGAAAAAAGGAATTTTTGGACAAGGTTTGGCTTGTACCATTTTAACAGTAACAGCCCAAAGGTAGGGTTATATTAAAATTCTGGACTCTGTAAGAAGCTTGTTGGCATCTGCGAATTATTATGCGTATTTTTGAGGAAGTTCTAGACTTCTGGCAGCCCTAAAAAATTAACATGACCCCTGGAAAAGGACTATGAAAGAAAAACACTTAAAAGCCTGCAAAGAAGGAACACATAGTACAATAAAATCCAGAATTATACCAAAAAAAAGTATGTAGATTTGGAAAAGAAAAAAAAGACTTCTAAAACTGGAGAGTGTTTCCATTAAAGAATAGGTACAATCAAAAGAGAATTGTGAACAATAAGATCGGCAATCCACAATGAACACCCATAGCACTCAGATTGTGGTCCCTCTGGAGAAAGACTGGCAAGATGAACTATGCGGTATATGCAAAGAAACACAAAGTAAGATCAGGGCCAGAGTGATAGTATAGCAGATGGAGTATCTGTCCTGTACACAGCCAACTTGGGTTTGAGCCTGGCACCCCATGTGGTCCATGGAGCCAGCCGGGAATGATCCCTGAACACAGAGCCAACAGTAAGCCTGAGCACTGCCAGATGTGGCCCTCAAGCAAAATAAAACAAAAATACAGGATATTGTAAAAAACTACTGGGATTTTGAGAAAATGATATAGGTACGAAGGTGCTCCCATATGATAAAGACTGTATAATTTGGGCATCAAACAGAAAAATGTGCAGAAAAATACAGTCATATTGAGATATCCAAAATATGAAATGCATGCTTTCACAATGGAACTGAAAAAGAATCTTATTGTTAAAGCAATGTTGAGGGTTACTAAGACACCATTTCATTATTCTTAAAGCTAGAAAACAAAGACAATGAATCAAACTTCTATTCTTCCTATCATTTGTGAATCATATTCATAGTAAACCATAGTGTTAATAAAGGGAAAATCTCTAGAAAAGAGCCCCTCCCAGTAGATATGGAAGGATTGAAAGAATGAAAGGAATGACTTTAAATGGCGGCTAAAGTCATTAGATCTTTTTTTTTTTTAATCCTGATTAACAATCAACACCGGAACTTAAAAATGTTTTATCAAACATAATGCCTTGATCTCACCTCCAAAGATTTAAATATAAGTGATTACAACTATTGGCCACACACTCAGACATTCCTTAACATTCTCCAGGTGTAGCCAATACTGAGAAACGTTACATTCAGTAAAAGGCTGATGGAAACTTTCTAAGGGACACAGAGGCTCACAATATCTGAGCCCACTCATCATCCTTAATCAGAAAAGAAAAGGCAACCAGATATTATGTGTCTCCTAATGTGAGGGATTATGAGACACACCATACTGTGAAGTTTCCTGGGACGTTATCCAAGCTGAATCTGATCCAGCCTCTAGCAAAGAGGGGCAGGAATGTCCTACATACACTGCTGGTTATTACTAGTGTTTAGTAGACAGAGGCCAAGGATGTTGAAAAATATCCTATGATGTACAGAACATGTGATGGTTGTATTCTCCATAACAACATTTCTAAATTGTGTTCTGAACTTCCCCCCACTTCTTTTCACCCTTCCTTGTTTCCCCCTAGTACCTCTTGTATAAATCTTTCATAGAAAGAAAATGGGGAGTGGTTGGTGGGGACATGCTAGGAAAGGGTCATGAATCGATTCCTTGTACAGAAACAAGGAACGGGTCCCAGTTCCCTTCAGTCCCCTCCTTGAAGAGGTAGGACTTGTATTTTTTGTTGTAGAGTTTCAAGGTATCTGTCAAACTTCTTGGCTATTGATGGAGGACATGAACATGTTATTTGTATTGCTAGTGCTCTTTTTATTTTCAGAAAAAGAGAAAATTAAAGCCAAGACGTCCCTTGACAAAACAGAAAACTAATCCATTCCTGTTAATAACTCATACACTCAAATGCACAACCATTTCCAGAAGAAACAAACTATTAATAGTTATTACTCCTGGGCAAATGTATCTTTCACCTCAGATTGGGGCTTCTCTGATCTGCTGACATTATAGGCTGGGTAATCTTTATTGTAGTATATATTTTTTAGCATCTTTGACTTCTATCTACTAAACACTGGCAACAAACTCCTAGTTGTGACAAAAATGTCTCCTTGCTTTGCCAAACATCCCTTGGGAAGGGCAAAATGGCTGAAGTATGTTTGCTTGGTTTTTTTCTTTCGGGTGTGTGTGTTTGGTTTGTTTTTTGGAACACACCCAACTGTGTTCAAGTCTTACTTCTAGGTCTGTACTCAGGGATGATTCCTGGCAGACTTAAGGAACAACATGGAGTGCCATCAAGGCAAGTATCTCCTGCAATGTAGTATCTCTTTGGCTCCTGAACCGTTGTTCAATATGTTATTGCACTGTTTAAATTTTTCCTCCTTTATTACATACTTTATTTATCCAAGGTTTTTTTTTTAGCTAAAAAATGAAAAGACAAGAGAAAAAAGCCTGATTGAGAAACACTTCAGAAAATAATATAGAGGTGATAAAATAGCAACCAGCATGCTAAATCAAGCTGGAGATGAGCCGTAATAAGCTTTTCAGGGAAAATATTTGAAGACGTTATCACGATTTTTTAAATGGGTAATTTAGCCATAGTAAAGTGTGTAGGATGTTTGCCTTGTTCACAGTCAACCTGGGTTGAATCCCTGGCATCCTATATGATCCCCTGACCTGCCAGGAGTGACTCCTGAGCACAGATCGAGGGGTCAGCTCTGACCATCACTGGGTGTGACCCCCAAACAAACAAACAAAACCAAAAGCAAAAACACAAAACAAAAGGAAAAAAAGGGCAATTTCTACCTTCTTTAAAAAAAAATCAAGTAACCTAACCATCCTAACCACCCTAGTCTCATGTGACCAGTGGACACACCCATGGGGGACATGATGGTGGGAAAAGACATTTACAGTTACCTCAGCTCCCAGTTAAATGCTTAGCCTTCCAAGCCATCTGAGTTTGAGATTACTGAAAGAGGCATGCAAATGTCATCCCTCCACACGACATGGCCGTGGCATTTCTCCCAATTCTCTGCCCTCACCTGCCATCGGGTCTGCCCCTGGAGACAACACAAAGATCAGTGGTGCACAACAGTTGGAGTCGTTGTAGGAGCCCTGAAGATCAAACGTTGGGGCTTCGACGTATGTGCTGCCCATGTTCACAGCAATGAACTCCCGAATGGCTGGAACAACTTTGTCGGGCCGCAGGCAGCGGAGGATCACTATCTTCTCCAACCCCTGAATAAACTTCCAATTTCCAGGGAGAATCTCCTCATGGGGCGAGGCTGAGTCATAGATGAGCTTCCACTCATCGGTGTGCTTTTCTAAGTGATCCATAAGTCCCTCGAGCTGGGGCAACGTGGAAGCACGCACGATCTCCCCCCACGACTTCTCAGACAGCCACTCAGAAGCTGGGTTGGTGTAGGGGTTGTCCAGGGCGACACCGCCAGTTAAGAGGAAGTACCAGATTTCCTCGTCCACCATATTTTTCTCTTTCAAGATCCCAATGGTCAGAAGGAGAGAGAACAGCAACTTGTCCTTCTCAAACAGAGAGCGACAGACGTTGTTGTAGATGCTAAGGGTGAAGTGATCGATGATGTACTCGATGCGCTGCCCCAGTTCGTCACTTTTTTCGCTATTGGCCAGGGACTGCACATAGAGGTTTATGAACCACATCAGGGAGTACTGGTACATGGGCTCGATGTTGGCCAGGTCAGAGATACAGAAGAAGATGGTGGAGGAGTGGGTGGCCACGGGCTTGTAGCCCATCCGAGTTTCGTCTATCATTGTTTCCGTTAATGAAGCAACCTTCTGCTTCTCGGAGATTTCCTCAGACAGCAACTTGGAGGAGGACAGGACTTTGATGGCCGTCTCGTCCTCCAGGATGTTGCCCTCTGACAAGGAGAGCACTGCCAAGATCTTATCTTCAATTTCCTTCAGCTGCTGCTTGTTCTTAGCACTTTCCACAATCAACTTGTTCTTCTTCTCCTCCAGCTCTGGCTTCTCCTTGGCGGCCACGATGCCGAGCAGTTGATCTTGGAGACCCAAGGGGGTGATCATGAAGTTGAGGAGGCAGACTTTCACTGCAACTTCAGGGAGGTAATGGGGGTTCCTCAACCGGGTCGTGATGTACAGCTTGAACTCCCGGTTGTACTCGACGATGTTCTCACCCAGTCTCATGTACTCAACTCCCTGCTGCTTGAACGTGGACTTGAGCAGGATGGGCTCAATAAAGGCATCCAGTTCCTCGCCAACATTTTCTATTAAGACAGGGGTTCCGAGCTGCAGAGCGTTTTCCAGCACTCTCACATAGTTGGAATCAGAGAACTTGATCACAGACAGCTTATTCGTTTTCTCCATGTTCTTGATCCACTTATTGGCCTGGCCCTGAGGGTCAATCATTAAAGCCCAGCGCCTGGAATTGGTGACAATGATGCCATTGTCGATGGAGAAGGAGTCGATAGGCAGCCCAGCAATCTGCCAGGCGCGGATTTTAACGGGATCTCCTAATGTGTGACTGAGACTGAAGTCGCTGGAGCCGGGGATGACCTTCTTCTTACACTGTTCCAACCACTGCTGTTGGCATTGGCTCCTATAATCCACTGTAAAGGCCCCCAGGTAAGCCACAGTCCCTGAGGACAAGAGCACATCTCCTGTCAGATTAACATAGCGGGTCCCCAGCTGCCGGGCGGCTTCCGTCCATCTCTCCTTCTCACCCCCGAGACCACTGATGAGCTTCTCTGCCCTGTCTATCTTCTGAGAGCACATATCAATATTCTCCTCCAAGCTCTTTTTCTTGACATTCATCCCTTCAAACTCATTGTTCAGGGCCTGCAGACGGTCTTCCACCAGCTTCAGCTCGGCTCGCTTGAGGTTCAGTTTCTGCATCTGGACGTCCAGCTTGGCCTCTGCCTCTTTCAGTCTCTCTCGCTTGGGAGCCACCACTTTGGCCACTCGGTCGTAGACCTCCATGGCCCGCACCCACTTGCACAGACCCTCGCAGGCCGAGGACACGTTTTTAATGACGTTTGGCTGGAAATCTGGGTGATCAATAAACCTTTCCCGGATCCGTTTCATGATCAGTGTGGGGATATTGTCTTTGTCATACGTCTTAAGACTCTCCAAGAATTTCAGATCCCCAAGAACCTTTTTGGATACTCCCCAGTAATCTTCTATCATTTTACCTGTTTGGAAGAAGAGATAGGGGGAAATTTTGTGTTACTGAGACATTCTAATGGAAATCCAAAGCTCTGTAGTAGTTATTCCTTAGACTTGGGAAGGCAGGTGGCCATCAAAGGGTTGACCTGCAGAGGGTTCGAGGTCAGAGAAAATAGCTGCATGATGGAGGTACGTCTTATATTTATCAAAACTTGATGTACAACATCAAGTTGAGAGCACTGATGCAAATTAGGGACTCAGGGTGAGGATGGCAAGTTAGTGTAGGATGAACTGTAACAAATGAACCATTCTAAGTCCAAGTAGGTGGCTTGGTGGTGAAGCACTTGCCTTACAGATATGAGGCCGGAGTGAGATCCAGGGCACCACCCCCCTGGACTGGTGAGTGCAGCCCTGGTGTGGTTGCCCTCTGGGGTCCTTTCTGCTGCCACGGAGTGTGCAGTCTCTGGCATACCACGATCAGGCGTGTGTGAGCACTAGAGTTAACGTGTATGATTCGGGGACAATGCAACAACCACGACACAGGGAAAAGAAGTGGAAAATGAAACAACAAAGAAATGGGCCTTATGGTAGCGAGTACCATTCATGGGGGGCGGGTCTTGGTGGTATGGGGCTCAGGGAGTACAGGATATCTCTGTACCATCATCTCAAGCTTACTATGAACTGTTTTAAAAACTGGGGCCAGAAAGATAGTGCAGGAGGCAAGAACTTACCTGGCTTGAAGCCACTCAGGCCCTGGTTTGCTCCCTGACATGGCATATGGCCCCCTTAACCATGCCAGCAGTCACTTCTGACTGGGAACTGAGCATTGTCAAGTATAGTCCAACATGACACCTCCCCAACAACAAACTACAAATTAATTATTTAAAACTAGAAGTCGAGGGACCAGAGTGATAGCACAGTGGGTAGGGAATTCGCCTTGCACGCGGCCTACCCGAGTTCAATTCCCAGCATCCCATATGGTCCCCTAAGCCACCAGGAGTAATTCCTGAGTACAGAGTCAGGAGTAACCCCTGAGCATATCTGGGCATGACTCCAACAGCAAAAACAAACAAACAAACAGACAGACAAACAAAACCCCCAAAAGACAAAAAAACTAGAAATCCTCACTGACAGTCTGGGCATCTCACTATCCTCAGCCCCCTTATCACTTCTCTTGACCCCTAGACTTCAGTCGAAAAAAGATCTTTTTATTTAATTAAAAAAATTTTTTTTTCTTTTTGGTGTGGGCAGCACCCAGTGGTGCTCAGTGCTTATTCCTGGCTCTATGCTCAGGGATCACCCCTTGTGGTGCTTGGGGGACCTGATGAGGTGACAGGGATCAAACTCAGGTTGGCTGCATCTAAGGCAAGTGCCTGATCTGCTGGCACTATCTCTCTGGCCCAGGGAAGTTCTTTCAACTCCTTGGTGACCTCAGTTCTGCTGTGGCCTATCCACCTATGCTGTGACAAGCACCTAGTTGACTCTGGACCAGACTGCAGGCTCATGTTTTGTATTTATTTCTTTAGTTTGGCTCTGGAGTCAAATCTTCTGGTATTCTGCTGGTGGTGCTCGAGGGACCATGTGTTGCCAAGGATTGAATGTGAGGCTCCAGCATGCACCCCAGTTCACTGAACCATCTCCCCAGCCCTTGGGGCTCATTTATTTAAACAATCAAATTAAATTTGTTTTATTTATTTTATTTATATTTTAAATTTTATTAATTTTAAGGGCTGGAGCAATAGCACAGCGGGTAGGGCGTTTGCCTTACAAGCGGCCAACATGGCCGACCCGAGTTCGATTCCTCCGCCCCTCTCGGAGAGCCCGGCAAGCTACCGAGAGTATTTCGCCCGCATGGCAGAGCCTGGCAAGCTACCCGTGACGTATTCGATATGCCAAACACAGTAACAAGTCTCATGATGGAGACTTACTGGGCCCGCTCGAGCAAATCGATGAACAACGGGAGGACCGTGATTTATTTTAAATTTATTTATATTTTATTTATACCCCGTGGTGCTCAGGGTTTAGTGATTCTTTGCTCCTGGGGGAATCACAGGCATTGCTGGGGATCAAACCTGGGTCAGTCTGGAACAAGGCGAGTCCTTAAACCCCTGTTCTCTGTATGACTCCTGGCTTCATCTTAAAGGGCTTTGATTTCCCTCATTAGCTTGATCCCCTTTCTCCCAGTATTTATTTATTTATGTTTTAGCTTTTTGGGTCACACCCAGCGATGCACAGGGGTTACTCCTGGCTCTGTACTCAGGAATTACTCCTGGTGGTGCTTGGGGGACCATATGGGATGCTGGAGATCGAACCTGGGTTGGCCACTCTTGCAAGGCAAACGCCCTACCCACTGCACTATCTCTCCCGCCTCTTTTTTTTTTTTTAATCTCAGCTGCCAGAGCCACTATTCTCTTTATAACATGCATCAAACCTGTCATTGTCTGCCTGTCCCTCAAGGCTGTGCCTCCAGTGTTCACTATAAAATGGCACAGACAGGACTCAGTTACCCAAACAGGTTATATTCAACTTTCAAGGGTGTTCCCATTGTTCTCCAGAACATCCCAGTGGAAGCCTGAAGGCAGGAAGGTCACATTTCTTTGAGATGCAAATACTGAGCACCTGGGAGATCACCTCCCAGATAGAGACACTGAGGTACCACCCAGAAAGGGAGCACTGTAGCACTGTCCTCCGTTGTTCATCAATGTGCTCTAGCAGGCACCAGTAATACCTCCATTGTGAGACTTGTTGTTACTGTTTTTGGCATACCGAATATGTCACGGGTAGCTTGCCAGAAAAGCCAAGAGAATCTGAAGGTCATAGTAAAACTCTGAAGATGAACCTGGAGAATCCAAGGCTCTTCTGGACCACACTCTAGTGACAGATTCCCTGAAGGGGCAGTCTGGGAAAACCCTCCTACAAAACCAGCTCCACCAAGACATGCGGCTACGGTCTCCATCCTGGAGATCTGCCCACATCTCAAACTAAACTGTATCTTCTGGGCTTTTCCCCACCTGGAGAAGCCCATGTTCTCCCTTGAATGTGTCTTCCTCTCGCTCCTCCCCTCCCCCTTTCTCACTTTTCTTTTCCTGCATTGTTCCAGCCCTAGTCTGGTGCCGCCTCTTAGAGGTCAAGTGGACCGCAGGCACAGGGGGACAGCTGTCTCAAGAGGCCACTGGGATGTGTGTCCACTCTGTACAGTGCTTCTAGTGGATTTGGCTAGTCCCAATCCATCCAGGGACTTCTCAGGTGGCCGAGGTGACCTGAGCAGGGAGGTGGGAGCACTCTTTTCTCAGGGCTACCTCCCCCCTCCCGATATCACTTCAGCCACCTGCACTACCTGGTGAGGTAGCTGGGAATGGGGTGACCTGAAACATTATTCATGAGCCACTCTGGGACCCCGCCTCTCCCAGTTGCAATCCCATGCAAAATCGGATGGGGCAAAGGAGCCACCCAAGCTACAATTTCAAATATTCTTGTTTCAAGTGTGCAGAGCTAGAGGGAACTCAGACAGACTTCCAGGTGATAAATCAATCCTCCATCCTCTCCTGGGGCCTGAGTGTTCTAGGTCCTATCAGTTCAGAGATTCTCTCCTCCCCTCCCCTCCCTGTTCTTGCCTCCCAGGTCCAAGTCTGTGTCCTTGTCTCCCCCTGCTCCTCCCCACTTTCCATCCTCACCTCTCTTTTGCTTTCCCTCTTTTTCCGGCCCTTCTCGATTTCCTCTCTCTCTGTGCTATCCTCCACCTTCTCCCCCGCTAAACTCATCTCTTTGATTTCTTTCCGCTCCCACTCTAGGTTTATTTGGGGTTGGGGGAAGGTGTGCCTCCCAATGTTTAGGAGACCCGGAACCACTTCCAGAGATACAGCCAACTGGGAAGGTGGTTCAGAGCAGCCAGAGAGACAGCCCGGGGCTTAAGGCTGACCTTGGTTCCATCCCTGGTACCATCAGCTTTCCTGAGCAACTCGGGGAGTGACCCCTGAGCACAGAGCCAAGAATCACCCCTGAACACACACAAAGAGACTGTTTGATCCAAGGGCCCTGCAGTGTGCTGCTGCTGGGGTTTGGCAGTGCTGGAGGCCAGAGAGTCACTTCCAGCAGTGCTGGGGGCCAGAGGGCCACTTCCAGCGGTGCTGGGGTGGGGGGCGGAGGGCCTACAGGACGACTGGGGAGCAAAGTCAGGACGTCGAGCCTGCAGGGAACGTGCCCTCAATCCTTGAGTTACCTCCCAGCCCTGCTTTTCTATGTTTGGGTCTCGGAGTCTCTGTGATGCTCCATCTCCATTTCCCTTGAGGGTCTTTCATCTCTTAGTTTTCATAATTCTGTTTCTCCTTTAGTCTGTGTCTTTCACCTTTCTTTCTGTGTCTGATATCACATGCATGAGTCTCTTCCTCTGTCTCTGTCTCCCTGCGTCTCTCTGTCTCTGTTTCTGTCTTTCTCTTTCTGTCTCTGTCTCTGTCTTTCTCTTTCTGTCTCTGTCTCTCTGCCTCTCTCTCTGAGTGTCTCTGTCTCTCTCTGTCTCTCTGTCTGTCTGTCTGTCTGACTCTCTCTCTCTCTCTGCTCTCTCTCATCCCCTTGCTGTGTCTTTTCTTTCTGCCTTCTTGTTCTTTTTTCCAACCTGATTTCTTTCTCCTATTCTCTTTCTCTCCATCTTACCATTATCCGTGCGCACGCACGCACGTGGGTGCTGGGTGTGCAAAAGTGTTTCTTTCTCAGTCTTTTTCTCTGTCTGTAGCTGTCTCTCTTTCATGTCACCCGCACCTGTCTGGGTCCATCTGCTCCCTCAGTCCTTGGGTCGCTGTGACCTTGGTTCTGTCGGGATTTGCAGGCCTAGGTCTTGGCTACACTCTGGTCCCTCTGCTCTTCTGACAGATGGGCGGAGAAGGGATGGTAAGGAAAGCCGTGAGCCCCCTGGATGGACAGCACCCTGTGCTTCCTTCTGTCTGAGATATACTGAGCGATGGGGTGGGGTGGGAGGGCGGTGGGCGGCAGTGAAGAGCTCCCTCTGTCCTGAAGTTCACAGTAGATGGGGCTGGGGTGGGGGCAGGGGGTTACCAGTGCCGCTGGGGTCCGGCTTCCTCTCTGGCTTCAGCCCTTTCATGACACAGATGCTCTCCATGACCAGCTTCACGGGGCCCGGGGGGTTCTGCATCGACTTCACCAGCGAGATGTCTGCGGGGTTTAGGGTGTCCAGCGCCGCGAGCGCTGCCTCCAGAGCGGGCATGGCCTCGGCCAGGTCGCCCTCACATTCATTCTGCGGGTGGCACAGGGACAAGCGGGATCAGCGGCCCCAGCCCAGACACTGGGAGTGAAGCAAAGCTCTAGCGAGAGCCAGAAGCCAGAAGAGGGGCTTCCTGCCCACCCAACTAACAGACGCTGCCCACCCCGCGCACTGACTGCAGACCAGCAGCTGGGAGGAGTTTGGCCCCCCTGGGGCATCTCCAGCTTCCTGGGGAGGCTTTTTTAAAAATTTAATTTTTAGGGGCTGGAGCAATAGTGCAGCGGATAGGGCATTTGCTTTGCATGCGGGTGACCCGGGTTCGATTCCCAGCGTCCCATATGGTCTCCTAAGCACAGCCTGGAGTAATTCCTGAGTGCAAAGCCGGGAGTTATCCCTGTGCATCACCGGGTATGACCCAAAAAGCAAAAATAAATAAATAAATAAATAATTTTTACTAAAAACATTGTGATTTACAAAGTTGTTCATGATACAGTTATTTCGAGCATTTAAGTGTTTCAACACCACCAGTGTGACCTTCCCTCCACCAATATTCTCAGTTTCATTCCAATCCCAACCTGCCCCCTTAGGCACATAACAAATTTACTTTTTTTTTTTTTTTGCTTTGTGGGTCACACTCCGCAATGCTCAGTGCTCAGGGTTTACTCCTGGCTCTGCACTCAGGAATTACTCCTGGTGGTGCTTGGGGGACCATATGGGATGCTGGGAATCGAACCTGGGTTGGCCGTGTGCAAAGGAAATGCCCTACCTGCTGTGCTATAGTTCCAGCCCCAACAAATTTACTTTCTATTGCGTATTCCAAGAACACTTTTAGAAATGGCAAATAGATAATCAGAAAATAAATCAGTAAAGACCCGGACGGTAATCACTATATGATTTTGACCTATGTACATCTCAGAGAGCCCAGCAAGCTACCAAGAGTATCCCACCCGCACAGCAGAGCCTGGAAAGCTACCCGTGGCATATACCATATGCCAAAAACGGTAACAATAATGGGTCTTATTTCCCTCATGCTGAGAGAGCCTCCAATACAGCAGCGTTGGGAAGGATGAGTAAGGAGAGGATGCTAAAATCTCAGGGCCGGGACAAATGGAGACGTTACTGGCGCCCGCTCCAGCAAATCGATGAACAATGGGACAACAGTGATACAGTGATACATAGGAAAAATAAAGCCATTTGATACAATATAATGACATGCCTATTCTCATTTACATGTAAAAGTAAATGAGTGGAGTCTACTCTGGAGTCTAGAGTATACACATTAAATTTGATTTCATACTTGAATCTCATTATGGGAATAACATCTCACCTGTCATTAATAAAACTTATAAAGCAATTCTATACTACTATATTTTGGAATTTACATGAAATAGGTCGCGCCTACACATTCTCTAGAGATGCCATGCAGTGGCCACTCACACATTAAGGATGGGCTGAGGTACTTAGTCAAGGATGAAGATTAGCGGGTGACAGATGGAAGGGGATTAGAGCATGTTTAGGGGAAAAATAAGACAGCATGGGTGGAACTCATGAGACTGGAGTGAAGGTAGTTCAGGGATGGGGAGGGTATCCGTGTCGGAGACAGGGTCCAGCTTGGGCATAGGTGAAAGTTTAAGGAAAGAGTCAAGCTGTGAGGAATGGAGACAGGGCACTGGGGCTAGGAACTGGAAAAGGAGACAGTGTCTATCTTGGCCATTTTGGGGGGCAGGGGACAGTCACGTGAGCTTGGGGTTTACTCCCAGCACAGTGCTCTTGTATCCCTCCTAATGGCAGGGATCGAACCCGGGTTGGTTGTACTGCACGACAAGCACCTTACCTGCTGTCCTATCTATCGAGCCAGACCTGGCCATTGTTCATTTAAGAATGAAACTGATACAGTGGAGTGTTAGCTCACCAAATTGAACGAGGTACTAAGTGAATCACTAGCATGAGTAAATGTTGAAAACTTCATGTACTGTTAAGGAATCTAGAGTCAAAGTGCCACCTGTGATGCCAGTCTCTTTGCATGAGAGCTACAGAAAAGCAGAAGTCAAAGAGGTGGAAAGTCAGTGACTGAGAGCTGGGGAGAGAGAACAGGGAATGACTCTGGGGGGTTTCCTCTGTGGTGACGAACATATTCTAGAATCAGATAATGATGATGATCGGGCAACTTCGTGGGACTCTATTGTAAATCTCTGAATAGCATCATTCAAAATAGGGAAATTTATTTTTTTTTAAAATTTTATTTTCTTTTTAAAAAGTTGTTTGCAGTAATTTATTACATTCAGTATTCCAGCACCAATCCCACCACCATTATACCTTCCCACCACATATTTTAAATTTTTCCACCCTGACCCCCAGGCTGGAGTGATAGCACAGCGGTAGGGCGTTCACCTTACAAGCGGCCAACATGGCCGACCCGAGTTCAATTCCTCTGCCCCTCTCGGAGAGCCCGGCAAGTTACCAAGAGTATTCGATATGCCAGACACAGTAACAACAAAGTCTCCAATGGAGACGTTACTGGGCCCGCTCGAGCAAATCGACGATCAACGGGAGGGCCTTTACCTTTACCTTTACCCCCAGAGCCTATCCCGGAAACAGAACTAAATAATTTATTTTGCATTGCTTGTTATGAATTATCCGCTAAAAGTGATCCTAAAACGTTTCCTTAGAGGAAAGTGTGTGAAAATGATTGTATTTTGCCCTGGAGCTCATTGAGTCAAAACAGGGAATTTTAAATGGCATGTGAGTCATACCTTCATTTGTGGGGGGCCACACTCGGAAGTGCTCAGAGTCTCTTCCTGGCTCTGTGCTCAAGGGTCACTCGAGCCATGCTTGGGGGGCCACGTGGTACCAAGGGACTGAACTGAGGCCAGCTGAGGCGAGACAAGCACCCTAATTCTCATGCCATTTCTCCAGCCCTAGAAACCCAGCAGTCCTGGGGGCTGCTCCCTGCTCTGTACTGGGGGAGCATTCCCGGAAGTGCTCAGTGGACCCTGTGGGGCCGGGCATCAAGCCCAGGCCTTCTGCATGCAAAACATGTACTTGGCCCTGTGTGATGCTTCTCCGGTTCTCCTGTATCTCTACCATGCATGGTCTAGGGGACCTGGGACCACTCCCAGCCATACTGAACCTGGCCATGTGGGCTGGAGGGTCCTGTGTGTGGGTCTGTGCTATGGTGCAGCTTGGAGCCAGCATCGCCAGGAACCATGGGGCAGTGATTCAAGAGGGCCGAGCTGGGCTAAGAGGGCCAGAACGGTGCTCTGGATCACGCCTGGGGCCTAGAGGCTCTTCTCTTGCAGGGAGTTAGCCCTCTGCCCACTCAAGCATTTTGGTTGTTGTTTTGTTTGTGGGCCACACCCCACAGTACTGAGAGAGTACTTCTGGCCCTGTGGTCAGGAGTGCCCCTTAGGATTGCTTTGGGGTTATATGCTGTGTCAGGGAATCACACCAGACCATGTCACAGTCAAGTGCCTGATTTCTGCACTATCTCAATCCCTTAGTCTCTTTTGGCGTTGGCTTTTGGGGTGCTCACATAGGCTGTGCTCGGGGCTTGTTCTTGGCAGTTCCTGATCCTATATGGTCCCCCAAGTCCACCAGGCATCATTTCTGTGTGTGGGGCTGAAAACTGCTGGAGGGTGTGTGTGTGGGGCATCATATGCTGAGGATCAGCCACTTGCAAGGCAAACATCTTACCCCCTGTGCTCTTATCTCGCTGGTGTCCTCCAAAATATTTTAAAATAAAGCTTGCCGCAATAAGAAACCTGCAATTACCAAATCTCCTCCTTCCTGAACACAAGAAAAAAGAAAATAAGGTCTTTGGAGGCAAAAGGAGTTGGCCAAGGTCGCAAAACTGGTAGGTCCCAGAGCCCAGTTTCAGCTGCAGGGCCCAGTTCCCAAATCACTGCAGTGTTGTTGGTCACCCAGCCCGGAGAAGGAAACAGCCCTGACTGATGGGAAACTTCCCCAGGGAGCATCGGGTCATAGGCAAAGCAGTATCTATTGCCATTTAGATCCTGTGGCTTTATTGTGATTTTCAAACAAAATAAAGGTTTTTTTTTTTCCTGCTTCTCCCCCTGAGTATGTGTGGGGATTTCATACATGAGCATGCATCATGGTTTATTTCAGTTATTTTGCTTTCATGGGTTATTTCAGTTATTTTGCTTTTGGAGAAATGCCTAGTAATGTTGGAGATGGCACAAAGCCCCGACAAGTATGCTCTACATGCGGGAAGCTGGCTTGGATCCACAGAGCATGATTCCCGGAACCTACTGGGGGAGACCCCTGAGCATTGAGCTAGGAGTAGTCTGAGTACCATTGGGTATGGTGTCACACCAAACAACAGCAATAAATCCAAGCCCCTAAAACACCTTCCAGCAATGTTGTCTTTGCTTCACTGTATCACAGCAATCCTTCCCCTGTAAATGAACCGCGTGGTCCAGAGCAAAGCAGCAGGGTGGGTGCGTGCCTTGCATGTTTCCGACCTGAGTTGGATGCTGGGATCCTATATGGTTCCCCAAGTCCACCAGGCATAATTTCTGTGTGTGGGGCTGAAAACTGCTGGATGAGCCCCGCCCCCCCCCAGGCCCCACACCCAAACAAACCACGTCATGTCAAACTGTCCCCAACATGAGAATGGAGGGTCCTGCTTCAGACGGGACAAATATATCAGCCAGGAGGACATGGTGCGCCCAGCCTTCAGCCTTGGATCTGTGCCAAAGTGTGAGGCAAAGGGAAGAAGAAGGAGCGAAACCGGCTCCTGAGGTTGGTCATGGCCACTTCAGAGTTTGGTGGCAGTGCAAAATGTCAGCTCCCCTATAGCTCTAGGTTCTCACGAACCAGCCCCTGGCACCCGGGCTTCATCTTATCAACAGCTGTCTGTATGTGCTTTGTTATAACCACCAAGACATCGAGTGCCCCACACACGCTTTGGGCCTCGCAGGCCTGCTACCTCTGTCCTCTTTCCTTCAAGCCTGTGTCCAATGACTCAAACAAGCTCTGACTGTAGCGTAACCTATCCCAGTGAAACCTGTGCCCCCTGTGAAACCTGGCTCTAGGGTACAGTCAGGAAGCTGTGTCTCGGGCATCTTCAAGGTCAGTCCCACACCCAGAGACTCTGACTTATTCCGTCTGGGTGGAGTCATGATACTTATTTATTTATTTGGTGTTTGAGGCCACACCCGAGGTGCTCAGGGCTTACTCCTGGCTCTGTACTCAGGGATCACTCCTAGTGGTGCTCAAGAGACCAGATGCAGTGCCAGGGATCAAAGCCGGGTGAGATGTGTGCCCAAGAAGAGCATCTTATCCATGTCCCATCTCTCTAGCCCCTTAGCTGCTACAGATTATTTGGGTTTGAGGCCCTTCTGAGAAACGACTCCTGGCTCTGTACTCCTGATAGTGCTAGGGGACCATGAGATGTTGAACCTTAATTCCTCTATATGTCCACGACATCTGCATTTTGAAAATCCCAGAGGTGATTCTGACACGCAACTTGATAGAAAAACTCTGGTTTATGCTCTTGAAATACTTGGAAAGCAAGGAGGGAACAGACTGGCTACGAGATAGTTGAAGCACCTACAAAAAATGTTCATAAAAATGACCCTGGGGTTTAGGAAAGTCATTTGTCATGGGAGGTTAGGAGAGAAAATGCATGATGCACGTTGCAATTGAAATTCCAGTAATGGGCCAGAGAGATAGTGTGATGGGTAGGGCGCTTGCCTTGCACAGGTTGGCCCTGTTTGATCCCTGTATCTTATATGGTCCTCTGAGTACTGCCAGGATGTTCCTGAGTGTAGAGCCAGGAATTACCCCTGAGCACAACCAAGTGTGGCTCCCACATCAAAACCAAAAAGATTTCAGTAACAAAAACAACTCTCTAAGTAGACAGAAACAAGAAAAGGAAATTGGGAAAATTGAGACATAGATAAAATGGAATTTGTCTCTTTTGTTTCTTTGTCTGGGCCCACATGCAACTCTCAGGAGCTACTTATTAGATGCTTGGGTGACCACAGGGTGCCGGGGATGGAAGCCAGGCTCCCGCATCCAGAGCAGGTGCCCCAGCCCCGAGCCATCTCCCAGCCCGAGAGCTGACTTCAAAGCTCTTTCACATGAGTTATTACTGCTAAATTATTTGCCTTCGTGATAAAAAGCAATATGATTAAAAATGACCCCTGTGGTTTAGCCACACTGTTTGAGAGGTAGGAAGCACCGGCGCATGCTGACAAAAACTAATTACAGTAATTCTGGCCCCATTTATTTGTCCTGATTAGGGGGGAAAGAAATGATTTATTAACCTTTAGAGAGTCAACCGATTCAAGCAAACTGCTGTACTTGTGAAGCAAGGACTGGGGCCTGAATCTCTGAGTCTCTTAATCTCCTCCCAGCATGAATTTTGTTTCAACTATTGAGCCCTCGACTCTGCATGAGGTATGATGCTGTGTGAGGGCTGCAGATAAAAAATTCGCAATTCCAGTCTGAAGAAGGACAGGTGTTGAGGGGTTCTGGGAGAGATTATTCCACATGGACACACCAGGAAACTGGGAGCCCGCACAGATGCTGGATTTCCTTCCCCTCCTGTCTCACCTGGAACCAAAGTGACAGTTTATTGCCCACGAAGGGGTGTGGTGTTGTCACCTCTTTGCAGATCTCACAGCACATCTCATGTCTCCTTCCTGCTCTTGCACTGATTTCCCTTAAAATTGCAGAATGGAACCCTGCCTGGGTACGGTGGCACCCCCACATGGAGAGAGATGATCCTTTATCCAATAGCCAGTCCACTTGGTATGGCACCCCATTCTTTAAAAGAATCACTTTTTAAATTTGGTTATGGGGACATGTCCAGTGGTGCTTAGGACTTGTTCCTGGCTTTTTTCTCAGGGATCACTCCTGGTGGCACTCAACGAACCACACATGATACCAGGAATCAAACCCAGGCTGGGCACATGCAAGAGATGTGTCTTAACCCCTGTACTATCTCTCCGACCCAAGAAACACTTTTCTTGGGTAAAGAGCTAAGACAAACCACTAAATTTTGATGGCAAGCTGAAAACTTTATGTTTTTCTCATTTTTTAAAGTATAAAAACTGCAGTTAAAATAAGGGACACAGCAGGGCTGGAGCAATAGTACTGTGGGGAGGGCATTTACCTTGCACATAGCTGACCTGGGTTTGATCTCCGACATCCCATATGGTCCCCTGAGCACCTCCAGGAGGAATTCCTGAGTGCAGAGCCAGGAGTAACCCCTGAGCATCACCAGGTGTGATCCCAAAAGCCAAAAACAATAACCACTCTCTCCCCCAAAACCTAAGAAGGGACATAGGAAATACGGAGCAACAAAACGTCCCTTTATACAATATGTCTCATAGTCTGGGAGCCAGCGGGGAGACGCAAACCAGTGTGTCTCTAGGATTCAGAATTGGGGTAGGGGCTGGAATCTAAGAAGCAGTTCATCAGATTTTCTTCTGCTCAGTGAAGCTGGTTGGATGCTACCCAGGAAAGTAGGCCCAATGCTGCCAGACTACCTGATTTTGTTCATGGAAAAACAATATTGTCTTTGAACTCTCTTGATTTTTTTAAGTTGTTAAGTATTTCAGATTAAAAAAAAACACCTATTCTGTGTATCACAGGGGAGTTGTACTTCCTTGTTTCTATTTTGCAACTTTTGGAATAACGGTTTTGTACTGAAAGAATTTTGGAATCTGTACAGAGCTCTGGGTTTGAATCCTAATTTAATTTTGTAGGAACTTCACCTCAAAACTCAAGGCAGTCATGCCAAATTCAATCAGCTAATCAGTGGCTGAATAAATAGCAGTACTCCTACATTAAAATAAATAAATAAATAAATAAATAAAACAAAAACCAAAAACCTCAAGCCAGTAAAGTTCTTATTCCATGATTTCCTCATCTGTAACATGGAATCACCATTTGCATTGCAGCACAGGCAGGTTGATAAAAACCTCATGTAAATTGGGTAGAGGAGAACTCACTCTCCATAGTAGAACAATTTTGTCTGTCCTGTTCACTCTTATTCTGCTACAGTCTAAAAGTGGTCAGCCTACAATACTTGCTTAAGGAATTTTTTTTACCACACCCAGTGATGTTCAGGGGTTATTTCTGGCTCTGCACTTAGTTTCACCTCTGGTGGTGCTCTGAGGACCATATGGGATGCTCAAGATAGAACCCAGGTTGGTTGTGTGCAAGGTAAGTGCCTTACCGACTATACTATCTCACCAGTCCCACAAAAAATATTGTTTAGTGAAGTAATTTTTAAATTTTTCCTTTCTATTACTTTCTGGGTCACATCCAGTGATGCTCAGGGCTTATTCCTGGCTCCACACTTGGGAATTACTCCTGGCAGTGCTCGGGAGACCACATCAGACGCCGAGGATGTTTGATCCTGGGTCAGCTGCATTCAAGGAAAACACCCTACCAGTTGTACTATCACTCCGTCCCCTGAACTAATTTTTTTTCCCTTTATTGTATTTTATTTTTTTTTAAAGTTGTAGATTTACAATTTTTTGTGCTTTGGTTTCAATTATACAATGATCAGATACCCATCCCTCCACCAGTGCCCATTTTCCACCACCATGGATAATATCCCTCCCACCCCCATCCCCCCATCCCCCCTGTCTCTGTGGCAGGGCAATCCCCTGTGTTCTCTCTCTCCTTTTGGGTGTTGTGGTCTGCAAAAGAGGCATTGAGTGGCAAACATGTTCAGTCCATAGTCTACTTTCGACATGCATCTCCCCTCCTGGGAGGATCCTCCAAACATCCTTTATTTGGTGCTCCCTTCTCTATCTGAACTGCCCTTTCCTCTAGGATACCCGGCTGGCCTCTAAACTATGGAGTAATCCTCCTGGTGCTGATCTCAGCTATTCTTGGGTATTAATCTCTTACTTTGTTACTTTATATCCCCCAGATGAATGCAATCTTTCTATGTCTATCCCTCTCTTTCTGACTCATTTCGCTTAGCATGATACTTTCCATATTGTACCACTTGTATGTAAATTTCATGACTTCATCTTTTCTAAGAGCTACATAGTACTCCATTGTGTAGATGTACCAAAGTTTCTTTAACCAGTCATCTGTTCTTGGGCACTCAGGTTTCTTCCAGTTTCTGGCTATTGTAAAGAGTGCTGCAATGAACAAACAAGTGCAGATGTCACTTCGACTATACATTTTTGCCTCTCTGGGATATATTCCCAGGAGTGGTATTGCTGGGTCAAATGGGAGCTCAATTTCTAATTTTTTGAGAATCGTCCATACTATTTTCCAGAAGGGCTGAAACAGTGGACATTCCCACCAACAGTGAAGGAGTGTCCCTTTCTCGCCACATCCACGCCAGCACTGGTTGCTTTTGTTCTTTTGAATGTGGGCTAGTCTCTGAGGTGTGAGATGGTATCTCATTGTGGTTTTGATCTGCATCTCCCTGATGATTAATGATGTAGAGCATTTTCTCATGTGCTTTTTTGCCATTCGGATTTCTTCTTTGAGAAAGTTTCTGTTCATTTCATTGCCCCATTTTTGGATGGGGTTGGATGTTTTCTTCTTGTGGAGTTTAACCAGTATTTTGTATATCCTGGATATCAACCCCTTGTCAGATGTGTATTCGGCGAATATCCTTTCCCATTCTGTAGACTGTCTTTGTATTTTGGTCACTGTTTCTTTGGAGGTGCAGAAGCTTCTTAGTTTAAGATAGTCCCATTTATCTATCTCTGTTTTCACTTGCTCGGCCAGTGGCGTGGCATCTTTGAAGATACCATTAGCTTCAATGTCATGGAGGGTTTTGCCAACTTTATCTTCAATGTACCTTATGGTTTCTGGTCTGATGTTGAGGTCTTTAATCCATTTTGATCTTACTTTTGTACATGGTGTTAGGCAGAGTTCTGAGCCTATTTTTTTGCATGTAGCCGTACAGTGATGCCAACACAATTTATTAAAGAGGCTTTCCTTACTCCACTTCACATTACTTGCACCTTTATCAAAGATTAGATGAGCATATGATTGAGGAGAGATGTCAGTGTATTCAACCCTGTTCCATTGGTCTGCAGTTCTGCCTTTGTTCCAGTACCATGCTGTTTTAATTATTACTGCTTTGTAGTACAGTTTGAAGTTCGGGAGGTTGATTCCTCCCATTTTCTTTTTCCCAAGAATTGCTTTAGCTATTCGTGGGGGCTTATTGTTCCATATAAATTTCAGGAGTGTTTGCTCCATTTCTTTGAAGAATGTCATGGGTATCCTTATAGGGATTGCATTGAATTTATACAATGCTTTTGGTAGTATTGCCATTTTGACAATGTTAAGTCTCCCGACCCATGAGCAGGGGATATCTTTCCATTTCCTCATGTCCTCTTTTATTTTCTGAAGTAGCGTTTTGTAGTTTTCTTTGTACAGGTCCTTTACTTCCTTAGTTAAGCTGATTCCTAGGTACTTGATTTTCTGGGGCACAATTGTGAACGGGATTGTTTTTTTCATGTTGCTTTCTTCTCTCTCACTGTTTGCGTATAGGAAAGCCATGGACTTTTGGGTATTGATTTTATAACCTGCAACTTTACTATATGAGTCTATTGTTTCTAGGAGTTTTTTGGTGGAAGTTATTGGGTTCTCTAAGTAGAGTATCATATCATCTGCGAATAGTGAGAGTTTGATTTCTTCCTTTCCTACCTGAATGCCCTTAATATCCTTTTCCTGCCTAATCGCTATTGCAAATACTTCCAGTACTATATTGAACAGCAGTGGAGAGAGTGGGCATCCCTGTCTCGTCCCTGATCTTAAAGGGAAGGCTCTCATTTTTTCCCCATTGAGGATGATGCTTGCTGTAGGCTTGTGGTAGATGGCTTTAATTATGTTGAGGAAGGTCCCCTCTATACCCATTTTGGCTAGGGTTTTCATCATAAAGGGGTGCTGGATCTTATCAAATGCTTTCTCTGCATCTATTGATATGATCATATGCTTTTTATCTTTTCTTTTGTTGATATGGTGGATTATGTTGATTGATTTCCGAATGTTAAACCATCCTTGCATCCCTGGGATGAATCCTACTTGGTCATGGTGTATGATCTTTTTGATGAGTAGTTGGATTCTATTTGCTAGTAGTTTGTTGAGGATCTTTGCATCTGTGTTCATCAGGGATATCGGCCTGTAATTCTCTTTCTTTGTGGTATCTCTGTCTGCTTTTGGTATCAGTGTGATATTTGCTTCGTAGAAACTGTTCGGAAGTGTTTTTGATATTTCAATTTCGTGGAAAAGCTTAAAGAGCATCGGGAGTAAGTCCTCTTTAAAGATTTGGAAGAATTCACTCGTGAATCCATCCGGGCCAGGACTTTTGTGCTTGGGGAGACTTTTTATTACCATTTCAATTTCCTTGATGGTGATAGGTCTGTTCAGGTATTCCAGGTCTTCTTGGTTCAGCCTTGGGAGTCTGTAGGAGTCTAGGAATTTATCCATTTCCTCGAGGTTTTGATGTTCCGTGGCATAAAGCTTTTCAAAGTACTCCCTGAGGATCCTCTGAATTTCTGTGGTTTCTGTTGTAATGACCCCCTTTTCATTTCTGATTCGGTTTATTAGGGTTTTCTCTCTCCCTTTCTTTGTGAGTTTTGCTAGAGGCTTATCGATCTTGTTAATTTTCTCGAAGAACCAGCTTTTGGTTTCATTGATCTTTCGGATTGTTTTTTGGGTTTCCATCTCGTTAATCTCTGCTCTGAGTTTTATTATTTCCTTTCTCCTGTTCGGGTTGTGCTCCTTTTTTTGGTCCTTCTCCAAGCTCTTAAGCTGTGAGGTTAGGTTACTTTAATTTTTATTTTTTAATTGAAGGAATGCCAAAGAAATCATTACAATGCTGATCAATTGCAGCTATTATTATCATCTTGTGATAGGATGACAAAGTTCTGCTCCATCGTCTGGCATACCCAGTGGTGTCCACTTTTGATGAATTCACTAGCCTCTAGCCTGTGCTGTTAGGGTTCAGAGTGAAATGGTTTCTCTTGCCCCAGTCATTCATTGCGTGGCTCAGAGACCAGGTATCAGATTCAAGGGAGTCTCTGAGCCTCCATGGGAGAAAAGCCAGTTTGAAAGGATCGTCCTTTGTGAAAACATGCCTCGTGAACTATTTTACTCAACAAGCCTGACATAAATGCTACTACTTTTTTTTTTTTTTTTTGCTTTTTGTGTCACACCCGGTGATGCACAGGGGTTACTCCTGGCTCTGCACTCAGAAAGTACTCCTGGCGGTGCTCAGGGGACCATGTGGGAAGCTGGGAATCAAATCTGGGCCAGCCACAGGCAAGGCAAAAGCCCTCCCTGCTGTGCAATCACTCCATTCCTTTTTCAAGATTTTATTTGGAGAATCTTTTTTTTTTTCTTTTTGGGTCACACTCGGCAATGCACAGGGATTACTCCTGGCTCTGTTCTCAAGAATTGCTCTTGGCGGTGCTCAGAGGACGATATGGGATGCTGGGAATTGAACCCAGGTTGGCCGCGTGCAAGGCAAATGCTCTACCTGCTGTGCTATTGCTCCAGCCCCTCCTCCTCCTCCTCCTCCTCCTCCTCCTTCTTTCTTCTTTTTTTTTTTTTAAAAAAACTTTTAACTCTTATGTGGAAACACAGTGCAAGTATCTGAGGCTAATTGGATTCGAATCTCACTGACTGCAAAGCTCTTCAAGCAATTTCATCACTGAACCTCAGTAATGCTGACTTTCAAACATAAACCTGTCATTCTTAAATCCAAGTGGTACACAAACAGAACTGTGTATTTGAAAGTGTTGGGGGGAGAGCGGGGGACACATAACGTTCTAGGAATGTTCATCAGATTTTTCTCTATCTAAATGGAGGGGAAGCCCTTTCCAATCCTTCCCACCGTCAAATGAGGCCCTCTATGAGTGCTAGTTAAAAGGTGAGGTGCTTGCCTTACTGCAATGCACTGACCCAGGTTTGAGCCCCTGCATCCCCTGCGGTCCCCAAGAGCTCCAGCTCTGTGTCAGGAGTATGCCTGAGAGCACAGTCAGGAGTAGGTCTTGAGCATCACTGAGTGTGACCCAAATACTAGAACACACACACACACACACACACACACACACACACACACCTTAAAACAAAAGGGGTCCTCTACTTTCAACATTCTTTCACAAATGTTCCCTGTCTACAATGTGCCAAGCACATTTCAGAAAACATGTGACATGTTGAAGGTAGCACTACTCTGTAGCACTGTCCTCCCATTGTTCATCAGTTTGAGTGTGCACCAGTAACATCTCCAATTGTGAGACTTGTTGTTACTGTTTTTGGCATATTGAATATGCCATGGACAGCTTGCCAGAATTTGCCATGTGGGCGGGATACTCTAGGCAGCTTGCCGGGTTTTCGGAAAGGGACGGAGGAATCGAACCCAGGTCGGCCTCATGCAAGGCAAACACCCTACCCGCTGTGCTATGGCTCCAGCCCCGGATGGATGGACTGAAGGTAAAGGAGATAATCCCGTGAATGTACACGAGAGCTGAGCCTACTAGACAGAGGAAACAGTCAAAGAGAGGGGCTCGTGGGCAAGAGCCTTGTCTTTCTTGAGGGACGGTAAAGAGGTCCACGTGGCCAGAACGAAAGAGAGGAAAAACAAAGTTACAGCCTTGGCTCTAAATGAAATGGGAAAATATTTGGAAAACAATCCATCAAGTTTCCTGCAGACAGCCAGAGTTTCAGAAAGATTTAAAATTTGGAGGGTGCTGGAGATGGATCCAAAACCTCACTCCTGCAAGGCAAATGTTTGACCTCTGAGTAGCACCCCAATCCCAGAGAGGCTGGACTCTTCACGCACAAGGTGTGTGGTGCTAGGGGAAGTGACTCACCTTTCCCATCAGCAAGATAGGCATGGCCAGGCACATTCTGCAGGACTGTTGGGCTCTAAAGCAATGACAGGGAAACCCAGAAAATTCTGGTCTTCCCTAATTCTTTATACCCTGATTCCTTTTGCTTGTTTGTTTTCTGGGCCACGCCTGGCAGTACTTAGGGCTTACTCTGAGTTCTGCGCTCAGGGATCAGTCCTGGAGTGCTTAAGGGACTGTATGCAGTGCCAGGAATCGAACCTGAGTCAGTTGTTAACAAGATCAGTGCCTCACCCGCTGTCTGTCTCTCCATCCCCTCTCAATACCTTAATTCCTTGGGCAATGGCGGCAGCAGCATTGGCCTCTTTCTCATCTGCCTGCACCAGAAGTTTCTTGGCATCAGCTTCTCTGGTCTCTGCTTCAATTTTCACCATCATTTTCGCCGTCTCCTTGGAGGTCTGGATGAGCTGGGGTTGGAGGGCTGTCAGTTCTGACTGCATGACCGCCACCTGGTATAGAGAAGTGGTGGCAGGCGTGAAGAGCAAGCTCCATCGAGGCTAAAAATGGGACAATTGGGAAGAGCCGAAATGGTTCTCTGTCCCATGATTTATTTTGAAAAATATGAATAATTCTAACATGGCAATGAGTATCTATTTGATGGTTAGTGTTTGTATCTTCTATCTCTATCCTCATAAATCCTCATAAAATTACTAACCATAATAATTTAAAAATTATGTTATCAAGCCAGGATTTGCCGTGTGGGAGAGATACTCTTGGTAGCTTGCCAGGCTCTCTGAGGGGGGCAGAGGAATTGAACCCGGGTCGTAGGGTTGGCCTTGTGCAAGGCAAACACCCTACCCACTCCAGCGATAGCATAATGGGTAGGGCATTTGCTTTGCACACACTCGACGCAGCCAACCTGGCTGACCCAGGTTCGATTCCTCTGCTCCTCTTGGAGAGCCCGGCAAGCTATGAAAAGTATCTCGGCTGCACGGCAAAGCTGGCAAGCTACCCATGATGTATTCAATATGCCAAACACAGTAACAACAAGTCTCACTATGGAGACATTACTGGGCCCGCTCAAGCAAGTCGACGAACAAAGGGATGGATGCTACAGTGCTACAGTGCTATGTTATCAAGAACTGTGATAGACACTAGCAGAATGGGGCCAAGCTGAAGACAAAGGGACAGTTTCCTGCAGTACTGAGCCTACGGTTGATCTGGCGATGGTCAGTGTGTGCCTTGCACATTCTCATGACCGCAGTCACAACTTTGTTGGATTTCTCTGCAGCAATTTGGGCCTGGCTAACCACCTTCAATACTGTCCTTGGCAGAGCTGAGAGGTACGAGATAGAAGGAGGAATAGAGAGAATCACAAAAGAGGGGAGAGAGAGAGAGAGAGAACAGAAGCAAGCTGGAGAAAGAAACTACATGTTTGATGCCATGAAGAAAATATCAGTGAGTGAGATACCTGGGACAGAAGGAACTTTCAAGAACATTCCCCCCACTCCCCAACATACTTGTGAAGGATTAAATCTCTAATTACCAGGAGTCCACCACTTCTGGGGCGAGCTGTGCCACTTTGCAGAGTGCCTTTGATTTTCCAAGAGAGGAGATGGAACTTACCTGCTCCCGCCCCCCGCCCCCCTGCAATTTTCACTGCTTGTCCTGATTCTGCATTCTAAGGCAGATACATAAGATGGAGTTTCATGGCGTTGCATCTGCTACTCCCAGTCAAACCTGTGAGAGAAGCAGAGCATAGTGACTTGGTTCAAAACCCAGGCTCTGGAGTCATGCAGATGTGAGCTTCAGATTTTGCACAACAATGACACCAGCTCTGGGATGGTAAGCATGTCACCAATGGTAAGCTAAGTCTCAGAATCTTGGTATCTTTGTGTGAAATGTAGAGATAATATAAAACATTTCTAAAACCCAGTACTAGGTCCATGGGAGGCAGGGTCCCAGGAGGTTAATTGTCATTCTCTTTTCTGGTCTGGATAGTCTCAGGTCCCTTTGATGCTCTCACTTTTGACTTGCCAGACTCAACTTTTTAACATCTCCCTAACGCCCACAGATCCTACAGGGTTTAAACACGCTATTGTGGCAGGTAGGACCAACTGTCCCTAGGAGTGGATCCACCAAAGCCATCACTGATAGTTTGTCCCTAATTAGTGTGTTGTACTCAGCAATGGATAGACTTACTACAAACCATTTATTTATTTGTCTCAGTTCTCTTTGGTGATGAAAATATGTATCTTAAGAACTGGGGAGATAGCTTGATATGCTGGAGTACATATTTAGCATGATGGAAGCCTGGGTTTGATCTCCAGAACCACATGATCTTTGGAGCATTACCAAGATAATCCTCTGAGTACGACTTAGTATGGAATGAAGGAAGGAAGGAAGGAAGGAAGGAAGGAAGGAAGGAAGGAAGGAAGGAAGGAAAAGAGGGAGGGAGGGAGGGAGGATGGAAGGAAGGGAGGATGGAAGTAAAGGAAGGAAGGGAAGGAAGGGGGAGGGACAGAAGGAAGGAAAAAAGGGAGGAGGAGGAAGGAAGAGGAAAATAGAAAATATGTCTCAATATAAATCTCTTGAATGATTTAACAAAAGTCTATAGCACAAATCAATTAATAATTCACAGGTCAGCCATTTTTCCAAAAGCTGTTGTCCTATCTTTTTGTGACTATCTCTCTCTCAGCATTCCTCACACAATCATGGAGGTGCTGAACCAGTCGATCGTATTCCCCATCAATGTTGTCAATGGGGGTATCTTCCCATGTTGCTGCAATAGTGCCAAAGAGCTCTCAGTTGGTGGTCGTTCTGGGAGTTCTCTTCTTAAAATTTGCAGCCCTTTCTCCCCACTCCATGAAGTAGAATTTTGCACAAAGGAGATGGTGGTCCGATCCCATTTGGAATTTTGGAACAACAGCGACATCAGTCAGGCAAAACCTGTCGATTGAATATGATGTGGTCTATTTCATTGTGGAATCGTCCACCGGGAGACTCCCATGTCAGACGTTTAGATTTGGCCTTCTGGAACTGTGAGTTACCATGGATAGTCTTGGTCGGCATGATGAACTCAGACAGTCTCTCACCCTGTTCATTCCATTCTAGGCCATGGGTCCCGATGTGGAATTCTTTGGCTGATCTTCTCGGTCCTATGTTAGCATTAAAATCACCGACAATGATCTTGTAGAAGGTGTGGTTTCCTTATAGAACTTCTCCAGCTCCATGTAGAATTTCTCAATTTCTCCTTCAAATTGAATGTTGGTGCATAGACAACAAAGATAGAAATGGCCAGCAGTGAGCCACATCTATTCAAGTGTAATTGTCCAATTTGGGTTGTTAGGAATTCGAATGAATCAATGGTCATGGCCAAGTTTGTGTTGACAAGGACACCGACACCACTGATGCCTCTTTTGTCGCATGTTCCGAGAAACAGTTCTTCTCTGAATGCAAGGTTCTGTCCCAGTGGAAAACCAGCAGGACTGTACTACTGTACAAGAAAGGAGACATCCACGACATTGGCAACTATTGCCCGATCTGCCTGTTGTCTGTTGTCTACAAGCTGTTCACTCGAGTCTTCCTGAATAGGATTGGCAGAACACTAGATGAAGGACAACCATGTGAGAAAGCCGGGTTCCGAAAAGGATTCAGCACAATTGACCATATCCACATGATAACCAAGCTCATTGAGGTTTCTCGGGAGTTCAAGATGCCGCTCTGTTTAACGTTCATTGATTTAAAGAAGGCCTTTGATTCTGTTGAGATGGAAGCGGTCATCGAAGCCCTAGCCAGTCAGGGCGTTCAAACTCAATACATCAGGATACTCTGTGAGCTGAATTATGAATTCACTACCAGGATCTCACCATTCTACAAGGAAGTGATCATCCATGTCAAGAGAGGGGTTCGGCAGAGTGATACCATTTCACCGAAACTCTTCAGTGCCACCCTTGAGAACATCATGTGACTGGAATGGGAAGGAATGGGAGTGAAGATAGGCGGTCGGCAACTACACCACCTCCCTGTCGCTGATGACATCGTTCTAATAACACCAAACATCAGCCAAGTGGCACAAATGCTGGCCGACTTCGACCGTGAGTATGGAAAGGTCGGACTATAGCTGAGTCTCACGAAGACAATGTTTATGAGAAATGGCCTCGTTCCTGACATTCCATTTTCTTTTAATGGAACAAACATCTCTGAATCCTACAGTTATGTGCACCTAAGTCGAGAAATCAACATGACGAATGACCTGGCACCTGAGTTGCACAGGAGGAAGAGAGCAGCTTGGAATGCCTTCAAGAGCATTGAAGAAATAGCTAAGAGGACGAAGACCCTCCAGCTCTGGGCACATCTCTTCGATTACACTGTTCTTCCTACATTAACATACACCTCAGAGACCTGGGCCCTATGAAAACAGGATAAAAACACTACTCAGGTCTCCCAAAGAGGAATCGAAAGAGCTATGCTTGGAGTATCACACTTCACTCAAATGAGAGAAAAAATCTGGAGTTCTGACCTCCATCGACAATCAAAAATCAGGGATGCTGTCTCATTTGCCAAGGCGTGGAAAATCAGATGGGCTGGACATGCAATTCGGTTTGGAGATGACCGCTGAACCAGAGCCATTACTGACTGAATTCCACGGAACGTCAAAAGATTGCATGGCTGCCCACCTACAAGATGGTCAGACTTCTTCATCAAGACCCTGAACGATCAGTTTGAAGGTCTTCATATTCCTAGAACAAGCAGACGCCATTGGGCTACACAAGTACGTGACAGGGACAAATGGAGACGTTACTGGTGTCCACTTGAGCAAATTGATGAGTAACGGGATGTCAAGTGATCAAGTGATCAAGTTGTCCTAAATCTTCCTAACAGCCTCAGGATCCTCACAGGATCTGGGCCTCCTCCACCCAGATCCTCCATCTTCCAGTATGTAGGTGTTACACCCACCAACTGCCCCCGGTGCCATGTAATTCCATCAGTGGCCAGGAGCCAGAGACTATAAAACCCAGCTCCTGGAAGAGAATAGCGCAGAGTCTCCTGCCTTCGTGCCTGGCTGTCCTTACCAGGGCTCTTTGGAGGAGGGTAGGTTAATTTTCCCTCCCCACCCCGAGGAGAGCCCCGGCAGCTAAAGACCTCCGGTTCCAGCCACAGCCATGCTTAAGACCACTCTCCACACGTTTGGACGAGCCTTACACATGAAGGAACCAGAAGAGGAACCCAAGTGTGTGGGACCCGGGGCATAGATCTCCAAACCTGCTCGGATTGGGACTGGGACTCCTCCACCCAGATCCCCCATCTTCCAGTATGTAGGCATTACACCCACCAACTGCCCCTAGCGCCGTGTAATCCTATCAACGGCCAAGACCTAGAGACTATAAAACTCAGCTCCCAGAAGTGCGTGGCCGCAAATGCCCCGGCAGCTGAATACCATTTGCCTGGTGGCAAATGCGGCCGGGCAACATCTTATTATCTAGTCCTTACTCTGGAGAACCTGGCAGGCTACCAAAAGTATCCTGCCCACATGGCAGAGTCTGGCAAACTCCCAGTGACATATTCAATATGCCAAATATCAGTAACAAATGATGGGTCTCATACTCCTGACCCTGAAAGAGCCTTTAAATGTGGCACTTTCTAAAATCTCAGGGCTAGGACGAAGGAGACGTTACTGGGGCCTGCTCAAAGAAATCAATGAACAACAGGATGACAGTGATACAGTGATACAGTCTCACAAAGCAAAAAGAAGTTTCCACCCTCTTATAGAGGAGAAAAACAGAAACCCTCAGCACTGAAATCACAAGTTCAAGGTTGTACCAGTGTTGCATGGTATAGCTGGTCTTTGAGCCCAAGCCTGTCTGACTCCCTGAAGCTCTGCCCCTCCCCAGTGCCTCCCACTTCCCCTTCCCCACTGAGTATATCCAAGCCAAGTAAGAGCGAGACCAGTGAAGGAGCTCAGTTCACAGAATGTATGGAGATACCCAAGAACTCAATACTTAAAATGTGTGGATTTTATTATATTTTTGGCTTTTTGGGTCACACCTGGCGGTACACAGGGATTACTCCTGGTGGTGACCAGGGGACTATATGGGATGCTGGGAATCAGACCTGGGTCAGCCATTGCAAGGCAAATGCCCTACCTGCTGTACTATCACTCCAGCCCCCAAATGTGCAATTATTGCATTATTTTAAGAAGTAAAAACTAATGTCCAAAATTCCATAATGGAAAAAAAAACGCTTCAAATTCTGTCTTAGAGGAGAAATTCCACATGACAGGTTTAGGCAGAGACAGAGGGGGCTGAACTCTGTCACTGCAGCATCGGATTCTGCTTTAATGTGGTGTGTCCCACTATGTCCCAGGACAGGGCCTTATTGCATCCCTTTTCTTGACCAGCTCACCTGGGAAGCTGCAAACTCGAGTTTCTGCAGACCTGTCAGGTAGCGGTTCCTCATCATATCAACTTCCTGTCTCTTGCTATTCAGGAGTGTCTTGAAGGTCAGGATTAATTCCAGGTAGGAGGTGGGGGTGACATAGTTGTGCCTGAGGAGTGTGTTGTAGTAGTCAATGGACATCGTCTTCACAGTCTCCTGGAAATATTTGCACATGAAGATGACCCTGCCAATGACGTGAAGATGGTTAGCCAGACTCAACTTTCTCCAGAGAGAAGGAACTGCGCTGCGGGCAAAGAGACGTGGGGCTGTGAGAGAGCCAACTGAGGAGCCCAGCAGAACCCCAAATTATCTGGAGACGTGTCAACTGATATGCCAGACTCCGGGGGAGGAATATAGTCTCACTAGAATGATCAATGATCAAATGTTTTCTATGTGAGGTCACTTTGATGACTCATCAGAGCTTAAAAACTGTAGTATTTTTCTTTTCTTTCTTTTTTTTAAAGAAAGGTTTTGGGGTCACATCTGGTGTTCAGGGCTGAGTCTCAGCTCTGTGCTCAGGAATCACTCCTGGCAGGCTTGGGTGAATTCAAATTTGGGGTACCGGAGGTTGCATCATATGCAAGGCAAGCACTCTACCTTCTGTACTATTACACCAGCCCTTAAAGCTGTAGCATTTATTATTTTTTCTTTTTAGTTTTTGTGGGGGGCAGGGGTTGAGGGTCACACCCAGCAATGCTCAAGGGTCACTCCTGACTATGCTCTCAGGAAATACTCCTGGTGGTGCTCAGGAACCATGTGGGATGCTGGGGATCAAACGTGGGCCAGGTATGTGAAAGACAAGTGCCTTTTCCACTGATTTCTCTCTGGCCCCAAGCTGAGGTCTTAATTTCTGGGAATCTGATAAAGCCTTTGTACCTTGCAGGGGGAAAATGTACAAAGATAAAATAATTTTCAAAATAGTTTAAAAGCCAAATATATATGGCTTTTACACACATGCATTAAATCTGGAGCAAGCATTTTTTTTCCTGAAAGGGACTATATGATAGGCTTTATTAGTATCAGTGTCAACTACTCAACTCTGCTGTATAGTGTGAAAAAAAGGGGGAAAGCTGTTTCAATAAAATTTATTTACAAAAAGATAGTGTGAACTGTACTTTCCCATGGCTACGGTTTACTAACTGTTGCATTAAGTAATAAGTTTGAGTAAGTCTAAAACTACCATAATTTAAGTATCTGGATTGGACTTAACTATAGTGCCTATTGGTAATGAAGTCAACAAGTCACTAAACTACTGGTGAGTAATGCCTCTGTTTACCATTGAAGAAGATGCAACATATTAGTAGGGAAAATAATATATCAATAGAGTGTTGGTGAAAATAGAGATGCAATTTTTGTCCCTTTCACATTTATTGACCTTTATTGACCTTTTGAGAATTTTATTCATGCATGAATCTATGGAACCAGAGTCTTCTGGTCTAGTGAACAAAGATTAAAATTCTTAAAATGGAACTTAAGCGACCTAAAGATAGTACAGGGAGTAAGGTGCTTGCCATGCACACAGCTGACCCCTGTACTATCCCTGGCATTATATATAGTCCTCGGTGCATTGCCAGGAGTTATCCTGAGTACAGAGTCAGGAGTAAGCCCTGAGCACAGTTGATGTGTGGCCTAACCCCACCCCCTAACCCTCTCAAAAATAGAAAAAAGGAATTTAAGGTTGTCAACTTTGACTTCTATTTATTCGCATTCTATTAGTTCATTCTATAAATAATAATTGAACCCATTTAACTTGATACCAGTAATGAGCTGGGAACTAAAGATAAGGCAGGTGACATGACCTCTGCCTTCAACCAGGTTGCTAGGGTAATCGACCAATCACCTTTTCCTTTAGCTGAAATTAAGTGCTCCTTATTTAAAACTTTTCTGCATTTTCATGTTTTAGACAAGTGGGTAAATCATTTTTTTTTATTTTCACAAGAAACAGTTTGATTTTCTTTGGCAAAGGTCCACCCCTGTTGAGAATAGGTGTTCCAAATGGAAAGAACTGAATTTATATATTCATAGGGCTGGAGTGATAGCACAGCCAGTAGGACTTTGCACGCGCCCAACCTGGCCAACCCAGGTTCAACTCCTCCGTCCCTCTCAGAGAGCCAGGCAAGTTACCAAGAGTATCTTGCCCACACGGCAAAGCCTGGCAAGCTACCCATGATGTATTCGATATGCCAAACATAGTAACAAGTATCACAATGGAGATGTTACTGGGCTAGCTCGAGCAAATCAATGAACAACGGGAGGACAGTGCACCTCTAGGGCAATTCTGAGCAATGAAACTTTATTATTTATCACATGTTTATAAATAAGTGATTCAGGTTGGAGCAATAGCACAGCGATAGGGTGTTTGTCTTGTGCGCAGCCAACATGGCCGACCCAAGTTCGATTCCTCCGCCCCTCTCAGAGAGCCCGGCAAGCTACCGAGAGTATCTCACCCGCACGGCAGAGCCTGGCAAGCTACCTGTGATGTATTCGATATGCCAAACACAGTAACAACAAACTCTCCAATGGAGACGTTACTGGGCCTGCTCGAGCAAATTGATGAACAACGGGAGGACAGTGACAGTGACAGTGACGGGAGTGAGAAAGAGAGTTCAAAGGGTTGAGCATATGCTTTGTATGCAGGAAGCCTGGGGTCAATACCCAGCACTGACTGCAAGGTCCCCATACTGCACAGTTCCATGAGCACAGAGCAGAGTCAGTAGCAGCCCTCAAGCACTGCCCTGTGTGGTTCCCAAACCAAACCAAACTAAATGAATGATTCAATTAAAAAGTATGAGGGGGCCAGGAAGATAAGTACAGGAGGTATGGCACTTGTCTTGCATGTGACTGATGCCAGTACAAATTTTTCAAGCCACATGTCTCTGAGGACTCTGAGGCGTCAGACCTGAGCACAGAATAGCTCCTGAGCACCTGAGCACGGCAGGGTGTTTCCCCAAAACCAACCAACCAACCAACCAACCAACCAACCAACCAACCAACCAAGCCACCACTACCAACAATAACAACGAAACAACCCCTCCCCCGAGACCAAAGAAAAACATAGAGGGCCTTTATATAAATTAATTGAGAGGGGCCAAAGCGATAGCACAGTGGGTAGGGTGTTTGCCTTGCATGTGGCCAACCTGGGTTCAATCCCGGATATCCCATATGGTCTCCCAAGCACCGCCAGGAGTAATTCCTGAGTGCAGAGTTAGGAGTAACCCCTGAGTATTGCTGGGTATTACCCAAAAAGAAAAAAAAAGTTGCAAAATATTTTTCAAGACCAAGTTTATAGCCAATTTCAACAGAGTGAAAATTTCAACTAAGAACATTCAGTTGGGTTCTAAAAGGTAACCACCAGCACTTACTCTCTCCGAACACTGTCATCAAGCTCCACATCCTCTAAGAATTTGTTGGCCACCAACTCCAGGGCATCTGTGGGCCAGGACTGGAACCAGTCAATCGTACAGCAGTTGATCAATGAAGGGAACATGCGCAGGCGGTTCCGGAAGGCATCCCCAATTGGACTCATGGCTAATGAAAAGTAGGTTTTGTTAGTGACCCACCCTCCAGAGGTCGCCCAAAGGGTTTAGCAGGTTTTGACAAGGATTCTGGTTGGAGTGATAGCAATGCTGTCACTGGGGTCTCCGTGTTTAACTAGAAATGACCTCAATTAGTGCCCAGGTTGCTCAAGAAAATCATGGGATATTTTCGTGTAATTTTGTGATGGCAATTCTGTGTATTGTTTATAGCATCTTCTGATAGTCCTTCCATGACCATTACTGTCCTTTCCAGATCTTTTGGGGAACCTTGTCAGGGTGATTAAGTCCTTGCTCCAGTTGTTCCATTTTTAATCAGACATAAGGGAGCAATTAGAGCCTCATCTATACTTAGATAAGTTAATGTGGGGAGAACATCAGTTGGTTCTTAATCTACCCCATCTCCATCTAACTGCAAAATTTGTGTTTCTATATGCCAAATTATATTAGCATTTTATTTTGACTCAATGTGATAGAAGAAATCATGATACATAGGACAAAATGTTTTAAAGATCAGTTTGGCTGAAGAACAGAGAGCAAAGAGGTTACTTGGATCTGAAGTGGAGAGTGGAGGTCTAAGGGACTGACAGAATGCCCGCCTCCCATACGTGAGGTTTAGGGTTGGATATTTGGCACTGCATAAATAAATAGAAAATTTAAGAAAAAATAGCTGTAGTTTAAAATTTTGATCTTTTTTTTTTTTTAAATAATTTATTTATTTATTGAATCACTGTGGGAAAAGTTACAGAGCTTTCGGGTTTAGGTCTCAGTCATGTAGATACCGAACACATTTCCCTTTGCCAATAATCATTTTTAACCCCGAACCCCAATAGACCCCCACCTCCCACCCCTCCCAATTCTTGTGAGGCAGATGAGTTCTAGTTAATACTCTATCTACTTTGACTAGATAGATTATTTCGATAGAAGATGCACAATTATTGTTTAGAGTTTACGACCCACCCCCCCCCCCAATCAGACATGCTGAAACAGCGTTGTGAAATGATTTGCTTTCTACAACTTGGTTTAAGAATAAAATGATGTCGCGCGGCCGCCATAGCGGCCGCGCGGTTTTAAATTTCTGCTATTTTACTTATTGACCCTGGAAGAATTTCTATTAAAAGTTAGCTAGTTAAGAGATTGGTTTCTGTGCCCTGGAGTCGTGGCCGTGCCGGAGAGCCGCTCATGGGGGGCAGCTGGCGACCTCGGTGGGGCGTGGGGGACGGCCCACAGAGCCCCCCTTCCCATGAGGTCCCCGCCGCTCCCCCCCCCCGAGCCCGGCTCAAACCTGCTTTCCACAAGGCTCCCGTGCGGCCGCCATCTTTCTTTCCAGAGAGGAGCGGGCGGGCTGGTCAACGCCCTTCCCCCTCCGGGCAGGCTTGGTGGCGCGGATCAACACAAGTCCATTTGCTTTTCTGCTCCAAGCGGCTGGTTCTCTGTGCTAAGTCCTTGTGCCTCCGGGGCCGTGGCCGTGCCGGAGAGCCGCTCGTGGGGGGCAGCTGGCGACCTTGGTGGGGTGTGGGGGACGGCCCACAGAGCCCCCCTTCCCATGAGGTCCCCGCCGCTCCCCCCCCCGAGCCCGGCTCAAACCCGCTTTCCACAAGGCTCCCGTGCGGCCGCCATCTTTCTTTCCAGAGAGGAGCGGGCGGGCTTAAAATTTTGATCTTAATACTAACGTAAAACATGCCAAAAAGTAAAACAGAAAGGTCTGGACTGGACGAAAGTGGTATAAAGACAGAAGTTTAAGGTTGATAAGACATGGTAACAAGAGAAACTGACAAAAACTGTGGGTCTTTGGTTAGAGTAGATGAAGAATTCTAGATTCTTTGTGTGAGGCCACAGGGATAAAATACAAAGAGGAAGGAGGAGAGGAACTGACAAAACTAGACATGCTTAAAAATAATTTCTCAGGAGACTGCAAGTTTCCATAGAAATTCCAGGCACTGACCCATGGGTGGATGCTAGGACTGGATCAGTCATGGAATTGTTAAGAAAACCAGATGTAGGGCACTCAGAGGCAAAGGGAGAACGGAGCTGACTTCTTACCAAGGACAATATGAAGGTTCTTTTTCACTCTTTCAATGAAAAAGTTATACATAGAAAGAGGAGTGACCTCAATCTTCTGGCCATCGGTTCTCGCTGCCATTTGCATCTTCTCTACAATGTCGGCCTTCTCATCAGCTGGGAAGATATTGGGAACATCGCCTGTGTTCAGAAGCATGTTGATGTCTTCCACGAAAGACTCATCCATGATCTGATTATCGGCAAAGAGGAAGACAGTTTTCTTGACGACCACCCCGGATTGCAACATGATCTTCTTCAAGTCTTCCCTCCAGTCGTTACTCGAGTAGCTCTTCGTGATCTCGATCTGGTACAGCTCGTATGAGTTCATGAACGTGGACAGTTTGCTGGCACTTTGGCGCCCACTGCCCCCAATCCCCACCAGGAGCAAGTGGCCTTTGTCCTGCTTCAGGACTCTGCAGATCCTGGAGATGTGCTCAATGGCGAACTTGAACATGACCAAGGACATGGGGGCCTTGCTGACATTGTTGAACTCTTCCAGGTAGTACTCCATCACCGTCGTGAGCTGTTTCAGATCGGTGATCTCATCGTAGATTTTTACATCACTGCTTGGCTTGAAGAAATCTCCAAAAAAGAGGTTGCGGATATTATCGTCAACAATTTTCCCAGTAGGGGACAGGTGGAAGAGGACCTGTGGGAAAGAGAGAACTCAGTCAAGCATGACATCGGTCGATGGCCAAATGGGATGACAATGGGAGGTGAAGGGGAAGAAACAGGCTTTAAAGCCATTAGTTTGGGACTGGAACAATAGCACAGTGAGTAGGGTGTTTGCCTTTGCACGTGGTCAACCGAGGTTCGATTCCCAGCATCCCATATGGTCCCACAAGCACCGCCAGGAGTAATTCCTGAGTGCAGAGCCAGGAGTAACCCCTGAGCATTGCTGGGTGTGACCCAAAAAACAAAAAAAGAAGAAAAGTCATTAGTTTGTCAGTAGATAAAAAACAAACTTTGAAACATGCCTATTGAGATGGCAAGCTGGGGGGAGGGCATGGGAACTCTGGTGGAAGGAAGGAAGCTGACACTGGTGGTGGGATTGGTACCAATCTAATTAATTAGTTATACAACTAGAATATGGCATGACTAAGACTTATCTGTCAATAAGTTTGTGGGTCATGGCCCTTTAATTAATTTCAGAAATAAATTGAAACAAACCAAACCAACCCAGAAAACCCAACCATAACATGTCAATCTAATGGCTTAAGACTGATGAAAGGGCACTAGAGAGAGATGTGCAAGTGTGGGTCAATCTGTTTGCTAAGTGGCTTAAACAGTGGTGACGAGATTGTAAAATCCCCAGAGGATTGTCATTTTTTTTTATGTGCTTGCTGTTTCACCAGACTTCAGTACTGTTTCTACCTTTTCTCCTCACTCTGTGCCTACAGCAATAGTGTTTTAGATACTGCTTCCTGATATTAGAACCTGGCACTACTTCTGAAATTGACCTCTGGATGAAACATGAAATACTTGCATAGCTTTTCCTATGGAGAAATTATAGCACTGTAATAGCACTGTCCTCCCGTTGTTCATCGATTTGCTAGAGTGGGCACCAGTAACCTCTCCATTGTGAGGTTTGTTGTTACTGTTTTTGGCATATCGAATATGTCACGGGGAGCTTGCCAGGCTTTGCCGTGTGGGCGGGATTCTCTTGGTAGCTTGCCAGGCTCTCTGAGAGGGATGGAGGAATCAAACCTGGGTAGGCCACATGCGAGGCAAATGCCATACCCGCTGTGCTATCGCTCCAGCCCAGAGAAATTATAATGCCTTGAAAATTGAAATTGAGAGTACCATCTGAGAATTGTCAGGAGTTACCCAAAAATCCCCCAAAAAAGAAATAAAATTGAGGAGCCAGAGAGGGGGGGCGGTGGGGAGGGAGGGGGAGAGAGAGAGAGAGAGAGAGAAAGAGAGAGAGAGAGAGAGAGAGAGAGAGAGAGAGAGCATCAAGTAAGGAATTTGTCTTGCACACAACCAACTCTGTTTCTTCCCCGCATCTCATATGGTTCCTGGAACACCACCAGGAGTGATTCCTGAGTGCAGAGCCAGGAATAACCCTGAGCATTGCCAGACATGGCCCCAACCTATCCCCCGCCCCCCGCCAATTGAAGTAAAACTTGAATATTCAAATTAACCTTTCAATGTCAAGTGGAAAAGAGAAAATATGAGTGAATGGGAAAACCTAATCTTTCATTTAGGTTTCAACAGAACTTCAAGTGATCTGAACATTTATAGCTTATTTCTGAACACATAAGTTATTGTGAATAGATAAAATGTATTTTGTTTGTTATTTAAAATATCAGAGAGCAAATCTCTTTGGAGAAAAATTAAGTCTGGTCCAAGCTGGTGGTAATGGGAATTGATGTAGTCTGTCTAGAGAATGACAGAGATCCAGAATTACTTCTCCTGGGCATTTGTCCAAAGGATATAAAAACATGAATTCAAGTGGGTATTTGTACCTTTATGTTCATATCAGCATTAGTTATAGGTAAAATATGGGACCAGTTTATTTTTTTTTCCTTTTTGGGTCACATCCGGTGATGCACAGGGGTTACTCCTGGCTCAAGCACTCAGGAATTACTCCGGCAGTATTCAGGGGACCATATGGGATGCTGGGAATTGAACCCGGGTTAGCCGCATGCAAGGCAAATGCCCTGTCCACTGTGCTATGGCTCCAGCCCCAGGATCAGTTTAATGTTCATCTATAGTTACCTAGGTAAATAAACTGATATTTTGTTATTTTAAAAGATGAAATGATGTACTTTGGGATAAAATATATGGAACTTGGTTTGACTATGCTAAGTAAAATAAGGAAGTGAAAGCAATTATTGGGTGGCTTCACTCATAAGTGTAATATGAGTTACTAGAGCAAGCAAACTTGCAACAAACAACAAAATTCCTAGACTCAGTGAAAACGATAGAAAGGGATGCATGGCTAATGAGCAGAGGGATCTTTTCACTGATGAAATGGCATTCGTAGTGAGAGATATGACAATCTTTGTTTTGGGGTCACACCCAGTGGTCATCAGGGGCTATTCCTGGCCATGTGCTCAGGATTAATCTCTGGCAGAGTTTAGTCAACCATATAGGTGCCAGGGACTGAATGAGAGGGGGTCCTACACTGGTAGATGTAGGCCACGTGCCTTATCTTCTGTACTATCTCTCCGGCCTGAGTGGTAACAATTATACACACACAGAGAATGAAGCCAACCCCCTAAAGGGCCATACCAATGTAGATCAATCATTAGCCAATAAAATTTTTAAAAGTTTAAGCCTTTTTATTTTTTATTTTATTTTTATTTTATTATTTTTATTTTGGGCTGGAGTGATAGCACAGTGGGTAGGGCGTTTGCCTTGCAAGGGGCCAACATGGCCGACCTGAGTTTGATTCCTCCACCCCTCTTGGAGAGCCCGGCAAGCTACCGAGAGTATCTTGCCCACATGGCAAAGCCTGGCAAGCTACCCGTGATGTATTCAATGTGCCAAACATAGTAACAATTGTCATAATGGAGACGTTACTGGGCCTGCTTGAGCAAATTGATGAACAATGGGAGGACAGTGACAGTGATTTTTATTTATTTATTTTTTTTAGTTTAAACCATTTTTAAATGGTTCAAACATAACTTATGTTACCTAGAAGTGAAGTGAAGAAAAATTAGGACAGCTACAATATATCTTCAAATTAGTTGATGAGTAGCACTGCACTGCATTGTCCTCCCGTTGTTCATCGATTTTCTCAAACGGGCACCAGTAACCTCTCCATTGTGAGATTTGTTGTTACTGTTTTTGGCATATCGAATACGTCACAGGGAGCTTGCCAGGCTTTGCCGTGTGGGCAGGATTCTCTTGGTGGCTTTCTGGGCTCTCTGAGAGGGGTGAAGAAACAGAAGGCAGGTTGGCCGCATGCAAAGCAAACGCCCTACCCGCTATGCTATACAAAATATCTTTTTTTTTTTTTTAGATTCAGTAAGCAGAACTGTGAGTCTCTACAATGAAGGAAATTCAAACTCTGAGATGAAAGGGCTAAATATTTGTGATAATTTCTAGGGTGTTTTTTTGTTTGTTTGTTTTTGTTTTGAGGTTGCACCTGGTGGAGCTCAGAAATGGCTCTGAGCATGCCTGGCTCTGTGCTCAGGGATCACTCCGGGAGGGGTTTGTGAAACCATATGCTGTGCTGGGGATTCAACCAAGGTCAGTTAGGTGCAAGGCAAGCACCCTACCAGCTGTACTATCTCTCCGGTCCCAGTCATTTCTAATTATAGGACACAGCTTACCTTATCCATGCTCTGCTTGAAGGAATTAGAAGTGGTCTCTTTTACTAGGTTGAAGAAGATTTGTCTGTCTTCTTGATCTATCAGACGGTCATAGAATACTCGATACACCTCATGGATCCAAAGTCGAATAAGTTTTTCTACATCCTGAAAATCCAGAGTTAATTCTTTGAATGGGGGCTGGAGCGATAGCACAGTGGGTAAGGTTTTGCCTTTCCTGAGGCCGACCGGGTCGGCCCAGGTTCGATTCCTCCGCCCCTCTCGGAGAGCACAGCAAGCTACTGAGAGTATCTCGCCCGCATGGCAAAGTCTCGCAAGCTACCCATGATGTATTCGATTGCCAAACACAGTAACAAGTCTCACGATGGAAGTGTTACTGGGCCCGCTTGAGCAAATCAATGAACAACGGGAGGACAGTGCTACAGTGCATTGCAATTCTTTGAATGAATGGAAGATAGTGCCTTAGGTAGTAGTTCTCAAACAATTTCTATGTCCTGGGTCTGACATGAGGACTCAGAGAATAATACTTATAAGGTACTTAGCTCAGGGGCTAGAGTGATAGCAGAGTGATAGCAAAGTGGGTAGGGCTGTTCCTGGTTCAATTCCCAGCATCCCATATGGTTCCCCAAGCACCGCCAGGAGTAATTCCTGAGTGCATGAACCAGGAGTAACCCCCTGCGCATCGCCGGGTGTGACCCAAAAAGAAAAAAAAGGGAAAAAAAGATACTTAGCTCAGTAGCTAGCATAAATAATGCTTACTGAACTTCGACTAGTTCTATTATCATTGTATATCCCTGTAGACAAAGGCAGCCCCGAATAAACTTGATAATGCCCATGAAAGCTACTGACCTGCAAATGAGTATGAGGGCATAGAAGCACACCCTGGATAACCCGTGAGAAGTCCCGCAGGTTAAAGACGTAATGTGACTTGGAGGGAGTTGGTAAGAAATTCTCCACCGCAGCTTTATAAATGGCCATGGTAGCTTGCACCATTATCTTTCCGTTCCTTGGAAGTAAGGGGAAGGCCGAGCAGTTAAGGAGGACCCCGTACTGAGGACCCATTAGGCCAATGTTTGGCCAGTGTTTGGTTACCAGGACCTCTTACCTTAAGAATGATACATCAAACCCTTTAGCAAAGTGCCAGTCAGAAATAGCAGTGAAAATCTTGATTAAAGTATCATCATCAAAGGCATTGATGGAAAGGATATTCAGATGGCGTGTGAATCGTCCTGGAAGACACACAAACATAGACTGACCCTGCTGAATCTAGGGATCCTGGGTTGTAGGACAGTGGTCTTTCCTTGGCCTAAAGTTTTGTCTAACATGCAGCCTCTAACCACATGTAGCACTGTAGCACTGCCCCAGTAACATCTCACAACAAATTGTGAGACTTGTTGCAGCTACTTAAATTTAAATATTGAATACGATTTAAACAATGTTATTTCCTCAAATCCATTCACTCCCAAATTTCAAGAACAACATGTGACTAGTGGTTGGTATTTTGCACAAAAAAAAGTTACAGAACATCTCCATGATTGCAGAAGTTCTCATGACAGTGTAAGTCTAATGCTTCTTTGTTTTCAAAGGATAAAGGTGATATATTACTACTGTAAAAGTAAAATGATACAAAAGCCATAGCATAGAAAGTATCTGCTTTGAGTTACCTTCCATATACCAAATTCATTCTTGCTTCAAATTAATCATTATTAATTTGGTATCCTTACATATCTATCCCCCCATTATTTATTTATATACATACATACAAACCTGTTAGATTTATCTATAACTCAATCTCACTTTGATGAGTTATGACTCACATATCACACAATTCATTAACTTAAAGTTCAAAATAATTTTTTAAAAGTATATTTAGAGTTGTGCAACTATTACAACGATCAATTTTCGACTATTTTAATTATCTGCAAAGGAATATCCCTTAGAAATCACTTGCCACTTCCTTGCAGTCTGGGGGAAACCAATCTATTTTTATCTCTATAGATTTGCTTGAACATCTCAAAGCTTTTTGTTATATAAACCAAAACACAGGTATAGAAAATGACATAAAACAAATGTATAGATTAGTGAATCACTGTAAGGTTAACCCACCCTTACATTTGCTTTCCAGGTTAAGAAACAGAGAAGGTGAACGTTCTCCCAACTTGAGCTGCTCTAAACTTGTATTCCAGGTACCAGTGAGACTCTCTGTTGCCTGCTTTGGAACTGGACTATCTGCAGATCTGCTAGATGTCTTATTATTTCCCTGTATTTTATCCTGCACAGATAACATGCAAGTCTTAGAGTTCTTAATAGTTATTTCCCACCGATTGTGCCTTGGAATTTGTGAGGACACTTTGCCAACTAGCTTTGCAAATATTATTTGTAGGTTGTTATTTTGCCATCTAGTTTCTCAGTTTATAGGAATTAGGGAGGCATTAAAAATGATTCTGCCACTGTTGATGTCATGTCTCCAAAATTCTTTTCATAATTCCTATTTTATGTATGTGAATAGGCTTACTCTCCACTATGCTTATGTACTGATCTATGTTGTCTTTGCTGGAGTGATAGCACAGTGGGTAGGGCGTTTGTCTTGCACACGGCTGACCAGGGTTCGATTCCCAACATCCCATAGGGTCCCCCGAGCACCGCCAGGAATAATTCCTGAGTGCAAGAGCCAGGATCATTTGACACATTCTTCATCTAGAACCACTGATAATTGTGTAAACTTAAAAAAAGTCACAATGTTTCTTATAATTATAATAATTTGATATTTGTGAAAATAGTAATTTTTATTGAATGCAACATACTTAAACTATAAAACCCAGCTCCCGGAAGCACGCAGCCACATTTGTGGCCGCACGACATCTTATTATCTCATTTTTCCTTTGGAGAACCCAGCGGGCTACTGAAAGTATCCTGCCCGCACGGCAGAGTCTGGTAAACTTCCCGTGTTGTACTCAATAGGCCAAGTATCAGTAACAATGATGGGTCTCATTCTCCTAATCCTGAAAGAGCATTGGAAATGGCTCCTTTAAAATCTCAGGGCTAGGAAGAAGGAGACATTACTGGTGCCTGCTCTAGGCAATCGACAAACAACAGGATGATCGCGATCATGATCGAAACGTACTTAGAAAGATGTGAGAGGAGAGAAAAGGTGAAATGTGTTCAAGATAGAACACAGGCTTCTCTAGAGTGGAAATAAGCAAGCAGAGAAACAGAGAGACAAGCAGCAAGATACATGCTCAAGGGAGAACATAGGCTTGAAGAGCAAGCCAAACTTGATATTTGTTCACCTTATTATATTACCTCAGCTCAAATCAATCTTTTTCCAAACCATATTCTAAACTTTCCCCCAACCCCCCTGCCAGTTTTTGGGCCACATCTCAGAGTTCACACCTTCTGGCTCTGTGCTCGGAGATCACTCCTGATGGCACACAGGGGGCCAAGCATATGGGAAGCTGGGGATCAAACCCAGGTCGGCCACATGCAAGGCCTTAGCCACTGTGTTAGTTATCTCTCCAGCCTCTAAGCTAGTATATCTTAACTTGGGTCTGTATGGTACCATGTAGGTTCCCAGGATATTGTAAGGGTGAAACCGGTGAAACCACATAAGTGGGCAACCACAGTATGAGACTAAGGGGCCAATTGGTAGGACAGCAGTGTGTGTGTGGGGGGAGGGGGCTACAGGAAGGAAAAAAGTTGGAAGGGGTGGGGCTGGGGCGATAGAGCAGCAGGTAGGGAGTTTGCCTTGCACGTGGCTGACCCAGGTTTTATCCCCAGCATCCCGTATGATCCCCTGAGCATCACCAGGAGTAATTCCTGAGCGCAGAACCAGGAGTAACTCCCGAGTTAGGCCTGGTATGACCCAAAAAAGAAAAAAGCAAAGGAAAACAAAACAATATGTTGAAGGGGGCCACTGTCAGGAAAAGACTGAGAAACACAGCTCTAGATCGCTTCACTCCAGTCTCGTATACCCAGGCACTGGTATCTCCAGGACAGCTGGTAGATTGGCACTTACAGCTACGTTGTTGATTCTCTACTGAACACAATTTTACTAAACACCATCATCATATATAGTTTCTTCCTGGCTATAATGGGACAGGACAGAAATAAGACTGCTCTGCATTCATGAAAATGAACAAACTTTGCCCCTTCCAACTACCATGAGTGCCTATTCCTTTACTAAGTACCAACTCCAGTCCCCACTTTTTTCCTGCCTTCTAGATAAAAGGTAAGGTTTCATTCAACACATTTTTCTTACTTACTGTGAGCACCCCAAGGCAGAACAGAACTTCTAGTTCCCTAGCCTTCCCTCAAATTACTCAGCACAATCTACTGAGTTCTCTGCAGTCAAGCCTTGGATGGTTCTCCAGGCTCTGGAGACTATTGCTGCATCGAGTTAATAAACCCAATTTCATTTGACTATGGAGGTATTCTTGGCAGTCACAGTTCTCTGATCTTTATTACAGTCTTTCCAAAGACCGTATTTATTACACAGCCTGAAATGCCAATTGCTATGTAAACATTAATATTTTACTATTAGCAAATAGCATTTACTTTTAGCATATAACTATAAAGTGTTTATCACCATTTCTGTATTATGTTTTAGAAATAGTAAATCTTTTCTCCCAGTTTTATTGACATACAATCGACATATTACACAAATAAATTTAAAGTATACAACATGATACTTTAAATGGAGCGATAGCACAGCAGAAGGGTGTTTGCCTTACAAGCAGCCAACTTGGCCGACCCAAGTTTGATTCCTCCGCCCCTCTCGGAGAGCCCAGCAAGCTACCGAGAGTATCTCGCCCGCACTGCAGAGCCTGGCCAGCTCCTCGTGACGTATTCGATATGCCAAACACAGTAACAACAAGTCTCACAATGGAGATGTTACTGGGCCTGCTCGAGCAAATCAATGAACAACGGGAGGCCCGTGATACAACATGATAAATTGATACACAGAGCTATTCTAAAATTATAGCCACAATAAGCTTAGTTAAACACTTTTTTAAAACCACGCATAGCGTTATTTTGTATGTGGTGTTAACAGTAAGATCTATGCTCTTTGCAACTATTACATATGCAATACAGTATTTCCAAGCTATCCATTAGAACCCCAGAACTCAATTATTTTATGGCTATAGTAGCTGAAGTTTGTACTATTTCACCCCCTTTGCCTATTTTGCTACTTGTTTCCCATTCTTGCCTCTGACAACCTCCAATCTATTTTTTTATTAGCATGGTTATTATTATTACTTATTGCTGCTGTGACACACACATAAATGAGATTGTGTGGCATTTGTCTTTTTTGGTCTGGCTTATTTCACTTAGCATTAATCCTTTCAAGGTCCTTTCATGTTGTTGCAAATGGCAAGATTTTCTCTTTTTAATTTTGTTCTGTTTTGGGAGGAGTGACACCAGGAGTTGGTCTGGGTATATTCCTGGCTCTGTGCTTAAGGGTCACTCCTGACAGTGCTCAAGGGACCACAGGGCACCGGAAATTGAACCTGGGTCTGCCTCATGCAAGGCAAGTGCCTTAGCCACTGTACTCTCTCCAGCCCAAGAGCTTATCTTTCCTAATGGCTTACTAATAGTCCACTATATATACACAATCTTGTGTCATGATGGGAGATGTATTCTGAGAACTGCACTTGTTAGTGAACTGTCATTGTGAGAATGTTAGAGTGTAATTACACAAACCTAGAGAGCATAACCTATACATGTAAGGCCTGTAGAGAGATCACTATCAAATTTGTAACTCATCATGAAAAAACTTTCTTTTGTGGTACATGATTATCTACCAAATTTCCCTTACATCCCCATCCAGGCATAAACATTTAGGTTTTTTCCATATTTTATGAGGTTAGTTTGTGTTCTACTTCTTTTTTGTGGGAGACACAGCGGACGATGCTTGGGGTTACTAACTCCTGGCTCTGCACTCAGGAACCACTTCTGGCAGTGCTCAGGAGACCACATGTGATTGAACTTGGGGTGGCTGCATGCAAAGCAAACTCCCTACCTGTTAAACTATAGCTCTTGCCCCCTTTTAGTCACTTTTCTTTAAATAAATGCCCAGAAGTAAAACTCCTGGGTCATACGATAGTTCTATTTTCAATTTTTTGAAGAACTTCTCTTCTTCTTCTTCTTCTTCTTCTTCTTCTTCTTCTTCTTCTTCTTCTTCTTCTTCTTCTTCTTCTTCTTCTTCCTCTTCTTCCTCTTCTTCCTCCTCCTCCTCCTCCTCCTCCTTCCTTCTCCTTCTTCCTTCTTCCTTCTTCTTCTTCCTTCCTTCTCCTTCTTCCTTCTTCTTCTTCCTTCTTCTTCTTCTTCATTATTATTATTAAATCACAGTGAGATACACAGTTCCAAAGTTGTTCATAATTGGGTTTCATTCAAACATGGAAGCTTTGTAACAGTATCTCACTGTGATTCAATAAAAAAAAATTGAGTTTCATTCATATAATGTTCCAACACCTGTCCCTTCACCAGAGTTCATTTCCCACCACCACCAATGTCCCCAGTTTCCCTCCCACTCCCCTCTCCTGCCTCTATGTCTCTACGGCAGGTACTTCTTCCTCCCCTTTCTCTCTCTCTCTCTCTCTCTCTCTCTCTCTCTCTCTCTCTCTCTCTCTCTCTCTCCCTCTCCTTTTGGGAGTTAATTATGATTTGCAATACAGATGCTGAAAAGTCATCACGTTTATCCTTTTATCAACTTTCAACACTCAGTTCTTATCCAGAGTGATCCTTTCTAACTATTTTGTCCACATTATTTTTTAAGTGGATTCACCAAATTACCTTTCCACTAACAGTGCAAAGGCTTTTCTTTTTCACATCTCCTTGTCAGCACTTGTTATTTCTTGTCTTTCTGATAACAATCATTTAAAAAGATATGAGATAATATCTCATTGTGGTTTTGATTTTTGTTGCTGTTTTGTTTTGGAGCCCCACCTGGCAATGCTCAGAGATTACTCCTCGCTCTACACTCAGAAATCCCTTCTGGCAATGCTCTGAGGACCGTATGGGATGCCAGAAATCGAACCCACATTGGTTTCGAACCCTTTCCAAATCAAGTGCCTTACCTGTTGTACTGTCTCTCTGGCTCACTATGGTTTTGATATTTTGATATTTTCCTGATGATTAATTATGTTGAAAGTCTTTTCATGGGCCTGTTGGCTACTGAATGTCTTCTTAAGAAAAACATCTGTTCAAATCCTTGACTCATTTAAAAATCAGTTTGTTGTTTTGTTATTGAGTCATAAGTACCCTGTGTATTTTTCTTGTTTTACAGGTTAGAAAGCTAATAGCAGAACTAATAGCGTGATAACAGAACCCAAGGCTGGAAATGGTATTAATACTTAACCAAGGAAATAGTTCATAAAAATAAAGTCACCTACTATCCTGAATGGACCAAGCTGAACCTCAATCATGGTCCAGACCTGTTATTAGAACCACAGAGGGGAAAGTCCAGGTTGTTTATTATTTTTCTCGGTATAGTTTGGGTGCATTGATATGTCTCAGAAAATCTTAAGGATTACAACAAGTAGAACAGGCAAATCTGTCATGTACTCTTAGTTGTGAGCCTCTTATCTAGTTTCCCTTCAAAAATATGTATTGGCCACATCAGACTCTGCTTTTCATATGAGATTCTCGGTTCCCAGAGGACCCGGCCAAAGACTTATCACATCCCATTTACATCTTTCCATCCTATGTCTATCAGAATGAATTCGTCAAACATGACACCCTGAAGGTAACCAAATCCTGTTGTCTGTCTGTTGCCTAGATACGCTTTCATCTGGTCTCCTCCAGGACTGAGTGCTCTGTACCAGTTTTCCATTCCTGCAGAAGGCCTGCCTCTATTTCACCTACCAGTAATGTCATTCCTTCCTCCTCCAGGGGGACCCATGGCTGTCACAAGCAGCATATCCACAATGTCCAACCTAGTTGTGTCCTTCTTGTCAAACCAGTAACCGTGGTCAATCCATTGCCTTAGGAGCTCGATGGGAGGCTGGGCCCCATATACCTCTTTGGCTGGCATGTTGAGGTCATCTGGTGAAAGAAGCCATGAGCACACAGTTAAAGCTTATGGGTTACTCTGCTCTTGCAAGAAGGCAACAGATTCCTTTCATGAGAGAGTCTGTGTTCAACTGTCCCATCCCTTTTCCAGACAGCATTCAGGCAGTGGACATTTGACAATGGGAAGAGTTTTTCTTGAATTTTGGATCTCCTGCCCCACTGAGATCCATACCTGTTATTACTTTAAGGATGCATAAATGGTATCACTGAAACATTTATTTTTTTTTATCATTTTTTCCAATAAAAATATTTTTCTACTATGTGTTAGACATTTTGTTCATTGTTGGGTGTTTTAATGGTGGGGAATATAGTCATATTCTTAGCCAAGTGTGTATTTAATCTCACCAGCAGGTAATAGTTGAACTCCAATGGGAGCAAAGCTTTAGGCTAGGTATTTTGAGAAGCAAAACCAAGCTGCAAGAGGAGACTGAGATTGTGATTTTGACAACAAGAATTTCTTTTCCCCAAGAGCAGAACACCTGGTCTTGGCACATAGGAGGCACACTCCCCCCACCCCCCCAATGAAGGCTTTTTCCCCCTTTCTAATGAACATTGATTAGAATATCCAGTTTGTGCCTTGCAACATTTTTGGCCTACTTTTTAAAAAGTAGTAATTCTTTAACTAACCCAAATAATGACTTTGTAAGGTGGATAATAATACCATTATAAGAAAGCTGAAGAATTGGGGGTCATGTAAGTTAAGTCAGAAAAGTCCTAAATTTATAGATAATTAAAGAGATTTGAACCTAGATATGTTTGGCTGTAAAGTTTTAACTATTTGTGGGTTTATAGTAAAATCAGGAAGATAGAATTTGTGGGAGAAAAGGAGAAAGAAATAAAAAGAAAAGGGAACTAACGTAAATTAAGGTCCTTGCTTTTAAAAAGCAGAATTATAGTTGGTAAGAGGATAAAGGCATGCAACTTTTACTATTGCTATTTAAACTTTTAAAGCATAACATGAGATAACCTAGAAGAATAGACAGAACATACGTTATATAAGGCAAAAAGAAACCCGGGCTTGGGCGATGGCTCCAGAATGTTCTAGATGTTTAACTCTGCACAGGGAATACAATCTTTGGAATTCCCATTAACTGGTTAGTGAAATAATAATGATGTAATAATAATTATGTGAGTAAAATTAAGTTTTATTTAAAAAATTAAACAGGTAAAATTTCAGGAAAGTTATTATGCTTAAGTCATATTTATTTAGCAACTACTAGATTTTAAAATTTATCAATAGCATATTTATCTAGCACAAAATGGAAAGAGAAACTTATCACAAAATGTGTGTTGCTTTTGGAGATGAAAATGGGCAACACTGCAATACCTTTCTGGGATTACTTCTCACTGAAAGGTAATGTTGCCTGATCCTCTGAGAGGAAATAGGAAGCTTCCGTCTACCAAAAGGTAACTTTTAACATTTTTGACCTACAATACATGATCATCAAATACTTGGTAACAGAAGAAAGGAAAGAAAAAATGAATAAAAGAGAAAAAAGAGGGAAGGAAAGAAGGAAGGAAGGGAGGAAGGAGGGATGAAGGAAGGGAAGGAGGGAGGATGGGGGAATAAAACTAAATTATATTAACCAGAAATATTTTATCTCCCAGTGTTAATAAAAGGCCTGTAGGACGGTCATGCAAAGGGCTGTCTTAGTTTGTTTGGGTGTAAGAAACGAGTTGTACCCAGATTTTGGTCTTACCCACAAACACCACTGCCTTCTTCCCTAAGGGAGGCCCGAAAAGACCTTTTCTCCTTCGGTCCAGCTTGGACATAATGATATCTTGGGTCTGATTGGCTGAAGTTCTGGCAGAGAAATTGATGCAGTTGGGCAGGTAGACATTTTTGGGAAGATGGAGAAGAAAGTTGTTGGTGATGGCAGATTTGCCAGTTCCTGTAGGACCCACAAACAGTGTTGGAATCTCATGGTTTATGTAGGTTTTCAAGAAGAAGGACTGTCGGGCTGTCTCCATTGTAGGGATGATGAGGTCTGAGATCTGTACCACAGAGGGAGAGGAGAGTCTTAGTACTGAACCCAGGAGGCTGGGTCTTGGTCTTCAGGAGATCTGGATTCAATTCTTTAATTTTTGTATTTTTAATTTTAGGCATTGTGATTTACAATACTGTTCCATGCATACAATACTCCAACATCCTCCACCAGAATGTTCCCTCCACCTATTCTCCACCACCCTACCCTGCCCCGCCCTTCCCCTCCCTCACCACACACGGCACATTAAGCTCAATTCTGTAGACCTGTTCCCTGGTTCTGTTACCTTTGGCCATTTGTCATTGGTTTCTTTATATCCCACAGAAGAGAGAGTCCATTCTGTTTCTGTTCCTCTCCTCCTGAATAAGTTCATTCACCATAACTCTCTCAAGAGCAGCCAATTGCATAATTAAGTCTTTTCTTATAACCAAATACCATTTCACTGTGTATAGACACCACCATGTCTTTCCTCAGCCATCTGTTCTTGGACACTTGGGCTGCTCTGGATTCATCCAGTCTATTCAGCTTTGCCATGTACTATCTTGATGGTCTTGAGTGAGTACTTAACCTCAGCCTGTTGAGCTCTCTTCCCGTCCTTCTACACTGTATACTGAAACACCCAACTGTCATATTATAAATGCTAATCATATAAGGATGGATCTATAGCCCCGTGATCATTGCTCAGAATCAACCTTCCAGTCTGTCTCACTCCAGGCAAGGTCCACCCCCCATTTGCCATATTTATTCCAATGATTCAGGAGGTTTGTGATTGACCCTCGATCTTAATTCTCTGTGCTTGTTCCTCACCTGCTTTTCCAAAACTTGGTTCTGAGACCCACCCCTCCCCTTAACCTCTTATCCATAACAGGATTAAACTCTTCCTGATATTCAGATCCAAATTGAACTCATAGATTCAATGTTAGCATTTTTAAAAAGAGAAGCATGCATACACAAGCTTGGATCAAACCTTCAAACACCTGTGCTTCAGCATCACAGACCCAGATTTCTACTTGCTTTCATTGTCCATGTTTCGATTTACTCAGCTACATAATACCAGAAAGAAAAAAACACTGGCTGCAATCATTAGAAACCCTATTATGAACTCTTAGCCCACACTGTGTGCTGTGATCAATGGCATTTGTGAATCTGATTATCATTATCAACCATACAAAGTGGCCATCAGTCTACCCCTCATTCATTTCTGTTAAGAAGAGATCCAATTTTTCTTTAAAATCCCAAGAGGATCGGAGATATAGTTCCAGGGTTTAAGGCACTTGCCTTGCATGCACCTGACCCTCAGTTCAATCCTCTGCACTGTGCGGCTCCCTGAGCCCTGCTGGAAGTGACCCCAGAGTGCTGAATCAAGAGTACCCATTTGGGGGTATGACCTAAAATAGTTCCCCCTGCAAAACAAAATTCTCAGAGAGGAGTCAGAGGGATAGCTCAAAGGCTTAAAGCACCTTCCTTGCAAGCATATGGTGACAAGTTCAAATCCCTGCCTTCCCTGGAGTGCGCTCCACACAATAAATATGGCACAGTACTCTCTGGAATCTTTGGATACTGGCCCACCAAGCACTGCAACTCAAAAGAGAAATCTATCTCCAGGCCAGAGGGATAGGACAGAGGTTAAACTCACCAACTTGCCTGTTACGTAGTTGTCCCCTGGCCCCAATAGATGGTCTCCTGAAAACCACCAAGAGTGACCCCTATGCACAGAACCAGGAATAGTAATTGAGCATCATTGGGGTTTGTCCTCCAAACAAAACAAAATTAAATAATCATTGAGCACCTGGTTCTGCATTCAGGGCCACTTTCTAGCTGTGTGGCTTTGCACAGGTTTGCCAAGAGACCTCCTCCAATCCTAGAAAGTGGAAGTAATAATTACCTGTCTCAGGTGTGACTGGAAAAGACCACAAGGATAATGCAGCCAGAATTTTCATTGTCCCACTCCTATGCTCATTTTTTGCACTTTGATTACCTTGTAATGGCTGCTCCTTTCCTAAGCTTTCACTTTCTTTTTTTTTTTTTCAGTTTTTTTTTTTTTGGTGTGTGTGTGTGTGTGTGTGTGTGTGTGTGTGTGTTTAATATTTAATACTGGGTTTGGGGGCTACACTAAGCAGTACTCAGGGCTTATTCCTGCCTCTGTGCTTAGGGATCATACTTGACAGGACTCAAGGGACCCAAGTCTACTTCTTGTTAGGAAAATGTCCTACCCACCTGAACTATCTCTCAAGCCTCTCTACTGTTAAAAAGGAGAAGAAAATCAGCCTTGGAGCGGAGTCAGTTAGAAAGAAAGGGATGGACACGGAATGACCTCACCACTCATATGTGGAATTTCAAGATACACAGCAAGGTAGCAACAAAGGCAACACTGCTTCATAAAATTGACTTTGGCGGGGGGGGGGGTGTTGAAGGGGTTCAAAGGGAGGAGCATTTGTGGGAAGGAGGTAGGCACACTGGTGATGGGCGCAGTGATGGAATGACAGACACGGGAAACCACCATTAACAGTATTGGAATCACAGTGCCTCAACCAATAACAAAATTAAAAGGCACAAAGCAAAAAAGAAAATTGCAAGCATTGGCATTGATTCCTCCACCTTGGAGAAAAATGTGTTATTATTGGAACTGAAATTCCACAGTCAATGCCTTTTTTTTTTTACCTTTGCATCAGGTGCAATATGTTCCTCCTCTTTGGTGATATACTCTGTCCACGTGTGCCACTGTCCACCACCTTGCTTGAAGAAATAAAAATCATAGATGCTTCCTGAACCCAAAGGAACAGAACAGAGCGTGAGGACTGTAGGGGCTACATTTCAAATATAAATCTAATAAGAGATCACTGTCACTGTCACTGTCTTCCCATTGTTCATCGAGTTGCTTGAGCGGCCCATTAACGTCTCCATTGTGACACTTCTTGTCACTGTGTTTGGCATATTGAATACGTCACGGATAGCTTGCCAGGCTTTTGCTGTGCGGGTGAGATACACTTGGTAGCTTGCTGGGCTCTCTGAGAGGGGCGGAGAAATCGAACCTGGGCCGACCAGTTTGGCCGCATGCAAGGCAAAGGCCCTACCAGCTGTGCTATTACTCCAGCCCAATAAGAGGTATTCAACGAAAAACTACATAATGGCATCAGCAAAAGATCTTTGACAATGCATAAGTACCAGTAATGGCACAGAGCACTGGGAAACTAGTGAGATTGACACATATTTTGTTAGTACAACATTATATATTATTTTGCATTGTGAACTATAATGATGCCCTTCAAAGAATAATAATGGTGATGGTACAAAAAATAATAGGTATCTAATAAGGTAAAGGTAAAGGCCCTCCCGTTGATCGTCGATTTGCTCGAGCGGGCCCAGTAACGTCTCCATTGGAGACTTTGTTGTTACTGTGTCTGGCATATCGAATACTCTCGGTAGCTTGCCGGGCTCTCCGAGAGGGGCGGAGGAATCGAACTCGGGTCGGCCATGTTGGCCGCTTGTAAGGCGAACGCCCTACCCGCTGTGCTATCGCTCATTTAAATAATGTACATAGGAAACAGAAAAAGCCAGAACCTTCCATCTTCCTCGGCACTAAACACGTTGGAGATGAAATGACAGACAGATGAAAGAGCCCCCTAAGAATGGTATAGTTTGAAAGACATTGGGGTACTGGGCGCCTTCGGGGAGAGCAGCGAGCACTAGTGCTGGGTGCAGCATAGGAATTATGTACACGGGAAACCACCATTGAGAGATGTATTTTTTATGAAGTCTAGTTTATCTATTTTTTGTACTTATTCTTGTGTTTTAAGTGTCTTAAATCATTGCTTAGACTTTGGTTATGAATACTAAACCCTGTTTTCTTATAATAAGTCTTAGGTTTTAACCTAAAGTTGGGTCATTGATTTTTCTGTTTCTGTTTGTCTCATGGTCTGTGTCTGTCTCTGCCTCTCTGTGACTTGTCCAGCAGTGTTCAAGTGCTCTCAGGTGAAAGAAGATCAAGCTCTACAGACCTACCGTTCAATGCTCAGGTGCAGTAATGCTCAGGGCCACCCAGGCTACCCATGACGGTGCTAGGGACGAAACTCGGCTTCCCACGGGAGGCATGTGCACCAGTTCTTTAAGTCACCTACCCTGCTTGCTCCATGATGACTCATTGAGTTAATTTTTGACTATGGCGTGAAGTAGGAGCCTATATTCATTATTTGATATGTAAATATTCCATCACCCAGGATTTTTTATTTAAAAGATTATTTCCTCTCTCCCCCCTCCATTTAATTATCTTAATACTCTTGTCAAAAATAAGGTCACCAGTGGGTCTGGAGTGATAGCACAGCGGGTAGGGTGTTTGCCTTCCACCTAGCCAACCCAGGTTCAATTCCCAGCATCCCATATGGTCCCCTGAGCATCGCCAGGAGTAATTCCTGAGTGCAGAACCAGGAGTGACCCCTGTGCATCTCCGGGTGTGACCTAAAAAGCCAAAAAAGAAAAAAAAAGGTTTCCAGGGGCCTGGAGAGATAGTACAGCGGGTAGGGCATCTGTGCACTCATCCGACCTGGGTTCAATCTCCAACATCTCATATGGTTCCCCCGCGAGCAGCGCCAGGAGTAATTCCTGAGTGGAGAGCCAGGAGTAACCCCTGAGCATTGCTGATGTGACCCCAAAAGCCAGAAAAAAAATCAGGTCATCATTAATGTGATGTGTTTACTCTCAGTTCTATTCCATTGTTCCAGTCAGTACCATATTGTCATCTATAATTAAATATATATATATATATATATATATATATATATATATATGGTCATGTGTGTCTGTCTTTTGCAAAGTTTCCATACCATTCTCACTCTGATTATAAATCATGTAAATTCTTGACCTCTTTCCTAACATTATCTGGGGCCAATTTATTTCATCTACATCCTTGGATAGAGTTCAAGGATTGGTTTGTGAATTGTATTTCTTGTCATCTGAGGTTACAGAAGCTGCATAAAAGGAAATACTCAGTTGGCCTTGGCAGGAAACCTGGGTTCTGCATTCTTTTAACTGTTGTCCAACTTTCCTAGGCTGGGTTCATTCCACCCCCATTCCTGCTAGTGGCACATGCTCCTGGGGAGCGGGGCGGGGGGGGGGGGGTGAGGGGGGGAGGGGAGTAAAGAGAGGGGGCGGAGTCAGCTCATTTCATCAACCAGCTTGGAACTCCAGAAGAGACAAAAGCAGGCGGTTCTCCCTACTCCTACTAAGATTCCACAGAAATAGGGAGGGATCCCAAGCTCAGGTTTTTATTTTATGGGTGTTTAGGCTTTTTGCTTTTAAAATAAACTTTTCATAGCTGTCCAGTCACTATTGCAGTTTATTTTTCTTCACATTGGTGATTACCAGTGAGAACTCTCTGAATTATGCTGATTTTATTCTCAGAATTAATTATTATCTTGCTGTCAGGAGACAGTAAGATAATAGATTCTGGAATTGGGAAACATATCATGCATATATATATATATATATATATATATATATATATATATATATACTTTCTCCCTGTCTCCCTGTCCACCATTTTTCAGTGTTTGTATTACAGAACCAGTTTGTAATTCTTGCAATGGATATTGCTGGAGAATTTTCAGGCTTCACTTTTTTTTTTTTGGTGTTGATCATCTCACTTGGTATGGAAGCGTCTGTGAGCCTACGTCATGCTGCAGTTATACCTAGAAGGAAAATCTGGCACAATAATTTTAGCAAGCAAGCAATCTGGCATGATGCTTACAGAGCTATAAAAATGCTCTCTAGTTTAAGTTAGAAATCCGTTACTGGAAATTTAGCCTAAAGAAATACTTACAAATAATCTCTGTACAAGAGTATGCCATACCATCTGTGATGGCGAAAATTTGGGAAGAAGTTACATGTCCCACATTAAGACACCAGTCAAAATTATGTCTTGCAAAATGAATGGAATATTTTTTTCAGCCATTAAAATTACAAGGAAACAGAGATTTCTCAAAAGAGGCTGGAGCACATCTAGAGGCCCCAAGTTCCATCCCCTGGTATAGCACATGGTGCCCTGAACGCCACCACTATGCCCTGGCGAACACAGGGCACATCTGGCATTAATGGTGTCATACAGCACTGCACCACCAGACTAGAGCATAGAACTTTCAGGCTGGTATAGCCAAGGCTGGGTTTCTGGGAGCGCCGCCCCCCCCCCGGGTCCCCTGAACACTGTCTGGAAGGCTAAAGAAAAGATCCTCGCAAAGACTAAGTATTCTGTGGAAAAATGCTCCAAGGAACAAGGACAGATGGAAACAGAGAAATGAAAAAAATAGAATATATACCATCATGGGAGCTACACAAAGAGAAGAAAGCAGGTGGATCAGAGAGAAAAGAGATCTTGAAAATTGAAATACTGTGATAGGATGATTGCTACAAAAAAGAAAATGTGAAAAGCCAATGACAGTGCCTGCTTGAAGTTATGGTTCTTCTCATTACGTTAGTTGTGTAGGATGTAGGAGACAAAGTCATTACAATGAATAGGAGATGTAATAGGACAATGTGTCCTAGAAACTGACTGGAAGTTGTGTACATCCCGTCTTCCAGATCAACTGGTAAGATAACATGGTAAAGTGAACCAGTAATGGGGCTAAGCATAGTTCACATACCATCTTTGCTGACCGGAAGTGTGTGAAGAGATTAATCAGGAAGTATGGGAAAACAGAAAACAACATAAGAGCCCATGAAAAGAAAACATTACAATGTAAAGGACTGCAATATGGAGAATGTACTGAGGTTCATCCTCAAATAACGTCTCATTGATGAGTTCTTGGAAACTGATTTTATGCAAGAGGACGTGCAACTGATTTTGCCTAATGTAAACTAACAGTCTAGTTAATGCGTTTTATTTTATTTTATTTTTTGCTTTTTGGGTTACACCTGGCAATGCTCAGGGATCACTCCTGGCTTTGCACTCAGAAATTACTCCCAGCGGTGCTCGGGGGACCATATGGAATGCTGGGAATCGAACACAGGTTGGCCGCGTGCAAGGCAAACACCCTACCCACTGTACTACAGTTCCAGCCTACAGGCTAGTTGATGTAAACCAAAGGTAAGAACCTATGGCCTATACTTGGTCACACGAAAATCTCTGAACTGCATACACCTCAAGATTCAGGAATAATGCATTTGTTTATTTCCCAACTTACTCATTCCAGTTCAGGGTCATGTCAGGGTCCAACCCTGGACAGGATATACTTTTCACAAGGCACAATGTACACATGCCACACTCACTCAAGCTGGGACAACTGAGACACACCCATGAATATCTTCAATGCCTGCATATCTGGGAGATAGAGGAGGAAACCAGACTGCCTGGGAAGAAACTCACATAGAAATAAGGGAGAAAGTTCAAATGCCACATGTGCAGTGTCCCTGGCTAAAATGCAGCCCCTCCGCCCCCCCCACATTAGTGTTATAATAAAATGTTATCATTAAAAGGTAAAGGTAAAGGCCCTCCCGTTGATCGTCGATTTGCTCGAGCGGGCCCAGTAACGTCTCCATTGGAGACTTTTGTTGTTACTGTGTCTGGCATATCGAATACTCTCGGTAGCTTGCCGGGCTCTCCGAGAGGGGCGGAGGAATCGAACTCGGGTCGGCCATGTTGGCCGCTTGTAAGGCAAACGCCCTACCTGCTGTGCTATCGCTCCAGCCCATGGGTGCCACGGTGCGGGCTGGAGTGATACCATAGTGGTAGGGCGTTCGCCTATACAAGCGGCCAACATGGCCGACCCGAGTTCGAGTCCTCCGCCCCTCTCGGAGAGCCCGGCAAGCTACCGAGAGTATTCGATATGCCAGACACAGTAACAACAAAAGTCTCCAATGGAGACGTTACTGGGCCCGCTGGAGCAAATCGACAATCAACGGGAGGGCCTTTTGGGTGCCACGGTCACGTGCTTCTGGAATCCTAGACTGTAGATGGTTGGGTTCCAGAGAGATTTCTGTAGGGCATTAATACATTTTGGGATTCAATTGGGTGTCTCTGGACCAGAGCTGTTGGTGCGCTAAGATGGCACCAACAAATTGTGGACATGACAGCTAGGCTGATGAGCAGGCAAGGGAGCCAGGGAGGGACAGCCCACTGACTCTGCCACCATACAGCCTGGAGATTCAGTCCTGGATCCTGCATACCTGGGCCTTGCTTGTGGAAGCTCTTGGTCGCCGGGATTCCATCTGGAGTAGGTAGGGAGACTGGACCTGCTCCACCTGGAGTGCCCCTGTGAAATTATCTCAGTATGGAGCTGGGAGACATCTCCGGCTCTGTGGTGTCTTCCAGGACCCACTGCTGTGTCTCTGGACCAGGGCTGTTGTTGCGCTAAGTTGGCACCCGGAGGCACATTGTGGGCGTGACCAGTTTTACTTTCTTATAATGTCTTTCATTTTGGTATTTGGGTAATGCTGACTGCATTGTAGACTTTATATAATATTCCCTCTGTTTTCTGTATTTTGAAAGAGATTTCAGATAATTGGTTTCATTTCTTCCTTATATGTTTGGTAGAGTGCTGGAGCGATAGCACAGCGGTAGGGCGTTTGCCTGGCACGCAGCCAACATGGCCAACCCGAGTTCGATTCCTCCGCCCCTCTCGGAGAGCCCGGCAAGCTACTGAGAGTATCTTGCCCGCACGGCAGAACCTGGCAAGCTCCCCGTGATGTATTCGATATGCCAAACACAGTAACAACAAAGTCTCCAATGGAGACGTTACTGGGCCTGCTTGAGCAAATCGATGAACAACGGGAGGACAGTGACAGTGACAGTGACAGTGATGTTTGGTAGAATTCACCTGTGTACACAAGTTAACCTGTTTTAGAAGGTTATTAATTATTGATTTAATTTATTTAATTGATATTGACCTATTCACTTAATCTCTTTTTCTTTGTGTAAGTTTGGTCCTTAAATTAAGGGAATCATCTTTCATGTACATTATCAAATTCTTAATATCATAGAATTACTAGTGATGCTTCCCCCTTTCATTTATAATATTAATATTTTATGTCTTCTCTTGCGATAGCACAGCGGGTAGGGCGTTCGCCTTACAAGCGGCCAACATGGCCGACCCGAGTTCGATTCCTCCGCCCCTCTCGGAGAGCCCGGCAAGCTACCGAGAGTATTGGATATGCCAGACACAGTAACAACAAAGTCTCCAATGGAGACGTTACTGGGCCCGCTCGAGCAAATCGACGATCAACAGGAGGGCCTTTACCTTTTTTACCTTTAGCTAGTAGTTTGTCAACCTTACTAAGCTTCCCAAAGAAAGAACTTTTTTTTTTCCTTTTGGGTCACACACAGTGATGCTCAGGAGTTACTCCTGGCTTTGCACTCAGTAATTATTCCTGGCAGTGCTCAGGGGACCATATGGGATGCTGGGAATTGAACCCAGGGAGGCTGCATGCAAGGCAAACGCCCTCTCTACTGTACTATTGCTTCAGCCCCCAAAAAGAACTTTTGATTTGTTCATTTTTCTCTGTTAATTTTTCTGTTTCAGTTTCATTTATCACTGTTCAAATTTTATTATTTCTTTCCTTCTGCTTATTTTTAAGTTAATTTGCACTTTTTTCCAGTTTTCTGAGGCATAGAAGCTTATTTAAAGTTTTCTGCCTTTGCAGTTTCTGTATAAGTATTTCTTTAACTACACCTAACAGATTTTGAAAAGCTGTGCTTTTATTTACGTGTAGTTCAAATATTTTAAAAATTTCCCTGAGATTTCTTTGGCAGGAGTATAGTTATTTAGGAATATGTCATTTAATTTCCAAGTATTTGGGGATTTTTAGTAATTTTTTTGTTATTGATTTCTAGTTTTAATGGCATAATAATCTGAAAACACACATTGTATTATTTCTGTTCCTTTTTAAATGTTGAAGTGTTTTTATGGCTCAGAATGTGGTTTGTCTTATTTGATATTTCATTCTGAGAAGAGCATATACTCCTACCATCAGATGAAATGATCTATAATGGCAAATTAGAGTTATGTGTTTGATGGTAGCACTGTTCAGTTTAACTCTATCCTCACCCATGTTCTGCAGGTCCTCTGTCAGTTAACAGGGATGTTCAAGACTCCAGTTAGGGTATTGGGTGTTTTTGTTTCTTCTTGCATTTTATCAGCTTTGCCATGTGTATTTTGGTCTTCTGTTCACATTTGAAATATGAAAATAGTATCTCCCCGACACTAGTCCTCAGGACCACCCCATGAGATACAAACTGTTCTTACTTCATGTTACACACGGGGAAACTGAGATAGGGAAATTTCTGTCAACTACCCTGACCCTAACCGGTTCCTCAACATCCTCAAGTCACTCTATCAAACTTGGTATTTGGGTTGAAAACTTGACCTGATCTTCTTAACTGCCCGATTCATGCTATAGAATGGGATATAACAGAACTTGAGTATTATTTTAAAAGTTTAATAAAACATGGAGCGATAGCACAGTGGTAGGGCGTTTGCCTTGCACGCAGCCAACATGGCCGACCCGAGTTCAATTCCTCCGCCCCTCTCGGAGAGCCCGGCAAGCTACCAAGAGTATCTCGCCCGCACGGCAGAGCCTGGCAAGCTCCCCGTGATGTATTCGATATGCCAGACACAGTAACAACAAAGTCTCCAATGGAGACGTTACTGGGCCCGCTCGAGCAAACTGATGAACAACGGGAGGACAGTGACAGTGACAGCTCTATTTAAGATGCGAGACATTTTCTGAAATTAGGTTTCAAGTTCTGCATTAAACAAGGTTCAGAAGTATATGGCAGATCCACCAATAATTTTGGTTTATTTGAATACCGTGGCACCCATGATATTCAAAATGAGCAAGGGACAATAAATGACCTAGCATCTGCTCCTGGCAGGCAAGATTGAATGGTAGTGTTTGATCATTGTACGGCTGAATCTCGAACATGAAAGCTCTGTAACTGTATCTCACCACAATTCAATTAAAAAAAAAAAAGGAATGTGGAGTTCATGCCCAATTAAATTAACTTAATCAATGGCTGAATAAATAGCAGTATTCCTATATTTATAAAAAAGAAAGAAAGAAAGAAAGAAAGAAAGAAAGTAAAATTGGTGCTGGAATGATAGTATAGCAGGGAAGGTGTTTGCCTTGCATGCAGCCAACCCAGGTTAGATATCCAGAAATCCATATGGTCCCCCTGTCCTTCATGAAGCAATCCCTGAGCAGAGAGCCAGGAGAAAGTTCTGAGTACTTCTAGGTGTGGCAAAAAAAAAAAAAAAGAAAAAAAGGAAAATGACATACCAATGTCTTTCACTGCCATAGATACAAAATCTACACACACACACACACACACACACACACACACACACACACACAAAAGAGTCAATTACATCTAAGATAAATAGAAAAAATATATGACACAACAAGGTGGGATTTACTCTAGCACATAAGACTACTTCAACATTTGAAGATCAATTAAGAAAATCTATCATATCAGTAAGCTTTAGAAGAAAAACTGTATGATTCTATCGGTAGTTTCAGAAAAAAGGCATTTGACAACATTCACTGATCATTCACATTTAAAAACCTTTAGTAAATTAGGAATAGAGTCAAACTTCCTTAACTTGATAAGCACGCTAGGTAACACCAGACTTTGGATCAGGGACTACATACAAGACTGGGAACAAGTTATTTTTCTATTCCTTTTCAACATCATGCAGGAAGTCCTAGATAATACAATAAGATAAGAAACAAACAAAAGATTAGAAAGGAAGAAATAACACTGTCCTTGCTTGTAGATACAAGACTATCTAAGCAGGAATTCCCAAAAGAATCAGCAAAAACTTTCGGAATTTTATAAGTGAATGCAACAAAATTGTATGATCACACAGTTAATGCATAAAAGCCAAATGCATTCTTAAAAAGCAGAAACTCAAAATTGGAATTTGAAATGGACAAAGCAGTACTATTTGCATTAGCCTCAAAAATAAGAAATAAAGATGTATTTAGTCATGTGAGGAAAAAATTTAAATGTTGAAGAAATCAAAGAAGATTTAATTTATGAAGATGCAATCTGTGATCACATAGAGGAAAGAATCAAAATTTTAAGAGGTCTATTTCTTCTCATCTCATTTTATAGATTCAACATATTACAAATCAAAATCCCCAAAAGTTATTTTATAGATATTGATAAAACTAATTTTAAATGGAAGGATAAAATATCATAATACTTAACACAATATTGAATAATAACAAAGATGAAGAATGGACAATAACCAGGTTGAAGATTTATTATGAAACTGTAAGAAGCAAGATAGAATTTTTTTAGTCACATGAAGTGCAAGATTCAAACCATATTTGGGCAGAAGCTGCAAGTAAAACAAATGCCTTAACCCTGGTACTATCTCTCCAGATTCAAAACAGTATTGTACTGGTAAAAGAACAGATAAGTAGATCAGCGAACAGATTGGAGAGGCAGAAATAGCTCAAGCATATATAGAAAAGTGATCTTAAGCAAAGGAGTGAAACTATTAGAGGAAGAAAAACTGACTTTCACCAATAGGTCTTGGAACAACTTCTTCCAGGAGAGAAGCAGAAGTAGGAAAAGGGAAGGAGAATAAGAACCGAGAATTATGGATCTTAATAATTTCCAAAAAGTCATTCAAAATAGATAATAGATCCAAATGTAAAACACGAAGGCCATATAGCTTCTAAGAGCTAAATAATGTAGAAAAAAATCTAGCTAATCTTGGGGTTTGGTGATGAATTTTTAGGTACAAAAAAAAAACCATGATGAATACAAAATTTGTTTAATTAGACTTCATTAAAATTAAAAACTTATGTAGGGCGTTTGCCTTGCACGCAGTTGACACAGTTGACCCCAGTTCAATTCCTCCGCCCCTCTCGGAGAGCCTGGGAAGCTACTGAGAGTATCTCGCCCGCACGGTAAAGCCTGGCAAGCTACCCATGACGTATTCGATACGCCAAACAGAGTAACAACAAGTCTCACTATGGAGACGTTACTGGGCCCACTTGAGCAAATCGATGAACAATGTGAGAACAGTGACAGTGATGATCATGAAAAAGATTTTTTTTGTTGTTGTTCCATTGGTTGGTTTGGTTTTTGTGTTTGGGGGCCACATACAGTGTAGTTCAAGACACACAAACTCTTGGCTCAAACTTACATTATTCTGGGAATCACCTGGGTAGTTGTGTGCCAGACAAGCCCTTACTAACTGTATTGTCTCCTCTCCCACCCCTCTAAGATACTGTTAAGAGAATGAAAAGACAAGCCACAGTCTACAATACCTACATAATATATGTGATAAGGGACCTGTGTCCAAAATACGCAACAAACTTTTATTTATTTATTTATTTATTTATTTATTGCTTTTTGGGTCACACTCGGTGATGCACAGGAGTTATTCCTGGTTCATGCACTCAGAAATTACTCCTGGCGGTGCTCAGGGGACCATATGGGATGCTGGGAATCGAACCTAGGTCAGCTGCGTGCAAGGCAAACGCCCTACCCACTGTGCTATTGCTACAGCCTCCGCAACAAACTTTTAAAATTCACTAAGAGAACAAAGTACAATTTAGAAAATGAATGAGATCCGAAAAGATACTCCACCAAAACTAAGGAGCATGTAATTGTGACTCTAATATAAAGAAATAGCCAATGTCACATGTCATTATGAAATTGCAAATTTAAACAAGATAGTACAATAAATCTATTAGAATAGCTAGAATACAAAATACCGAGAATATTAAAGGCTGATGCAGATAGAGAGCAACAGAAGCTATTCGTTTGTTGCTGGTGGGAATGAAACTTGATGTAAGAATTTTGCAAGATAGTTCAGTAGTTTCTGACAAAGATAAACACAATTGTACTCTTTGATCTAATAATCACAATTTCAGGTATTTGCCAAGTGAATTTAAAACTTATGTTCACACAAAAACCATCCATGAATGTTCACCACAACTTTATTCATACTTTGCGAAAATAACAATTAGTTAAAATGTTCTTTGATAAATGAGTGGATGAATACCCATGAAACACTGTATGATTTAGTTACAAAAAAGAAATAATCAAGACAAAAAAATTGCAGGAAGGAAACTTAAGTCCTTGCTACTAAGCACAATATGGCAATTAAAAAGACTTCAAATTATATTATTCCAAGTATAGCACATGGTGGAAAATACAAAATCAGGATAACAACTGATTGTCAGGCATTAAGGGGAAGGAAGGATGACTAGATGTTACAATGAAGTTTTAGGGTGTCATTAGACGTAACAAATACACTAATTAATATACACTAATGTAAGATGCTAAAGGGCTGGGGCGATAGCATAGTAGGTAAGGCGTTTGCCTTGCATGCGGTCGACCCGGGTTCGATTCCTCCACCCCTCTTGGAGAGCCCGGCAAGCTACTGAGAGTATCCAGCCTGCATGGCAAAGCCTGGAAAGCTACCCATGATGTATTCGATATGCCAAAAACAGTAACAACAAGTCTCACAATGGAGACGTTACTGGTGCCCGCTCGAGCAAATAGATGAACAACGGGAGGACAGTGACAGTGAAAATGCTAAAAGTAAGGGAAATAGAGTGAGTAGGAGGAAGTAGAAATGGACACCACACATTGAACTCAATTTTCTGAATACCAAAAATTGTTCTAAAGTGAAATCTATTACAATTATTTTTTTAAGAGAGGTAAACATTTGCGGGCTGGAGCGATACCACAGCGGTAGGGCATTTGCCTTGCACGCAGCCAACATGGCCGACCCGAGTTCAATTCCTCCGCCCCTCTCGGAGAGCCCGGCAAGCTACCGAGAGTATCTCGCCCGCACGGCAGAGCCTGGCAAGCTCCCCGTGACGTATTCGATATGCCAGACACAGTAACAACAAAATCTCCAATGGAGACGTTACTGGGCCCACTTGAAAAAATTGATGAACAACGGGAGGACCGTGACCGTGAAACATTTGTATAACATCTTCTGTTTTCCATATCTTTTTACACACACACACACCTGTTTATCACCTGTTTATCTGTATATCCTCACATGCTCTTATTTTCTGACACATTTCTATTACTTCTCACTTCACTTCAGTATATATACCATTAACTGTCCAATGTTTTACTATTGATGAATTTTACAATGCAATCCACATGCCTTGAATATATTTCCATGTTTTGACAGACAGATGCAAGTGTATAAACCAGACTTCTCAACAGATACAACATTATCATCCCCACTGGGAGTTACTTTATATACTTTCATATACTGTTTTTTATAATCACAAAAAAAGTGAAATTCATTCCTCTCCACAGTGATGATGGATTGGAGCGATAGCACAGAGGGTAGGGCATTTGCCTTACACGGAGAGCCTGGCAAGCTACCGAGAGTATCCAGCCCGCATGGCAGAGCCTGGCAAGCTCCCCCTGGCATACTGGATATGCCAAAAACAGTAACAAATCTCACAATGGAGACGTTACTGGTGCCTGCTCAAGCAAATCGATGACCAACGGTACGACAGAGCTACAGTGCTATAAAAAAAGTAAGGCTGCTAGAAATTATAGCGTGATATTTTTAGTATAAAATGTAGAAAAACTGGAAGAAGATATGAAATTATTTCTGGCTAGTGAGATCACACCAATTGACTTTAACATTTTCTCTACACCGTTTTCTCTATTTCTTAGGTGGTAAATTTAAGGTGGTATTACTTCTTAGGTAACAAAGAAACTTATTAGGTGGTAAAAAAAAACTGAACAGTAAAACTACTTAAGAGAAAAAATCTTTTAAAAATTGTAAATTATTGAATCTATGAGCCATGGAGATAGTTCAAAGGATTATTATACTGCATTCTTTCACAGCATGGCCTGGAATGATCCCACTCAAGAAAAGAACTAGGAGAAATTACCAAGCAGAGCCAGATGTGACTCCAAATACAAAAATATAAAGATTAAAGGGCTGGAGCGATAGCACAGCAGTAGGGCGTTTGCCTTGCACGCAGCCAACATGGCCGACCCGAGTTCAATTCCTCCGCCCCTCTCGGAGAGCCTGGCAAGCTACCGAGAGTATCTCGCCCGCACGGCAGAGCTTGGCAAGCTTCCCATGAAGTATTCGATATGCCAAACAGAGTAACAACAAAGTCTCCAATGGAGACGTTACTGGGCCCGCTTGAGCAAATCGATGAGCAACGGGAGGACCGTGACCGTAAAACTAGAAACATTTAAACCGATTACAAGGATAAAATAAGAAATATTTATACCATAATCATAGGTTACGATGAAGGTCAATGCTTAGAGAAGGTCTGGATGGGAATTAAAAAAAAAAAAAACGAAAGCAACTATATTTCTCATTCTCTCTCCTGACTGAATGATGGGATTATTGGTGAATTTTGCCCCCTCCTCACTGCCCCTCAAAAAAAATTTTTTGCCCCGATTTTAAAAAGGTAGTTTAAAAAAACCAGAAAATCCTGATTTCAGGGTCACCAATCCAGCCGACTTCCTAAGGCAAACCACAAAATCTTGCCTGACTTTAGTAAAAAGCCCTACTTGGTCCAGACATGTCAGTTATATGTTTGGGACATATGATCATAACTATTATAGTGAAGATAAAAACAGTATTCAGTTACCTCTTTCAGGAAAGATGTTGTTTTTGGTGAGTTTGACACTTTTGGGTCTGGGGTTGCTGTCATCCATACCCATGATCAGGTTGCGGAAAAACACGTCAAATTTCTTTCTGCCTTCTGAGTTGGTGATGCCTGCCACGGTCCACACCAAGGCGAAGAGGAACAGCCCTTGCAGCCAGAGAAAGATCTGTTGACTTGTCAAGGTTTCAAAATACTCACTTTCCTCATCATTGGCTGCTATGATTTCATCTAAAAGCAACAAAAGGACTCCTTACTAAAAGCAACAAAACGCGACAGATATATGTGAGCGGACGGGTTTTGTTATGTGAGGGGCCTCAGGAAATAATTCAGGTGGGCTAAATGATTAACCGACCAGATACATTATCTGTATACATTTTTCATGTGGCGGTAGAAACAGGATCACACCTGGGAGTGTCACAGATTGTATATGCAGGGCCTCAAGCATGTAAGATGTGTATGTGCTCTACTGCTCAGTCACATCCCTAGCCTGAGTCCACATATATACATTTTTCCCTAAACTTTTCCTTGTTTTAAAACCAGGGCTTCAGTTACACTGGTAATATGGGTGAGTGGTACAGCCATATATCCAAAATACATTCTCAATGAGACTGAAACTTTGTAATGTGTCTGTCAAGTGGAAGGTGGGATAGGATGGGGGTTGAGGGTAGGGAGGAAGTATGAGAACACTCATGGAGGGAAATTGACAGTGGTGGTGGGATTGGTGTTGAAATATTATATGCCTAAAACTCAACAATCAATAACTTTGTAAATCACAGTTCTTTCACTAAAAAAAATGGAGAAAAAGATATTCATAAGACAAAATTTACCATGTATTAGGTAATTGTACTAATTCTTTTATTACTGTTTTGTACCTGACCCAGAGGTCTGTCATCTTGCAAAATCGAAACTGTACTCATGATATAATAGCTCCCCATTATTGCCAGCTCCCGGAAGGCCGCGCAACATCTTATCATCTCATTCCTACTTTGGACAAACTGGCAGGCTACCGAAAGTAACCTGCCCACATGGCAGAGTCTGGCAAACTCCCCGTGATGTACCTAATATGCCAAATACCAGTAACAATGATGGGTCTCATTCTCCTAACTCTGAAAGAGCCTTGAATATGGCACTTTTTAAAAAATCTCAGGGCTAGGACAAAGGAGACATTACTGGGGCCTGCTCGAGGCAATCGACGGATAACAGGATGGTCGTGATTGTGATCGTGATCATTATTGCCCTATCCCATCATTTCCTGGCAAACTATCTTTACAAATTTGACAGTTCTTGATGAACCTTAAAATAAAATATTTTTGTATCAGAATTTTATTCCTTTTAAAGGCTTCCTTCCATTGTATGTATATATAACATTTTGTTTATCTATCAATTCATTGATTCACACTTGGTTATTTCCATCTTTTTGTAACTGTGAATAATACTGTTATGAATATGAATGTTCCAAGTCTCCACTTTCAATTCCCTTATACGTACCCAGAAGTGAAAGTGCTAAGTCATATGGTATTTCATGTTCTTTTTTTTTTTTAAGGAACTGGCAAACTTTTCTATTTCCACAGTAGCTCTGTAGCTCTGTCATGTTGCATTCCCACTAATAGTCCACAGAGTTCCAATTTCTCCACATTGACTATTTTTCTTACAAACCAGTCATCCTTAAAGGTGTGAGGTGGCAATGAATGTTATTTTGATTTGCATTTGCACTTTCTTAATGATTAATAATGATGAACCTCTTTCTCTGTACTTATTAGAATTTGCATATATTCTTCTGAGAAGTGTATATTTATTTCTTTGCATTGAATCAGTTGTTTCCATGTTCTGATTTTAGGCATTCTCAATCTACTTTATACATTACTCCTTTAATTAGATATCTTATCAACACATATTTCTCTCCCCTTCCAGGTGTTACCTTTGTACTCTTATCACGAATCACAACCATCCTGTTGTTCGTTGATTGCCTCAAGCAGGCCCCAGTAATGTCTCCTTCATCCTAGCCCTGAGATTTTTTAAAAATGTGCCATATTCAAGGCTCTTTCAGGGTTAGGAGAATGAGACCCATGATTGTTACTGGTATTTGGCATATTGGGTACGCCACGGGGAATTTGCCAGACTCTGCCGTGTGGGCAGGTTACATGCGGTAGCCTGCCAGTTTGTCCAAAGTAAGGATGAGATAATAAGATGTCGCTTCCGAGATCTGGGTTTTATAGTCTCTGGGTCTTGGCCGTTGATGGGATTACACAGTGCCAGGGGGCCAGTTGGTGGGTGTGACCCCTGCCGACTGGAATATGGAGGATCTGGGTGGAGGATGCTCAGCGCTGATCCGAGCAGGTTTGGAGATCTCAGCCCCAGGACCCGCATGCCTTTGTTCCTCTGCTGGTACCTTCATGCGTGTGGAGAGTGGTCTCAGCATGGTGGTGGCTGGTTCTGAAGGTCTTCGGCTGCCAGAGCCCTGGTCAGGGCGGGGCGGGAAACTCAACCCGCTCCCCTCCAAGGGACTCCGGCAAGGACAGCCAGGCACAGGGGCAGGAGACTCTGCGCTACTCTCTTCCGGGATCTGGGTTTTATAGTCTCTGGGTCTTGGCCGTTGATGGGATTACTCTATGGACCATATATATATATATATATATATATATATATATATATATATATTATTCACAGAAGTTCTGAGTTGGTATGCAGTCTAATTTGTCCATTTTTCCTTTTGTTGTCCATGCTGCTGAGGTGTAGCTGAGAAATCATCACCAAATTTAGTGTTGTGACTTTATCCTATGTTTTATTCTAGAAATTTCATAGGGTTTGGATGCTCACACACACACTTGATTATAGGGCACCAGAGAGGGTACATTTTGTAGTGGGGGGGCCGCAAATGGTAGTGCCCCTGGAATTTACAATGAGGATGTCGGGGGAGGGGGATAGGGGGATACCTTCAAGGCAGGTGTTCTTACCTCTGAGCTATCTCCAATTTTACCTGCTCGGCAACACTTCTAAACAACCATGCAAAGCTTGTTTTTCCCCTGTATATTTTTCTTGTGTTATACTTTGTCAGTATAACAAAAGGACGCGTGGCCGCCCACCCATGAGATGGTCAGACTTCTTCGTCAAAACCCTGAACACAGGGGTATGGTGCCGCCAGCAGGTCAATCTGTACCTGTGAGGCGAGTGCATCAGCAGCCTCATTGAGCCTTCAGACTTCCAGATACCCCAAAACTGCTGCTGTGCCTTTGGCCAGACCCCAAAAACTTGGGGCAAAGTTTACCAAAAAAGTAAATGGCCAAAAGTTAGGTATGTGGGAGACACCCACAAACCACCTCCGGCTCAGCTATGTAATTGGAGGCATGGCCTCTCTGGTTCCTGATTGAACTGTTTAACGGCCATGATCCCAGAGACTCAGAAACGAATCTCAAAACCCAACGGCTTTTGGCAGAAATGCGTCTGGTCCCTGCAGTAGGTTACTGGCGCCAGGCTACCCAAGGTGGGAATAGGTTTTGTGCCTTGGCCTGTTCCCCCTGGTAGCCCGGTGGCCATCATCCTCCAGAGGCCACTCTGGAGGACAGTCAGGTTTGGGCATGCAGTGACGAGACATGTGGGGCCTCACGGGATGGGGGGTGGAGCCGGTCCTTTCCTCCCCATCCCAATGAGACCCCAAGTTGCCGCCCACTAACGGCCTCTCTGGCTCCTGATCAAGCTACTTAATGGCCGTGATCCCAGAGACTCAGAAACAAATCTCAAAATCTAGTGACTTTTGGCAGAAATGCATCCAGACTGCGCAGTAGGTTTCTGTCACCGGGCCACCCCAGGGGGGAAAGGGTGCTGTCCCTCCTCCTGCTCCCCGTTGGCGGCTTGGTGGCTACCATCCACTAGAGGCCATTGGACAGTCAGGTTTGGGCCCGCAGTGACAAGGCACGAGGGGCCTCACGGGATGGGGGTGGAGCCAGCCCTTTCCTCCCCATCCCAATGAGACCCCAAGTTGCCGCCCATGAACGGCCTCTCTGGCTCCTGATCAAGCTGTTTAACAGCCATGATCCCAGAGACTCAAAGGAACAAATCTCGGAACCCAGCAGGTTTTGGCAAGAAATCCCTCCAGATTTAATTGTTAAAATTTTGGAATTTCAAAATCGCAGCCACTACTGCAGCCATGTGACATCATATATTATTCATAACCAGCAATAGAAAACAAATTGCCTACTGTTACCTTTTCAGCAGATCTGAGTGTTGGGATAAAATCCCAAATAATAATGGTGGGTCTGGTGTCAAAATATTGAATGTAATCAAAGTAGAGAGAGTAGTTTGGAAATCATCTGCCCCACAGGTAGGGGGAGGGTGTGGGATGGGGTTATACTGGGGTTTTTGGTGGTGGAGAATGGGCACTGGTGAAGGTACGGGTGTTTCATTGTAGGACCGAGACTTAAACCCGAAAGCTTTGTAACTGCTCTCATGGTGATTCAATAAATAAAATTATAAAAAAATGGGGAAAAAAAGCAAGGTGGAGTTCATGCACAATTCAATCAGCCTAATCAGTGGCTGAATAAATAGCAGTACTCCTACAAAAAATAAACAAAACAAACAAACAAAAAACAACCCTGAGCAAATGGTTTGAGGCTCTTCATGTTCTTGGAGCAAGCAATGTCATTTGGCCATTGGACTACACTAGCACACAACAGGTACAAATGGAGATGTTACTGGTGCTCGCTCGAGCAAATCGATGAATAACGGGATGACGGTAAGAAGTGAAGTGACATACTTTGTCAGATTACTGCAAATATTAGATTACAGACACTATATTTTTAAAAATAAATAAGCAACCAATTACTCAAGGGCAACTTTGAAGGACCATTTTGCTGACGACAGGATTTTTTATTGGCGCAATTTCTGTGCTTGTTTTTCTGAGGGGTGGGGTGGGGGGTTTGGGTCACACCCAGCAATGCTCAGGGGGTATTCCTGGCAGTGCTCCTGGGGAATTAAACTTGGGTCAGCTACACGCCAGGTAAGCGTCTTACTCCCGGTACTATTTCTTGGTCCTAATAGTTTATTTCTTTTAGCAGTTTTGTCCTATTTTCCTCTATGGTCTGTTTTCCATGAAAAATCTGGTGCTAATTTTATTGAAGATTCCAGGTATGTGACAAGTCAGTTCTCTCTTGATATTTTCAAGAGTCTATGTCTGTCTTTCTGCAGTTTGATTATGATACATAATTTTTTTAGGGGCAGGGTGTGGACCCCCAAGCAGTGCTCAGGAGGTCCAGAGCCAACCAAACTAGAAGTTTAATGTGATGCTTCTTGGTCCCTGTGATGCCCTGCAGTTACTCTGGTACTGTTTGGGTTTGGAGGCCTCCAGGGTCACACTTGGTATGCTTAGGAGGTCAGTTGGTACCAGAGATTAAACTGCTATACTATCTCCTGCCCCTATGATGCATCTTGATGCGAGTTTCGTTTGTTTGGGGGTCACATATTACAGTGCTTGGGGCTTACTCCTGACTGCTCTCAGGGATCACTCCTGGCAGGGCTCAGGGAACCTTAGGGTATGAAAGGGATCAAACCAAGTTGGTTGTGTACCAGGTAAGCACCCTACCCACATACTCCACCCCCTCCTATTTTTTTTTGTTTGTTTAATTCAGGGCTGGAGCGATAGCACAGCGGGTAGGGCGTTCGCCTTACAAGCAGCCAACATGGCCGACCCGAGTTCGATTCCTCCGCCCCTCTTGGAGAGCCTTGCAAGCTACCAAGAGTATTGGATATGCCAGACACAGTAACAACAAAGTCTCCAATGGAGACGTTACTGGGCCCGCTCAAGCAAATCGACGATCAACGGGAGGGCCTTTACCTTTACCTTTTACCTGTTTAATTCATCCCACTTGGAATTTGTTGAGCTTCTTGCATGTTTATATTTTTGTATTCATTAAGTTTGGAAGTTCTACACTATTTTTTAATAAATCTTTTATTTTTATTTATTTATTTATTTGCTTTTTGGGTCACACCCGGCGATGCTCAGGGGTTACTCCTGGCTCATGCACTCAGAAATTACTCCTGGCGGTGCTCGGGGGACCATATGGGATGCTGGGAATCGAACCTGGGTCGGCCATGTTGGTTGCATGCAAGGCAAACGCTCTACCCGCTGTGCTATCACTCCAGCCCCGGAAGTTCTACACTATTATGTTTAAAGATATTCTCAGTTATTTTCTGACTCTTACTTCTGGTGCTCCCACAATGCATATCAAATATGTTGCTCTGTGTGATATCTTACAAGTCACTTTAACTGTTTATCTTCCTTCAGTCTTTTTGTTTGTTTGTTTGTTTACTGGATAATTTAGGGTGACAGAGACAGTACGGGGTTAAGGTGCTTGCCTTTCACACAACTGATTCAGTTTCAAAACCTGGTACCTGAGTCAGGTACCTTGGCATTTGGTCCCCCAAGCACTGAAAGAAGACACCCCTGAGCACAGAGCCAGGAGTAGCCCTGAGCACTGGTGGGTGTGGTCCAAAGCCTCACATCCTCCCAAAACTTGATATTCCAATTTTTATATTTCAAGTTTGCTGATTATTTCCCTCAGCGTGTTCGGATATATCTTTTGGTTCTTGTGATTTTTTCATTTCAGTTATTGTACGTTTCAGATCTAGAATTTCATTCTTGTTTCCTTACACATTTTCTGTGTCCTTAATGGTATTTCCAATTCATTCCGACATAATCTTCTTTGGGAGGAGCATATGGGCCATACCTGACAGGGTAGCTACATCTGGCTCTGCACTCAGGTCCTGCACACACCTGGCAGCACTGGGGGTAGAAGTGGAGCCAGCCACGCATGACTTAAGATCTTAAACCCTGTATCTCTCTAGCCTCCAACTTTCCTTTTTCTTTTCTAATTTTTGGATTTGGGACCACACACACATGCTCAGGGCTTATTTCTGGCTCTATGCCCGGAGATCACTCCTGGTGGTGCTGGGGGCGGGGGACAGTGGAGGGTTGAATCATATAGGATGCCGGGATCAAACCCTGGTCAGTTGAGTGCAAGGCAAGCATGTCTCTGTCTCTGTCTCTCTCTGTCTCTCTGTCTCTCTCTCTCTTTTATTTATTTTTTTTATTGAATTACCGTGAGATAGTTACAGACTTTCATGATTAAGTTTCAGTCATACAATGATGGTACAACCAGCATGCATTTTTCACTACCAATGTTCTCAATATCCCTCCCCCACCCCATCCCACCCCCTGCTTCTGTGGCAGGCACCTTCTTTCTTTCTCTCTACTTTTGGGCATTATGCTTTGCAGTACAGATACTAAGCAGCCATCATGTTTGGTCCTTAGTCTACTCTCAGCACACATTTCGCATCCAGAGCGATCCCTCCAACCATCATTTACTTAATGGTTCCATCTCCATCCCAAGGCAAGCATTTTATCTGCTGTACCATTTCCCCCAATTTTTTTTTCTTTTTGGGTCACACCTGGTGAAGCACAGGGGAGGGGTTACTCCTGGCTCTGCACTCAGGAATTATCCCTGGCGGTGCTCAGGGGACCATATGGGATGCTGGGAATTGAACCCGGGTCGGCTGCGTGCAAGGCAAACGCCCTACCCACAGTGCCATCGCTCCAGCTCCTCCCCCAATTTTCTTAGCTTTCTTTTTTGTTGTCCTTTTGCTTCCTTATGGTTCTTTAAATATCTTTAATAGTTGTCTTCAAGTCTTTATCTAGTAATTCACCATCTGTTCTTTCTCCAGAACAGTTTTTTCTGGCTATTTATTTTTATTTTGAATAATCTATACTTTCCTGTTTCTTTCATGCTTTGTGTTTTTTGGTTGAAAATGAAATATCCGAAATCAGGTTTCCACTCATTTCTGCACCAGTTGCTGCTTTGTTTTGTGCTTGTTGCTCTGTCTCTTCCGAAGATCAGTCCAAGGTGTTTTTGTGAGGCTGTGCCTTTCTCTGTGCGTACCTGGTAAGGTCATGCTGAATTCCTTCATACATGTGATCATTTTTGAATGTCACTGTCTGTAGCACTGTCCTCCCATTGTTCACTGATTTGCTCGCGCGGGAACCAGTAACATCTCCATCACGAGACTTGTTGTTACTGTTTTTGGCATATCGAATATGCCATGGGGAGCTTGCCAGGCTCTGTGTGTCCTGTGGGTGGGATACTCTCGGTAGCTTGCCGGCCTCGCTGAGAGGGACGGAAGAATCGAACCCTGGTCAGTCAGCCAAGGTAAACGCCTCACCCACTGTGTTATGGCTCCATTTTGAAATCATATTCCTTAAACATCTGCTTCCTGAAAGGAGCAAAATAGGAGAAGAAAGAACAGGGACGAAAGATGCTGGCCCTTTAAATGTTCTGGAAGTTGTTTTAACAGCAAAGGGACTTCTTGGGAGGGGCTTTCAACCGGGAGCTGAGGTGAAACACAGAAGTCTGTGCCTGGGTCACTGCCTCAGCCATTGGAAACTACTGGCTGCAACCAGACTACTGATTCCTCAAGAAGTCTTCTGCAAGTTTTCTTCTAGCTAGTTCCAGAACTCCTGCGTGGTCTATGTATTTGACTTTGAAAGGACTGCTGGAGAGAACAAGGGTAGCCACTACCAGTGCATAGGACTGAATTGCACTGGAACGCACCTTACCTTGTTTGTGCCACAAATCCAGGAATAGATCCCAGAATTCAAAATAATTACATCAGATTCTTCTAGCATCACTGTCTAGGTGGGGAAGACTGATTCCTGGTTCTTCCTTTCCTACCATCTTCCTGTTTCCCCAATTTGAGCATTCACATCTTTAAATTTTAACTTACCCAAGAACCTATAAAACTAGGAACATTTCTCCATCGTTTAAAGAGGACAGAAAGCTTGTAGAGGCCCTGGGTTACACAGCAAGGATAAGAGTGGGATCTGGGTACAAGCCAGACTCACTCCAAGCTCAGGCTCTTAACAACTGCAGGAGTGCTTATCAAAGTTAATGTGCATTTGGGCCACCAGGAGATTTGTAAAATTATATATTCTGACTCAGCAGATCTTGGGAAGGGCTAAAGATCCTCCTTTTCTAATGAACTCCCAGGTAATATTGATATTCCAGGTCCTTGGTATCTTAAGTAATAAGAAGCTACAGTATGTGTTCCTCTCTCTGATAAGATTTAAAAAAAAAAAAGAACAATTCTGATATTAGAATAAAGTTCTTTTCCCCGAAATGTGGGCTGGTTCCACTCTCCCTTTGGGCCCCCTTCCTATTCCCATTTTTCTCTACACTGGCCTTTGGGTTACCAATAGTTTCCTGGGAGTCTATTATTTTAAATGACTTGAGTTTTCCCAGTTGTAATCATTCTTTGGCTAAGAATTTTGCTCTTTCAGTGTCTTATGCTTCCAGAAGCATGTGAAAGTATTTAGAGTTTCTCTTCAGTAACAACAAACACCCACATTTTGATTTCTAAAATCACATATAACTCCTGAAAGCATTATGCAGATTCAACGCGATCCCTATAAGGATGCCCATGAAATTCTTCAAAGAAATAGATCAAGCACTCCTGAAATTCATATGGAACAACAAATGCCCACAAATAGCTAAAGCAATTCTTGGGAAAAAGACGTGGGGAGGCATCACCCTTCCCAACCTCAAACTCTACTACAAAGCGGTAATAATTAAAACAGCATGGTACTAGAACAAAGCCAGGGCCGCAGACCAATGGGACAGGGTGGAATATTCGTACACACAACCCCAAATGTATGAACATCTAATTTTTGATAAGGAAGCAAGAAATGTGAAGTGGAGCAAGGAAAGTCTCTTCAACAAATGGTTCTGGCATAACTGGACAACCACATGCAAAAAACTGGTCTTAGACCTCGACTTAACACCATGCACAAAAGTCAGATCAAAATGGATTAAAGATCTCAACATCAGGCCAAAATCCATAAGGTACACTGAAGACAAGGTCGGCAAAACCCTCCACAATATTGAGTCTAACGGTATTTTCAAAGATGACTCTCCACTGACCAACCAAGTGGAAACAGATAAACAAATGGGACTATCTTAAATTAAGAAGCTTCTGCACCTCAAAAGATACAGTGACCAAAATACAAAGACAATCTACAGAATGGAAAAGGATATTCACCCAATACCCATCCAATAAGGGGTTGATATCAAGGATATACAAAGCACTGTTTGAACTCCACAAGAAGAAAACATCAAACCCCATCAAAAAATGGGGTGATGAAATGAACAGAAACTTTCTCAAAGAAGAAATTTGAATGGCTAAAAGGCACATGAGAAAATGTTCTACATCATTAATCATCAGGGATATGCAGATCAAAACAACAATGAGATATCATCTCACACCACAAAGACTGGCCCACATCCAAAAGAACAAAAGCAACCAGTGTTGGCATGGATGTGGCAAGAAAGGGACTCTCCTTCACTGCTGGTGGGAATGCCGACTGTTTCAGCCCTTTTGGAAAACAGTATGGATGATTCTCAAGAAATTAGAAATTGAGCTCCCATTTGACCCAGCAATACCACTCCTGGGAATATATCCCGGAGTGGCAAAAAAAGTACAGTCGAATCGACATTTGCACTTCTATGTTCATTGCTGCACTATTCTAATAGCCAAAATCTGGAAAAAAAACCCCGAGTGCCCAAGAATAGATGACTGGTTAAAGAAACTTTGGTATATACACACAATGGAATACTATGCAGCTGTTAGAAAAGATGAAATCATGAAATTTACATACAAGTGAGTGGTACTACATGGAAAGTAGCATGCTAAGTAAAATGAGTTAGAAAGAGAGGGACAGACATAGAAAGATGGCATTCATCTGGGGAATATAAAGGAACAAAATAAGAGACTAACACCTAAGAATAGTCAAGATAAGTACCAGGAGATTCACTCCATGGCTTGGAGGCCAGCTGCACATGCTAGGGGAAAAGGCAGCTCAGATAGAGAAGGGAGCACCAAGTAAAGGGTGTTGGGAGGATCCGCCCAGGATGGGAGATGCATGCTGAAAGTAGACTATAGATCAAACATGATTGCCACTCAGTGCCTCTTTTGCAAATCACAGCACCCAAAAGTAGAGAGAGAACAAAAGGGAATGCCCTGCCACAGGGGTGGGGTGGGATGGGGGGTGGGGGATGGGAGGGATACAGGAGCACTGGAGGTGGAGAATGGGCACTGGTGGAGGGATGAGTACTCAATCACTGTATAACTGAAACCCAAGCACAAAAAACTGTAAGTCTACAACTGTACCTCATGGTGTTTCACTAATAAAAATTTAAAAAATAAATAAAATAAAATCACATATATTTAGACCACTCTTCAATATAAAGAATCAGAGCTCTCTAGAGCAGTGTCTGAATATAAGATTAAGTCAGAAAGAATATAAGATATATCTGGACTATCAGTCCTATCCTATGGTGCCAAAACGTAAAAAAGTATTTGAAAAAGGATGAGGACATCCTTTAAAAGAATAACACCCCCCCCAAAAAAAAACAAAAGAAAACAAAAAAAAAACCCCAAACACCTCAACAACCTGGGTAAACTCCCAATGGCCAAATCCATTTAAGCAATGAAATAAATAATCATAGCATTAAATTACAGTTCATAAAATAAAATACCCACAAAATTCATTTTGGGTAGGGTTATTATTATATGAATAAAACAAATATCCATGCTTTGGTGAATGAACACTTGCAGAAATAGAAAAAAGATGTTATTTCCTACTAAACAATGGTAGCAGCCACCGCCTTTACTATTATAAATGGCCCAGTTTCATAGCTTCACGACTAATCTTGAAAGAGATGTCAAGTCAATGAAACTCACAGGGACACTGAAAACTCTGGGGTCTTCTCAAAAAGGAGTGGGTACCTCGCCACCCACCACCAAACTGCTGAAAGCCTCAGCCATGCCCACATCCCACAGCCTCTGTTTCATGGTTTCATGGCTGGTCTTGGAAGAGAGAACAAGCTGATGAAATTCCCTGGTACACTGATCTCCAGGCTGAAAACTCTGGGGTTGACTTTGGAGAAAGTGGCCCAAGAATTGTCCCAGATCTGCAGATCCTGGGGGTTGGATGAGGCTACAGACAAGGTCACATCACCTCCAAAGTTCACAACACTGAGCACTCAGTAGAAGCACACCAAATTAGATGGCAGAGCAGCATAGAAGCCATCTAAATTCAGCAAGTAAGGCTCAACACAGAAGGCTCAACTAGCAACAAACAGCTCAATAAATCTGTAGACAGTGACTGTAATAACACTATTGTGAAATATAACAATTATCACAACTTTTTCTTTTAATCAACCATTTTTTCATAATTCAATTTATCATTTTTTGGTAACTAACAAGCAATGTAAAGTAAATAATTTTGGACCTGGTAAGGGGGCAGGCTTAGGAGATGGGTGTCAAGCTGGGAATAATGGTGAAGGGAAGGTCACACTGGTGGTGAGATTGGTGTTGGAACACTGAATGAAACAACGTATTATAAACAACTTTGTAAACCATGGTGTTTAAATAAAGTTAGAAAAAAAAATAAAGTGGTCATAGAAGCCCTAGCCAATCAGGGCGTACTAACTCAATACATCAGGATCCTTCGTGAGCTCTATTACGGATTCACTACCAGGATCTCACCATTCTACAAAGAAGTAATCATTGATGTCAAGAGAGGGGTTTGGCTGGGTGATACCATTTCACCAAAACTCTTCAGTGCCACCCTCAAGAACATCACGCGACGACTGGAATGGGAAAAAATGGGAGTGAAGATAGATGGTCGGCAACTACACTACCTCCGCTTTGCTTATGACATCGTTCTAATAACACCAAACATCAGTCAAGCGGCACAAATGCTGATCGACTTTGACCGTGGATCGACTTTGACTGTCGACTTTGAGTGTGGAAAGGTCGGACTATAGCTGAAACAAAGACAATGGTTATGAGAAACAGCCTCGTTCCTGACGCTCCATTCGCTCTCAACGGAACCACCATCTCCGAATGCAACAGTTTTGTGTACCTAGGTTGAGAGATCAACATGATGAATGACCTGGCACCTGAGTTGCGCAGGAGGAAGAGAGCAGCTTGGAATGCCTTCAAGAGCGTTGAAGAAATAACTAAGAGGACAAAGAACCTCCAGCTACAAGCACATCTCTTCGATTCCACTGTTCTTCCTGCATTAACATATGCCTCAGAGACCTGGGCCCTACGAAAACAGGATGAGAACGCTATTCGGGTCTCTCAAAGAGGAATCGAAAGAGCTATGCTTGGAGTATCACGATTCACTCAAATAAGAGATAGAATCCGGAGTTCTAATCTCCGTCAACGCTCAAGAATCAGGGACGCTGTCTCATTTGCCAAGGCATCAAAAATCAGATGGGCTGGACACGTAATGAGGTTTACAGACAACCACTAGACTAGAGCCATTACTGACTGGATTCCACAGGACGTCAAAAGATCGCATGGACGCCCACCTACAAGATGGTCAGACTTCTTCATCAAGACCCTGAATGATCGGTTTGAGGCTCTGCATGTTCTTAGAACGAACAGATGCCATTGGGCTACGCTAGCACGCAACAGGGATGAATGGAGACGTTACTGGCACTCGCTCGAGTAAATCAATGAATAACGGGGGATCAAGTGATCAAGTGATTCAAGGGGGGGCTGGAGCGATAGCACAGCGGGTAGGGCGTTTGCCTTGCACGCAGCCAACATGGCTGACCCAGAGTTCGATTCCTCCACCCCTCTCGGAGAGCCTGGCAAGCTACCCAGAGTATCTCACCCGCACAGCAGAGCCTGGCAAGCTACTCGTGATGTATTCGATATGCCAAACACAGTAACAACAAAGTCTCCAATGGAGACGTTACTGGGCCTGCTCGAGCAAATCGATGAACAACGGGAGGACAGTGACAGTGACAGTGACAGTTATTCAAGTGGTAAAGAAAAGTACCAAAATAATTGTAGCCAGTACATTGTAGCTAGAAATTATACCATGGTTATGCAAGATGCTAGCATTAAAGAAAGCTGGTGAAGGGTAAGCATGACAATATTCTTTTTTAAAAAAATACATATGTGTATATATATTTATTATATATGTGTATATATATATTTATTTTCCAGAACCCATCTTTTCACTAGTGTACCTTTACCACCACCAGTACCAATGTTCCCAGTTTTCATCCTGTTCTCATCCCCTGTGGCAGGTAGGTGTACTTTCTCTCTCTCTCTCTCTCTCTCTCTCTCTCTCTCTCTCTCTCTCTCTCTCTCTCCTCCCCCACTTCACTTCCTCCCTCATTCTGTTCAGATATTCCAATTTTGATCAGCCTTTGGAGATTATAGAAATCCAGGAATTTATACATTTCTTCTTCAAAGTTCTCTTGTTTTGTGGCATAAAGATTCTCAAAGTGATCTCTAATGATCTTTGAATGTCTGTGCTTTCTATTGTGATTTCTCCTTGGTTTCATTGATCATTTGGATTGTTTTATGGAATTCCAGCTCATTAATTTTTGCTTTAAGTTTTATTATCTCCTTCTTCCTGCCTGGTTTAGGCTCATTTTCCTGGTCATTTTCTTGTATCCTACAGCCAGAACATATCCCAGCCCCCATTGCTTAAGAATGGCAGGGAGAACTTACCAAACAGACACGAGTACAGCCTCATCATCGAGAAGGCGAGATGGATGGGGGATGTTTGGACCACTAATTTACAGTGAAGGCGAATGAATTCCAGGGAGGGCTGGACAAGCCACATAAACATGTCATTGACCTGAGAGTAGAAGGTGAGATTTCAAACGTGTTCAAAAGTTGAGCTCAGAACCAAGAGCCTGGGCTTCCTTAGGGACTGGGGCGAGGATAGGGCATAAAGGGGCAAGGACACTCGTAGAAATGCTGATGACTTTTGAGTATAGGGATCCTGGGAAAGTCCCTCTCCCCCACTCCCACTGGGCTGTGCAGCCCCCAACCCCTCCTCCTCCACCACTTCCAGCGGGATACCCAGAATTACTGGGGATCGGGAGGCATTAAATAATTTTAGGATCCAGCCACCACCTCTCATTGTTTCTAGGAAAAGAATTAGAATTTCAGGAATTCTAAACAACCAATTTGCAAGGCAGGACTAGTATAAACTGGCCATAGGAAATCCACAGCTAAGTGCATGAGTCACTCTCTAGTTTCCCCACATGTATGTGTATGTCTATAAACATAAATGGACATATGCTTATGTATATGGATAGTGATTCTTCGCTCCTCATTCTATTCACTATTTTTGGTTTGTTTTTGGTCCACTCCAGGCGACACGCAGAGCTTACTCCTTGCTCTGTTCTCAAGAATCACTCCAGTGTTCATAGGACCATACTGGGTGCTGCGGCTTGAACTGGGGTAGCCCTGTGCAAGGCAAGCACCCCATATGCTATACTATTGCTCCAGCCCAGTTCCCCTTTTTTTTCAAATGATAGGAAAGTCATTACTAAAAATATTAATGTGTGGATAAGAATGTGCATATATGGATATATGAATGTACATGAGAATAAATGTAGCACATTCATTTATTCCTTCAAGAAATATTTATTGAGCATCTACTAACTGCAGGTGCTGTTGAAGAGAACAGGTGACAACGTGGGCCTGATCACACCTTCTCTGAGGACCTTATGAGTGAGACTGTGTGAAGGATAGTCCCTGAATGCCTCTACTGTGTGAGGATCTAGAAGCTTTCTGTTTTTGTTGACTGAGTCTGAGAGCACATGTGTCTCTGTGTGTACATGTTAATACTATCTGTGTGTGTAGACATGTCCTATCAATGGAGTTGCCCTGCACTACTGTTCCACACAGGGGATGTGCACAGAGGGGAAAAGAGTATAACTCTTCTTGGCACTTTCCATGCAAAAATTTCCAAAGAACATTACTAATATCTAGGGAAGGGTATCCCTACCGAGGGTATCCCACCCGCAAAGCCTAGTAAGCTCCCCGTGGAGTATTCAAGATGCCAAAAACAGTAACAATAATGGGTCTCATTCCCCTGCCCTGAAAGAGCCTCCAATACAGCAGTGTACGGAAAGACGAGTAAGGAGAGGCTGCTAAAATCTCAGGGCTGGGACGAATGGAGACATTACTGGTGCCCGCTCGAGTAAAACAATGAACAATGGGGCAACAGTGATACAGTGACACAGTGATACAGGGAAGCGCAAGAGGTACCATAAGGGAATAAGGTCTGGTTCAGACCAAATGTGACTATTTATAACCCTATAAGGAAGGGAATAGAGAAAGGTCAATTTAGAGGCTCAAATGAGGGCATTTCCAACTGGGTTTCAATTGGTTCTAACGTTTAGAGTGGGAGGCACAGACTCTAGGTTATAGAACATGGGTGGGGGGCATGTTCAGGGGGGCATGTGTTAGTTCAGAGAGGAACACAGCTCCTCAATTGACATTTCTGTTAGCAGGGCAGTGGTGAAAGGGGCTCCATTCAGTTATCATATAGCACTTCCCTCAAGCACCAGCATGCTCCCCTGGGGACCCAAGGAGTGAGGAAGGGGAATGAGGACAAAGACATTGACTAAGCTACCCACATGAAGAAGAGAGTTGCAATTAAAGCAGGAAACAAAATAGAAAAAGCAGGCAATTTCTTGCCTCTTTGTGCTTCTTGGAATTAGGAGAGGGGGTTATACACCTATCGAGAGTAGGGACACAGGAAAAGACGGAAAGGAAAAGCTGTCGAGGGTCTCACCAGCTCCCGGTGCTCGTCAGTGAGGTTGGACGGCAGCGTGTCCATGTATGAGTCCTTCAGGGGTTTCCAACCCAGCTGATGGGGCTCCATGTAGATCATCCCACACCTGGCAAGCATGAACAGGGGATCAGCCGGGTCCACCGCTGGACTCTCAAGCACAGAGTGGTGAGGGGAGAGTGAGGTCAGGGCTAGGACAGGGCGCAGATGCCTGCCAGCTCCTGGTAAAGGTGAAGATGCACAGATTATGCCAGGAGGGGGCTGGGGCCTGCAGGAACAGGTGAGTCCTGGGAGTCAGAGTGTCTTGGTTTTAAATCTTAGCCCCAGATCCTATGAGCTTAATGACCCTGGATAAGGTGTCTTTGGGGATTATTTTTGGCCACACCCAGCAGTTCTTAGGGTTCAGTCTTGGTAGAGCATCTGTGATGCTGAGGAAATAACCTGGGGCAGCCACAGGCAAGGCAAGCACCCTGCCTGAGGTACTATTACTCTGCTCAGTAAGGTGTCTTTTTTTTTTTCCTTAAATTTTTATTAGTGAGACACCATCAGGTACAGTTGTAGACTTACAAATTTTTGTGCTCAGGCTTCAGTTATACAATGATCAAAAACCTATCCCTCCACCAGTGCCTATTCTCCACCACCACTGATCGCAGTATCCTTCCCACCTCCCATCCCCCTCACCCCACCCTACCTCTGTGGCAGGGCATTCCCTTTTGTTATCACTCTCCTTTTGAGTGCTGTGGTTTGCAAAAGAGACATTGTGTGGCAATCATGTTCGGTCTATAGTCTACTCTCATCACGCATCTCCCATCCTGAGAGAAACCTCCCAACACCCTTTATTTGGTGCTCCCTTCTCTATTTGAGCTGCCTTTACCCCTAGCGAGTGCGGCTGACCTCAAAGCCATGGAGTAATAGTAAGGAGTCTTTGATGACCTCTATGCTCTTGTCTGTAATTTGAAGAATACTTTTAAAAATGTTGTAATGGGTACAAAGAATTACAAATCATTTACATAAATTTTTACATAAATAAGTTCTTCACTGTAATTCTCAACACATCTAAAACTAAATAGGAATTATATTACTATGACCCCAAATACCCACGTACTATCATGCAATATTTTATGTGTCATATGTATTTTGTTGTTGTTGTTGTTCTAAGTATTCTTCTGTTTGTTCCTAATATTAGCAACCATTTACTGAGTACCTGGGCTGGAGCCATAGTACAGCGGGTAGGGCATTTGCCTTGCACGCAGCCGACCCGGGTTTGATTCCTCTGTCCCTCTCAGAGAGCCCGGCAAGCTACTGAGAGCATCCCGCCCACACAGCAGAGCCTGGAAAGCTCCCCTGGCATATTTGATATGCCAAAAACAATAACAAGTCTCACAATGGAGATGCTACTGGTGCCCACTCAAGCAAATCAATGAACAATGGGAGGACAGTGCTACAGTGCTTACTGAGTACCTACAGCATCTAGGGAACTATGCTAGGCCACAATGACTCTCAATTCTAAATTTTTCTCTTTATGGTCAATTTTAGGCATAAAACAGAGTGACTTAGAAGAAATCCACATAGCTAGCAAATTAATGATCCCCGAGTGGGAATGCAAATTGGACTAACTTGCCAAGATTATTTCAACTCCCATCACACAGTCTTTGGAAATCGGAAATCAGAAATTATATTATTTTGTGTGAAATTTTTTTTTGTGAAATTCGGGTGGAAGACTAGATTAAGTATAAATCATAAGCACACTTATTACTAACATGTGCATAGCCTTTCTTAGTTCATTGATTTCCTCATTACATTACTGTAATAAGTAAACCTATCTAGAATCTTTTGAAAATCTTTATTTACTGGTGTTGGGTGGGTGGGGGGCTTGGGTCATACCTGGCAGTGTTCTGTGTACAGGAGTGACCCCCTAGTAGAGCTCAGGGTATGGGGGGGGGCTAAGTATGGTGCAAGGGTTTGAAATGGAATTGACTGCATGCAAGGCAAGCACCTTACCTCCTGCACTGTCTTTCTGGCCCCAGAATCTAGAATCTTGATAACAAATGTCATCTAACTATCTGGTTCCACTGTCCACTGTAACTAACAAAAATCAAATTCTACTGCCACCTGGGGTCTAATCAAATGAGACTGAGAAAGACTTACTGACAAAAGGGCAGGGTGCGAGATGGCAGCCTCACAGCCTCAACGCAACCATTTTGTTCTGCAGTCTCAAGAACAGGTTTTATACGGGAGGAATGGGGAGGAAAGGGTGGGATGAAGACTGGTGAGTGCCAGAAGGAATCGTAAAATCCTCCCAATTCTATTATCCTCTTTGGTCTCCTTAAACACACCCTATCAATATGCAAATGTAAATTAGGTAAGAATTAGATTTTTCTAGCAGGACAAAATTGGAAGAATGTCTGTGTCTTTAAGGCTCTTGGGTGATGAAGGATAAACTGAGGGACAACTTGTTATTTAGGTTACAGGACAAGGACAGTTTTGTCTCATATGAACCTTTGACGGGGGTACACTATCCTCTTGGCTTCCCTTATATGAATCTTGATTCTGGATTCATCTGCCTCTTAAATTATTTTCTTCTGAAATGTGTTTATAACATGTCTGTATGTTCCTAAATTTTATGCATACTTATTTTATTTGCTTTTAACAATTCAACAGGGGAGGAAAGTATTCTAAGTATTCTAAGCTTCTTTTAATATACAATATTGTAAAGTAAAGTAAAGTAAAGGTCCTCCCGTTGTTCATCGATTTGCTCGAGCAGGCCCAGTAACGTCTCCATTGGAGACTTTGTTGTTACTGTGTTTGGCATATCGAATACATCACGGGGAGCTTGTCAGGCTCTGCCATGCGGGCGAGATACCCTCAGTAGCTTGCCGGGATCTCCGAGAGGGGCGGAGGAATCGAACTCGGGTTGGCCATGTTGGCTGCGTGCAAGGCAAACGCCTTACCGCTGTGCTATCGCTCCAGCTTTTATCTTTAATTTTGTAAGATGTATTCATGCAGTTGCATGTTATTACATTTCATTGTTTTTAGTGCAATATATATATGTGTGTGTATTATAATTTGTGACTTCTTTGTACTTATCTCGTCATAGACATTTAAATTGCTTCTTATGAACCAGGCCCATTTGAATGAATATCTAGCACATGCCTCCAATTGCACATGAGACTAAGTTTGATTTGTGAAGATATTTAAGAGCAAAATTGCTGGGTTGTAACTAATTGGAGTATTAAGTTTTAGGGGAAAACATTAAACTATTCCTTTTTTATTGGGGCTACAGATAATACCCAGAGCTTTGTACAGGCTGACCATATATCCTACCACTTGAGCTCTCTTTCCAGCTCAAAAACATCAAACTCTTTTTCAAAGTACGTGCCTGATTTGGGGCTCCAATCAGCAGTGTGTTCGTTTTCTGACCAATCGAAGCTACAACAAACAATGTAAGCAATTTTCTAGGGCTTAGTCACATCTGTGGATTTTCAACGATGATTTTTCTGTTTGGGGTTCATGGTGGAAAGCCACAATTTTCCTGGAGGAGACTGAGAATCACTGACCTGCTCACGGTAGCTGGGGAAGCCTGCTCCAGGTCCGCTGGCTCAAAGATCAGACTCATCTTGGGACTCATCTGGATAATCTCTCCACTCATTAAACACAGCTGAAAGTGCAAAGCAGAGGCCAGAGAAAGAATTAAATTCCATCTGCAAGTGAGGACAGCCTCAGGAGAGACGAGGGGGTTTGAATTCATTCAACAAATATCTTGAGCACATACTATGTGCCAGATACTGCTCTAGGTCCATACATTAAAACAGAAAAAAAAATCCCTATTTTCTTGGAGCTTACATTTTGTCAAGCGGGACAGATGATAAAATATGTAAAATAATCAAAATACTTTCAAAAAAATAAAGGAGAAGAATGGATTGTAGAAGTCAAGGTCAGGTGAATTTTATATTTTTGGGGAGTGGGGTGGGGGAAAGGCAGACTATAAGTTTAAACGGGAATATCAGAAACTCATCACTGATTTGCAGCCTTTGATGTAGGATGGGGAAGTCACCAATCACTCCAGAATTCATGGTGCTGAACATAGAACTTAATTGCACACTTTTATCCTGTTTAATTTGCTTAAGTTTCCCATGATATATCTTTCAGAATCTGTCATGGATTCATCCAGGATTATATTGATAAGAATAGCCTATAAATTCTCTCTGGAATGGAAGAAAAGGCCATCAGAAGTCCTAGTGTCTAACAGGCATGTCCGTAAAAAAGGAGCGCAAACCGACTCAGTCAGTGATGTTGCTTCCCATCTGCCAACAGGGGCTCAAGTCAGATGTTTAGGTTGTAGGATGTCCTGAGGCTTTGGTCTGTCAGTGGAAAAGAGGAAGCTCCATGACTCCCCGTGGCTCATCCTGTTATGTTCGAATGTTTCCTGCCTGTTACCGGTCAACATCAAACACATCTGGAAGCAGGTCACTGCTCTTTCCCAGGAAGGCCTCAGCAGTGATGGGACGAACACCACCAGCTTGGTACTTTTCGTATCAAGAAAGAGTGAAACACAGGGCAGAAGATATAGTACAGGGGATAGGACACTTATCTTCCACGCAGCTGACCCATGTTTGATCCCTGGTATCCCGTATGGTGCCCCAAACCTGCCAGGAATGATTCCTGAGTGCAGAGGTAGGTGTAAGCCCTGAGCAGTGTTGGATGTGCTACCCCGACACCATACCTCACCGAAAAGAAAAGTAAAACAGTCCCAAACCTGTGACAGTAGCTTCAACTTTCACCCAGAGCTGAGATGAGACAAAAGGAAAGTACCGGTTATGATTCTTTGCACTTCTAACCTCAAGGCCAGTCGATATAATTTTTTGTAAATTAAACCATACATCACCGTCCATATCATACAAAAAAAGTTTCTATTTGAGGGAGGGGAACATTTCTATTTTTACATGTTATATAATCAAAAATTGTAGACATTATATAATTAGTGTATGTGTATAATTTGGATAAATAGGCCTCCCATTGTTGAGTATGACTCACTCGGTCTTGTGAAATTTAAACACAGTAGGAAAATATATTTGGTTTGATAATGATGCATGTTCAGCATAGGAACGCTTCCTTGAAATGGAAGCATTTTAAATTTAAATTTTATTTTAAATTTTAAATTAAATTTTTAACAGTTAAATAGTACTTGCTATGTGCCAGCTACTATTACAACAGGTTTGAAAATACTCGTTTACTTATAATCACTTACTAATATTCACTTACTAATCTTCCTAACAACATTGTGAGGTAGGGTCAGGATCTGCACCTAGGCTGCCTGAGCCTAGTTCACACTGTCAGTCATTGTACTTCCTGTGACAGCATGCCCCTTTCCCAAACTGTTGTAGTAATATCATCCCTTAAGCGCTTTTGCCATTACATGAATTACTTGAATATATTCAACAACAGGTGGAGTCTAGGTCAGAGGGACAGTCCAGAGGCTAATAAGACATTTACCTCCACGTTTGACTCTCTGGTACAACATAGGGTCCCCTAAACACTGAGCTAGTGAGTGGCCCCTGAGCACTATCATATGAGACCCAATTAAAAAAAAAACAAATGAACAGAAAATTGTGGAGTCTATTTCTCCATCTCCTGTCATCTGAGCTGGACCTATGACTACTTGAACAGAAGATTTGTGTCAGTTTCAAGTTAAGCTTTTAATTTCCTGGAAACTCGCTGTCTCTTGGAAATAGCCATCATTTAAGAGACATCAATAACCTGAGGCCAAAACTGAGTGCGTAGAAATTATGTTACTTGCCCAATATGAAAGGTCAATGGGAAAGCTAATGGTCCATTCTGATGTCAGCACAGACTTGAAAATTAAAAAAAAAATTGGGGGTGACACCTGGCTGTGCTCAGTTGTCTCTGCTTAGGAATCATTCCTGGCAGTGCCCAAGGGACCATAAGCACTGCTAGGGATCAAATGGCAAGCACCTCACTCCCTGGACTAGAACTCCCTGCACTAGTCTCGTCCTAGCACAGACACTTTGATTCGCCACGGCATTGTCTCCAAAATACATACACAGCTTTTTACCCATTACAAGTACAAGCAGAAGTATAAATCAGGAACTGGTCATAGCTACATTCATTGTTGGACATTAGTTCTCCTACTTGTTTCATTTGGGGTCCACACCCAGCAGTGTTCAGGGGTGACTCCTGGATCTGTGCTCAGGCATCACTTCTGGCAGAGTTGGGGGAACCATGCTGAGCTGGGGATCTAACTTGAGTGTTCCACCTAAAAAGCAGGCACTCTATTCCTGTGAGCAATTTCTCCGGCCCGAGACATTTATTCATAACGTAATAAATGAATGTAGCTTGTAGTTTGGATTAATCGCATGGAAAGCTAATAGGTTCTGTAGGTACTTTTTGTTGTTGTTGTTGTTGTTGCTGAGACCCAGCAGTGCTCAGGCTCCTGGCTCTGTGCTCAGAGATCACTCCAAGTGGGACTTGGGGAACCCTAGGTGGTGCCAGGGATCAAACCAAGGTTAGCTGCATACAAAGGCAAATGTCCTGCCTGCTGTACTATCGCTCCCAAGCTGCCTTGGTAGGTACCTTTTTGTTGTCATCCAGAACAGTGTTCATGTTTTCAATCCAAACAGCATCCACTGGTCCATCAAATATGATCCACTTGCGGTCATCAGACACGGACGATGCTTGCTCCCGGAAAGAATTGGCTAGGACACCATCTGTCCACTCATGGCTCACTTGGTCAAAACACCCATAGAGCTGCCCCATGGTGATAGCCTTGGGGTTGATGATCTGAAACTCAACGGCGAACTCGTTCATCTGCTTGGCTGGAGAAGAAGTATTTCTTGTGAAAATAGAGTGTGATCCAAAAAACAAAATAAAAAAAAAATTTTTTTAAAGTACTGAGGCGAGGCTAGAGTGATAGCACAGCGGGTAGGGTGTTTGCCTTGCACGCGGCGGACTCGGGTTCAATTCCCAGTGTCCCATATGGTTCCCTGAGCTCCGCCAGGAGTGATTCCTGAGTGAAAAGCCAGGAGTAACCCCTGAGCATTGCCAGGTGTGACCCAAAAAGCAAAAAAAAAAAAAATGTACCAAGGGGATGGTGTAAAAGGTAGTTTTTTTTTAAATCATAGGTTTGCGATTCAGCCGAAGAGAAGAACAACATGGAGGGCGGGATCCACAGATCCCGAAGGAAAAAAAAAAAAAACAGGTTCCAAAAAGAGCCGAGATCATCGGGAAGCCCCAGATGGGGTAGGTACCGCATCCCGCCTCCCCCAGATGGAACCCCGGTGACCAGAAGCCTCTACAACCACAGCTCGTATGCGGGAACTTGGACTATTCCTCAAATCTGCCGGGACTGCAACTCCCAGGTAACCTCAGATTCCGGAAGTCACGCCCACAGCCCGCCCCCCAGCGCCATATTGACAGCATTCAGCCGAAGAGAAGAACAACATGGAGGGCGGGATCCACAGATCCCGAAGGAAAAAAAAAAAAAAACAGGTTCCAAAAAGAGCTGAGATCATCGGGAAGCCCCAGATGGGGTAGGTACCGCATCCCGCCTCCCCCAGATGGAACCCCGGTGACCAGAAGCCTCTACAACCACAGCTCGAGTATGCGGGAACTTGGACTTTTCCTCAAAACCTCTATACACATCTCTCTATACACAAAGTGATCCATGGGAAGTAAATGACCCAACGTTTCTCTCTGAAAATCATAGTTAAGTTTGGAGCACGGCCACGGCCCCAGAAGCACAAGGACTTAATGCAGAACCAGCAGCTTGGAGCAGAAAAGTGAAAGGACTATGCGTTAATCCAGGCCATCATGTCTGCCCGGAGGGGAAAGGGTGTTGGTCCCGTCCGCCCTCCTCCCTCTGGAAAGAAAGATGGCGGCCACATGGGAGCCTTGTGGACAGCAGGTATGAGCCGGGGGTGTGGGGGCAACTAAAACCTCATGGGAAGGGGGGCGTTCCGGTCCGTCCTTCACGCCCTACCGAGGTCACCAGTTGCCCCCCCACTAGCGGCTCTCCAGCACGGCCACGGCCCCAGAAGCACAAGGACTTAATGCAGAACCCGGAAGCTTGGAGCAGAAAAGTGAACGGACCATGCGTTAATCCAGGCCATCAAGTCTGCCGGAGGAGAAAGGATGTTGCCCCATTCGCCCTCTCCTCTCTGGAAAGAAAGATGGCGGCCGCATGGGAGCCTTGTGGACAGCAGGTATGAGCTGGGGGACTGGGGGGCGACTAAAACCTCATGGGAAGGGGGGCGTTTTGGTTCGCCCTTCACGCCCTACCGAGGCCACCAGTTGCCCCCCACTAGTGGCTCTTCAGCACGGCCACGACTCCAGAGCACAGAAACTAATTTCTTAACTATCTGACTTTCAGTAGAAATACTTCCAGGGTCAATAAGTAAAATAGCAGAAATCCAAAACCAACATATAATTCTTGAACCCAGCTGTAGAAAGCAAATCACTTCACAATGCTTTGTCAGCATGTCTGATTCGGGGGGGGGGGGGGGGCGGTAAACTCTAAATAATAGTGGTGAATCTTTTATTGAAACAATGAATCTAATCAAAGCAGATAGAGTGTTAACTAGAATTCATCTGCCCCACAGGGACTGGGAGGGGTGGGGGGTGGGGTTTTATTGGGGTTCTTCATGGTAAAAAATAAGTTTTGGTAAAGGGAAATGTGCTTGATATTTGCATGACTGAGACCTAAACCTGAAAGCTTTGTAACCTTTCCCATGGTGATTCAATAAATAAATAAAAAAAATTAAAAAAAAATCATAGGTTTGCATATTATATTTAAAAAAATGTTTCTCTGGCAATAAATATAGCTTCTATATTTCTACATGCTAAGAAAGAAGCAATGTAGGTTATATACCTGTATAATGTCAATTTTTTCCTCAAAATAAATCCATATAGTAGTTGAGAAGACAGAGGCTAAGAGAGGGTTAGACATTTGCCCAAGACCTGGGTCTAATACCATAGTCTGAGTCTTATCGTTTAAATTAAAAAAGAGAGGGGGAGGGGAAGAAAAGGAAGGGGAAAAAGACAAATTTAAAATAAAAAAGGTAAAGAAAAGAAAGCATGCAGTGATTTAATTTTAGGGAAAAAAATTTTAAGTCCAGAAATTTAAGCAGGAAATTCTCATTGGAAAATCTTTGGAGTCACTATCCAGCATTTGAGAAAATTACTCCAGCTTAAATGGCAATGCACATAAAACCCCTTGTTAAAAGGTCCCCTTCCCCTTTATTTTCTGCCTGCAGACATCTGTGTGCTGTGCTCTATTTCTGGCTCTGACGTCACAATCCAGGGATAGCAAAAACTAACAGCCTGGTATTATCTCCATGGAGCCAGCCAATGAGTCGGGAGTCCTGTCTTCCCTCGTAAGCTAGGGCGTGTGAGCTTTACCTGCATGTAAATCGCCGAGAGCTGCAGCCAACACTTTATAAGCACAGGTCTTGCCGCCCATGGGGTCTCCGACAATCATGTAGCCATGCCTCACCAGCATCATCTCATAGATCTGGGAAGAGACATTGTAGGAGGCATTGATGAGGGCCTGGAGAGACACCTAATGTGCTGAGTATCAGCTTTGCATGCAGGAGATCTGGGTTTGAGCCTCCCTGCACAGTTTTTTGAGTTGTATTCCCTGAGTACTATAGGAAGTAGCCCCAAAACAAATAAAAAAGAAGTTAATGCAAACCTTCCAGAACTGTAAGTTAAGTCAGAAATCAATGGAGAATGAGGGTTCAAAAGGGAATTCCCACAGTCGCTTATACCTCGGTTAATCGATCCTTTTGATGTTTGATTCTTTAAGGATCTTTTAAATTAAAAGTGTGTGTCTGGGGGCTGGAACCATAGTACAGCTGGTAGGGCATTTGCCTTGCACGAGGCCAACCACAGTTCGATTCCCAGCATCCCATATTGTTCCCTGAGCACTGCCAGGAGTAATTCCTGAGTGCAGAGCCAGGGCAAAATCCTGTGCATCGCGAGGTGTGACCCAGAAAGAAAAAAAAAGTGTGTTTCTCATGATTTAAAGGAATGGAAACAGTTTTTGCCCCTATTTTTGTGCTAAGCACAAAATGAACTCATGTAACCCATTCAAGGAACATTTTAGAGTGGTGTCCACAGCTGGCAGTGCTCAGGGCTTCTCTTGGTTCTACACTCAGGGGTCACTCCTGGCAATGCTCTGAGGATTATATGCCGTGCTGGGAATAGAACCTGGATACACTGCATACAAGGCAAGTGTCTAAGCTGCTGTTCTATCTCTCCAGTCCATTAACTACCTTTGAATGGTGGGAACACTGGTAAGTAACTCCCTCAAGCCCAACAGTGGTGGAGGCAGGATTTGACTTATTTCAATACCCTAATCTTTTTATTGCACCATTTCCATCTGCTTTAAAAGATGAACAGGAAATAGTGGTTATTTTGTTGCAGGCAGGTAGGAAAGGGAGAGTTGAGGTGGGGGGGAGGGAGGCGGGAGTGGGGGAGGTAGAAGAGAGGCGACAATGAGTTTTTCAGGAAGTAATAAAACGCGAGATGTTATTTAAAGCAGTTGCCTAGTCCCCAGCCCCAAAGCAGCCCCAGGCACTAAAGGCACCCTTTGGAGGTGTGGAAATGGGTCTGATAAGACTTAATAGTACCACTGAGAGAAGGAAACTGTTACCCTTCAGAAAAGGAGAAGTTTCAAGGGAAACAAAAGTTTATGATGAAATTGTGAAAAGGGGGGCTGGAGGTAAGGCATTTGTTCTGCCCCTCAGAAGATATTTTATACCGAATAAAGATGCACAATGTTGACTGTGTATAAGAAATAAGAGGGGGGGCAGGGCTGGATCAATACACAGCCGGTAGAGCGTCTGCCTTGCACATGGCTGACCGGGATTTGATTCCCAGCATCCCATATGGTCCCCTGAGCACCGCCAGGAGTAATTCCTGAGTGCAAAAGCCAGGAGTAAACCCTGAGGATCACTGGGTGTGACCCACAAAGGCAAAAAAAAAAAAAAAAAAAAAAAAAGAAAGAAAGAAAGAAAAAGGAAATAAGCAGGGTAAAAAGACAGCTCAATGTCTTCACAGCTCAGTGAGTTCACATTTAGCATATGGGAGGTCTGAGTTTGACTGGTACCACCTGGTGTCATGTTGCAAACATCTTCCGGGAGGTACTTCTGAGCACAGAGCCAAGAGCAGTCTCTAAAGACCCCCTCCCCCCCCCCCCCCCCCGGCCCCCATACACACACTGAAAAAAAAACCAAGAAATAAGAATAAAGTATTAATGATTCAGTACTTCTCATCATATCCCCCGTACTTTTAAATGAATTATATCAAGGTATTAATATACAAAATGGAAGGTAGTTCTAGATATCTTGTTTTTTTGAGCCACACCCAGAAGTGCACAGGGTTTACTCCTGGCTTAGCATGCAGGAATTACTCCTGGAGAGCTTGGGGAACCATATGGGATGCTGGATATCAAGCCTGGGCTGGCTTGAGCAAGGCAAACACCCTACTTGCTGTACCATCGTTTCAGCCCAATCTCTTGGGTTTTGAAAATTTGTTCTAAACCATATAAAAATGTCATATAGAAGTCGGCAAGGTACTTTCAATTAAATAAGAAAGCCAGATGACTAGATGGTTACCTTATAAAGCAAGTTTTATTAAGTATTAATGTATAATCTAGGTGGTAGATACATGGGTGTTTTCTGTCATTCCTTATGATTTTATGCATCTTTAGAGGGCTTGCCTTGTTCACAGCCAATTCGGCTACAATCCCCAGCATCCCATATAGTCCCCTGAGCACCACCAAGAGTGATCCCTGAGTGCAGAGCCAAAAATAAACCCTGAGCATCACTGGGATGACCCAGAATGCAAAAAATAAAATAAAATATGTATGTAGTTAAAATGGTTCATAAATGAAAGTAAAATCAATATTGAGTTAAATGAATTATATCAAAAATAAATTATGTAGTGATAAAAAAAATCATCAATTTTGCCATACGTGTTCTGATTTTTGAATGTGGAGACATGAGTCTTACCTTAATCTTTCCTATAAATAACTTTTTGGGAAATAATGATGCTTTTGGGAAATGATGATACTACTAAATCATCAAGTAGTATGATTATAGGGTTATTATGTGACGATTATAGGGTCGAGAAAGAATAGAAATAGACACTAGGAGCTATAGCACAGCGGGTAGGGCGTTTGCCTTACAAGCGGCCAACATGGCCGACCCGAGTTCGATTCCTCCGCCCCTCTCGGAGAGCCCAGCAAGCTGCCGAGAGTATTCGATATGCCAGACACAGTAACAACAAAGTCTCCAATGGAGACGTTACTGGGCCCGCTCGAGCAAATCGACGATCAACGGGAGGGCCTTTACCTTTACCTTAATTTTATTATTATTATTTTTTTTTGGATTTAGGGCCACCCCCAGGAGTGCTCAGGGTTTATTCCTAACTCTGCACTCAGAGATCACTCCTGGAAGAGTTTAGGGAACCATATGTGGTGTTGGGGATTAAACCAGGGTTAGCTGTGTGCAAGGCAAATATCCTACCTGTTGTGCAATTGCTCTGGCTTCTAAGATTTAAGATGCATTATTTTAAATTAGGTTGGTTTTTATTTTTGGACGACACTCAGATGTTCTCAGGAATAACTCCTGGCTCTGCACTCAGGGATCACTCACCGTGGCTTGGGAGATTATATGGGGTCTCATTAAACCTAGATGAGATGTGGGCAAGGTAAGTGCCTTACACGCTGTGCTATCTCTCCAGCCTCCACAAGAAAGCAATTATAAGGAAGCAAGTTTGACATTAATATAAAGCCTCACTAAGACTCTCATTAAAGTCAAGACTATACAGAGGCTTACCAAACATCTGTTCTTTTATCAATAAATGCACCCTAGTTTCCCCATTGGTCACTGCTCAATGGTTCAGTTCCCAAGGTTGGAGGTTGGATGTCTTGGATCCATCCTCATACTTGGTGAAGATAGAGTGACTATAATCCACTTTTAAAAAATCTCTGTATTTGCTTCATGATGGTATGTAACTTTCACAGCATGGCATAGTTCCCTGAGTATAGCTGGGGTTACCCCATGAGCAGTTCCAGAGCATTAATAGGTATAACTCCAGAACAAAACAAAAAAAAAAAAGAAAGGAAGGAAGGAAACAAGGAATAAAAAAAAGAAGGAAGGAAAAGAGAAAAGAAATCACAGGGAAAATGATCACAGGAAAAAGTGGGTTTTTAACTTCTAGAAATGAAAACTAGGGGCTAAAAAACCAATAGATTGGTTTTTTGTTTTTGTTTTTTTTTTAAGCCACACTTTCTAGTACTTGGGAGTTACTCCTGGCTCTTTTCTCCTGGAAGTGCTTGCGATTGCTACAGTCACATGGAGTCAGCCTCATGGATGGCAAGTCCCTAAACCATCTCTCTGGCCTGCAAAGGATAGTTAAACATTTTTTAATAGCTTTTTATACTCATCTAACTCTGATGGCTGTCTGTTCAGTTTCAGTCTATCGTAATTCCTTATCATCCTTGATTTTAGCAGATGGTATGACAAAGAGAATTCTATATAAGTATGAGAACTAACCTGGATAATTTTCCCAATAAACCAAGGTACTGGTTGGAGTTTCATCTTTTTGATGTTTACAGTCAGCACATCCACAAAAATTTCATAGTCTGGCTTTGGAAGAACAACTCCAGGAAACAAATCTGATATAATTCCCTGTTAATAAGAATTCAAAAGAAATTATAAAGTCTGAAATAGTAAATTTTTGACCTCTACATTTTCTTAGAATGAGAATTATCAATAGAAAAAAATCTTAAAAATTCCAAGCCTCATTTTCCCTGCACTGAAACTCATGCACAACTACACATTTCAACATTGTCTCATAATGTTTTTATCTTTTCCTTCCAAATAATTTTAAAGGGTGGAAAATATCTAATCAACCTCTACCATTGATTGATACAGACTGTCACCAGTCTGTGAGAATGTCAGACACTATTCTCAGATTGGATAAGAGTAATTCTTAGCTTGAAGTTCATAGCCTGATAAAGAAAAATACATTAAAATGATGACAACGGGAAATACATTCCATCTGATATGAACAACTACCCCAAGCCAACAGAAAATATATTTTAAGTAAAACCCATTTTCACTAAAATTAGGAACTCCACTGAACTACAGTTCTAGCCATTATTCAACATTTGGGGGAGGATATTTAGTCCCAGGGATGCTGGCTGGAGATGGAGGTGGAGAGGGCTCCAAAGAGAGATAGGATCTTCAGAAGTTCAGACTCAGTGCTTGGTCAAGATCCCAAACCACTCACTACCCACCTGAAACAGAGGGACGTCTTGAGCCAAGAACTTGGCCAGATTGACATCAAGCAAGGCTCGGAGCAGCAGGACGCTCTCATTCTCCTCCGGGTACTTGAGCTTCAGGTTTCCGGCAGCAGTGAGCACGGACTTGACGGCACGCATGCCGTAGTCATAGTGGTGCTGGGAGGAGAGCTGCTCCGAGCACAGGCGGTAGGTTGCCACAATCTTCTGGGCGAGACTGGGAGGGCAAAGGCAACTCTACAGATATCCAAAGGGCCTTCTACTCAGTGCATATTCCCAACATCCTAGTGCCCTGCCCCTTCAGAAATCAAGTTTGCTCATGGACTCAGTGAAGAAGTCCTGTCATTTGAAGACCGTTTTAACACTGAATTACTTAAACATGTTAAGGGAGTATTATAAAACATGGTGATTCGGATCCGGAGAGCAAACACACATATGTATAATATGTATAGAAAATTAGGTGCATATCTACTTTCATTTGCATATATGAGTCCATGTACACATGTATTTGGGAAGAAAACACCAAGTTGGGCTGAAGCGATAGCACAGCGGGTAGGGCATTTGCCTTGCATAAGGCCGACCTGGGTTCCCCCCTCTCAGAGAGCCCAGCAAGCTACCGAGAGTATCTCGCCCGCATGGCAAAGCCTGGCAAGCTAACCGTGACATATTCGATATTCCAAAAACAGTAACAACAAGTCTTACAATGGAGACGTTACCAAAAACAGTAACAACAAGTCTTACAATGGGGATGTTACTGGGCTCACTCGAGCAAATCGATGAACAATGGGAGGACAGTGCTACAGTTCTACGCCAATTTATTAATAATGCTAACCCCTGAAGAGCAAGACTAAGTGTCATAAACACGAAGCTCAATTTTGGGGACACTTGTAACATTGCAATGTTCTTATTTCAATGGTTTATGTTTTTAATTTAAGGCAACCAATTCAAAATATAATACATTCAGCACATAATTCATGTGTGTATTAGGTGTAAAGTCACTTCATATTCTTTCTAGGCACATAGTTGTACTACATATTTTAGCCCATCATGCAGCTAGGTGGCCTGTGAATGATGGGAAGTAGCTTCTTCCAGGGCTGGTTCATTAAAAACCTTCTTCATGAGCCCCACCATGCTCATGTGCTATAGCCACGAGAGAGCTAACCTGGGATTTTCCCTGGAGAAGAATTCCCCTGGGGAAATTTTTATAAATTTAATAATAAATACCCATTCTGGATGATCAGGGAGAGAAAAATGAACTTTCACTCTGACTATGGAATCATGTTAAGCCTATTCCCTATATGGAGATCCTGTTTAAACCCTGATTTAAATAATTTATTTATTTTGGTTTGGGGACTACACCTAGCAATAATCCTGGCTCTGGCTCACTCCAGTGGTAGTTGAAAATCATGTGGAGTTAGGGATTAAACCAAGACCTTTGTACAATGCATGCACCAGTCCTGATGTTAAAAGAAAAGATTTGTTGCTTCTCACCAGCACCTAGATAAGATGGGTGATTCAATAAAGGGTTGACCATTGAAAAAAATCAGTGAAATGAATGGGCAAGTCATTATAATCTAATTATATTGTAGGAAAAAAAATAAGCCTCATATAACAAGCCAGTCTCCTGGCCTAGGAAGGCTGACACCTTCTATTAAGAGTAACTGCTAATTCTTGAATTAAGAACAAGGACATAAAGATACTAATGGCCTTTTGGAGACATATGAAACTAAAAAAATTAATCAATCATGATGAAAAATATAAAAGTCCAATGTAAAACTTAGGCTTGCTCCTTCAAGCCCATGTTCTCCCTTGAACTTGTTCTTCACTTGCTTGTATCTAAGTATCTTTGCATGCTCTTTCGCCTCTGAAGAAGCCCATATTCTCTCTTGAACATTTATGTACTCTCTTCCTCTCCCCTCACATCTTTCTAAGTTTCATTCAATAAAAGCTATCTTGCTTCATTAAAAAAAGCACTAAGAATTGATCAACAAAGCCATTTTAGGGGCTGGAGCGATAGCATAACGGGTAGGGCTTTTGCCTTGCACATGGCCAACCAAGTTCAAATCCCAGCATCCCATATGGTCCCCCAAGCACCGCCAGGAGTAATTCCTGAGTGCATGAGTCAGGAATAACCCCTGAGCATCACTGGGTGTGACCCCCCAAAGAGCAAAAAAAAGTCGTTTTATGATAATTTCTGGTAATAGCACAGCGGGTAGGGCGTTCGCCTTACAAGCGGCCAACATGGCCGACCCGAGTTCGATTCCTCCGCCCCTCTCGGAGAGCCCGGCAAGCTACCGAGAGTATTCGATATGCCAGACACAGTAACAACAAAGTCTCCAATGGAGGCGTTACTGGGCCCGCTCGAGCAAATCGACGATCAACAGGAGGGCCTTTACCTTTTACCTTAATGACCTATATATATGTGAGTCATGAAAAAAAAAACAGTATAATATTTGTGTTAGATAGAACCCAATTGGTTGGAATAAATACATATACTGCTGATAGCAATATGATTCATTATATTAAATTTTCCTCTATAGTCAGAATAATTTTATGATTTTTAGTCTTACCATAAGTCATATGTGTGTGTATGTATATTTGTGTATGTGTGTGTACATGCTAGGGAGAAGATGAGGTGATGAGTGGCTATTTTCCCTTACAAGTTGACGTGAAAAGTTCTTGATCCTACTTGGGAATGGGGGCTACTCCCATGGTTTGATAAGGACCAACGCCAGATCTATCTTATTTTTTTTATTGGTTTTTTGGATACACCTAGTAATGCTCTGGTTTTTCACTCAGGAATCACTCCTGGTGTTGTTTCGGGAACCATATGGGATGCCAGGGATCAAACCTAGGCTGGCCTTGTGCAAGGCAAATGCCCTACCTCCTGTACTATCTCTCTGACCTCAAGGCCATATCTATTTTAGATTAACCTTCTCATGTTTCTCTTTTCTTCCAATAGACAACTCACCTTGAACTCATTGTATAAAAAAATTATTCTTTAAAAGCCAGAGGAAAGTCAATGTGTCGTACCTTCTAGAGTCCAGAAATCCCATTGAGTAGAGGGAGATTTCACCAATGAGGGCATAATCTGGCACCATCATGGCCACTGTCCGAAATAAAGCCTGGGAAAGAAATAGCCATTCAGAACTTGCACATATACAGTTAACAATTGGGTATAAGTAGTATGATCATTAATGCCCCATCATGACAATCAAGGGAAGGAGGACTAAAGGACAATCAATGCAGAAAGATCTCCAGAGATGCTTCTTTCCCCTGGTTTACTGTCCTCCATGTTTGCCCCATACAGATACATGCTGTCATGTTGGGCCCTTCAGTGGTTGTGTGATGCTTTCAAGTATTGGTGTTACTAAAATATCTCATTCTCCTATGTGCAGTGAGGACATCTGAAAGCATCATTCAACTATGGGAGCCTTCCGATGTCGAAGATGCTAAAGTAACGTAGGCATGCGGAACCAAGATGGGTCAGAAAATCCTCAAGTCAGATCTTTAAGTCTTTGTTCTGCCCTCTACTCGCTGGTGACAAGTCATATAACTCTGCTAACCCTCAGTACTTTCAACCTCAGAAATGTGCAAACTGCTATAGCCTCTTCATTCTCATAATCATGAGAACAAATAATTACACGGAAGTGAAGTGGCTAGAAAAATGTGGCACAAATAAATATATATTCAATAAATATAAACACTGTTATTATCACCTTAGATCTTAGAGAAGAGCTTTGCCCAGTACAGTTAGAGGTAGAGCCAGGACTAGAACATAAGCTTCCTGAGAACTACCCCCGGTACATTTTATATTACCACACTGTCTCATAAAAGTTATTTGTGCAGATCAAGCATGGATACTAGATGGGGAGAATACAGTAGAGAGGAAAGATCATTAGATGGTGTAAATAAAAAGAGGGGGAAAGTACCAGAGAGACAGCACAGGTATTAAGACTGCCTTGCTTACTGTCAACCTTGGTTTGATCCCTGGCACCACCAGGAATGATCCCCAAGTACAGTTGGGAGTAGCCTCTGTTATGTGTGACCATAAAGAGGGAGGGATGGAGGGAGGGAGGGAAGGAGGGAGAGAGAGGAAGAGAGAGAGAATCTAAATTTTACTCTTCAGCTACTTCATGGATCTATTGTTGAACTACCGTGGGGGGATCATTCTTCTTTTTCTTTCTTTTTTTTCCATCTTGAGCCACATCTAGTGGTGCTCCAAGAATGCTTCTGGCTCTGTGCTTAGGGGACCATATGCAGATATAGAGTGCAAGGGATCAAACCAGGGTCAGCTGTACACAAGACAAGCACCTTAACGCCTGAACTCTCTCTCCAGTTCCATAAATTCCCCCTCAGGGTGCTCCTGACTCTTCCGTTCCAAGGGAGGAGGCATGGTGTGTCTGAGTAAAGTTCCAGGGCACTGTGATCAGAATGTCCTTCTAGCAGTTGGAATGTCAGGCATTAAAGTTAGTGAATGTGGATTTGAATCCCTCTCCTGACCACCTGACTTCTCCCATTTGCGTTATCTGTAGGACACCCCCTTCCCCCCAAACAGAAACAGTGGCTTCTGAATGCATTGTTTCCTGTTGGCCATCAGCTGTGATGCATGCTTCCCTCCACCTTCCTGTGAGACCTTCTGGGGAACTTAATCCATTGGTACAAAGTACCACCCACACATCACCATTCCTTCTGTGCTGGAAAATGTTGCCCGATCCCATTATCTGGTTCTATGAAGCCCTCATATACTTGCAGAAATTTCTACACAACAAAGTACACCCAGTATTTATAGACACTAATGTTTACCTTGAGATTATCTGGAAGCTCTGCCCTGCCAGCGTATCCGGGATTCATCGTAATGAAGACAGCGCAGGTTGGATTCAGAGAGAGTTCGGTGCCTTCAAAGATGAACGTCTTTAACTTCCGGATAATGGCTTGTTGAATGCTGAGAATCTGCTGAGCTACCACAGACAGCACTTCCACCTGGGGTGGAGGATGACTGGCTGATGTGAGCCTCTGCTTCTCACAGTCACCCACCCGGCTCTGCTGGAGTTTGCTCCTTTCACTTGACAAAGGGTGAACCCAAACACCTGAGAACCCAAACTTCACACTTAAAGTTGGAGCATGAACCAGAGTTTCGTTAAAATAAAAATTTCATGCATATGTGTGTGAGAACGTGTATGTTCACGTGTGTGAATGTAAGTAGTATCCATAGTTACTAAAATTTTTGTTCTAGCACCTAGCATCATGCTTGAAGAGTTGGTATTGAATAGTGTATTTGTTCAAGTTGTATGCATACATTTACACTTCACCACCCAAAAAAGAGTTTGTTACCACCTTTTATGATACATCTTTTGTACCATAACTATGGACATCTATTATACTTTGTTTGTTTAATTTAATTTTGTTTGGGAGTCACACCTGGAAGTGTTACTCTTTACTCTGTGCTCAGGGATCACTTCTGCAGTGCTAGGAAGAACCACAGGCAATGCAGGAGATCAAACTGGGATTGGTCACATGCAAGGCAAGCACCTTAACCCCATACTGTCTCTCCAGCTCTCATTTAATTTTTATTATCTTCTAGACTACTTTTCATTCATCTTTGTATCATGAACACATACAGAGTATCTTACTTAAAGTATTGCTAAAAAAATTTCTGAATGACCAAATAATTGTATGATGAGAAGCTATGTGTGCATAAAATATGCTCGTGTCTCCTTGGGGCTGTTTTCCTTTAGTTCATTAAAGGAAAACAGCCCCAAGGAGACACGAGCATATTTTATGGACAAGACAAAAGTCCTATCATTAAGCAGCATGGAACCCAGATAAAGATCCCTGTGTCAGTTCGAAAGCCAGGTAGCAGGGTTACCTCAATCCTGTTGAACTCATCAAAGCAAGCCCATGCTCCAGCCTGCGCCAGCCCTTTGAAGAACTTCCCCATGGCTTTGTAATCCAGGCCATCGGAACAATTGAAGACAACACACTAGAGAAAGGGACAATACGGGCAACAATTAGGATGAGCTCCCCCACATCTGGATTACCCTAAACCATTCATCAGGGGTGGGGCTCCTCCCTCCCCATTCCACAGGAGGATCCGGGGCCCCACTCTGCCTATTACAACTACACCTAAACCTTCTTCCATTTCCTGACATCTTTCCTGAACCACAGAAAAGAGAAGAGGCAGAGAGAGAGGGAAGGTGTAGACAACACTTCCCTACCTGCTTGGCCAAAGCTTTGGCCAGATCTTTGGTGGTTTCTGTCTTGCCTGTCCCAGCTGGACCCTCTGGAGCGCCACCAAGGTTTAGCTTCAAAGCTCCCATCAGTGTCCTAAGCAAGGGGCAAAACGTAAGAACAGTGTGTAAATCTTAAAACACAGGAAAAAAGACTGGTTTGTGTTATTTTATTTTGATTCACACAGTAGGTGAATTTTTCTTTTTTTTTTTTAACCATAGAAATAAGTTATATTTTGAATTAGCTGGCTGGACTGTTTAGATGATCCCAATTTTATTGGGAACATCCAAGGTATCTTAGTCAGGAGCCAGGTGAGCATATGCCTTTTTCTCTCCCTCAGGTCTATTCATGATGTTGTGGCCACATTGATGTCACAGAGCTTCTTCACGGCCTGTCTACTCTGGTGCTGTTGGTCTGGACCACCAAGATGGACACAAGTGACACAAGTATGCTGTTATCTTCTTCCTTCTTCCTCTGACTCAGCTGTCAGAGGGAATTTGATGATGGCAGAATGGTCAAGCTTGTTTCTCCTGGGGCGCTCTTCTGAGGATAACTGGGTTGCCTCCTCAGCTGCAATGTTTTGGATCTTCTGAAGGTGGGTGGCATGTGGATCTTCTTTTTGTGACCATTGATGCCTTTCAGCACTGCCTGCCTGGCCCTCAAGGCTTTGGCTTTGGCTTCAACTTTGGAAGAGGCAAGGACTTCCTTCTTGCTTTCAGGGCCATCTTTGTGAAAAGGGTTTTCTAAGTTTTTATTTGATTACATGACTAATGCATCATCATTAAAAAATAAATGAATGAATAACTAACTAATTAAATAAATAAAAACCTGTTTTACTGCAACCTTAGAACTAAGCACATATAATAAAAAATTAAAAATAAATTAAAATAAATTAATTTTAAAAAAGAACTAAGCACAGTCCCTAAGGCATGCATAGCACTGTCAAGTTTTTATTTGAATGGTTAAGTGACTATGTACATATGTAAGGGGATCAAATAAAAAGTGAAAAAAAAAAGTTATCTTAAACTTCTACATTCCAAAGATCAGCAGTGCTAATGGAACAGGAGAAATAAATGTATTTTTCTCACTAGATTATGAACTAGTGAGTTCAGGACCCATATTTGGTTTAGTTTCACACCATAAGCATTGTAACACAGTACCTGGCATGTGACAGGGGAAAGATACATTTTGGAAATGAATGATGTTCTTAACTGTGGTTTAACCACCCCAGATATAAGCCTCCAGATAGAATTTGGGCTCATACATTAGCTTCTAATCATCTGAGTATGTCTCTTTTCTCTCTGAGGTGGAAGGTTCCTGGAGGTCATTCCCAGTGGCCAAAAGAAGGTCAAGAAATGATTACTGAGCCTAATAAGCCGTAAATGGCAAGAATCACTGGACAAGTGGCTGAGGACACTGATAAAACAAAATTTAAAAGTATTATTTTTATAATTAAAAAGATCTATTGTGAGGAATTTTATAATATTAAAAAAATCTAAGCATCCCAAAAATGATAAGCTCACAACATCCTAGTTCTAATATCATGAATTCCAAGGAGAGTAGCAAAGCATTTTAATGAACACAATGCCCAGTGCCCTTCAGTGAACTGAGTTTTACAAAGCCTGGTGACTTTGATGATCACCTGGGTCATTCTCTACGTCCTCCAGGCCCAGTCTTGTTTTCTGTCATTGGCAAAATCCCTACCTAAGTGCTGTGCCAGTTATAAGGATGGCCATCAATGTTCCGCCTGTTGGTTTGCCCACATCAGGGCTCTCAGACAGTCTCATGTCAACACCCCTCTGTGGAGACCATGGTGTCTGAGGGGGAAGTTCTAGAATGGGAGAAACTGAGATAGAGAGGGTAATAGCACAAACTCCAGCTGTCCCTGCCTCCTTCCCAAGAAGGTCTGCTTTCTAGACTTCTCCATTCAGTCTTTGTATCTCGGGAGTCCCAGAGTTTACCTGTAGCAGCGATCAGTGAGGGGCGTGATCACCAGCCGGGGGGAGTTTCCCAGGTATTCGTAGCCGTACAAGGCTTCTGTTGTGATCATGTGGACTTGCACGTCCATGGACTCCCAGTAGTAGCGCAGCTGCGAAATCCACTGGAAATCGCTCAGATCACAGACATTGTCCTGAGATAGCTTGGCTACTACATCACGAGCTGTTGAGACACAGACACATAAACACACACACATACACACACACACACACACACACACACATACACACATTCATTCCATTAACAGAGATTCTCAGGAAAGGTTGGAAGATGCCCATAAAGATATCATCTCACACAGTTGGGAAGAGGCATTGAAAGCACATTGCTGGGCTCATTTACCACTGGGGGACATGAAATGCACATGTCCTGACATCAGACTGGCTGGGTGCAAGTGCACCCTCTGTCCTGTGCTGCATAATCTGTGACATGTGGATAACACAGTGCTTGCTTTATAGGGTTAAATGGATGTACACACCTATTCATAGGTCGATGGAGATATAGTTGGCTCTTGAACAGTACGGGTTTGAATTTTGTGGGTCCACTTGTGTTCCCAACAATTTTTTCCCCAACAAATAGAGTGGACCCTCCGTATATGTGGTTTTCACATTCGGATTCAACCACTATTTATGAGGGTGAGGGACCTTGAGATTTGGAGGATTAACAGAAAGTGTTAAGGAATGGGACACCTGAAGACCATCTCCTATGGATAATAAGGAAAAACTGTAGTTAAGTTTGAACAGAGTTAAAACATGAATTGAATTTTTCAAATGTGTTGGTGGGCTAAACTCCATGTTGTTCAAAGATCAACTATATGTATTTGTACAGACATGTACATAGATACATGTACATATTTATGTACATATGTGTGTCTATACACAAACACACAGAGATATAGCTAGAAAAAGAAAAGGAGAAAGAGAGAACTATATTCCTGGCACATAAGAACATTAGATAAACATTGTACTGTCCACCTGTTGTTCATCGATTTGCTCAAGTGGGCACCAGTAACATCTCCATTGAGACTTGTTGTTATTGTTTTTGGCTTATCGAATATGCCACAGGGAGCTTGCCAGGCTCTGCCGTGCAGGTGGGATACTCTCGGTAGTTTGCCGGGCTCTCTGAGAGAGATGGAGGAATCAAATCCGGATCAGTCACGTGCAAGGCGTGCTATCACTTACCCACTGTGCTATCACTCCAGCCCAAGATAAACATTAGCTACTGTAATTATTCTAACTTTAGGAGGGTCTAATCTTTCGGGATTTGTTATTGCCAGTTGCTACTGTAATTAACCCAAATTCTATCATATCCTCCTTCCCCACCCCTCCCCACCACACACAATCTTTCGTCCTGTTCCAGACTTCTGGGTTATCCCAGAAAATAAAATTAGTTTGGACTAAAGCAGTTAGCAAAAGAAGGGGTCCCGAAAACCCATAGTTTGATATACAATTTTTATCTAGGGGCCTGAGAAACCAGGTCATTCAACCTAGAAGATAAATTTCCTGGGTTTTCTACTTTCATAGGCTTGTTAGTCTAACTTAATTTATTCATATTGTTGGGAATCATGAAGTGAATTTTATCAGCACTGTAGCACTGTAGCACTGTCCTCCCGCTGTTCATCAATTTGCTCGAGTGGGCACCAGTAACGTATCCATTGTGAGACCTGTTGTTACTGTTTTTGACATATCAAATACTTCATGGGGAGCTTGCCAGGTTCTTTTTTTTTTTGGTTTTTGGGTAACACCCAGAAATGCTCAGGGTTTACTCCTGGTTCTGCACTCAGGAACTACTCCTGGCGGGGCTTGGGGGACCATATGGGATGCCAGGGATTGAACTCAGGTGGGCTGCGTGCAAGGCAAAAGCCTTACCCACTGTACTATCGCTTCAGCCCCCACATGTAGGTTCTTACAAGACACCATTGGTTAGTTGGAAGCCTGACTCATGAGCTGGGGAAGAAGGCAGCTGGAGTAGAGAAGGGATCACTAAGTCAATGATGGTTGAAGGAATTGTTCGGGATGGGAGATGTGTGCTGAAAGTAGATAAAGGACCAAATGTGATGGCCTCTCAGCATCTATATTGCAAACCATAATGCCCAAAAGTAGAGAGAGAATATGGGGGAAATTGTCTGCCATAGAGGCAGAGGGAGGGTTGGGAAAGAAGTTGGTAATAATGGGGATATTGGTGGTGGAGAATGTGCACTGGTGGTGTTCGATCATTGTATGACTGAAACTCAAACATGAAAGTTTTGTAACTGTATCTCATGGTGATTTAATTAAAAAAAAACAATGTACATCATTTGAATAGGACATGAAAAAAAAAGACACCATGGGGCATGTAGCTTTTGGGCCACATCCACAGAGCTCAGGGCCAGGGCAATCCCTGGTGGTACTAAGAGGACCATATGAGGTTCCAAGGATCAAACCTGAGTTGACCATGTACACAGCAAATGCATTCTCTAACTGCTGTGTTATCTCTCTGGCCCCAGGAAAATGCACCTTAAGAGAATGGAATTAGGATGCCTTCACTATGCACTGTGTGTGCATCCTTTTGATATTCGGTGTGTGTGTGTGTGTGTGTGTGTGTGTGTGTGTGTGTGTGTGTGTGTAAACCCAAACACTCTGGGGTATTCTGGGCTGTAACCATGACTGCACTTACGATCCCTACTGGCTAAATAGGTGTCCTAGTGAAGAGCACATCTCTCCTCCTAATCTCTGGTTTTATGTCCATCCACCCAAGTGAAAGCAGATTGAAATGACCATGAACTTTGAGGAGAATAAGACACCAGGAAATGCCAGTAGGAAGCTGGATGCCTGAGCAAGAGACGCAGTTTCCCAGGCAAGCTGCTTGGTCCAGCCCTAGTTCCCTTGGGGATGAAGGTTTGTTTCACATCAAGATCTTAATTCCTTATCCTCTCCTCCTTCTAACTGCTTCTTGATTTCCTCCTCCTACTGCACTCCCTGCTCTTCTCTTCCTCCTCTGGATTCCTCCTCCACTCCCCCTCTTCTTTTTTGGAGGAAGAACTGGAAGGCATCATCTCTCCCCCAGGCCCTCCCTACATCACTGCCCATTTAGTCTCTTGGGTTTGGAATCAGACACTGGTTCCAATGACAACAGTTTCTGATACCAGCTAGGTGTCACTTCACTATGCAAGTCATTTGCCACTCAAGCCTCAGACCCTTCAAATATGAAAAATACGTAAAATTAGATATTTTGGACCAAGCTCAGAGCTTAACACCTGGTGAGGATTTGAAAGCTATTAATTATAGTTAGCCCAAGGAAATCGGGCCAAGTTGGCAAATCTCAGACAGTGCCGGGGCTATCAATGTGTTGGTCGGGTCTGGCTCTAACCTGCAACTAAGGGTGGGGCTTGCAAGGGAAAACAGAAGATGGAGAGACACAGAGGCTTCTGGATTGCCTCTCTCCTGTCCCTTCCTTCCACTGTTGGAGAATTCGCTCACCAATGGGAAAAGGCCCCAAGTCCCCAGGGTGCTGCTCCTGGAGCATCAGTACCAGCAAGTCGCCTTGATCACTCACCATGGACATCGATGACAGTCAGGGCTCCAAGGGTGAGTCGAGCCCCACTGCTCAGCTTTCCTCGCACCAGCTCGACAATCTGTGCGATCTGATCATTGCTCTTCTGCAGAAATTCCTGGCAGGAACACAGGGAGAAGGGGAACACCAACTATATTGGATTCTCTCCTCATAATCCTTTCTCTCTAAATGGCGCCATTTATCTACCCACCTAGCCTGAATGGCCTCCTCACACCTCACCCCGAATTCCAAATTTTCTGCCTCACACTTCCCATGAGAACCCTAGTTTCTGTGGCGTCCTGGGCCTGGTTATTTTTCGGTTTGACTGTTTAGCAAACATGACCACTCTAATGACAAGTCACTCCACTTCGACTGGATCTTGAATCTGCTCTATGAGCTTCCAGACAGGTAGGGGCTTTCACTTACCGGAAGGGTCTTTTCTACCAGGGCATTTGATACCTCCTTGGTCCAAAAGATGGAGGAGACACAGATGACCACCTGTCCAGGCCACTGCAAGACCCATTGATTGCGAGGGACCTGAGAAAGTATGATGGAGCATGTGGTACCGTCAGTCCATCCCCCGTGAGATAAACTAACCTCCTAAATCATCCTCTATCCCTACAACAGAAATGAAATCCTTTCCCACTCTCAGGTCACAAGGCACAAACTCTCTGGGATTACTGATTTACTTTCTCCTCCCTGAATTCTGAGAAAGAGAAAAACTATCACCAACAATTTCAATTCTTTTAAAAACTATTTCTTCAAATCATGCTTCCACCTCCAGGACTTTGACAGTGATGTAACAGGGTGTTATTCAGAGGTTACTGTCGTCACCACTCTTTTGAAGGCTATAGTTTACCAAAACAAAACAAAAGCTCATGGCAGAGATTTCCTAATCATTACACTCCAGCCCACACAGCCATAGATCTGGCCATACCTGGTTTTATAAACAAGCTACATGTGATATGGAAGCCATCATTGACCTATTATCTGTGATGGCTTTCGCATAGTTTACGTAGTTGTGATTAGTACATGGGACTACAGAGCTGGAAAATGTGCCACGATCATTCGCAAAAAATAATTTTCTGACTCTTGCTATTGATACACAGTGAGATCTAATTTCATTTTGGGATTAGCGTTTTTCTTTTTCTTCTTTCATGTTTGTTTGTTTTCTTTTGATTTAAATGTGTCATGGGTATAATAGAGAGGATTGGTTTTCAGTCTATAGTACTGATCCTGCTTACAGGGATCGTAGGTTCTGTCTCCAGCATTTTAGCCCGATGTATATTGAACATATTCCCTCATTTGATGGAAAGGTCCTGGGAGAGAGAGTGGGGGCCTAAGAGTGAGAAGGAAAGGCACCCCAAGTAGAGAAGAATAACGATCCAGCAAGCTGATGTTCACCTTGTCGGGGAGCAGACTTGCTGGCTCCAGGTTCTCTTCTTTACAGCCTTCTATAAGACCAGTTCAGAAGGTGAGGGAATACAGGAAGTGAGACACCTGCCTCATATGTGGCAACAAGGATCAGAACGCTGGTCCAAATCCCCGGTACAGCATATGGTTCCCTGACTACAGCCAGAGGTGATTCCTGAGCACAAAGCCAGGAATAGACCCTGAACACCGCTGGGTGTGGACCCCTTTCCTTCATCTCCCTTCCCCTCCCACCCCCACAAAAGACCTGTTCTGTTCAGGAATCTAAGGAGTTATACTATTATCCATACAAGGCATGTGTAACATGCACACACACACACACACACACACACACACACACACACACACACATATCTCCTGGGAGAAATTTTTAGTTGGAAGGAACTGAAAATTGACCTGAGCCTTCAATTCATTTATATATAGAAATGGCCTCTAGCAACCAGACAGTTTTGTCTTCTTTTGTGTCATCTGTTTCCAACTGCAAATGGTTCAGCAGAAAAAAACTATCCTGGGATTTACAAGGCAAAAGAGACAGGCACAGAGAGGCCATTGTTACCTGGCAGGGGTGGGTTTTGGGAGAAAAACAAAGGTGTAGGTAGAACTGACCCATTTCACCTTCTCCCCAAAGTTCTTGTTGCTGTACCAACATTCTGAGAATGTGTCCTGGTTCTCCTTTACCTTGACATATGCCTCGATGCCTTGTCGAATGACTTCCCGCAAGCTGGCCAACATCATTTGCTCCACCTGCTGCAGCCATTTCTCCACCATGCCCTGCAAGGCGAGAGAGGAGGGGCAGCGAGTGAGCAAGCCTGGAGCACGGGTGAGTCAGCAGAATCCGCCAATGACTCTGAGAAAGCAGGAGAGAAGCTTTCAAAGGCTCCATGTCCCAAGACTGACAAGATGTAGTTTGTAACCTTTTTACACTTTCTGTATTCTAGGCAGTGCTTATCTCATGAAGGGACTGTGTTGTGAACATGTTTTGTGTTCATGTCATGAACCAGACCATTCTTGGGAAGCAGACAACATGTTTTGATAATAAAATGCGTTTGTTGTGGTACTGTTTATAACAGCCACTCTATGGGAAAGGTGTTCACCTAAATGTCCACGTGAGGATGAATTAACAAAATGCGGTACAAGTGACATATACATGTATACCAACATCTATTGAATTCATATTCAGCAGTGAAGAAAAAGAATAAAAAAGGAAAATGAATCTTGCCACTTATGGTAGTGGACAGATCCTGAGGGCATAAGTGATAAGCAAAATTTGTCAGAGAAAGATAAAGAGCTGTTTGATATGTGGAACAAAAAAAACCCTGCGAGCCCCACCTTAACCCTCCTCCCCCAATCCAAGTCCAGGGAAATTGCTCAAAGGGATTAAGTGCTTGCCTTGTATGCAGGAAACCCTAAATTGATCCCCAGCCCTGCATAGTCCCCTAAGCCTGGGGTGCTCCAGTACTACTGGGTCTAAACGGCATCACATCACCAGGTCCAAGCACTGAATCTTCCAGCCTGGTTGACTCAGTGATGCTGGGAGCAGCCCCTGGACCTCCTGGGCATTGCTTGAGAGACTCCCTGTCCACTCCCATAATCTACAAACAGTAGCAACAGCAACTGCTCCCCCCACCAGTCCCAGCCCCTCTATACACAGACAACAGACTGGTAGAGGTCAGAGGCCAGGGCTCTGGGAGTCTAGGGAGGACAGACAAAAGGAATGAGCTCCAAAGGTTAAAGAGACAAAACACAACAATGGCGAGAGATAGTATAGCAGGTAAGGCACTTGCCTTGCACCAGGCCCATGCAGGCTCAATCCCTAGCACCACCTACGTTCTCTTGAGAATGCCAGGAGGGATCTCTGAGTGCAGAGCTAGGTGCAAGTCCTGAGCACTCTGAATGGGACCGTCCCAAACAAAACAAAACCAAAAAATAGAACATATGTGGAGTGGAGAAATGTGATGGAGCACAACAATGACAGTGGAGATATCTGTGCTCTCCCCAAACAAAAGCAAACCTATAAGTCATAAAATAAGTAAGTCATGGGTGGGATGTAGAGTACTGTTACCATACTTAATACTGTACTGTCAAGATGAAAATTGCTAAAAGAATTAAAAAACTATGATGACAAGAAAAACATTGTAGTTCTGCACAGTGGATAGATAGTAACAGACTTGTGACCATCTTACTGTAGCACTGTCCTACCATCCTTCATCAAGTTGCTCGAGCGGGCACCAGTAACATCCCCAGAGACTTGTTGTTACTGTGTTTGGCATATCGAATACACCACAGGGAGCTTGACAGGCTCTGCCATGCGGGCGGGACACACTCGGTAGCTTGCCGAGCTCTCTGAGAGGGATGGAGGAATCGAACCCGGGTCGGCCGCATGCAAGGCAAACGCCCTACCTGCTGGCCCTGTATAAAAACAAGTAAATGAAACAGGAATCCAGAAGACAGCTGAGCGGCCCAAAGGCTTGGAAGTGACTGAGCGGCTCACAGCAGTGCTGGGGATGAAACCTAGGATCAGCCCTGCCTGCCTGGGAACATTCTCTCCTGCCCAAAATCTACTTGTCAAGGTGCTTGCTGTATCCTGGCCGGACGGAGTCCCTCCCTCACCCTCCACACACTAACCAGGGGGCTGTCTGGACACCCTCATACCCGGGGCTCCTTCTCGGGGTCCTGGGCTGGTACTCCCACGGCACCCAGCACCCAGCACCCAGCACCCAGCGCTGCAGCCCTGGCCCTCAGTCCCCATCTTACAATGTATACAAATATTGCAGACCTGAAACTAGTGTGTTATATGTCAAATATGTCTCAATTAAAATAAATAAAATAATAATGTACTTTTTTCTTTCTAAGGAGCAGTGTGCATTAGCAGTCTTGCATTATTTTAGAGGTTGCTAAACTTTGCCATGTGCTGAAATTATCTGGAGATCTTTTTCGAACAAAGCAGGTACCTGATGCATATTCCCAGACATTCTGACTTAATTAAGCTCTACAGGCAATCAGAACGTGCAGGAAACTGTCTGATTTTATGATTTTAGGTATCTGCAGTGGTTGGTTTTATGGCTCCTGGTTGGTGCAGCTTAGAGAACAAAGTCCAGACAAGCAAGTTGGTCTATTTGCACTTGTAGATGCTATCATGTCCAGGTGAGGGGGAACTAGCTGACACTTTGCTCTTTATGAAAGGAAATACATAAAAATCTAAATGAAATGGTATTGGATTTCATACTATTCTCTTGCACAGTTCTATTGCCCCTCCCAAACACTGTCCTAAAAATCTTCAAGAACACAGCAGTCCCAGCCGGCCAACTAGTTGGGTGTCTCTTCTTATAGATCTTGGAACACTCATAATTTGGCCTATTCCTATTTGGCTTATTCCTTCACATCATTTAGGTGATATCTTTCCAAATATTTAGTGTGTCATGTGAATTGCAAATAACCCCCACCTTAGAGATGGGCAAACTGAGACTTGAAAAGATTAAGTAACTTCTCCAAGTTGCCCAGTCATTAAATCACAGAACCCAAGTTTTCCACCCACACAGTTTAGATTAGAAACTCAATACTTAACCTAGTAGTCTAGCCTCTCTGCCTTTCTCTGCTTTGCTCTGTCATGGAGAAGGAAAAACCAAAACCAAAACCAAAATATGGATAAGGGGACTTACTTTGGCTTCTGCTGGGAAAATTTTTTTATTGAATGGAACAGTTTCCTTTTCTGAGCTAATCATGCCCACGATCTCCAGATTTTCTGTAAACTCCAGCTTGGCAATTCCTTCAAAGCACTTCTTCAAGTGGGGCT